>NC_055658.1:14464737-15137237 GCF_017976325.1 Chelmon rostratus | reverse complement strand
GTCAACTTTTTGATCCTTAAAGGGACAGTGGACCCCAAAATCAAAACCTTCAAATCCTCACCTGTAGTGCTATTTATTCATCTAGATTGTTTCGGTGAGTTTTGGAGATATCGGTTGCAGAAACATTTATGATGTAACTGGATGGCACAAAAAATAAAAACTCAATGGTGAGATAATCCACAGACCTTGTTGTGAGCAGTTTGATGTAGGAACTATTATCTTTCTACACCCGGCAACCTTATCACTGCCCAGACGGAAGCGTACATCTGCTTGGTGACGTTTGCCAGCATGTGGAGGTTAGTTTACAGCTAGGTGACACTGCTAGCTAACGTTACAGCTCAGCTGTGCAGGATGCAATAACGTTACATCCCACGCTGTCATGAGCACGAGCTTCTTATGCACAGTGTAAGAGGGTGTTGTTTGGTAGAAAGAAAACAGTTCCTACAGGAAACTGCTCACAACAGGTCTGTGGATTATCTTGAGTAACCTGGTCATGACTTCTGGAAAGAGACATTGCTCCCGTATTGTTTTTGTCCGCTTGGACTACCGCTATCACTAATACCTTACAATGGGAAAATGTGCTGTAGGTTACAGGACAAATGTCAAACAAAATGGTGCTGTTTAAATATTGCCACTAAAGGAGTCAATCATCAAGTGGTGGCTTGATCTTGCCTTGCAGAGAGCGCATCGCCATTGGGACCCCAGACCCTGACGCCCAGATGCGACGCCTTCGCGCAGACTGAGATACGGCCAACCCCTGACTCTTCAATGTGGTCCCACTGGCAGATACGCTCTTATCAGGACAGGCGGTAGCATACATCTTCCAGCAGCTAAACACAGATATAACAAATGGGCCTTTAATGGTGTGATGGGTGAAATTCTTAGCACGGGTGACTGTTGTGTTTGATCCACTGAAGTGCAGTCAAGACTCCTACAAACAAACTGTTAAGGGCAGGTATTTGGTGGATTTCGAGGGACAATTTGACATTTTTTCTGAGAGCATATGTTGGTTCTATATGAGGCGAGTTGATAGCTGGTGATCTTAGCTTAGCTGAAAGATTGAAAACAGGGGGAAACAGGTAGCCTGGCTCTGCAACAAAATTGAATCCTGCACATAATCCACAACATGCTGTTTTCAGATTCAGATTTTTGTACAGATTAAACAAATGAGATATAAGGTGTTAATTACTGTACTTTTAAGGTGCTGGCAGACTGGTTTCATCGCCTTCAGAGCGAGTCATATGAGCTCTTTCTCCCTGTTTTCAGTCTCTCTGTGTTAAACTGAGCTAATTAGCTGCTGGCAGTAGCCACATATTGAACTGACAGATACAAGAGTCTTCTCAGCAAAAATGTCAAAATACTCCTTTAATCCTACATCATGCAAAGCATAAATTAACACCGATAATAATAAGTCAGAGATTAAAGTGGAGAATCAGCTCACATAACACTCATCAATCATCTAATCCTACCGGTGGATCCTCGAATGAGACTGGTATCAATCTTCTTATCTAACTCCCAGCAAGAAGGCCAATGAGAAAGTTGAAGTTGAAAAATGTCGAACTACTCCTTTGAAACAAGAAACTAGATTTTCATGATGTCTGTGTTATAACATTCATTATGGAGAGAGGACGAATGTGCATCATTTTACAAAGTAGTTTTTGCTTGAAGAAGATATTGTCTTTCTTTGCATTTAGTTTAGTTTAATACTAGCTTGTTTAGTAGCTCCATGGGTGCTGCTTTAGGGTAAATAACCATGGGAACAGTTTGGAGCGTACGTGTGAGTGAGGGGGTGGAGTGAGAAAGAATAGGAAGTGGACTAGTGTCGACTTGAAGATATGGCAATATACAGAAACACACACATACGCACACACTCGGACACTCAACACCCCCCTCCCTTGAGGGCCCAGAAGCTAATTAGCTCCTAAAGCATTTATTTATCACAGATAAACTGTCCAGCAATCTCACTGGCACATCCCCAATGGAAATAAGAACTACTCATTAGTTTGTTCAATTAAGCTTTCTTTTCCCACTTCAGCCTGCCCTCCCCACAGCACCGCCGCGATGAGAATACACTTTTTGGTACTGCAAAAGTTGCTCCCCTTAAGCAGATCTTGCTTGTGCACACTGCAGTAAAGGTGGACGCCTTTGACATCTCTATCAATTTGTATGTGACCCAAATTAGATTAAGAGCCAGTACGTGGAAAGTCCTTGAAAGGAGAACTATGATTAGTAATCCTAAAACAAAACAAAGGGGGGGGGGGGATTAATCCTCATTTTACATTTTACAGTAAGACACTCGAAGAGGCAGCCGTCTGCTGGTGCTGTTGAATAAACTCATGAGGTGAACTCACTTCACATCGCAAACTTTTCCACACGAAGGCCTATCTGGGATTATTTTGAGCTGAATGAACTGAATTCATATTGTTGACTCTGCTGCATTTCATTTATGCAGCATAACACCAAGCTGGGACCAAGTGGCTCCAACTTGGTGTCGTGACAACTTGGTGTCAATAGCCAATTATTCAGTGCACTGAAATAGTGCTTTTGAGCTCCCATCTGTACGTTATTTGTAAAAGCTTGTACTTATTTCGGGTTGGATGGGCCGCGGTCGATCTGGAGGCTGAGACACGCAGCTTCGACTGTCTTATGCAATATAATCTTTAAATACAACTGAGGAAGATTCCAGGCAGCGCGCTTCTATTTAACATTTAATATAATATGTAATGTTCTGTACAGGAGTTTTAGCAGTTGAAATAAAGTGCCGGTTTTGTCTCCATTTCTCTGTTGCCAAGAATCGACATTTTCCTCTCACGCAGTCGGTTTAATTATTCATTTATGTGAACTTAAGTTTTGTCTTCCATAAGGTTTTTCCTATTATTCTATATTATACAGCCATTCTGTGTGAAACAAAGGAAAAGGATTTTATGAAGTACTGTTCCTTTTCTTGTTCTAACTCATTTCATTAAATCATTAAAAGCAAATTGCATTTTAAGCACCACTGGTATTTGAATGTCAGAGGCATAATAGATTTGTTGAAGTAACATTGAATTTTTTAGAATCCTGTTCTTAAGGTCAAACCCTCATCACAGGTAAAGGTTACGGATATTCCCACCGATTCCAGTTTTTCCTCATACACCAAAATACTCAGCAGCACAACAGTCATCAACATTGCATGGAGGCAAACTTCTCTTGCCTGCTGATGAATGCGCTGAACTTGGAGAGGGGTTTTTACTTTCCTCAGGCCTGAGTATCTATCCCCTCAAGACAGTATTGCCGAGACACCACGAAGGCAATATTTGGCCCATTCCATCACTCTAATTCACTCCCTGCGCATCCATATTTCATTCGGCCTCGGCTTTAATGAAAGTCATGGCAACTTCACCACCACTGGAGTCTCTAAGCGCACACATTGAACAGAAAAAAATCATAAATAAGGACATTGGCCTTCATACAAAACAATATAAGAGGGAACGAGGCTCCAAAGTTGGGCGGACAAAGGGGGTGGGGGCGGGTGGGGGATTCAGCTGTGTTGTAGCTGGGGAGGCCATCTGCCTGGAAGAGTCTGGCTATCTCCCATCCCAAGTCCCCACTTTTCCTCCACCCAACACCCCCTCCCTCCACGACGCAGACAAGTGCCTGTTTATCCCAATGCCCTTCAGAAGACATTTGTACAGGTCTCATGTGCAATCCTGTTATCTCCTACTGGCCTGAATATGCTCAGATTTTAAGTAGGGTTTGCTGTATTGAGTTGGGCGTCTATATCCCCAGGAAGCAAACATGACATCCCCACTAAAAGGCTGCTGGGACACTAGGCTTGGCACTCGTGCAGCCGTTACCTGCATATGCATTGCATTTACACAGCCCCCTCCTGCTGGATACAACACCGCATGAGCAAGAAGAATTCAGTGTTATTTCTGAGCAAGCTCTTCTGGATGTTGCTAATGTGATAGAAAAACCTGAGTGCCTTAATTTAGCCGTCTAATTGTAACTTGCAACTAATGAATCAATAACAAAATGGAAATGGAAAAAATGGAAAAAAGAAAATGTGACCTTTAACAGAGGCATAAATTAAAACCACACTTGTAATAATCTATAATACGGTTGACAATAAGCATGAAGACAGAAACAGTGATTTAGATATTCAAATTCACTTTTATTCACAGCTTTTAAACCTTTTTTTTGGCAAAAGGGGATCAGCAAATAATTTTTTGTACTGAAATATCTGTGTGATTAACATTTCTATCACATATGCTGTGTGTGTGTGTGTGTGTGTGTAAATGAATTGTCAATGTGTACTTCTGTTTGCATGCTTGCTTGCCTTGAATTGCCCCTTGAGTGACGAATAAAGTATTTTGAACTGAAGAAAAAACGATATAAGCCAAGTCCAATTAAGGCATGATGCTTTTTGTGCATCACTTAGTCACCAAATTTTTTTATTTTAGAAAAATCTTTAATGCATTACAGCCTACTTCTACACTGATCTAGCATTCTAAATCGCATGAAACTGTAACAGCACTGTTCAGGCTGGGAATATCTTGACTATCAATCCATAAAACCCTTTTTGAAACCGCAACACTGACATCATATGATTTCTCTTTAAATATGTGATTAGAGAACTTTGCTGAGGGATTAAACTCTCTGTATATCATGCACTCCTCTGGAACTGGCAAGGAATGACCAAAGAATCACTCTACTTTCCTCACAGCAATCAGAATTGCTAGATAGTCCTTTGTCAACGCAAACATCTGTGATGTATTGTAAATCTAATTATGTTTGACAGTCAGAGAATGATCTTGCTTGGTGTCCCTAGAAACAATAGCATATTATTTGCCACTATAAAGGAATACTTTGACATTTCTGGTTAATCTCCTGATGTCCTTTAAAACACTCTCATAGCTCAAACCACTCTCAACAACACCATTAAATATGAAGGCAGGACATGTTAGCTTAGCTTAGCATAAAGACTGGAAACAAGGGGAAACAACTAGCCTGCCTTTGTGCAAAGGTAACACCTCTAGAGATCAGTATTTCACATGTTAAATCTGGATTGTTTAATTCTGACAACAAAAGGAAATGTAAAAATATCACAATGTGGTTTAAGGGGATCATGTCCCAGACTATTTTGTGGCTGGTAAGAGTGCTAAGCAAACAGTGGGGACTCCAGGAAGTCCATGTTCCCAGACAAGAAATTGTCCAGCACACAAACTCCTGTAAAAGCTACATTGTTAATACACTTTGTTTTCTGGATGAATGAAACAAATGAGAGGTAATGTGTAAATGAGCTTTAGAGGTGCTGGTAGGCAGATTTTGTTGGCTTCAGACAGAGCCAGAGCTAGCTGTTTCCTATTGTTTCCAGTCTTAATTCTAAGATTATCTTCTCATCTAACTCAAGAAAACAAATAAGCATATTTGCCAAAATGTCAAACTATTTCCTCAAGATTTCTTTAGTTTTAGTAGACATCACAGTCAGCAGTAGGCCCATCAGCATGAACACGCATGCAGAAGTTTCTAGAGTGGAAAGTCATACTTTAACTGGTCTTATTACAGTGACCTACTAGAGGAACAGCTCAAATTAAGTTGGATTACTGAAAGTATTTCAAAAGCATGCACAAGTTGCTGGTGTCCACTTCCTGCTGTGTAATCTCTGCTCTCCTGCACGATACTGCAGGTAGCCGCATTCGCTCATTGGATATGCACCATCCCAACAGTGGAGCTTAACTGATCAACACAGACAGACACCAGATTCATCAAAGTAAAAATGTAAATTATGCCATCATTTCTCAATTCATTATTTCTAAATAATTACACCATATGCACAAGCTGAGATCAATGCAGCTGATTGAAATTTAATGTTTTCATGTTTCTCCAGTTTTGTGTCTTTTCAATAGAAATGTGCTTCTCAGACATTTCATGGTGGAAATAAAGGGCAGCGGAAAACATCATTTAACTGCATTTGCTGAAATTAATGTATCAACAAGGTTTCAAGTCAATGGGCTAAAAACAAATATCTATTATCCTATTACAACCACTCAGAACGGTGTGATGCAGAGAGATAAAGAACAGGCCGAGTCCATCAGAGGACATTAAATGGGGCAGCTCTCACTCCCTCTCCTTTCACCGGGAACCAAGCGGAGCTGAGGCTGCTACAGTACGGCAGGCCGGGATCACACAAGGCCTGCAGAATTACACAAATAAATTGCTACCAAACTCATATGCTGCTGTGTACATAATATAACTGTGCGCAAATCAAACATAAACAAAGTCTGAGCAAAGATAAATTATTTTCTGGAAATAAAAACACAAACAATTGACACAATGAAGAAGACTTGCCAACTTGCGAATTTTTATGCATCCCACATCATACAAAAGGGCTTTTACAGGCTATCAGGAATCTATGTTTCAAGATTTTACATTAAAAACATCATCACTATTTAAAGCGGAAGCTGTGCAACATTTAGAAAGCAATGTATTGAAAAATCAGTGTCAAAATACATCACCTTTTTGTTTTTTATTCATCGTATTCAAATATATCTACAAACAGAAATGAAGGCTGCTTTTTCCTGCAGGTAAAGACTGACATGTAATGACGGAGTGCTTTCATTTGACTTGCGGATGTAAAAAGGATAGTCACAAATGAAAATGAGGAGGGAAAAATGCATATTGCAAATATCCCCTGAAGCTGCCTCTTTAAAGAAGCACGCTCAGCATAAGGTATTCACTTTGCAGATAAAGGCGTTCTTTCCACTCATAATCAACATATACAGTAATGCATCATTTTCTACCAGATAGCAAGAGAAGAATTAGCTCACATTATTTTAAGTTTTTGTTAATTACTTTTGGAGCCTGCAGCTGTTCGTTGCAGCAGCTGAAGCCTCAGAACTGCCGGAAAGTTTACAGTCACTCGGTCACATTAGCTGACTTATAATTCAAGCACTTATCACCCAACTCTAAAGCAGTGCTTTATGAAGCATCCCCGTCTTTATCTGTATGTACACCTCCAATGTGATCACATGGCTAAATGATATTTCTGCTAACACTCATCCCTTAAATTAAAAAAAGCAGTGGGCGTGCATTTCTGTGGGCATTATCTTATACTCCTGATCTCAATGGGGCATTTATGGAGGATTTTATAACTCTAATTATCTTAGCCCATTACAGTATATCAACTTTTAGTGGTCCATTGTATTCCCAATATGCGTCAACTGGACAGATGCCTTTGTGGCTTAGAATATTTATCTCAAATTATAAGACATAAAGGCTAAACTTTGGCTGGGTGCAGGGTTTTATGCCTATATAATTATGAACATAGTATACTGATAGTTTAAGTGCAGTGGTAAGATACAGCTGCTGTGGAACCAGTCTTTTTTTTTTTTTGTACTCCATCACAGTGAGCCAGAGCAGCATGAGGGTGGCTTTACTGTTAAAAAAGTGACACCCAGGTTTTATCTCTGATCTGTGACTCAGGGGTTACATTTGCATACAAACAGTACAGCAGATTAATGATACTAATCATATTAGCATGGTAATATAAACCCAAAATATGAACAGATTGCCATGTAAAGACATAAAATATAAGATTACCAGGCTTCAGCACACTGTGTATTGGTAACACTTTATTTACCCCTCTTCCCATTTAACATTTATAAGCAGTATATAAACACTTAATAAACTGTCCAGAATACAAATGTGCCCAAACTTTACAATCTCAAAACGTTGCATCATTCATGGTGACGTTTACAGCTGGAGAACGAGTTGCTGACGAGGGCGCAAGTTTAGAGAACACAGGGAGTTTGGTACTTGCTAAATAGCACATGCCTAAAACAACCTCAAGCTAAATTTCACAGCTGCTAACTAAATGACAGCCATTCAGTAATTGTGCGATTTATAATCCAGATTGTCAATCATTCATTTCATTTCATAATCATTCCGAATGCTCATTCGACTATCAAAATAGTCTAAGTTGCAGCCCTAATAACAAAGCTGTAAACAAATAATAATGATGTGTTTATCAGTTTTGAACACATCTATAAAACTATTTTAAACCTGCCTGTGTTTGAAGTGTACGTGTATATAATCAGTTGAAATGCTTGATATCACACCTTAATATAGCTGTACTTGTACATTAATATAGCTAAACCTTGTTACATCAACTTATAACTACATTAAAGAGTGTTATTGTGCGTTATAACCTATTTATTAAGTGCTCATCTACAGCTTATAAATGCAATATAGTAAGGGTTAAAATGAAGTATTGCCTTGTATGTTTATGGTGGATACAGGATGGGCACTTATCTGAAATGCTGTTAATGTTTTGCGGTAATTTTCCGTAGAGTATCCCCTGAAACACGAGCCCCCATACCACAGCAGCCGGTAGCTCAGCCCCTGACAAAGCTGTTAATGTTCTGCAAAGAATGTGCAAATTGCAGAAACGAGTCCAAGTGTGGGCAGAAAACACTTCTGGTACTTAGAACCAGTGATGGAACAAATTTGGTCAAATTGGTAAAGTGCCCAAAGGGAGGAGGGAGATGTTCCACGGAAAACCAATTCCAAGCTTGGGTGAGCTCAGGATTGTTTGGAAACTCTCCAATCTGGGGGCCTGCATTGAATTGCGTGTCAGGCAGAGACTGTTAAATAAGATTAGAATAAGGACCAAGAGAGCAGCACAGGTACCTCACAGGATGGCTGTGTAATGTCAAACCACAGTTACTCTTAAACAGCCATACATCAGCTGAGGCAGTATTGGAAAAATGTTGCATGAGGTGAAATGTAAACTCACTGGACAGTCACAGGAAACATTAGAGGTTTTTAGTGCAATATGAGCTCTGTTTGGAACACGTCCCGTTTCCTGCTTTGATTTATTCCTCGTAGCACCAATTAGGCTTGGCCCACTCCTGGAGGAGTTGAAAAGCTGATGATGGATATGTCATGGGGTGGTATGATCAAAGCAGGGAGCTAAAGCGAAACAGAGAGAGAAAAGGAATCTCATTCAGTTTCATATTTATAAGGCCTTCAAGAAACTTGTATTACAGCTTGTAAACGCAGCCACTTCCAAAAAATGCAGCTTAAATCGTTAAAAAAAGCAAAATGAAGACCTTAGAATGAAATGAACAGACACATTAAGATCTTTTGATGAACACTAATGTGACAGAGAGATCTTGAAGCCTCCAAACACTCACTGATCTCTGGCTCCCTTCCTTCTGGTTCATCAAGGGCAGTGAATCATTATGCGAGAAACATTTAAAAGGGGTTATATGTACTGTTAGTTTCTATGTTTTACACTGAATGGCTTTGGACATAGTCATCTTTGGCATCATCGCAGAGTGGGGAGGATTTAGTTAATGCAATGAAGTGCTACTGTAGGATGAAATAGCACAGATTTATTATTAATCTAACATCAATTCAAGAACTCAAATACATGAAACAACTGGAAGACAAGTATGCTATTCAAAAACATATTCAACTCTAACTGCATACCTCAGGTCTTTAGTGAGCCATGACTAAAATTACATCCTGTCTAATTTATTCATTTCAATCAGTTAAGCACTCAACTCTCTAGTATTCCTCAAACTATTTGTTTTTGACAATGCCACAGTGTCAAAATGTAAAAAATGATAAATGCACAGTTTTGCTCATACTTTCCTCCAAACAACTTCGAAGGTCTCTGGTGACCCGAGGTATGCAAGACTGTTAATTTTACAATCGCAGTACACTGGATGCGACTGATAGCGGGTAATGTTGTGTTTTAATGTTTGGCCTCATGATGGCACTGTCGCTCCCTGTTAGTATGAATAAATACAGAAAAAGTTTGCTTATATTTGTTTATATTAACATGATAGTGCAGCACAGTGGTGTCAGATGTAGTGCATAGCAGCTTTTGAAAAGAGAAGTTTGACAAAAGCTGATGGATATTCTTAAAGTGTTTGGTTTGTCAAGAAATAGAACCGCTTCAGATGAGGAACTTGCACAAAAACGCAGGAGATCTGTCCATCCAGGCTCGACCACGAAACAGCAGAGTGGTGCAGGCAGTGTGCACAACCATGTTGCAATGACCACCAGTAAGTGACTGTGATTTGTGACCGTGTTGAGCAATTTTGGGTTTGGTAGGTGGCAGTCTATGAGAAATTACAGCAGTACATGTGTAAAATAACAAATATAACAAGCGACATGAAAACTATTTTTTGTGGTTGTTATTGTTAATATTATGTTAACACGAGTTAACAAGCAATGTGATATTAATATATGACTTGATCTACATTACATAAGCGCTGTGTTGCTAAAGACCTCATGTACATAGGCATGCTTGAAAAAACACCCGTGCATTTCATAGTTTAAGTCCCCACTTGAATCACTTTTTTTTGTTTAAGTTTCAACAATGGCAAACTTGTTAGCAAAGATTTGCATGTTTGACCACGTAGCAGACACAGAGCAACATTAGCATTCATTTGGACTCATGTTTCTGGTTACTTGGTGAATGGACAGTAAGTCCAATAGTCTCATTTTGGCTCTGTTTTTGGTCTCCACCAACTCCTGACATACATATCTGGCTCTTTAGCTGCTTAAATGCTGATGAAAGCAGTGAGAGTGAACCAAAACCAAAAGTTACTGGCCATAAAGCCAAAACAATGAGCTGAAAGATGCTACAATGCTCCGCTAAGGGGAGCTGCACAGTTGGGTGATAATGCTCTGATAGTTCATCGTTATGAGTGACTCCTTTAATAGTAAGCATAATCACTTGAACTATTTTTTATATGCAAATATTGATTAGTGTAGCTTAAAATGTACAATTCCAAAACATCCTACTGATCTGCTGGTCGTAACTAATATAATTACCACAATGAAGGCTGCAAGAGCGAGAGAATACAAAACTACTCTCTAATCAAAGCTGCTGTATAAGCGTTACTGCAAAGTGGTCACAGATTCCTTAATTTTTCAACTGTAACAGGTCTAAGTTGGACCTTACAGCTACTGTTTAATTGGCGGTGTGGATAATTGGAGTAAGTGTTCAAAGTGGAAATACAGTTTTGGTTCATGTGAAGTGAATTCATTGTTAAACACAAGGATGTGGAATTAACAGGCCACCTTCCTTCCTTTCATCCTCAACTTAGTGCTGTTTGACTGAGACAGATGGGGAAGGTAAATCAAGGCAGCTGAGTGGAGAGCAGTGCTGACAGCACATTAGAGCCTCTCTCAATGAACTGTCACAAGTGCACAGTGAAAGTAAAGTTTGATCATACGTGGCTGCTGTCCTGTCAGACATCCTTAAAAGCAAATGGGGCCTAAGTGCTGCGGAGCTCTGAATGAGCCTGAGATGACAGTTGTAGTCGGTGCAAAGAGAGGGCATCGGCACTTCATCCTCCCTCCTGCAAAAGGACAATGAGGTGAGGACGACTCTGGCAGCATTTCTCGCCCTGCACCTTCACCTTCGCCGTAAAAGCATCTGACAAAGTGTCAGTCTCCCACATCATCACTCGCATCATTAAGGGCCGAGGGTAAACTTTTATGCTGCTTGTGCAAAAAGGTCAGGAATCTGTGCAAAATGCCACACCTTCACGCAGCATCCACATTTTCTTACCAAAATGAAGTTTTAATAAAGAGCAATTTTACCATCAATATTGGTAGTGTGTTTCTTAATGTTACCTGCTTTTAAAGCATATGTTCTTTTTACCATTGGCAGAGAGTTTTTTTCTGCATATAGTCCATTTTAGAATGTGTTTAATTATTCCTTATCAGAGTGGCACCAGACTAGCATCTACACATCCACATCTAGCAAGCACTGTAGCTTGCTAGATGTTTTACATTAGTTACTTTCCACCTTTATCATATAGCTGACAGTAGACAATGACAAGGAACATTAGAAAAGAGACAGTGAAATGTGATAAAGGTACTGTACACTCACAAATAATAAAAATAAAAATGAAACATGTTGTTACAACCCTGATCCATTCCACAACTTTCCCAGTCTTTTGTTGCTCTTGTCCCAACTTGTTCCAAACGTGTTGCTTCATTAAATTCAGAATAAGCAGCTATTTACAAAAATCAATGAAGTAGATGAGATAAACCTTAAATATATTGTATTTGTACTGTTTTCAATTGAGTCTAAGTCAAAAAAGTTTATCAAATTCTCACATTCTGTTTTATTGTTGTTTCACACAGTGTCCCTCCTTTTTTGGAATCAGAGTTGTATCTTATTTTCAGGTTAAATGACAAACCCACCTGTGCTCAGGTGTAATTATTCAGGTCTTAATTGTAGGTCACCAAAATTCCAGTGGTTATACACTATGCTGTGTATGGTTTGTTGTTGAAACGTTAACAGTGTCCAATTTAGAGAACTCTGAGATGATGATGGGACTTTCAGATTTGATTTGTCACATCTTCCGAGCTTCCCCATCAACTGTGCTGACACCTTATGCCCGGTCTACTTATTCATAGGTAATGAGTATAATCCCAGTGTTGTATTATAATGACAAAAAGTTTGTCCTCATTTGCTGTAATTTTTGAATGGCTCCTGTTGGTGGTCTCTTTAAAATGCACCTCCTCCAGTCTCTTCCATTTTTCCTTTATATGCTGTGAGTGTTTTTGTTGTCCTCTGGACTATGTTGGGCTTTTTAAACCTCATTGAGACATTGTATTGATATTAACATCATACTGATATTGAGTTTTACAAATGCACATGACCTGACATGACATAGAGTAATGCACTAAGCAATGATTTTCAGTAATTACCATACAGGTACTGGTCTGCTGAAAATTGTGTTACACATAATCTTAATGGAATTACATTATAAAGCATTGAATTAAAACTCAAACTCCTCTTTTGTAGGCATCAGACAAGTTGTAACCAAGATACCAATGACAGGTAAGGATGGTCTGACTTTCAGAAAGCAATGACAAACTAAAAGGGTAGTAAATAATGTGACTGCAATCATCACCAAGTAAAGGCATGCTGGGTGCTGTAAAACACAGTGCATGAGCATCGAGCATCGATCGATTCCGAGTTGCAAACGGATACGATCAGGTCACCGTTCACCAAAGGTTCACTGAACACGCTCTTTTGGCGCGTTCATGCACACACTGACTGGTAATGCCTTTCATTAAAATCAACAAGAAAAACACTACTTATGCCAAAATGCATACACATATACAAAACAGTTTTTGTGAATGTGTTCTCACTTATTCCACAAAGCATTTGCAAAGTTTAGATAAACTGCTGATTAAACTGATTAGATAAGGCTTGATTGCAGCTTTTGAAAAATGTAATCTGTAATAACTGAGGCTTAATTTGTCTGATTGGAAAGCAGACTTCCTTAAATTACAGAAAAACACAATGGGACGGTTTCTGGCCGGTGCTGACATATCTTTAATGAATAACTTAACAGACCCTTGGACCTGCAGTGGGTAGAGCCTTGTTTACCTCAGCCCAAACCTGCACTCCAACACTGTATGCTACTTCACTCTTCCATTAGGGTGTGTGTTGAGGCCTGTGCCCACTGTTTAGCCTGGCGCAGAGGTACTTCCAACTGTAGGAATTCAGTCTCCCACATATTCTAAAACCCACTTCCACTTGCTTCCCAGTGGGCCAGCATACCTTATCTCTGATGCAAAAGAGCACTTTCATAAGTGCCCCGCTGAAGAGGGAAAACACACAAACAAAGACATAGATTGAACTTTGTTGTTCTCAACCAATTTGTTGGGTAGGTGGTAGTGGGCAAATGGGCTGTTTTTCCAAATGGAATGTTTTACACACTTAAAAAATTTACAAGGTGGGTGAGCAAAACATGTACATTGAATGTGGGATCATCATTATGGCATTAAAAATGTAAACATTTCAAGGGGCCTTTTAGAGCCCCTGTGTGAGCGCATTTCTTCTACACTGGTGCTTTCAGTGTTGACCATTTAACGCTGAAGTCATAACTGTCCTCGAGGGAGTTTTTCTTTAACAAAGAGGATAACCTAGTTCAAAAACATCAACCAAATGACAATGGCAGAGCAGAAATGGTCTGCAAGTCCATCTCATTCTAGCTCCATGCTTTTAGCGTCACTGTTTCTCAGACAGACATCACCCCGCGCCTAAAAGTGGGTCTGAACCAGGAGAAACAGCCATTAAGAGCAATTCAACTGCATGAAAGTAGTGCCTGACAGGTCCACTGTCAGCGACAGATGCCATTATAACCTGTAAAATGTGATACTGTCACTTTAAGGTTATATCATTTTCCCCTTCAACTCTGGCAGCCCATCTGCTCGATAATAAGGGCACGCTCCTTTGTTTTAGGTCATATAGCCAATGTGTTCATTCAACATCCATTACTTTACCACTGTCTATTATAAATACATTTTAAATCCCTTGTGAAGTGGCACATTAAGGGATGTTTTTAGGCTGTGTTGGCCAGCTCAAAATGACTGTGTGTTACACTATGTTTTCATATACAGTATAATGTTAGCATCCTCTAACAACAGCACAATCTGTTTGTCCCCCTTCCTGAGAGCAGTATAGTTTCCAAAGCTCTGAATCAAGACTCCATTTCTTGAGCTCCAACTCCTCCAAACAAGAAGCAATGAAAAAAAAATACTCAAATTTTCATTGTCACCACAGTTCAGATGACAATTATGACAGCCCAGGTTTAATCATAGAATCGGGTAGTTCATTTTCTCAATGTCAACATGAAACCTTGTCAAAAAATGAATTCTGTCTTTCTCTCGGGAGATAAGCAGGCTCCAGTGCACCGGACTCATTCAGAGGAAAAAAACTTGCAGGTCACAAGGCAGCGACTTGCATGTTTTCTTATTTTTTTTCACCCTCTTGCTCTATCCTCCCCCTCACCTTTTTTTCTGAAAACCACCCAAGAAGAGATTAATCATGAAGGGAAAACTCAACTTCACCCTCTAGCTGCAGGTCACAGTTCTTATTTCGTGTGGAATTGGCTTTCGGAAAGCAGAAGGCCTGCCCAGGGGGCAGGGACCTGATATGAGAGGAATTTGAGAATGAAGCAGAGGGGATTGATTAGCCCACTTCATATCCCACACTCCGTAAGCACAGTCCAGCTGCAATCTAACACACCGCTGAGCTGAATAGACAAGAGAAATTGGATTCCTTCCTAATATTTAACCTTCAAGTCAGCTCTAACAGCTGTTGATGGGTTGCTCTACCAGGTAGTTACAAGAGGACTTTTTACATGTTACATAGAGAGGGAATAGCAAAGTGGGAATGTGATGACTTTTCTGTAGGTTATTCAATTACAATGGTGCAAAGAGCAGCTAGGCCATTGAGGCACATCATCTGCATGCAACTGCACTGGGGGATTTAATTTTACACCTCTACTTGTCTGAACAGGCTGTGTGAGTGTGTGTGGGCACACACACACGTACACCACTCACATACACGTCAGTAAGTAAATGTGTGCGCACACACACACACACGTGCACGAATAAGCATGCACGCATATACGCACATGAAAAGCAATTAATGCCACGAAAGTGGAGTGTGCAGCTCATGGATGGATCATATACAGCCATAATGACTTACTTTGATGTTGGTCGTCAAAGTAGACCTATTTTAGACTCAGAGCAAAGGGCGCTTGCAAATATCCTGTAACGCTTCCATTGTTTTTATCTCTTTTTACAAGCAGATGTTAGAACAAAGAGCGATGGCATCACTTCCTCACCCTTAGATCTCGAGAGTGACAACCATTTAGATTTCTGGTTTTCTAGTTCTCTCCTCTAATCCAGATCAATGTATAAAAATATGAAGAGCTGACTGAGAAATGGTGCATCTCAGTGACTCTGTGACCATATTAGACGCCAATGAATACTTAGTGGTTTCATTTATAAGCCAGTTTGATCATATCCACCCACCATCTCTTGTGCCAGCCTTTGGGAAGTGTTGATAAGAGAGCAGGATGTCATCAGGCTCTTTTCTCAAGTCATTAAGCCATGCAGTTTATTCCAAGCAAAGTGTTTCCCATTTGAATGAGCACATTAGCGAATGTCTTATGATAATTAAGAGCTTGAGTTGCAGAATTGCAGAATCAGATTCATTAGTACAGTCACACATTTTTTATTAGCACCTTATTCTGTTCCAGGGCTGCAGCGATGCCTGACGACACGCAGCTTTCTCCCTCTCCACAATGACGACTAGAGATTTAAGTGCTGAACTTCCATGATTAGAGAGGGCATATTGTAAAACTTCACATCACGGATTTGAAAGAAGTATATTTAAAGTAAATTTAGCTGATTTTTATGTTCCCCGTGAGAATTTAGGTCAATTTGCTGAAGCATATTTCAGAGGCAGGAAAGCAATCCAATAAAGTAGTCTGGTACAAATCTATAGATAAATGATGCTTCACATTCAATTACAGTGAGGATTTTATCTTTACTTTTCAATGATTTTGTCAATTAGTCAACACAGTGTTTCTTAATTCATCAAGGACTCTGGCCTAGTATTAGTCAGTGTGTAAGCATTTATTAGATTAGCAGAGGCAGAGGGAGAGAAAAGAAAACACATTAGGAGACATGGATGTTTTTCGGTGAAATAAATCTACTAGTAAATGAAAGATCCACATTCTACCGAGGACAGTTTTCTGTAATTTAGGAATGTTCTCTGCTTCTTGAAGTGGGTTCATAGCAGCAAACAAAACAAAGCTGGTAACCGGCCCCTTATTCCCTGAGTTTTGACACATTGACTATCGCGCACAGACACAGCACACCAAACCAATCCACTGGGGAGCCCATGCAGGGACCATGAAACTATACTCACAACACAAATTAATTGGGGAAAAAAATAACTAATTCTGACATTCCCCGAAGAGGGTCTTTCATCTTATAAATAGTGGCTGCAAACTTGAGTTTTTCTGCTTAAGTAACACAACACTGCAGATGATAGGATTCGTTTGGCTCAACCCCAGGGGCCCAGCATGACAAAGAACACTTGTTTAGCAACTGCATAAGCGGGTCCCAACATGGGCCTGTGACTGCGCCCAACCTCACCTAGAAACCTGCTCCATTTGCATTCTGCCTCTCCAGACACAAGGCCACAGAGTCTGAGGGGATACATCGTCCCAGAGATGGCACTGGAAGCTCACACATAAATTAGTCTTCATTCCCTCGTCTTTCTCCCCCCACCCTCTTCTCCCACTGCTGCTCCTCCCCTCTCCCCCTTATTTGTCCCATAGCTTCATCACATCCCAGTTCATGCAAAGGAGAGAGTGAAATCCAACTTTAAAGTTTCTCCATCTAATTACAATCTGTATTTACTTTCCCGGGGCTGCTGTGTGAGAGAGCATATCGGCGTTTTAAGTCCTGGAACCAATGTTTAATTCAGCATTGAACAAGTCCTTTGGAATAATAAAACAACAGTGAAAAATAAAGTTCACGCCAAATCCAAACCCACAAAGCTCAGTTCCATACTTTATACTGGACCAAATGTATACAACAAACTATAAACTGTGTCTCAACATCAACCCTTTCCCTTAACATTTTAGATTAGATTGATTTTACCATCACATGCTGGCAAAGTATCATTTTAATTTTCCATAGGAACATTTGCCTTTTGCCACAACACATACATGCATGCCATAACCATAGTACATGAGATCATGTGTGAAAAAGGGCTCACACCTGACATGATGGTATAGGAATACATTTTTGTGGGAGTATTATCTGGTGTGCGGACTCGACACGTACTTCTGTCCAGTACTCAGTATTTATTGTGTTTGGATATGAGTGCTTTTGTAAAGTTTTTGTATAACCAGGACACATAACACCAATGCGGGAATATCTTGGTGACCCTCTGTGTTGGTCTGTCCTTTAATTTGTCACCATATGTGACTGTATACTGAACATGCTAAGCTAACACCTTTTACATCAGTTATATTAGTGTATTAGCAGCTAGTAAGGCGCAAAGAGTAGAGAGTCCAGAGAAGAGACACCCTCCCTCCAATCTGTCCATCTAATGGGAAAAAGCGAAGACAGAAGACTGCCGTGGTGTTGACTCTTTCAAACCCCACCCAATTCTTGCCGTTCCAGACAGTCACACACTTCACTGGCACATCGTTTGCTATTGCCGCAAAATGCAATCATTAATTTACCCGTCCCAGTGAAACTTCATATACCCATGACACATTTTTTTCTTTGTATAATTAAATATAATTTTGAAGCTCTTTAAATCCAACTTCATCCAAATGCACAATCTAATTTTTCATTTGCTTTTGTACATGATATAAGACATCAAGTCAATAATTTATTAAATTACTTTTCCCATTCATTTTCTTCTATCTATAATTGATCTCTCCAGTTGAAATTCTGTTGTTCCTCTTACTCAGCCAGTCTGCGGAGAGGCTGCGTGACATCACTGTGAACAGGGCTTGTACCTCCCTATACCCTCACTGGAAACACACACACACACACACACACTCACACACACACACACACACACACACACACACACGCACACACACACACACACACACACACACACACACACACACACACACAGGGAGCTGCTTGGGATATCCATACAGTGTTTTCTAAACTCTATGTCCGTTAAAAATTCACTTCAATTCAATACTTCATTCTGACTATTGCATTTTAGTGACTTTTTTAAATTCATAAAAATACTTATAAGTGTATTTACTTACTTATTTAAAGCTGCCATTAATTAAATTGTTAATAGATATGATGCTCTCCATGCTCTGCTAAGAAACAATAGGCTTGTTCGGCCGTGCCTGTTGCACCTGTTCTTTGTTTACACTGGCAGTAATATTTGTGCTTTAGTGTTAGTATAGTTTTGCACAACTCTTCCATCTTGGACACCACTGCAAACAACAAATGTATGAACCCACATAGATTATTATTCTGAATGATCACCTGGTCTCTCTTTCACCACTGGCAGAGTTTTGTCAGAAGTGAGGGTGATGCTAACACGACAGATGAACCGTGATGTCATGGCTACTCCCCTCCAGTTTCAGTAGGTCCTGCATCGCTTCAGCGTTGTAAAGGAGTTTATCAGGAGGAAATGAATGCTCCTCTCAGTGACATTTTATGAATTACTGCTCAAGGAGGTTATGTCAACCGTTCCAATGAGGAAGAGGGAGACAGGACTCTGGTCTGGCTCTTTCCTGTTCCCATGAAAACAGAACACCAGACTTATTTTGGAGTTACATCCATTGAATACTTGCAGAGCAAGTATGCCTTTCTGCTTGCTCACACTAAAAATGCACTAAGCTTAAGCTAAAAGCTGGCTCAGCCAGGTGGTCCACCACTACAGACTTGAAAGATGTTTATTTTTATGTTGCAGAGGTGCCCTGAGATGAAAAGTTCCTCTGCGTAGCTTTCTAGGGAGTGGCTTACAAATACAGGATGCTGCTTTCAGCTACTTTCTGGATGCCAAGGTTTCTGTCAAGGTACTAGAATCTTCTTCCACCTAAATAACCACAAGATTATTTTGGCCTAGTCTCTGGAGTCAGCTATGTTTTACACATCACAATTGATGCTGCACTTCACCAGGTAAGGAAAATAAGAGCTCCCCTGGTGGTGTTGGTGAGTGGAACTGATTTCCACCATACCAAATGCATGATCCTCTAAGTCTATTTGGTTGGACCCCAAATCTGTTGGACATGTATCACAACCCCACCATTTCCCCTGGAGTCAGCCAAGTCTGGTGCACTGGCAGAGTGTCCACCTATGCATCGGTGTTCACAGACAGGCTCCTGATGGAAATAGACTGGACTTGCATGACAGTTCATCCATTTAGCCAGAGGTCTTTGAACTCCTCGAAACCCAAACCTAAAACTTGCGATACAGATCCTATAGAAACAGTAACACAGCTTTGTGCCTTTGGCTGGCAGGCTCATACTGTGATGCTGTAGTGCCTTGCAAACATTGTAAAGTCTTCAAATTATTATTTACAAGTCTGAAGTCTGCTACATTGTTCACCCAGGGGCACTACAAACCAGATGGTATCAATGACCTTGACAACGACCCCACAGAGGTTAAATACCCAGGACTCCCCACCAGTCAGTTAGAACTGAAGAGGCCCCTTGGATGAGAGGTGAAAGGTATTCAAGTAACCAAGTCCAGCTGGCCTAGATTTAACCCTCCTTGGATATGCTGCCCTCTGTTTTTCCCCTTTCATTGGTGGACAAAAGGTGTGGTGTGGTGGTCTATTGTAGGCTGGACATGCAGTTGCATGAGATCTACATTATTTGTGTGACCCTGCATGAGTGTTGTCCCTCTAACTTGCAAAACCTTACACCCCTGGAGTCAGGAATGGCTTGCAGTGTTTGCTCAGTCCATGTACGCACTGTGCTAATTGTGGTAGCTGGACTGGGTTGCTTTCTTCGTGCTGCTTAGGGTCAACCAAGCTTGGAGAATAGTAATAAAAAGTTTAGTTTTCCTGATACAGTTTGCTTTCTCATCCTCCATTTCAACAGGGGACGGAAAGGCACCTGTTCTTATGTAATGGTTTCATGTTGATTTTATGTCATGCTGATGTCACAGCAAGAGGTGTGAGTGTCATGTTTTACCCCCTTAAGCCTACAGGGAGCTTGTTCACTGTAACTGTAGCTCTATGATGACGGGCAGAGCGTTTGCCTTTTCACATTGCTGCACATTTGCTGAGTGCCCAGTGGGGGTCACACAACCCCAATACAGGGTCAACAATATAGATTGTTAGAAATTGTCCTGATTTGGCGAGCAAGTATTGTACAGTCAAACTTCAAGCAAAGCTCCAAAAAAGGAGCAGTCCAACTGCTCTTAGAATGAGAGAAATCAGGAAAATCTACAAGTAATATTGCTATGTTTAAGGACCACTGTGGCAGAAATTGAATATAATATTCATAATTATGTTTTCATTTGTGTATAATCACCTGAAAATAAGAACTGTTGTGTTTTCGTTACCCTAGAATGACCTCTTTAAATCTACAGAGAGAACGGGTCCGCTTTCACAGAGCTCGCCATGTTGCATCACTATGTTTCTACAGTAGCCCAGAATGGACAAACCAAAAGCTGGCTCTAGAAAGAGCTTTTCATGTTTTTACTTTACTTTGGTTTCTCCTACACACTTGGAAAGGGAGGGATGATAGGAGGGATATTCAGCGAGTTGCAATTTGCAACCTCAACACTAGATGCAACTAAATCCTCCACAACGCTCCTTTAAAACACACAATGGCTACATACAGAATATAGCACGAGTGTTAATGTTTTACTCTATCTGCTTGATGATAAGTTAGCTATCTTGCTGCCAGTGTGTTTTCGAGAGCTGGGGATGAGAACGTTACCGGTTTACACACCAATGAACCAATCAACAGCAAGGAGTCAGGTGCAATCGGCGAAAGACTGCAAATTTTAAGAGGCACATGTCAGGTCTATGTGGCTGCTACAATTCCATAGTTGCAGAGGTCTGCTGGTTCGTGTGAAAGAGTGTGAAGACCAGCAGGAGAACCGCACAGTGGACTTTAATGAGATCGACCTGTGATCATATCAACAGGTGTACAAAACAAAACCTTTCTCAGTGATTTATGATTAGCATCCTGTGTAATGGTACATTACCATTTGCTGTATTACCTTAAAATGTAGCCATGGGTTACCTCATAAAAATGAAAGTAAAACAGGATGTTGAAATGTTTTTCAGTGATCAATAAAGTGTACGTCAAGTCAAATTGACATGGTTGTGTGTTTTCTACCTGAACCCTTCAATAGCTCCGGTGACAAGCAGAGAACAAGGGTCTGACAACAAGGACAGACAAGGAACAGTCTTCAAAAATTGGTCTATAATTAAGTGTTTACATAATTTGATGGTTCATTTTAGTTCATTTTGAGATTCAAGTGCTTCACTGAAACAATTTCCTCTCCCTAATTATAATTTCCTTCCAGACTGACATTTACAATGCAATCTTCAGATCTTTGGAAATGTCTTTTTGATTTATTATTTCAGCCTTCATCACAGTAGTTAGTGACAAGAAATGAGTTTATATAATAAGAGCTCAAATTATCAGGGCCTTTGACCTGTGCAGCTGACTCATTACTGTATGTCAAAGACACGCTGAACATTTTTGACAAGCATGTACAGGAGAAGAAAATCAGAGAAAGAAATAGGTTGTTTCAATTTTCTCAAAATGCCTTTCTGCTATTGAAATGAACTGCAGAGACATCAAACATTTGTGGCTGCGCAGCTTTCAGAGGGAAGACAGACAAAATTATTTGATGCCATCTGAGGCTCACCAGTGCTGAGGATCACAATACAGCTAGTTGACACATTGGTGATTATTCATGGAACTCACGCTTATTATCCTAGAGAGACTGAACAATGGTTTTCTGTTGTGGGAAGTGAACAGTTAGAAGTTCTAACCTCTGCCAAAATAATCACCCAGCAGCAGTGAAACAGCGAAGGGCTGGAGGGATGCAGACATCTCCGTCTCCCATGGGTGTAATATGACTTAGATAAATATTTGCCATGCAGTCTGAACATCACACAAAACCATTGTGATGCTCTTGTGGAGCTTGCTGTGATTGCTTTACTCCACCACAGAGATGGATTTTAGCCTTCGAGTGACTTTCACTTAAAATGGCCCTCCATTGCAAAACTGTCTAGAACCAGGCATGGTCTGCAGCTGAAAGTGGAATGAAAATCAATTTCAAAAAATCTATCAAAAATAAAAGGCAAACCAACTTGAACAATTTCACAAACATAGAAACCGATATAATTATTCTGAAAATGAAATTCAAATGCAAATATTCCAAAACCTGCAAAAAGTCCAAAGCAATGTGAAGAGGATTTTTACTTTGTATGTTAAAGCTTTTTTTTTCCTTTAGAAAAATCAGACAACAAACAGGTGGGTTGAGAATTGACAGTGACACAAATGATATTGCTTTGTCTTTGAAGAGCTCCGGAAAAGCTGTTTTCTGAATTTCTGCTTACCGTACAGCACACGATGGCCCATGTAGCTCGTGTTTTACCATCACACACATCCATCACTGAGTCAGGAATCATATCAATACTTGCCCATTTCCCCATTTGGGGAGAGCTGAGTAGATCAATTCATTTAAAAGGAACCACAGCCAGACATCCGTTTTAGAGATTAGAGCATATATTGGCTAGTCATCTGATGGAGGGTTTAAGGTTCATTAAGTCAATGGAATCCTTAATCAATAGGCAAACTTTAAGTCCAGGCTTTCATGGCAGAATTTCTACTGCATATCTAGTTACACTGGTAAGGCACAAAGCACTAAACAGCCTTGGTCTCATTTTCATGATGTTATATTTTATTTCCTAACTTTTGTGTGT
Organism: Chelmon rostratus; assembly: GCF_017976325.1. Classification (NCBI taxonomy): domain Eukaryota; kingdom Metazoa; phylum Chordata; class Actinopteri; order Chaetodontiformes; family Chaetodontidae; genus Chelmon; species Chelmon rostratus. Next base: position 15,113,962 of record NC_055658.1, on the reverse strand, counting down.
TGTGTCCTTGGTGGTGAAAAGCTAGTCTGACAAAAGGCCCAAGTTATTTGGAACAGGATACTTCAAACAGCAAATAATGTATTTGGAAAATTGTGAAATGGAGTCTCGGAAAAATGTTTTCACATAAAATCTGTTTCACAGCCTTGGTGCTGCAGGACAATGAAAATGTGGAAATATTGGTGAGCAATAATTTCTTGTTCCATTCTCAAAGTCAAACCACTAGTGATCTTAGATAGTCAAAGACAAAGAATAAGGATGCAGGACACGCATCAAATGCATACTGTCATAGACTTAGAGTACTGTCCGAATGACAATGGGAAGAAACTCACCAGAGTCCTCAATCAGCGGCTTTATGTAAATGCCGCAACTCAAGTTTCTGTCTACAGTCCAGCGAATCCCTCTCCAGCTAAATCATGGGGCATACTCTGGCCGTGATTCTTAAGTGTCACTTGTGTCCACCTGAATTATTGTTTGTGTGTAATGCAGGGGAAGAACCGGCATGCAATGAGAAGTGGTTGTGCCCTCTGATTGATTGTTAAGTGTTGTCCAGGAGCCCATTGCCAGACTCCACTTAACGGCCTGCACAGCAGAAAGCAATCAGTGGCTGTTACTAAGGGTCTCGTGGGGACGGGTCCGGTCATGATTGATCTTCAGTGGATCTCTGAAGATGTCTCTGAGAACTGGGCTTCACCAGAGTCGTGCTCAGGTCAGAGAGAGTGCCCTCAGACTTGAACGTGTGGAATCACATCAACTGAAAACTTTAAATAAAAAAAAAATAAAAAAACAAGCTAAAAAACTCTTTTTAATGATTTAACTCTCCTTGTTGGTTAATATTAGCTGTCGTGGTGCGTCTATTCATACGTGGCACTGCCCTGTGAGATATGTAAATTGGCATGACAAACTGCGTGTATTTGCAAGCATCATTCACACGATATGTTAACGGTAAATTACTGCATGAAGCAGTGTATTATAACCAAACAGTAAATCCCCGTGGACATATCGCATGTCTCCCAGCGCTACTGCACCTGAGGACACACATGCGCACACACGCAGCCGCCTCTAGTATCAGGCAGTAGAGCTGTCGGCTCTCCAGTGGTGTGTCAATGTGTTCAGTGACCACAACGCCTGGTGTTAGTCTCATTACGGAGGGATCAAAGGGACATGAGCTTCATAGCAGCGGGGTCTCTCTTCAGCCCCCTGAGAGGCAACTCCTCCTCTAATCTCAAAGGTCACATTTAGTCATTCAAATATAAAATAGCATCACATCCATCGCACCCACGTGACCTGCTGCGAGTCTTGTCCAGTGCCGAGGTGCAGAGGCAACAGATGAAAACAAAACAGCCTTGTGTACGCATGTAGAACAAACTGCAGTTTATCTTTTAGCAATAATTAGCCTCTAAGGTGCGCAAAATAATGGTGATGACCCTGTTGATATTTAATCTAGACTAGTAAGTAATATTATTTAAATATTCAATTAAAATTCTGAGGCCCTGTACCACACACAGACAATAATCCTCATTAAGAAGCTGGATGAGGGTTTGTCCTTGCACAGTGTTGTAATAACTGAAAGTAACGGCCATGAATTCTGCAAGCGCTTGGTGGCAACTTCATATTCTGTGCAATCACTGTTTCAACAGGGGTTGAGCGAGGTAAGGGAATGTGTGTTCAAGATGAAACCTAACAACTGCACGTCCAGAAGTATGCCTCCATTTAACCATTAATGTTATTCTGTTTTCTCATATGTTTCCTTGCGTGCACAATACGCTGTTTTACACTCGCCTCCGATGTTACATGTGTAAATGAATCAATTCAACATCCACTGTGCATGTGCTACTGCAACCGAAAGGCACAAACACTGCATCAATGTTCCCAATTAAAATCACACCAGTTATTTTTGTCATGGAATTTAGTTTTCATTCTTTAAATGACACAGTGAGTGGACAATGATGGTGACAGCTAATAACATTGCAGTGCCAACAGCAGTTCCTCGGGATCTGAGCAGCTGTTCTGCAGTCTATATTGGCCTGTTCTTCAAGTGGGGGAAAAAAAGAGCAACCTAGATGAGAATTTTGTGCTTCAGTGGCTATTGAAAGATGAGGCAATAAACTGCTAAACTTGAGTAATCACACACTCCCGGAGGAATTTCTCAAATGGGGATGGTCAAAAACCTTGAAATTTGAGCCCCTCGCACGCGGCCCAGGCTTTAACATTTGATGAGATTCATTATTGTAGGGAGCTGAATACAAGTGTCTTCTGATTACAGGGCCCACCATTAAAAGTTCCCACCAGTGTGCATTTCCACGGTAGAACGTCAATGGGATTAAAATCTCAATTCACTCCAGTCAATTCTCCAGTAACAAGATTTCATTAAAAGCAGGCAGGGAGGAAAATGGACTCGAAAGCACTGAAACAGCTGGACTATAAATTATAAAAATGTGCTTTCTGCTAACTGAACACACCTTCAGCTTGCAGATGCATTATTATTTAATGTTCAGAGGAGCTGGTTTTATGTAAATTGGAGTCTTCTATTCTCTTCAGTCCCCGTCTCAATGCCAGGTACTTCCAAACCAAGCAAAGGGAGAGATTATGCAAACCAATTAACATATGAAAATAACGTATTAATATACTGTCTCTGAACTGTATCCAATCAGTTCCTTTTCACTGGCGTGTGTACAAAACAATTAAAATTAAATTTATACTGCTCTTCCTTAACATATTCTGCAGCAAATGGAGTCAGCGAGCAAATGCTGACAAAAGTTTTACAGGCCTGTGTTCTTCCTTAAAGGCACACCGACTTTATATTTATAAAGAGCCATGCTAATAAATTCCAGTCTTTGTTTCTCCCTAATGATGTGTGCATCTGAGACAAAGCAGTGAAATCCATAGCGGTAGCCAGGTGCTAATGAATGGCTTACATTATGCTGTCCACTAATTACTACTGCACCATAAATAAAACACAAGACAATCAATTAGCGGTAGACGTGTGTTTGTTAGTCATGGGCAGCAAGTTCCTCCAGGCCAAGGCTTTGCACAGACCTGCCTCTTCGGGGTGTAATTTTGAAATGGATAGGATGGGTTAAGATAAATCACATTTGAATGTTACTGAATGCACTTCAGGCAATCTATTTCTACTCATACAGATTACAAGGAAATTAATATTTTTCAGTTTCAAGCGAGAGGTAAGTAAAGCGTTAAAATGCACATGAAGCAGAAAGTCCTTTCCACTGAATTAGACAAAAGAAATCCAACAGGCGGCTATCATCTCCCTGCCTTTTAATGGAGCTTTGCAAAAAAGGCTTTCTCCTCCACTTCATACAAAGCTCCTCCAGTTTCCCAGACACCAACTGGCTGACGTATCACACTTGATTTGAACCAGAGCAGGGGAAATCAGAGTGCATTAACACTGCATGTAGAAGGCACTAACTGAATGATCGTAGCATTATGCGGCCTCTGGTCTGGCCTATCTGCGTAGTTTGATGCATAATTTGAACATTAATGTAATTTACATTTTAACACAGTCCCAAAAGTAAACTGATTAGTTGATAGTTATCTACTAATGTGCCAAGAGGACCCACATGTCACTTGCATGCAGGCAGAGGGACGGGATTACAGATGACAAGGTTGGCCTTGCAGGAACACAGACAAAGAGACAATGCCTGCCAGAAGGATAGACACCACACACACATGCACACAAACACACACACACACTCACACACACACACACACACACACAGAAACTTGTGAGGTAAATGGTTGTTGTTCAGGTTTGCTAGTGTAGCATTTCTGTCTAACAGGATCTATCTTTCTTCTTTATTTTCAAGGACCTTTAAAGAGATCATACCAATAAGGAGGAGAACGTAACAATAAATCCAGAGGATGCAACAGTACGTTCTCAGTTGTGTCTGCAGTCCTTAGACCACTTGGTAACATCTACAAATACGTGTTTGTGCAAAGTTTCAAGAGAAGTTCACTTGCCAGACATCACATTAATCAATCTAAAATTCAAATTTAAAAACTTATTAAAAGTATTTCTGGGCCATCAAATGTCTTTTATCTGTATCCCAGCAGAGTTCTCTCTTTTTCATGGGACAAATTAGTGCCCCTGTAGATGACAGAGGCTCTTTAAAGAAAGTGCAACAGAGTTGCAGTCCCATGATGCAACGCTCCCAGTGGTTACATCTGCTCCATTCTTTCATCTTTCTCCATTGTTAGGTGGGAGCTGTCACATTAGGAGGAGAATCGTGGCTCCTTCCCACCCCCAAGTACCCCTTTTTTCCCATTCCAGCAGTTGGCAGGGTGGCAGGCCCATACAAAGGAGCGTGCACCAGGAGCACAGAGGGGAGCACCGTTAGAGGAAAAACAGTTTGGGAATTAAGGTCATTAATTTTCCACTTTCAAGGGCTGCCACACAGACGGAGATAAAGTCAGCATAAATATTCCGCCGAAGTTTCTCCTGTTTTTCTCCTCTCCCCATTTTCATCGGCAGCCCATTTATCTCCATGCTGTCAATTAGAGGCAAAAGCAAAGAACTAATTAGGAACTGTGCAATTTTAATTAGCTGTTTTGATAATTAAACTAATTGGTTCCCTTGTGTTTCTGCAATGTGTGCTGAGAACTTTTTTGATATCTGGGCAGCAGATTTCCCATCCGCTGGTTAATTAGTCACTTTTGCATTAAAAAGGAGCCTTCCTTAATAGCCTTAATTTGCAGTTGAAAAGAGAATCTACCATCAATAATTTGTGTAATTGGTAACCGTTTGATTGTAATTTAGAGGCACGGCCGGACAGCTCGGCATGTCTAATTCCTAATGACTAGGATTAAAGTTGGATTAACTGTTTGGGAAAGGGATTCACTCTCCTCTCTTCCCTACCCACCAAATGACACCTTGTCTACATTTGATTGGTCATGAAATTCAAATTGACTAGGTGAACAGCAGGGCTTATACCATTCCTATTACTTTCTATATGGTGAGCCTGTCAGGTTGCATCAAAAAGACTCCCATTTTCCACCCGCCGTCTCTGGCGCTCCGCAAGGAAGAGAATAAAAAGTGGTTACAGTTTATTAGTGATGTGTTTAAAACTCTGCTATCAAACCCATTTGTGTACAACTCTGATGGGAAAACATAGCAAAAAACAGCCACTAGGAGGAGCAGAGCCTTAAATCTCAGAGTAACAAAGTAAAGTAGGTCTCACTGTTCAATGAAACTTCATTCAAGTAGTAGCCAATGCTTTTCTCCCTAAACAAGAAATGCTCATTAAACAAGGAGTACATCCACAAACAGTAACTGAATGTCTGCCTTTAAGTCACATGCCTAAAGGCAATGCAAACAGGACATTATTAAAAATTATTTTGTACAATTACTCACCAAACTGCTGTTTGCTACAGTTGCAGAAACAACAGGGGAAATCACGCTGATGTTTACAGGTGCCGGCTTAATGCGAGAATGCATTTGAATATTACTAGAAGCTAGAAGCTGGGAAACCTGGACTAAAAGCATATCATTCAGCATCTTAACTATCAGGCACCATCTCTATACTTTTACAACACAGAGCCCCGTCAGTAGTCTGATTAAAAAGCACCATTCATCCCACTTAGCCAGAATACAATTAAGGGACATGGCTTTAAAAGCCCAGCCCCGAAGCCTCTCCCCATCCCACATAAAAGGAGCACTCTCCACTGAGCCTTGCCTGTAAATATCATGTTTGATATGAGGTTTTAATCTGCTTAGCCATTCTGAACTATAGAATGGGCTCATCCTCTCTGTGAAACCCCTGTCCAATGGCTGTGTGCCTGAGGACGAATAGGAACACAACACTAGTGCGCTATCTGATTAGGTGGGGTTAATTACAGAGCACTGTTTTGTAGTGGCTGCATTTGAGGGCCGCCCATAAATAGATGGGCATGGCTAATGCATGCTCAGAAATGAATTTTAATTAACTGTGTATCAGAGAAGCCCACTCAGGGGCTTGTTTCTAGTATGTACTGACCTCACTGTTGGATGTAGAGTGGGAAAGGGTCTGCACCCAAGACACTGTGAGAGGGGCTGAAGAGTACACCATGGCCTACATGAGCCATGTATCATAGACACACACAAGATGCTGTGTCTGTGGGTCATTTATATCGATGAGAACTGCGTTGATTGAGAGCCACTGTGCAACCTGTCCATGTCTTCACATCATAATCACTGTTAAACCAGGAGCTGCTCTGATTGTCTCTGCTGCTACTTCACTCCTCCAGTTTAACATAACTTCTTCAACTACATGGTTTTGTATGACATGTACACTCCAAAACCTGGTGTTCTAGAGAGGTAATTGTGGTAACTCCATCCATTACCCCTCACACAAACCATTTTTGTCCCCATTCTGGACGATCTTTATATATAGTGGTGTTTTTCTTCACATTCAAATGTCAAACTGCGATTTGAAGTCAAGCTGTGACGATACCGCACCATTCTTTCTCCTTTCCTTTCCAGTTTTCTGTGTGATTGGATTAATTATGTGTCACTCACTTTGCTAGAGGTCAGCAAACATACATTCTCGGTCATAAGTCATCAATCTATGTGACCGTGGAGATGAAAAGTCAAGCATGTCAGCCAGGAAGCTGGACAGAGAGGGATCAGCCCATTGATTTCAGGGCCAACCCAATCTCACCACAGCACGCCACCCTGAGAACTGAAATTATCCCTATGGGCTATGTACAGTGAGCTTTATAGTACCTTAGATTTGTGGTGCATGATCACATTAGCGGAGCTTGTAAAAAAGAAAAAAGAGAAAAAAGAAAAAAGTTATTTCAAATGCAGGACAGGATAATCATCAAATAGGGAAGCATATGTAGTCCATATACTGTACAGCGATGAAACAATCTGTAAAACAGCACAATGTGGTTCAACTCAAAATAAATACACTTTTATGCAAATGTGATCATTTCTAGTGAACATAGCTCATATATTTTATTCAAAGTTTTAACCTCCAGCCCAGTTTATATAGACAGAATTCTTCACCGACGAGGCTCCTCTGCACATAATCTTACTAAAATGTGGTCGAATGCAGATCTTAAAGAGGCACTTCATCTGAAATAGTTTGATAGTAATTATTATTACAATTATTTGATTATAAAGTAGCTAATGATAATGCGCTTAGACTAGGGTTGTGATATCTGGTGCAAAATGTAACAGAAGGCAAGGACAGACTGAGCAAGCTCACACCACAGACAGCCTGCTGGCTGCTGACGAACCAGCATTATTGTAGCTATACTCCACTCCACTCTCCTAAATGGCTAATCTTTGTTGGATCTCACCCTTAATTGGTTAACAGTCTCCGCAGGGCAAGTGAAAGTGGTGCTATTTAAGGCTCCACCATGAAACAGCAACACTTTCATCTTGGCAATAACAGGCAACAATTATATTACCAGATTCGAAACTGAACCTTCTATCTACCCACTAATCAAAAACGCAGCCCATCTGTTGTGCGGTCTCTTTTGAAACGACTGTTTATCTGCAGCCTGTATGATAACTGTGTCTGGACACTAATTAACTGCTAAATAGACCACAATTAGATGTTATTTCTATTAAATTTTGCAGGAAAAAAGTAAGGAGAAGAAAACAATAAGCACATTTTATGTTTACTCCAACTGTACCAGGCACCAATGGAGCAGCATCACTCTCCCTCAGTGTCTCTCTCTCTCTCTCTCTCTCTGACACACGCGCACCCGCGTCCGTGCGCACGTGCATCAATACAACCTTATGTGCATGCGCGCAATCTCCTGCTCTCTCTCTCTCTCGCTCTCTCTCTATCACGCACATTCAGACTGGCAGACCAGTCACACGCGCACGCGCACGCACACACACGCGCACTTTCCCTTAGCTGTGCTTTTGTGTTTTGTCAGAATTAATGAGAAAAGTTCCCTTGCCCTAGGGGTAATTAGTGTCCTTGGAGTTAAATAAGCTAATACTTAGACACCTCTGGCACAAGCAATTATGTTTGTGTATTGAATAATTGATTCAAAGAGGGGGGAAGGGCTGCTAATCAGATCTGAGCATAATGAATTGATTTAATTAACAGGGGAATCCGAGGGTCTCTGGAAACTGCGCGCATTTATTCAGTAGCAGCAGAGGCGAGCGCGGCACACAAACGGAGAGAGAGGCGGCGTGAGTTTGCTTTTAGCAGTTGTCAGATTTGCAATTGGATTTGTTTGAATATAGTTGCTGTTTCGGAGCAAATGAGAACGAGAAAGAGAGAATATTAACAGCGAAGAAGAGCTCAGCCGTTCAGTCTGAGCGTCTGATCCGTCCGTGTGTGTGTGCGCGCACAGTTACAGATAGGCGACACTAGATTTATATCGCTTTTCATTGTTTTGCCTTTTTTCATTCGCATGGAATTTATCAAGAGCAAGCAACGCTGTTTGATCGCTATTTATTTGCATTGCACTTCAGTCCGGATAGGGGGATCTCGCCGTGTATACCACCGTATTCCGTGTGTGAATTATTATTGATACGAGGGAGAGAGAAAAAAAACGTGCAGACGGCAATTCATCTTTCCAGGGTTTTGATTTATCGAGGCGTAGTCTAGTCAACCGCGCGTTTCAAAGCCATTTCCAGGAGAAGCTCTGAGCAGACCGAGCGGTGCAGCCTGCTGGAGCCGAGGACGGATCGCCCGGGGAAGGACTCCTCGTTCCTCAGGACGATGGTGTTGGACAAGGAAGAGGGTGAGTAACATCCCCGGCCGCAGGATGCTATAACCTCGGGAGTAACACGGCAAACTACTGACATTTTACACGTTAAGTGTTTTCCGTCGCCCCGGACTCTGCGCAGCCGCTCGATATTGGCTTTTTCGAGCCCCCTTTTAGTCGCGGCAGGGTCCGTGTTTTTTTCACGAAGAAACCTGCATGCTTTGGCTGCTTTCTGTACCGTGAAGTTGCACTTAAACACAAATAGCCTAAAGTGCAGTTTAGTGGAAGAGTTGCATGTTTACTGAGAGCGGATTTGTCCGAGGCGTTTCCATGTGTAACCCGGAGTTTGAGGCTACTCCGCGGACGCTGCGGTGCATGTGGGCTCCTCTTTTCTTTCCTTCCTCTAAGTGCTTTTTGCGTCTGTGAAGTTAGCGAGGCAGCCTTTGACATCACCACGGGATGGGAGATGACAGCAGAGTGCTTTTAACTTGATTGCAAATTATGGATAGCGCCGTGCACCGTTCACTCACTTTCCATCCAAATAGGCCTACTTGCATTACTTATCTATTTCAATGTATTTAGGTTAATGGGTGAGGCAATCTAATTAATTTTAATTTAAATCAAACTCGCCTCTAATGACGTCCCATTTTGGATTGAACTGATGTAGAGATGTGCAGTGCATTTATGACTTTGAGGTCTACATGGCGCTCAGTGTGCGTGTATTTTAATGCATTTATACAACACCATAACAATATTCAAATGCAGACTATATACGGTACTAATGAGGTCTGGAATGAAGTTTTTCTCTGGTGTTTCTCCCTCTTCTGACGCTTCTTTAAGAGTATTTTGAGTGCTGCTTTGCTGACAATATAGACCACCTGCTGAAATGCACAATGACAACCTCCACTAACCTAACACACATTTTTTTGTGTGCGTGTTATTTCTCAAAGTACACTATATAGCTTTTGCACAGTTTATCTTGAGTTCCTCCTGTTCTAAAAGTAATGGATGCATTTGTAACCCATTATTTATGTTTGAAAATGGATATTTCATATCTCTTCGCAGAGCATCCTTTCACTTACACATCTAAAAACCAATAGAAGGATTGCGGCAGAGACATAAATTGGTCTGTCTGGCTGAATCCATGTTGTGCTGCAAATGTACCTAAATTAACTCAACCGTAAATTGTCTCCTTTGGATGTCTGTCGAGCTAAAAGTTCTCTATATGATTCATGATTCAGATTGCTTTTAACAGTTATTGGCTAAGCAATATGGTAAATGTACAAGGTGATGCAAATGGCATTAGTGGGAAAGGATGCACAGGAGCATGTAATGCAGTCAATACTACATTAACTACTGATGCCCAATTACAGAACCAGGGAGAGTGGCTTTTAGGAGCATTAGGACTTGCAGAAAAGCTGAGATCACCTGCTGCTCATTGCCTAAAAGCTTCACCCTTTATTTGCTGGTCCCGACCAGCAGCTCCAGCATTTTGGCCAGGTTGTCAACAGAGCTGCCTGGCTCTGGTCTCTTTCATTGTGGTGCCTCTTAGCGTTTATTGGCTCGCAGGCTATAGGCTTGTCAATTCAAACCTTCTTGTCTAATGTATCCACTTAGTGCCTGCACAAATAAATGTGTGTTTATGCAGAGAGGGAGGTGTGGGTCTGTGTTTTAGGTGGCCACATGGCTGTACGTGCATGACTACTGTCTATTTCTCTTGACTGATCCACTATAATTTCTGTGTGTGTGTGTGTGCATGCTGCTTAAGTGTTCATATTTCAGTCCTTACGTGGCCTTTAAAACAGATCATCAGTGTGTCTGGTCTCGTGATCAAAGCCTGCGATCCCAGTTGGCAACACAGTAATGCTGCTGCTTGTTTGGCAGACTGTTTTTGAACTCTGACTTCTCTTTGAAAAGTCTGCGACAATTTGTGCTACTAAAGCAGTAATGAAGAAAGAAACGAATGTCTGCGGCCCCCCCAAACCGCTTTATCTTAGCTCTATATAGAAAATCTGCCTGTCACAAATCAATTCCAGCTGTATCGCTCTATTAAGAGGCAAATATATTCAATTTCTGCCATCAGTTGTAACTTTCATCATAACTTCCAAGCATCAAACCTGAAATATTTGTTAGTTTCATGTTGTGTTTAGCCTCCCGCCCACATTGTCTGTCTTGTCCGTCACAAGTTACACGCACGTCGTAAACTAATCACCATATTCTCACATGATGCAGTCATTAGCTTAAAAACTATCTGGTACAGCACTGAGTCTGAGAGCACGGAGCAGGACTGCAAAAGGAACACAGGCGCTGCTCGGTGAAATAACCTAATATGCAGGTCGTGGTTAGTAATGAAAAGCAACACATGTACCAATTCTGTGTCAACATTTTATTTCAGCCCGTGATATGAAGGTTCCGATTTGCGTCTAATTTGAAAGTAAAAAAGCAACTCAGCCATTTTCTCTCCATCTTCGTACCAACTGCAGGAGAAGAAAGTGGGTCCACACTGAAGGCATATATTTGCTGAACATTAACACAACTACAGCAGACTCTACACACACCTCAGCAGAAAAGAAATCCTCCAGCTACTGATAAATGTCTGGTTACCTTTGCTTGTTAATTTATGACTCTGTTATCATCCTGTCCAGTAAAATTTGTACATTCATAAAGCATGTGATTGAAAAGCAATGCTTCAGATGAATACAGACTGGTGATGTGTCGCCTGCTGTAATAAAACTTGGGCTTCGGGCTCCGATTTTATTTTGAAATAATAAGAATTGCTTCATTCTTTACCGGTGTTACCATGGTAATACTGTCTTGTAGCAATGTTATATTGATTTAGAAAGTGGACAGTAATATTTCTTTTCTGTTATTTGGTTTCTGAGGGTTGATTTCTAATTTCCAGTTGGAGATTACTTTTATTCGTTCTTTAAGTCTTTTCACTTTTCCAAAGGAATGCAATTTGCTCCCGTGTATTTGCTATTTTCTCAGCTTATTGGTTTGCTCTTACTTCAAAATTAAACTTGCCCATTTCAAATATTGAAATTACGTCTGGTTTTTGTGCTCTGGGCCCTGAACAATATTACAAACACATTGCTTCGTTTGATAAGTCCTGCCTTTTTTTAAAAAAGCATTATTACAGACACCTGCAATCGTCTTTGCAGCACTTTTCCAATTTTGTCTTAAACATAGATTGTCAAAGGAGTCTTGTGTGTTTTAAATAGTTAATGGTGTAACCTGTGCACAAATGAATGCAAGAAAATCTCCTTATTCATTTGCATACACATAACAAAATAGTGCCAAAACATTATAGTATGAATCCTGCCTGATACAGATGTGGTAATAACATGATCTATTCAACATTGACACGCAACGTGTTTAGCGCTCTCAGTGCTTTGATCTCCCATATTATACTGAATCTGTCCTCATTATTCAATTTAGCAGAGATAAGCTTAAAACATTAACACAGAATCAAATAGACCATTTTCAGCTGTGAGTCTTTAGTTCAGTTTAATATGTTTCTGATCTTACAAATGCAGAATTCCCACTGGAGACAATTTCGTCTGTCGCCACTAAACCTCTAGATCCCTATCAGTCCTGATTGTTTCATATCTACAAGTGCTTGAGATGTGGATCATTTTCTGTAATTTTAGCGGAATTCAAAGGGACTAAATTGAGACTTAAGAGACACGTGTTAGCGAGTGCGCCCACCTGCCTTCGATGTAAATGGCTGCACTCATCAGTGTGGCACACAAACTCAATTATGCACTCTTGAGCTGTAAGAGCATCCCTTTTATTATTGCCAGAGGCCAGATACTAGCCATGTTATCACACGAATGTTCGCAACAAGATCTGGCTACCACATGCATCACTGTTGCGCTGTTCAGAGTCTTGCCCTCTGTTTTTATTCACTCCAAATGGCTTTTTTCAGTGTCAAGAAGAATTTCTGGTATGCTGTTGGGTTATGTGTGAGAATAGCGAAGGGTGCAGCGGTGGAGGTGTCACGCAGAAAATTACATGTACAAATAAATAAGCTGCAAGGGCATACACACATCAGTCCAAGTGTTACAATGAAACCTTTTACAAGATCCACAAATATCCTGACAAGTTGAGCTGCATTGTTACTTTAAACCACCGGGGAGAAACCTAATGTCTTATTGCAAGCTCTGAGACAAATGCAGACATGCACAGAAGTAATGTTGACACATGCTAAACTGTTCTCGCCTGCAGAAAACAACCTCATCCATAGTTGAGCCGGTGTAAAAACATCAACATGTAGTCCAGCTGTAATGACAACTACCCACCCTTTAAGTATATACTATATTGTTAGTTATTCATCTGTGTAAACCTGTTGGATGCAGGCATCAATGTCACTTGTCCCTGCAAAGCTGACAAGCTTTGCTGTTGACTACACTCATGTCAATGTGGAAAGAAAAAAGTGTTCGTAGATCGATGCCTCTACAAACACACAGTTTTTATCACATAAAGTTATTTATTCACCTGTTTACCCATTATGCGCTCTCTGTTCTGACTTGTTTGGCATTCTGTAAAGCTTATTCTTTGCTCTCTGGAAAATCCTTTCTCCTTTATTCTGTCATCAGGGGCTTAGTCAAGAAGACAGGAAAGATGGAAAAGTGGCATGACATGCAGCAAAGTTCTTGCGATGAGCAGATGTCAAAACTACAATGTCACCAACTATGGTTCTTTGGAAGGCGTCAAGAGTGAACATGCTCTGAAAATGCTACTGAAGAAGAACTCCAATATTCTACCTGCAGTTATAAAATAACATGTCACCTGTTACACTCTGTAAGGCAGCAAAGCACTTTGTATAGCTAAGTCTCGGTGGAAATCAAACCTTGAACACTGCCAGGGTTAATGTCATGCCTTACATATTTAAATGCACATTATTACAGAATTTTATGTGTAATAATGTACATTTAATGACATTGAGAAAATTGTCTCACATTTTCAGTCACTGAACCCTCATACTTGCAATGTAAAAATGGAATAAATTACATATAATAGGATATAATATATAATATTAAGACCCAGAAGAAAATGTTTATTTGATAACTACAGTGCATCACTCACCTGTCGACTGAATCTCAAATTATAATTGCGCTGACATCACTTAATGCTTTCTTGTGTCTTAAAGCACAAAGATCTACTATTATTCATTCAGTATTGAACAGGTCTTACTTAATCCCTTCTGAAATAGTCCCCTGATGCATGTTTGTTTAAATGAAACGCGGCGCTGTATATACTCATGTATGTTTGTGTGTGTGATGACCTGATATAACACTGGATAATTTAAGACCAATATAATTTAAGATCAATATTTTTGGAGTTTAAAAATTCTGATGTGATATTTATATTGACCCATATTTGTTGTTTTGTTGTTTGTTTGTTTTCTACATTAACACATTTAAACTAATAATCGCAGGCTATGTGATGGAGACATGGTAATGGTTAAATAACCTCAAACCTAATTTGGGATTTTTGTACTGAAATCTCTTGTTACTTTACAACTACTGCTATCATCAGACATACACACCAATATCAACGTATGTGCAATAAGCGATGAATCGGTCTAGCTGTAGTGTGCATGTGCGCATTTGTTGTAGTAGAGAGCAGGAAGCCCTCACGTGAATTGCTCAGGGTTTGGGGGCGTAGATGAAAACTGCAATGGTTCAATAGCTTCTCCTGGAATTTCCCCTATTCGAGGCAAATGTGTGGAGCGCAGCCTTTGAAAACATCGCTCCATGAGTCCCACATGTTGATTGGTTTGATTAGCACTGGTCTATGTTAAACACGGGGAAGTTGACACCTGCAGAAAACCAGTACTGGATTATTATAATTCTATGTTCAGCTATATGAACTGCTGCAGTCTTTCTGTAGTGCACACAACACAGTACCAGCAGGAGATATTGCCGATGCCACATTTCCCGTTTGCCAAACGGTTGCTCAGTATCTGTCATTTGTTTTTGGCCCTGCCCGTGTGAGTATGTGGCACTGAGGATGGCAGTGTTGATTGGACAGTGAAAGACACTTTGTTCTTGTGGGTGTAAGGAGCAGCACCACCTCTAGGGGCTGCTAGTGGGGCTTTCAGACTTTCAGTCTTGTTTCACGGTAAATGTCTTTCAAACGGTGCTCTACTGTACTCCCATTGCAGAATTCAGTTTCTTCAGTTCTGGACATCTGGTATTTTGTAGGCCTATAAATTTCAGTTTGTCTGCTTTCACTCACCTTCACATACAATATGTACAACTTGATATGACCTTAACTCATGGCAAAAACAAAATGACATGCATTTATTTAGGTCAAACACAGCAAAATGAAAACCTCCTAAGAGCTGCTTTTTAGTATAAGAATACAGAGAAATAGAGGAGGATGGCGGCTTCACACTTTAGGATTACAGCTATCTTGTTGGTAAATAGAAAGGCCTGGGGTGCGTTCTCTTAAATAAAAGCCAACTTGCTGAGAACTAATCTCTTATTGACCTTCAGTAAATCAAATCTTAAATAGCTAATTAAAGTCTCTGATTAAGGGGGATAGTTCTTTCCCTCTTAAAGCTAGTAGATTGGGTTTTGGATATTGAAGTTCATGATTTAATCAGTAATTAACTATGATGTTTGCAACTACAAATTCAGAGGCAAGAGACAGCTGCCATCCACACACACTCCCACTGAACTCACATTAGCGGAAGCTTAGTCCTTAGACCCCTCCCCATTCCAATCACAGCTCTTTCATTTCATTTTATTTCATTTCATTTGACCACTCGTCTGTAGTTGAATTGCCATTTGATTTTATCAAGTAACCAGAATTACTCCCTGAAGAAACAGGGCCAGTCTTTATATTATGAGGTAATATAAAAGTGTTAAAAGGAATTCATTAAAAGCAAGCCATCTTCATAATGAAACATCAAACGTCTGCCCTCTTGTGAGATTTAGGATAGGCTGCACTACTTCAAGCAGTTTAGTTTACCACATGACGTCACACCCAATCTTCGCGAAGACCACTTCCTTAACTGCACCCAACCAACCTCCCTCATTATTTACCCCATCAGGTGTGGGAGTTGAATGACATTAGAGGCCCATGCTGCCAAATAACTGCCCCCAGTGGGGAATTTGCATTATTCAAGATTAAAGAGCCTCACACAGTGCGCCACAGTATGGTGTTCCTTCTCCCCCTCCATTTTCGACACACTGAGGACCCTGAATGGCACACCTGTCTCCTGGCATATCCTTTGAAATAATAAGTGTGCAGTAATTGCTGGGGAGTGGGGAGGATTTTGTACATCACTTCCTGACCTCATGAGTGACACAAACTTTAGAGGGCTACATTTATTCCTCTCCAAATGCATTTTTAATGCGGACTAAAAGTGTTTGTGCATTATTCTGTTCCGGATGGCGGAAGGTGGCTGTGACAGGTCTAATGGTTTGATTTTTTATTTATTTTTTAATTCTTTTTTGCCAGGAATCATGAAGCAGCAGACGAGGGTGCCTCGTCTGTCAGCGTTTAAAAGTATACAGCTTGAGAATAGATGGATTTTTGTCAGTTGATCTTGCACCTACTGTATGAGGACTGAAGATGAAGATACATTCGAACTCTCGGTTATACTGTCAGCTTGCACTTAAATGAAATGACAGGTTTTAAGAACCAAACACCTCAGACCAACAGTAAACAAAGCCCAACATTATCCCCACATTTGATTGGCTAGATGCAACATCAAATCTTCTCCTTGCTCTGTCAACACTCTGGCAGTCCTCCCTCTTTAAGAGCTCTCGTGGGTTTATTTGGGGCACGATAAACCCATGAATGTTTGTGTCTTTTCTACTCCTCCCAATTCATCTTATTCCCTCACTCTCATTTTCTTGCCCCATCTCTCGCTCTCTCACTCTGTTTCTGCTGTTGACAGCTTACCTTGCAGAGCTCTAATCTCACCCCACTACTGAGCAACCAAGTGTTGGAACAAGTCGCCTTCTGTAATAATTTGGAAACTCTGCCAGTTTCATGTCTTAAAAAAAAAGCAGCAATGAATTTAATTAGAAAGCTGTTGCATATCTCTGTGATACATTTCTTTTAATTAACCCCATGTGAATAAATTAAAAATAATAGGGGGCTGAAAAGTGTGGAAAAACACCCTAATGAAGTTTTCCGTTAATTGGGATGGAGACTGCTGCCAAACCACAGTGAGTAGTGAGCACCAGGAGCTAACAATGCCTTCTGTAAGCCTCAGAAAAGGGCCCAGGGCCTTCGTGCTGACTTCAAGTGTAAGAAATGCACCTCTGACGTGATGGAAATGACCGTGGGCTGGGAGAAAAGGCAGTCCTGTTCCAGGCTGCTCTGCTGAGACTCCCCATGCCGCGCTTGAAGCTGGGCCAGTGTTATTGCAGCCCTAATGCGGCTGACTCATTTGGAGCGGATCAGGAGTAATTATGGTAGGGAAAGTGGCTGCCGACCGTGGGGGTCAGGACACTTGTAACATGTGAAAAGAGCAATTATTCCAGGAGACAAAACCCTCCCTTATCCTGGGCAGTGCCAGGGTCAATGCAAGGGACGGCTGGGCTCCGTTTCACCGGGGCTTATTAGCCACAGCAAGCTGCAAAGTTTGAGAGAGTGCATCTTGTTAATGAACAGTCCCCTCCTCATCCGCACCCGCCCTGTCTGCTCTCTCTCCCACTTACTGTGGGTGTTAATTATGTCATAATCATAGCATGCATACAGTCCCAGAAATCACCTCACAGACCCCAGCATTCATACACAACCATCTGGAAATGTAGCATGCCGTACAGTCACATAGAAGGCTCTTACAGCTAACTATAAGAAAAAAAACACAGTCGGTATGAAATGTAATATTGACTTGGGCCTTGTAAGAAAGCTACCTTATTTGAGAGAATGTGTGTGTGTCTGTTCTCTCTGGGAGTGTGTGTTCATGCGTGTCTTTTCTTTTACTCCTTGCATATGCTCCAGCTAAGCACAGGAACAGGAATCATACAGTGAATCAGTGGTCTTTATTTTGCTTATCATTCAGAATGCACTCATCAGTCTGCTTTCATTTGGCATGTGTATTCCAGCTGATATTATTACCAGATGTCTTGTGTTTTGTCTTGGCAATAGAGAAACGAATCTATGGGCTCAATTACAGCAATGACGGAAGCTGAATGAAAGGGGCTGATTCATGCACACAATGGCAAGACATCTGCATGAGATCCCTATTAACCTTAGTGGCAGACACCTTGGCCTGAGGACACATTTTATATGGGATTGCCATGGCCACGGCATTTACAGTGGTGGCTGAAAACTAAAAGAGTGGGGTTTCAATCAGACCCTGTCGCTTCGGAAATGCACACTTGTGGACAGTTTTGGCAATGCAGCAGCAAGGTTGTATTTTTGATTTTCCACTCTTCTATATTGTTTTATCTCTTACTATCCATAGGAGGAATAAGATAGTTTAATTTAATACAATATATAATGCATTCAAAATGATTCACTCAGTCATGCAGAAGTTTATAGATTCATCGTAGGCCATTAATGGTCTGGTTGATGTCTTGTGCGGGAGTGCTTTGAATTAAGTGATGATGATGATGATGATGATAATGATGATGACAAATGCACTTGTTAAAGCCAAATGCAATCATTTGATAGAGTAGTATCTAATTTCCCAAAGCATCCCAGTCTGTGTATCCACTGCACTGGTGGCTAACACTCTCTTATTTGCTGCAGCTGGGAGTTGGAATTATAGGGGCCCCTGAGACGAGGCCCACCCAGGGCCAGCTTCCACCTCCTTGAAAGCCCACGTCCCTTCCCCTTGTGTCAGGAAGGCTGAGTGATTCTCAACAAGATCCTTTACCTCTCCGTGAACCAGCAAAGTCTGCATCACACCATGGCGTCAGTGCTTTTAATTGATCAGAAGACATTTTAAAAACACACACACACACACACACACACACACACACACAGAATCAGATATAACTGTCCCTTCTGCCATTAAGACTGAGTACCTGTGAGAGCAGCTGCTCTGCTGGGATCATGTGCGTAGTGATGTAGTGAAGGATACCATGGATTTTATTGTATGCTAATGCAGCTAGGACTGAAAATTATATGACTATTTGCAGTCTTACATAAAACTACGTAATAGAAGAGAGAGCAAAAATACAGAGACAGAAATAGCGGCAGTGAAGAATTTAGAAAGTGACGTGAATTATTATTATAATGCACCCACAGAAGATGATGCCAAGGCAATAACCAATCTTCTTTCAGTCTGCATGGCATGACACAGCATGGCTGACGGCTCAGGGACTCATAGGACGCATATATACATTAAAGTATGCAGCATAATATCCAGGCACCTGCTGGCTTGTCTTAAAAATAGCAACCAGACTTTCAGTGAAAATGGTACGAAAAACGAGCATGAGGCAAATCATCCAGCCCACTTGCCAGAAAAAAAATGCTAGCATTGTATGTTTCTGCAAAACATGGATACATTTTTGTACTTGTACATACATACTCTTCATATGTATTATATCAATGTTTCTACAGCAGGTCTCAAAGTGACACAGTTCAGATTACCCGTGCATGACTGGAATGTAAAGAAACGTAAAGTTTGAATGAAAAGAAAGGTCAAGTTTCTACATATCTATGGTTTGCAGAATTGTACAACACCAACATTCATCCCGCGACTGGCTTGAATCATCTGTCTTTTCACACACTCTTGTTCAGTCTGAGGAAATGTGAGTCTGCGTGCGCGTGATGATTGTATTTCTCTAATATCAAACATTTCCTTGAGTGCTCCAAACAGAGTATTTTTCTTTTAAAACCTTAAACGTATCAAAAAAAAGGTTGGCAGACTGATGTGATTTTTTGATAGCCATAAAGACGGAAGTCTAAATGGGGTAACATAGAAATCGGATGCTATCTCTATAATGGAAAATACATGCTCTGACAGACTGCTTGGGTTGAGAAAAACTAACTGTACATATTCTTGAAAGATACAATCTTACAGAAAGTAGATGGCTGGAAGAAGGGAGAGATGACAGACCTTTACACGCAGTACTAATGGCAAATTAAATTCCTTCTCGGGAAGGATATTTGGCAGGGCAAGTGCTCTCTCTCTCCACTCTGAGGGGTAAAATGCATCCCTTGTTGGAGAATGGATCGTGATGTGGAGAGGCATGCTTTTGGTGACATCAAATGACACTGGAAGGTCAGTGGCACTTGTATCTGTTAAATGGATTGGATTAAGTGGAGGCTGCCTCCTAGTCTGCTCCTTCCTTTCATAATGCAGCTTTTCTTTCTGGGAGGTGGCAAGCATGGGAGGTTCTGTTCTACTCCGCAGTTTCGCATAGCGCCGGGAGTGGTGACAGGTGCAAGAAAATGTCTCATGGCATTAAGGGAATTGAAAAGACATTTACTTTACACACTCATTTTTTTTCTGTCACTGCTCTTTGTTTAGTAGGTTTGAGGTAGTGCTTGCTACACTACTATTAAAGCTGTTTTCCAGGGGCTGCTTTGGTAGAAGACATCAAACCCATGTTTGTTCCCTGCAATGGCTTCAAGAAAGAGGCATCAGTTGAATGTGCATATTGGTTTCCTGGCAGACATAAGGCATTCCTCCACTGAGACATCTCTCTTACAGTCAGGCCTGAGGGACCAGGACGTATGCATGAAGACATGAATGCCAGATGAACTGCAAACACAGAACCTGGGCTGCACCAAGACACAGAGGGTGTTGTCACTTTGATGATGCAGAGCACGGTTTTAAACAAAGTGTGCATCCAATAGAGGGGCTGAGCAGCACACGGCAATTCCAGGATAGGTTAAGCTTTGGCCTTTTTAAGCATGATGTAAAACACACACGTGATATGTTTAAGGAGAGTGCGGCGTGTGGTGGTCTCAACCAATTAGGAGTAGTTCTCTGGAGGTGGAGGAACGACCTTTTTTGTATAATTAGTTCTCTTACTTAAAGCAAAGATTTTGAGTAGAATAACTAATTAGGTGTCATAAAAGGCAAATTAAAGATTTTTGTGATCCCCAAGGGAATTGCAGCAACTCCTTTCTTTCCCTTTGCACAAAGCTCTAAAGCACACACATACACATGTACACAGGCACGCGCGCGCGCACACACACAGGCATTTTCTCTCTCCTCATTAAGACTGTTTTTACTTCTGTAGAAGTCTGTCAGGCGAGCACTGTTGGCATACCTGCAGAGAGCTCCCCTAACAAGCCATGAAATGCAGGTAGAAGAGTCCACCCTTAGCCAGTGTGGCTTGAATTTGAAGCTTTTTAGCTTCATTTACACTGAACATTGGTATTTATAGCAGGTTTTGTGATCCTAATGTGCCAGCTTCAAGGGGCCTGTTTTGGGGAGGGAGGGAGGGAGGTGAGGGAGTTTGAGGGCAGGCAGAACACTAATTGATGGCTCCCATCGCCAGCACTGAACCAATAAGCCTCTCCTTTCCACTTCTGATAAAGAAATAAGATGGCTCAACACCACCAGAGCACTTACTGACATATAAAACCAAAGCCATAAATTTGACTAACAAGCTCTCCTATTTCTTTCACCTCTTTTTTAAAAGGGGAAATGCTAATTATATTACATTCATAGCATTATTGATGTGTGGATGGCCAAAAGTTGCAGAGCAAATCTGGATCCAATAAAGTACTTTGTGAGTCCATTTAGGTGTGCAGATATGTGTGCATGTGCATGTAAGAGACACAGAAAGAGAGAGAGAGAGAAATATGCTTTTCTATTCCAAAGTCCTTTGAAAAGTGGTAGAAGGTTTTTGTGAAAGAGAGCGAACTTGACAGGCTTAGCAGAGAAAAACAGTGCACAGAGTGAAGCAGTCCCTTGTTACCAGCTGAGGCTGTGTTTATCACTGAGCCAACCACAGAAGTTACTGTAAAATGGCAGCTCTAACTACAGAATGACCCCATTCACACATAATATTACACGGCCGCAACTGTGCATACTTTCCTGCTGAAGAAATGAAAATAAAAACTTTATCTGGTCCGAACAAAATGTACCTGTGCACAACCCTAAAGTGCAGCAGTGAAACAGTGACATTTCATATAAAACTCAGTATAACGTGTCTTTAAAAGGGACCTTTATAGATAACCACACACAGAATGCTGGCCTGACCCCCTGTGATGCAGAGTGTCCAGTCTTTTTTTTTTTTTTTTTTTGAGAGTGAAAGAGAGAAATGTGTTTTGAAAGTAGAGTGGCAAGTGGCGTCCACTGTGTGTTCTTTTAGACGGATCAATAGCTCAGTGTGTGAGAGAGTGTCTTAAGAGCTGTTGTCTTGTGCTTTCAGCTGTGGCAGACCTGTTAGTGCTACAGAGGGGAGCTGCGCGCCCCTGCCTCTGTACCACCAGTGGCCTGAGGGGGGCTTTTAGTCCAAACACAAATGTCAACCACACATAGACTATTAGTGTTTAGTGCAGTTATTAAATGGACTTTATTTGTCCTTTAGGAGGCTAAAAGGCGTGCTTAAAGGGGACCTGCGTGACAGCAGGGCAATTTGCGAGTTTGGTAACTTAGGCTCACCCGTTGTCGACACATGAGTACAGATAAGTGTAAAAGGAGGAAAGGCTGTAATGCTCTGAGTAGGGAACACTGTGTGTGTGTTTGTGGTTTGTGTGCGCAAATGCGTGTGTGTGAGTCTGTGTCCGTGTGTGTCCCTGTGTGTGTACGTAGGAAACACAGAGAGGGAGTGTATGCTAAAAGGCACTTAGGCCATAACATATCTCACTGGGGTCTGGTAGCAACGTTTTTGTGGTCAGAGGCTTTTTAAAAGGTTAATGTTAATCTATACCAAACAAAGCCCATGAGGAGCTTTTACAGCTGTGGACAGTTGAGTGAAATGGGCTTTGATGAAATGGTAGGTAGCTAACGTACTACACAGCTTGCAGTAAATACTACAGTAAGCAAAACAAACATTGTGTCTTTACAGAAATACAGGACATGCCCCTTCCTCTGAAACCTGCTGCAAGTGATCATGTAACTTTTGTATAACAGCATGTTCTTAGTGGAACAAGTAAGTCAGGGCTTTGTAGTCCAATGTGACCTGTGTGCCTATCTACATGGAAGAATGTTTTCTTTAATGCATATGAAGCAGGTAGGCAGTGTGCTGTGGCCGCGCGCGAGGCCAGGCTTAGACGCCTCGAGAAGCAGCCGGCTTATCAAAAAGAGAACATGAGAAGTCACTCGTGTTCCTGGGCCGTAAATCACGCATGGCTGTTTGTCTCCTTATCACTACAGGTGTGCCGATGCTCTCCGTCCAGCCCAAAGGGAAACAGAAGGGGTGTGCTGGCTGCAATCGCAAGATTAAAGACCGCTACCTGCTCAAGGCCCTGGACAAATACTGGCATGAGGACTGTCTCAAATGTGCCTGCTGTGACTGCCGCCTGGGGGAGGTGGGCTCCACCCTCTATACGAAAGCCAACCTCATCCTCTGTCGCAGGGACTACCTGAGGCAAGAACGACACACAATCACCTCTCTCCACTCACAACAAACACAAAAGCCATGCCATTCCAAGAGCTGTGGGACATGAAAGGATCACAAAGGTTTTTTTTTTTTTTTACCTCCTGGTACTGTTTGCTTTGGTTTCTCAGTGTGTGTTTCCTGTGGCTCCCAATTTACAGAAACACAGCTAAAATCAATCAAGATTCCTCGCTGTTAGAACATCATCACGGAAAAACTTAATATGCTGCTTTTGTTGTCATATTCTTTTCCGGCATGCATATAGCAGTAAGTAATGCTTTTTTGGGAAGCCTCAACACAAGCGTAGTGCACGGGCAGCAAAAAAAAAGGGAGAACATTTAGGCATTTTAGGAGCAGAGCGGCTCCTTATTCTTAACTCTAAATACCGTACAACTTGTACACCCGTCAAAACATGAGTCATGCTGTCTGACATTTCTGTATCACCGCACTCCGAATACAAAATGCATAGTCACAGCATACTCAGTATTTAACATCTAGCAATGTCGACATGCAAAACAATCTATAATCGTAATCTTCTTCTAACTTTGACTGTTGCTGGAGATTGTTTTCTTCAAATTTGCACCAGAGCTGTAGGCTATGAGAAACCTCCAGGCAGGCTTGTTGCTTCATCAGTGTCTTTGGCTCTGTGTAACCCCCTTCAGATGCCCCTGCCATCTGCTTGTTAAATTAAACATGACCATTTCCTAGGCGTTAAGTCACATTCCCAATGAGATCCTCCCATTTATCTGAGAGGGAATCCCCCTGGGGCCGACTTAGGGATGCCAGTGCCCTAGCCCCCCCCCACCCACCCCCCCCCCCCCCCCCCCTAAAACTCGCTGTCCTACACTGTCCTCCCCCTTTCCCTTTCTCCATTTCCCTTCTGCCAACTTGTCCCTTCACTCCCTCACTGATACTTTCAGTTTTTATTGCTACCCACCAGGTTTGTATCAGTTCTTTATTCAAGCTTTTAAAAAGAAATGTAAAATAGCCGGCGTTATTTTATATCACTTCCAACAAAATCCAGATTCAGAGAACTTTAATCACCTTGGTTGTCTTCTTACCTCACTCATGGATCTCCATGACATCTTATATCTCAGCCCTTTCTCTGACCTGGAATAAGCCTGCAGCCCACTTGAGCAGCGCTTAGGGACGTTACATTGAGATAGGCCATTACCATCCATCAGTTCCCACCCACAGTTAATGCTTTTAAGATGCAGTGAGAGGTCCACTAAGACCTGATGTTGCCCCCAGAAGGGGCAGATGGTGCAGATGAGGTAATAATAAATGGGCAAATGACCAAGAGAAGGCAAAAATGATGAAGCTCAGAGTTTCACTTGGTAAAATACATCTGCTGAAAGGACAGCAACCCCAACCCCCAAGCCATAAGTGCCTAACTGGCACTGTGAAGGGAGAAGAAAAAGCTTTCTCGCACATTAGACCAGTAAGATGTAGAGGTCAGGGAAGGGATGAAAAACTGAGAATGACATCTGAAATCAAGAGTTAGGAATAGTAAAATAAGAATAAAAAGGAAGAGGAGGAGAAGAGAGCTTTCTGGTGCTCCTCTGTTGCCCCGGATTGCTTAATGAAATCCATCCCACTCACCTGCTCTTCAGCCGACGACAAATGCAGAACACTTAATGGCTAGAGATGCTTGAGATGAATTCTATTATGGAACAAATTAAAAACCTTGCCTTGCGTATATAATACAGGCAGTTTGAGAGTATCTGAAAGTAGGTGATGCATTCTCCACCAGTTTTCTTTTCATTCCTTCATTCCTCACCTGCAGTAATGAAGTTAAATCTGTGCACTGAATTAGCCTCCTGCACTTCATTAAAGACAAGCGGGTGGATCAAACACACTTTGGTTATTTCCCAGGGTTTGGAACCCTGCCATGCTCACATTAATTATTATAGGAGCTCCATCTGTGATTGTCCTTCAGTGGCATTAGCAACTTACTGAATGCACTCACGCTTTCCTGAATCTTACACTTCAACACACACAAACACTAAAACGCACACATACATTAAACAGTGTCCTCCCCTGCCCTCTAAACCACTGCACCAAACAAAAAGTTCAGTTTTTAATGTCCCTGACATTCACTTCCCTGTATCACGTTTTGGGTTTTTTTTTAGCAATTTGGCCACACTCTTTCATTGTAAGTGAGAATAATAGATTAATTAGGCGTTTCCTTTATGTCAAGGGCCCAGGATCGTAAGACTTCATCAGAGGGGTGACAATCTAGTCATAGTGTGATCATCAGGACTTGAGGCCTGAAATCATTTAATCTTCTATTTCACATATTAGAGAGGACATAATAGTCATCCACTTATCAAAATGGGGTATAATTAACAGTAAGAGGAAAACCTTTTCAAGATAATGAGCATTAAAAGTTATCCACAAACCGGTGGAATAGCAGGGGGAAATGATAGCTCCATCTGGATGTGACTGTTTTTCAAATCGGTCCTCCCTGTGCTACTTTAGTAAGTAAAACAATTGCTCTCCTCCCGTAACAGTTGCTCTTCCTCTCTGGGCAAGATATAGATCTGAACAGAACGGTTTAAACTTTCAAAAAGACACAACTGTTGGGGAGGGTCAGAACATGCGATGCATGCATTAACAGCTTTCCCTTTTATGAAATCTGACAAACCCCCGTGCAGGCTGGGAAGTCTCAAAGAGCTCAGAGAACAGGTAGAAAACTTCAAGAGCCACAGCCCAATCTGAAGGAAGCAATACAGAGAGGCAGATGATGCACTGTAGGAGCTTTAAGGGTTTGAAGTTAGCAAAGCAGCAAGTTGAAAGGACTAAAGAAGGCCCTCTTTTCTCTAAAGACCCATTGTAATAACTCAATAACAGAGGAAGGAGAGCCGAGCTTCTTTACATTCGTGCTATCCAAATCTGCTACCAACAACCCGCATCAGCACAGGAGGGATATGTGTTGTCATATAGTGCATGTCAGAGCTGGCATAAGAAATGATACTGATTATTTCCAGATGCTAGAATGAGCGACCAAAAATGTATGATTTATAGTTGGTTGGAAAAAAAACTTTAAAAATACAATTAATACTAGTCACTTTAGTGCATAGACCTGGCGTAAATACTACTAACTCTTAGAGCTGAAACGGTTCATCAGTTAATCAAAAGGACACAGAAATAAGGGGCTATTATTATGAAAATCGACTAATAACTCTATAATATTCAGATTTTAGTTCCTCAAATATAAGAATTTGCTGCTTATATGACAGTTAAAGGAATATAACTGACTGTTGGCTGAAGATAATATTATTAGACGTCACCTCCGACTCTGTGAAATTAGAATTGACATATTTTACTACTCTAGTTACTACTGTTGTTGCAGCCCTGCTAACTATTATGCACTATAAAAGGGGTCATATAATATCTGAACACGGATGATGAAATTCCTAAAAACACACATTCCAATCCGATAAATAGCCAGCCTGCTTTCACTTTTTACGGCATCATCCTGTACAGAAATCCATGCCAGAATGTCTCACAGGTTGTGGGGCGTAATCCTAATCAGCACTTCTAACCCTCTAATCCATTTAAATAAACCACAGAATCTATTTTAAAAGCAGACTCTTTGTGCTTCAAACGCTGTTACAATGCTGATGATTGATCGACAAAGCCTGATGGGCTTCGTGTATTATGAGCAGCTCCGAACAATACTCTCATATTTTTCTAGAGACTCAACATTCACACTCTATTTAAATAGAAATGCTGAAAAAACTGTGTTGATGTTGAATTTTTTCCCCCCACTTGCCTTTTGAGAATATTGATTTATTTAATCCAAATGACCAGGGAAATTGAAGTGCATGAGCCACTGCACTCCTACAATACAGGACATGTGTCAGAACAATACGTGGGAATTCTGCAGAAAATAGTCTATTCAAACAAAAAGTCTTTTGTAAATGAAATGAATTAATATGTTTCAAAAGGTAATCCACAATGATGTTCTTTGAAGGCACTGTTTCAGTGCTGTGAAGCATATTAACATAGTTATCCTGTGTGTGTGTGTGTGTGTGTGTGTGTGTGTGTGTGTGTGTGTGTATACAAAGCACTGTACATACTACGAATGCATTCTTATGGAATACTTGATTACAATCAGGTAAAACCTTACTGTGCCTAATCTGTTTTACTTTTTGTCACTTCCTTCTGCATTTTTGTGGTAATACGTTGCATTCTCTCAGCTGACATCAAATCCCGTCAACCGTTGCATTTGCCTCTTGATCATGTTTTGGTGTGAAACATTCATTGCTTACTATGCACAGCTCTACTTCAGCTGTTACTCGTGAGACTGCTGCAGCGGTGGTTCGACTCTGGTTGCTTTTAGCTTCAGAGGCGCAGGAAGAGAAGAGTGTAATGTGTTTGAACAGTTCTCTCATGCTGTAATCTCCTCTTAGCACGAGGAGCCCAATTAAGCCATGTGTTGATGCCACGTTATATCCCAGACACATCAATTGTTGGCTGAAGAGCTTTGCGAGTGGGACGCAGCCATATCCCACTGCACTTTCTTACACTCCAGCTCTTCATGTTATGGTGAAGACGAAGGACTGTTTTTTTTCCTGTCGCAAATTTCGGCCTGCAATAGTAAATCACAAAGCAGATAAAGAAATCAGGCTAGATTGGAGGAACTGGATCTCTTCATGATCAGGATGATTAAGCAGGACCAGTGTCAGTTAAGTGAACATGCATCAGTGCTGAAGCTTAATTTTTGCTGCATGTTCACCCAAAACGTGCAAAGCCTTTCTGTGCTATTAGCAGAATTCTTTTGTATCCTTTTTGGTGAGTTAATCAAGAGTACTATCAAGTGTTGTCTAAAGATAACAGCTTCGGCACACATTAAGGGCCAGATTTACTAAGAAAGGACTGCGGTTTTCACAGACTTTGCAAGAGTGGACGATGTCACCGTAAAATAATATCACAAAATTTCAGATATTTCTGCGGCAATGCTATTCTTGATGATATGAACATACACCTTGCTAGAAATTTAGTGATGCTATGCTGAGCTAATGTAGTTTGTCTACTTGGTTTAGAACTCACAATACTGCTGAGCTCTCCTCGTACTCAATCTGGTGCTTCTGCTTGAGGTGGTAAACTAAGTTTACCACAAATGACGCTAAACACGCGCCTAAGTGTAACAAACAAAGAAAAGTTTCAATTCATTGAAGGTTAAACCTAAATTCAAATTTGATGAACACAAACCACTATTCGTTTGCATTACAGTAATCAGATATTGTGTTCATTAAGAATAATCTGATTGCTTTATTTTTGTTTCTAATAAGAAATACAGCATGTGTTTGGAGTACAATGTCTCACATCTGTGGCTGAGAAACGGGCCCCAAAGCCTTCGTAAATCTGGCTCTATGTGTGTTACCTAAGCAGCATCGTCTGCTGCATCCTCTCCTTCACATTTCCTAAAGATCTTCAAAAAGTCTTAAAGGAGAAATCCACCTATTTCACACATGAAGGTCAGCTTACTTGTTATGGGGAGCACTAGTACTTATCCGATATCAAACAGGGTCACGAGTTTGAAAGATGTGGGTACTGACGGGTCAGGGAGAGTCTGCGGGCTTTTTGTTGAACATTTGTCTCCAATCCCACAATGAGATAACCCAGTGACATCATCAGGGTTATTTTCTCAGACTTGACAAAGAAGACATTATACAACTGTTCTTACTGGTAGTACTCAACATGACAAGTGCACTTAGTTTAATGTGTAAAATGGGTAAACTGGCCCTTGAAAATGTCTTTCAAAAGCAAGGGAGGGTAAGCAACTAACTTGATCATTTTACAAGTATGTATAGTAACACCTTTAGTATATTTTTTTATTTTTAGTATTGTTAATGTCTCTATTCTCTTATTGTTTTTATTTTAAGATAAAATGCAGCATTGCTACAGTCACTGGGCTTTTATGTGTAAACACATCTCTGCAGCCGTGAGATGCTCAGAAATGTTATTTGTGTTTCATAACAAAGGGGAATGAGGTTATATCCACAGCATTTTGATGATTTGTTTGTAGACAAAATAAATGTAGCGGGGAGGTGGAAACTAGCTACAGGTGTTGCACACTGCTTTGACTGAAGGTAGAACTTAGTGTCGGCAGCAAGCTGGGCTCCCCTGTCAAGCATTTTCACAACCTGTATGTATGAAGTGAGCACCATGTCCACAGCCCAGCGGGGTGTAATGGAGATGGGTTAGAATAATCCTACGAGCTGTTACAGGTGTGTGCATGTCAGACTCTGTAAGTGACCGAGGCTCTCTGGGCTCTTTTATAGCCTTGGTTCCCAGGGGGAGAGAAAAAGACATCACTGTGTACCACTTCACTCCAGCATAGACCTCATGAAACCTGGAGCAGACCCTGCCCTCTGACTGTCATGATGACACAGGAGGTGTGAGGCAGTGGGTTACACCCAATGGGGGCCACTTTTTGGTGAATAGTAAACAAAAGGGAAAAGAATCAACCTTCATCTCATCTTGTTAGAAAACCAAGAAATCAGGGTTGCCAGTATGTGCTGGAAAACCTTTATACTGAAATGGAAACAAGGCCGATTTCTGGAGCACTGATGTGTGGTCGATTTTAGGATCAATACTAAATGGGTGAGAATTTTCTAGATGTTTGGAGAAGGAAAAACTGTTTTTTAAAAAGGTCTCCATGAAAAAAAACAACAACTTATTGGTGTCAGAGAGCGCCCAGTGGGTGGCAGATGACTACTGTACGAGAACAGGCAGTATTTACTGAAACAGTAAACAGTTGCAACAATGTCTCTGTTTAACACCGTGTGACTCCCTCTCATGGAACATAACAACCTTTCTCCCTGTGTTTCTGTCTCTCCTGCTCCTCTGGGGCAGCGGCCTCTTATTAGAAGCAGGCCTGCTGGATAGACGTTTTCTTTAACAAGGTGAAAGCAACTGCATGGGACTCGCATAAACGAGGCAGAATATCAACACTGTGACTCCTCTGTCTGAGCCCTACGAGTTTGGGGGAAAAGTGTTTAACATACTGTTGGATTGGCAATCTGCTGTTGCCTTATCCCCTGTTGCAAAGCTGTGAAACGGCCCTTCTCCTCCCGCGAAATATATAAATCTATCTCTGCTCCAGAATCTCCAAATTAAACATCGGGGCAGGCGCATGGAAAATGAAAATGTAAATCTGACTGGGAGAAAGCATTTGAGGTTCCTTTTCTTTGAGCAGAAAAGAGATCTACACCAGTGCCTCCTTGCTTTGTTTGTGACCTTTATCATTTGGCTCCTATCTAATAAGCCTAAACAAGCAGCAGCGAAGTTTGAGCAGTGACTCTGTTCGCTGTGAAACATTTAGTTAACTCTTCACGGTTACATCTCCCATCATTGTCTCAGGCTCCTCTCTGAATAAAAGCAGAAGACGGAGAAAGAGCGAGAAGGGATCGAGCCTGAATCCCTCTAACAGAAATCTTTTGAACTCAGGACTAGATTATACCACGTATCCTCTTGTGTAAAAATCCTGCTGGCTTTGGTTGGAGATAGATTCATTAGGTATTTTAGTTATGAAAGAGGGAAAGTTTCAACAATTCAAATGCTTTGCTTCAGATCTGTTTTCATTGCTTTTGTAATGTGCAAGGGGGAAATTCTTTGAAGAAGGAGATTAAAACCATGTGATCATTTTAATTAGATCATTAGCCAAGAATTAAGATCTATGTTTGTGACTCTCATTAACAAAAAATACCAAGTGGGTGCCAAGGAAGATTTGTGCATTACATTCAACGTATTTCCATTTTGCCCCCTTTTCCCTTCAATTGCAGCATTTTTCTACTATTGTTGGTTCTGTTAGTAGGTTTTTGTTTGCTCTTTTATTGCATCAAGGTAAAGGGAGGTGGGTTAATCTCTGTCTGTGCTCCTCTGTCTTTCAGGCTCTTTGGTACAACGGGGAACTGTGCAGCCTGCAGTAAACTGATCCCAGCCTTTGAAATGGTGATGAGAGCCAGAGATAATGTTTACCATTTGGACTGTTTTGCCTGTCAGCTTTGTAACCAGAGGTAAGTAGGGGGATCATAACTGCACAACAACATCGCCTTTTCAAAAAAACATGAATTGAGTGTTAAAATGCCCAATATGTTAAATATTGGAAACCATTGAGGTGCAGAAGAGTTTTTCTGTCTTATTATATTATTACAGACCACTGAACAAGTCTTAAAAAAGAGTCATGGATTGTCTTCACGTGCTGTAGGAATAAAGGTTGCTGTAATACACTGTATTGTACATTTGTCATGCTCAGCTAATTATTTTCTGTTGTGGCACGCTACTAGCAGTTTGTCCTTGTTTGTGGCTAGCTCTGTAAATCTTTTAGGCCACAAGGATGTAAAATTAGCTGATGGTCTAATGTGCACGAGGAGGTACAGGAGCCATAAAAATAAAAGCCTCCAGAGGTCCACATAATGGTGAATGGACCTACACAGGTGTGAAATGGTGTTTCCTTAATGATAGGAACTATCATGAAATTGAAGTGAGCACAAAGCCTATGGTATGATCCACATTGTGTATGACATACCCAAATATTGCTTTTTCCCATTAATATACTGTCAGTAATGGCACCACTCTGGGAGCAGAACGTCCTTTACATGCTTGTCAGGGGTGCTGTGACCCTGTTCCTCCACACAGCACAAGCCCATTAACCTTCTGCAGGCCAGATTCAGTTACCATAGTGAACACCTGCTGTAAGGGAATTATGACTGCAGTCTCTCTTCTCAGCTGGCAGACATGAAGCCAGGTCTCATCTGGCACACTATTGCCATGGCTGTTTCACCAGCCTGGCTCATTACTAAAGCCAAGCTATGCTCGGTTATATTCTTATCTTCACTCCCCTTCAGTCACATTATGGAGTTGTCTCCACTGTGTCACACAAACAAACAGCAGCAAAGAGAAGAACTTCAGTAGGGCTGGCTGCTATGTGTTATTTTCCCTCTTCAATTGACTGAGAGTTTAGAGGAAAAAACATTCTCGAGCACTGGAACCAAACTGGTGTGTTAAAAGCTAACCCCATGGCAGAGTTTCCTTGGAAACTCTTGTGGTGCCAGCGCCTTTTTTTGCCAGGCCGAGGAGAGTTGACCTGCCTTTCACTGGGTGCCAGCGCTCATGTCTGCTTGCTTTGAAATGATAGGGTTTTAATCTGCTTTCATTTGAAGCCACACATTTATGATGACCATCGCGACAGGCTTTGAGTCTGACGAGGCACGGTGTCAGCACAAGTCAGGTAAAACACCTCCAACCAAAATGTGTGCAATCAAACAGAATTGCCATTACCTGCGGATCTTAAATGCGACATTTTCACTGCCAGACACACGCACACCACTTTGTCATAATGCCAACAGTAATCGTCTGTGTTTTTAACAGCAGTTTTGCCTTTGTTTGTTTTTCTCTGCCAACAGGTTTTGCGTGGGGGACAAGTTTTTCCTAAAAAACAACATGATTTTGTGTCAAATGGACTATGAGGAGGGCCAGCTGAATGGGAGCTTTGAGACACAGGTTCAATAGTTGGGACCTCGTGGCAGCAACAATCGGCTCCACACATTACACACGAGATGGATGTTCTGCTGCACTTGGAAAAAGACAAGCGTCTGTCTGCTTGCCTGCAATACTTTTTAAGACCCCTTTATCAGTCCCTAAGGACTCTATTGTAAATGTTAAACTTTTTGCCCCTCCCACACCCCAACACTGAGCAGTTACAAATTTTGATGTACAGTTGTGCCTGCTTAGCTGAGCACTGTATTGCTTGTATGTTTTGTGAAATTTGTTTCTGGTTTGTTTTATTTTCCTTTTAGAAATGGTTCATTGGAGGGTATGTACAGTCTGTTTTCTCTGTATATATAAACTGGAACATTTATTTTATGAAATGTAATGCAATTTTATTACTAGTGTGAATTAAAGATTCTTAAATGTTCATAGTGAGTTTTTTTCTCTTGTACCAAAACCAAAGTTGTTGGAGGAGGTTGGCCCACATGTTGATATGTAATCATGTCTCCAGAAACTGCAATGCTATAAAAAGCCTTGCAAGAGAAAATATATTTGAAGTCCTACTTCAAAACATGATGCAACAAAACCCGTTTTATTACATTTTACAGAGTTCTGATGGAAATAGAAATGCTGTTTAAAATGAACTAAATAAGATTTTATTTGGAATAAAAGAATGCTTCTCCAAACTGTGTTGTTGTGAAGGTGCAGGTGTCATGAAAGGGAGGGAGTTAAGCTGAGCTGCTCCCTGCGATTCATGCTCCACTAATTGCCATCTGATTATGAGGGTGAATTGGCCTGGAAATGAAATGCAACAGCAAGTAAATTAGTGAGAAAATAAATGCTCATTAAGTTTGGGCTCATTCAAACTCATCAGCGACAGAGGTGCAGAGCTGTATTAAAAAGTACTTTTCCCAGAAGACTCTGTTAATGGAGCTGTGTGACACTGTTTATCTGATACACACACCAAAAGCCAACAATGTAAGCCTGGTGGAGCTGTCAAATACGATGCTGATCCTTCAAGTAATACAAACACGATTCCAAGAAAGTTGAGACGCTGTGTAAAACATAAATAAAACAGAATGTGATCATTTGTGAATCCTTTTTGTCTGAAACTCAAATGTTTCACCTCATCAGCTTCACTGATTTTTGTAAATATCTGCCGATTCTGAATTTGATGGCAGCAAAAGGTTTCAAACACGTTGGTACAGGAGCAACAAAAGACTGGGAAAGTTGTGGAACGCTCCAAAAACACCTGTTTGGATCATTCCACAGGTAATCAGGTTGATTGGTAACAGGTGATAGTATCATGATTGGGTATGAAAGGAGCATCCTGGAAAGGCTCAGTCATTCACAAGCAAGGACAGAGCGAGGTTCACCACTTTGTGGACACGATTGTATAAAGGATGTTGCCACATGGGCTCAGGAACACTGTGGTCAGCAAAAACAAATGCAGTCATTGTTTGCAAATGACTGCATTCTGTTTTTATTTCTGTGTTACACAGCGTCCAAAGTTTTTTGGATCATTCATGTCTCTGACTTTGCTTATCTCATGCAGCTGCAAGGATGAATTAAGTAATCCTTTTATTTTGACACTGGCTACTTGGTAGAATATTGTGACAACAATTTGCTGCAAATAACATGATGTACGGTACATCTATGATATCTATATGTAAAGCAATCGTTTACATATTAATTAGGCAGCGCAATGTTTATCTGTGATCAAAATATTCCATGGATCTGATCGACTTTTATAGAGTAAAAAAATCCAGAAACGTTTATCACAGCTGAAAACCCAAAGATATTCAGTTTACAATTAAGTATAACAAAGAAAAGCACAAAATCATCAAAATGGAAGAGTGGAAACGAGTGTCACTTTTGCTTGACAAATGGTTGCAATGATTAATCAATTATGAAAACAGTTGCAGATTAATTTTCTGACAATCGACTAAACAACTGACAAATCGATTCAGCCTTAGTTTATGATATGTAGTATTTTAGAGCCACTTTAGGGTCAATTGAAATAAATTCTGCCAAGTTAAAATCTCAATACTGCTGTGATGTTACTACACAGCAATGTTTTTAACATGGTGAAATAATGGCAAATAATTACAGAGAACAAACATTCTTACACAGAGTTTTTTTTTTCCTTCCAAGAACCCAAGCAGAAAGGAAATGGGCACAGCTAAGACAAATGAACAGCTCTTAGATCATACCATCCATTTTATTTAAGTTCTAGTTCAGTAACAGGTAACGTGCTATACATCAGTCTGGACAGCAGCCTTTAATTTCACTCTGGTACAATGACGTCACATTTTACCTCATATTTGACATGCTGCACCCTGAAAACCAAAGAAACACAAGGTTGTCACCTACGTCACTAGCTTTGATTTAATGTGGTGTTCAACAGTGTTTAGAGAAATGTGGGACACTCCTCCCTCGTCAGTGCACAGTGTGTGTAATGCAGGCCTCAGAGATCAAATCGTTGCCGGAGGATAAGCTTCAACCTGTGCTAAAAAAGTTACACATCATGCTTACAAGTGTAAATGTTCAGTGAATCGGGCATACTTTGTAGTTAGTGTATGTGCGATGCAGGTTCCCCAGTTAGAATATACAGCATTTTGAAGGTGGCTGAGATATGGAAAAGACCTACAACAGTTACAGAATAGTTATAAATATTTAATTTGTCTAACCTCCACAGTTGTATTATCTATTATTATTCAACAGAGTATTCTTCTTCCTTTATGGTGAAGCAGGCAAACTTCAGATTTCAACTCATGTGTGACATTATGTAGGCACTTTTCTACTAGCAGGACACAGAACAGCAATATAATTTGCTAACACATAAATCAAGTGTACAAAGAGCATTAATTAGAAATTCATTAAAAATTCAGACTCACCGGCAGGTGTGCAAATAAAGGATTAGGTAGACATCAATTATACCACATAAGAGAACATTTTAATTGCAATTCCTGGATTGATTTACAGAGGGAAACAATCAGGCTCCATGCAATATGGCTGATTGCTCATTTTCCGGAAAAATAATGAGGAAAACACCTCGCCAGGTAACACTGTTCCCAGCTGTAAATTCGTACACGCATACAGATTCAGAGTTGTGTGTGTGTGCTCTGCCATGCACGCACATGCACAGACGCACGCACAGGCTTATATACATGAACGTACCTGCCCACAAACACATTTTTAATACTAACTATATAATAAAACACATGCACGTGAAGAATATCGTAACAAACAGACATTCACACACAGAGACACATACGCACTTACCCAGAATTACAAAACATGACACACACACAGGCATGCTCACACACATAAATACACATGCACTGCAGCTTGGCATTCCCATCTGCTTGTGGTGGCGGAGAAGTTCTTAAGCACCAAATGTTGTGCTGTTATGACTCAAGTTTGTGAATTCTCCAACCTCCTCTGTGTTCCTGATTACTGCATTATGGCATCTGCTTAATTAGCTTGGCTTGTGTCATATGTTGCACACAGGGGGGGGGGGTGTTAAAAAGTGCCCTTCCCTCTTGCTCATTATCTGCCTCGATTCATGTGATGTATAATCTCTCTTGACAGACATTCATATTGACATAGGGACAGCTGTCAGCAGAGCATGGTCATAAAGGGTGCATATAGAATGAAAACCTAGAGGAAGGTAGAAACGTGAAACTAGTGATTCTGAGTTGCATTCTGGATCCATCAACAATGCAACAGTTCTAATTATACTGAATTTAATTTTATGGATGAGAGTTTTTTGGGACAAGGAACTGATAGTTGGCTATGCATTTTGATTACTTCAGGTAATATTCAAAGTAACCTCCTGCCAGTGTGTTTTCCTAAATTGTTGCGGTGTCCAACTCTTGGCAAGGAATCAACCTCATTATTGCCATGAGGGAAATTCTAATGGTTATCTGCATAACAGCTCTGGACAATCATTTCCATCCCACAATACGCTACTTTCTTGATGGGACAGAAAGTTTGTGGATTAGTTTGGTGATTAGATTTTTTTTGTAATTGTGTTTATTGTTAATATGTGATTAGGAGTCTTTACAGGGTGTTTTATTTTGAAAAATAACCGCATTCTCTATGCTGTTCCCGTGTCTGACTTCCTGTCTGGCTTGATTTGCTCTGTGACACTTGATTCTTCTAGCGTCTGACAAAAATAGATAAGGTATATTTTCTCCACGTCCCGTGGCCGGCGGAATTTAGGGGTTAGGCAACAAGGCCTAAACCACTTGTTTAAGATTATGGACAGATTGCTGTTATGGTAAAGCAGATATATGTTCATGCCCGACCCCTTTGCACCAAACCAAGCTCCACACTCTTACTTTCCACTTTGCTCCAGTACATAAAGGACAGACTACTTCCTGCACTAGGACTGAATGTCGGCACGGGAAAAGACAATACAACCTGCAAAATTGTCCACTATGAACATAATTCCTACAATACTAAGCTGAATGACAAAAGAAGGACCCAGACCTATATCGTTTATGATCATCACAAAGGAATCGGAATTATTGTCTGTGACATGGAAATTTGTCGTTGGCTCACACAGTGCACACGCACAGAGTAACAAGACAAAGAGTCTACAGCCATGCTCGCAGCTCTGAGAGGTTGCAATTGCTCACATCATCATGCTAATAAGACAGGGACGATATACTTATCTCAATTTGATGCTATGATGATACTTGGGGGCAATTCTTTAGTATTGTAGTTCGATATCACAATCTATTGAGATGTTTGTTCACTTTGTTAGCACTAGACCATGACAAAACGTTTAATCACACACTTCTACAGACTACATATCATGAGTCATGTTTCCAAAAACAATGCACTTCACATGTCAGTCATCCTTTCTGAGTTTTTTTCAGCAGTATCATTGCTTTACTGCATATAAAAGTGGTAAATAAAATAATTTTTGAAGTAAATTGCTCCAATCAGCTGTTCCTGCTTATCAAGCTAGTGCCACAAGAACATAATAAATAAAATGGAATGGAGTGCACTTGGTAAAAGAACTGCATTTATATAGCACTTTTCTAGTCTTCCGACCACTCAAAGCACTTTACATGTCACATTCACTCACACACACGCACACACACACACACATCAATCGCACATCCATCAGGAGCAATTTGGGGTTAAGAATCTCTTTAGTTTTGCAGATAATTGGACAAAGTGTTGAACAAAATGAAATTTTGACCGGAAGACGGCGTTAGAAGAACAGTCACAAGATCTGCATTATTACAATTCATCCTCTGGGAACCATGAATGTGTATCAAGTTTCACAGCTAACCATCCAATAGTTTTTGAGATTTCAATAAAGAGCTAACAAGTCAAAACATGGTGGCAATAGAGGAAAGTCAGAAGATCACCACATTCATCTGGACACATCTTCTGGAAATCGTGACCATCCGCACCAAATTTGACCTGTCGGTAACGATAGAAAGGATCACCAAAATCAGCAGAATGCAACCTCTAGGGACGTAGACTCAGAAAACATGAGGTACCCAAAGTCAGTGGGATTCATCATCTGGGGGCCATGAATGTCTGTATAAAACTTCAAAGTAATCCATGAAATATTTGTTTAGAAATTTCAGTCTGAACCAAAGTCAATTCAGGACAATATTACAAATATTGCCATCATTAAGTGGGTATTTGTGGGATTTAACCTCTCAAAATTAAAAAAGAGGCTGATCATCTAAAAAATAGGTGATGTTGATGTATTTTTGTTTCTGTATGCATGCTGTTTATTATATAACAATTTGAATGAATAATCTACAGCTATATTCTCTACTCCTGAGCCATTATGCTGTCCTTCAAACAGGCAGCTGTTACAGCCTCAGAGACAAAGCTACAGCATTTGTTTTAAAATGTAGTGAATACAGTTGATCTTAAATAAATGAAAATATGAGCAGAGATGCTAAATGTGGTCAAGTGACTATTATTCCCCTTGAAAATAAACTGAATTTCACACCCACTCAAAAACTCCAACATATGTTCCATTGATGCCTAATGGGCCTGCCTGTGCTATTTGCAAGAGACTGGAGAGGGCAATTAGTTGCATGTGGCTTTGATTAGCACCGATTCCACAACAGTGCTTGAAGGAATATAGAAAAACAAAATACTAAATTACTGCTGAAGCTCTTTTTGACAGAATGCAATGAAATGGAAGAAACTATTAAACTTCATGGTAATAACAGGTAAATGTGAAGACATTAACTATAGCATGGTGCCCGTGGCTAAGATTATGCATATTCTACCTACAAACAGCCTGTGCCAAGCAATGCATATAAAACTGAAATAAATGGCTA
This sequence comes from Chelmon rostratus, assembly GCF_017976325.1. NCBI lineage: Eukaryota > Metazoa > Chordata > Actinopteri > Chaetodontiformes > Chaetodontidae > Chelmon > Chelmon rostratus. Next base: position 15,074,982 of record NC_055658.1, on the reverse strand, counting down.
CAGATGCATGAACTTGCCCTGAAAGAGGTTTGCTTACTCTGTGATCTCATTCTTAAATGAAACCAATTTGCCTAGAAATTGGTTCTAAGGCCTAATGCTGAACTCTGTACATCAGCTCCACCACACACACACACACACACACGCACACACACACACACACACACACATGCACACACACACATTTCGCTTTTACAAACGCACTTTCACAGTCACACTGCTTCCACCCCTTCCCTCGCTGCAAATCATGTTTGACTTTGAAGTGCTAATTTTGGAAGTTTAGCCAATTTTTATTTGCTGCTTTGAAATGTATCCCCTAAGCTGCTGCACCAGCAATGAAATATACAGACCTTTACAATGAGGGATAAGTGACCAAAATGAGAAGCGCCTGGTTTTCTTCCTAACATTATATAACTGTGAATAATCCCCACATAGCATTTTCTCCTGTGCAATCACTGCGTCAATTTATATTCAAAAATATTATGCAGACTTTTTACTCATTCCTCAATCCCTACCTAAAGTTTGAGCTAATTTAAGATATCTACAATACAATGCTGCAGACAAAAACCCTTAAAACATTCTTCACATTATTGCAGTGCTTTATCATTGTTTGTGAACAAAAACATTGACTTAAATAACTGGAGTAAAGATGTTTTCACGTTGGCAATCTGAATTTTGATAACAAGATACCTGATGGGTGTCTGATATTTTGACATTGTATCATTAGCATACTGTATTTCTGTGCAGGCCTTTACTATACCATAATGATCCAATTCAGTAATGTCTAAACCCTGACAACGAAGCAAGGTCCACATGGTCCCTCGGCTGCTGTTCGAAACACTAACCCAAACACTGAAAAAAAGACCTTGGTAATATACATAGCAGCGTTTACCACGGTAATGGATGCAAGGATGACCTCAATCACAATCCTTTCTTACAATATCTGCTTTGAGCGGGAGCTGGAGCATAATATAGTAAAATAAGTTGATCAGATTGGCTCCTCACCAAGCAGCCCAGCTAATAACATGGAAAGCTGAGAGCTTGAGGGAGAGAAGATTTGGTATGTGGGCCCTTCCGCTTTCCAGCACTGCTCTGCTTTAACACAGTCCTGGACTTGGCAATAAATTGCTTTGGTAATCAGCTTTTTGAAAAGCTTATTTACTGCTTGTTTTGTGTTTATTGTAGTTCTCAGAATGAAATACAAAATTGGATTTTATTACATGTGCAATTTTCTCCTCTCGTAAAGAATAGAGAGAGAGAAGGCGCATCACCTTGTTGAGTATGGATGATCCAGAGAGGATGTATACAGTATATTATTTTTGATTATGTCTGTTTTGATGCAGTCTCCTTGTGCTCCTAAGGATACACATGATGGGATTGGGTGGAAACAGTTCATGTATAAAATGTCCAAAAAAAATGCAGAGAGATCAAAAAGTCTACGAGCTACACTGGGGTATATATCTGTATGTATGAGTGTGTGAATGTGAGTGACAGTGAGAGAGGAATAGTGTGGAGTAGTTTGTACTGTATGTAAGAAGCGAATCAGTTTTGTATTCTGTTAGCAAGTGAACAAAGTAACTGCTCATGCACTGCAGAACACAAGATTAATTTATCCACAACTGTACTTCAAACATGCCCGAACCATGTGCTTACATCTGAAAAATCACAGCCCCAGTGATCCCTCCCACAGTTCCATCACTACATACAATGCAATGAACTTTATTAGACCAAGTACTATAAAGCTAACAGAAAGCCAACATAAACACATGTGATAGTGTAGACCTGGCCTCACCCCAGTGGTTGTTTCAGTCTTGGTTGTCAGCACTCAGAGGACCTTTTGGTTTTCACTTCATCTTTTTAAGCTATGTGAATGCATTTAAAGGCATGCTATGACACAAAACACAGCACTCTGACATTGGGCTCATACAAATAACTGGAATTAACAATTGTCTTTTATGTTACTTAATGCAACTATTATAGTATACAACTATTAATAGTTTAATGCACACACACATTTTGAAGAAGAACTATTTAATGGCACTGAACATTTGTACAAAAATCAATGAGAGGAACAACGACATGACGTCGTGAAAGAGTGCCAGTCAAACCTCAAATGTCGGAAAACTGTGTGGAAATAGTGATGGAAATATATTATTTCAGGCTGTTTATCCAACTGTTACTGTTTATACAGGTGAATGGAAATGGTTTTAATGTCTATGCAAAATGATCGCTGTCAGTGCAAATAATCATAATCATGTGGTTGTGTAATAAATGTGACAGGCCTGCTGTGAAATCCAACCAATCACTGTATCATTTGCAAGAACTAGAGATACCATTTAACTGTTACTGCAGTCAAACAATATCCCCAGTTGAGACAAGCTGCTGGTAGTTTAGTCCAATCAGATTGCGGCTCATTTGTAAACAGCCTCTCAGGGCCAATTGAGGACTCTGCTTTTTCCCCTACATGCAGGCTGGTCCCGCCTTCATTAGTTAAACCACTGCTGGTTGTATTTGAAATCCTTGATGAAAACTGATTGCTATTGGGTTAAAAAAAAGTAAGCTATATCCCACGATTAATGGATGGTTTCATTATTTTTTTGGGAGTAGTTGATGACTACTCAAATGCAGCAGCCGTGACTGGCATAGTTATATTATGCACTGTTCATAAATATACACCATACTGATGATTTCAGTGACGTATGAGGTCGGCTTGTTATGTTTCGCTTATTATGTCTGGCTATCTTTTTAATAACACTAATACAGTAGAATTCAGTATTTTTAATAATACTAACAAGGTATAATTTCAAATATTCTTTTAGTAACACTAATATGGCAGAGTTCAGTGCTGTAGATAAGCAAATGTACATGGTGTGTGAAGTCAGTTTTCATACCATCATATACCATGAAACCGGTATATCGTTGCAGCCCTAGCAACCCAGCTGTGTTACGACACAATAAGTCTTAATCTTACACCAGCCTGTATATACACCAATCTGTTGTGTCTCCATGTGTATCCCTGTGTGTAGCATCCCATCTCTTCCCACTTTTTTCCTCTGTGTTACATTGCATTTGGGAAAGTGGGAGAAAAAAGAAACACAACAGGAGAGAGAATCAACGACAGTTTCACACTGACGATTTCACGCTGTATCTGCTTTTGTCATGCTAAAATCGATAAACCCCGACAACATTTACACAACCCCATCAATCAGCTTGGTGTGTGAAAGGCTAAATACAGTAACATGTGCGCAGTCAACCAGAGATGTGTTTTTTTTGTTGTTGTTGCTTTGTTTTGTTTTCATTGTGTTGCTGGACTCGCCTCTACAACTGGGAAAATTCTACTACTTCAGATAACTGGTTCACAGCTGCTGTCAGATTTGCATTAAACAGTTTTTAGTAAATTTCAAAAAACTTCAGTCATGCGGCCTAACATTGTATTCATGTTAGCTGCTTTCTTTTATGGGGGTTATAACCAATCAATAGCATGTGACATATCCATTCCACCAATGACATCTTCAGTCGGCACAGAAGCAGCAGTAGAAATTTAATTATTTAGTTATTTTGAAAAATCGACTCTATGCAGAGAGTTGCTATTTCTTGTACAGCGGCATCCAATCTTGACCCAAGCTTGTTGCCATTTTTCTTGAATGTAGCTAGGTACATGTAACACTTACAAGTCAAAGCAGCGTCACAGGCAACTGAGAGTTGGCTTCTTAAAACTTCTGCCAACAATAATAACTGAGCTTTACCCTGCTACAATAAAGCAGTAGTAAAATACACAAAGCAGTAAAAGTAGTTTATGTTCAGCACGTTATGTCCAGCATAACTTCCGAAGCAGTCCTATTCATAATCAGCAATTATTCTGGTGGCACATAGTTACAATGAAATCCAAATGAGATCTCTGTAGCACTGACATACTTTCTGCTAGCAGGTACAGGAAGCCTCATATATGATTAATTAATTGCGGCAGCCTGCCATCTGTGTTTTAACTGATTAAATAGCTCACAAAGTGGGATGCACCTTTTGATGTGAACCTTTGGGGAACTGGCTCTGTCTTTGTATTTCTACCTTGATTAAGCACAATACTCCAGCACTTCCTCCAGCCCTCTATTTCAAAGTCTCTTTAATTTGGGAGGAAAGGACACAAAGGCATTTGGGGTGCTTTAAAATGTTGCCCATTTCCAGTAGTCAAGGGGCTGTCTCTCCCTTTCCCTCTTTTTGTTTTTTTATAAAGTGAATGTTTCACACAGGGCTCGGCCGGTGAGCAAGCATCGAGCTTTCAGATAAAAATTGATTCCAGTAAATTCTCACCTGAGATCCATCACGGTGAAAGGCTTTAAAAGGTCACACATGTAATAAGTTCCTATGGTCTCAGTCCTTCCAATAATAGGCCTTTAGTCTGCCATGGAAGGCTGGTATATAGAAATAATTGAGTAATCTGTGGACCATTCAATTCAATCGTGAGACTCAGTGACAGTGCAAGCCCTGCTGGGCTGCGAAGAGGTTGTTCTGGAGAGTCTTTCTGCTAGCAAGGAAATGGTTTGTCCCCTAAAGCCATGCGCCTCCATATTTGCAACGGCACAGTGGATCACTGACATTTTAGAGGCTCGTCCAGGCCTAAATTGTATAGGATTGTGTCAGCATTTCAACTCAGAAAGAGGAAAGAATATAACATAACAGAAATGTACGCCTGAGAGAATGAATTAAGTTAAAAGCTTTCTTGCTATCCTAAGTTAACATGTATCCCCAACATATAGTAAAATTACTGAATGTTTCTGGAACAATTTGAGGGAACAAAAAAGGCATTTCAAGCAGGGCTCTGCAGGGTTGCAGAGTTGCTACAGTCTGTCAAGCTTTCCGTTCCTGCATTGCACAAATACAGTTCACATTGATGACCGTGGCATATTTACCACTGCAAATCGGCAGTCATTTTTGAAACAGTGAGTCCTTGATTCCAGAGGTCAACAAAAGCAGGGTCCTTATTTCAGACCAACAGCCATTTATTTTGCCAACTGACAATTGTAGTAAGTACATTAGATCAGCTGTGAAATTAGGCCTAAAATGACGTTTGATTAAACCATGTTAAAAAAAACCTAAACACATAGGTTTGAACCATTCGAATATCTATTTTTGTGCGTTATGTCCATTACAGGGAAAACCAATGATATGAGAGACATACTACTTGTATATTATTTCAACATAAACATGTTTTTAAAAGATGTACATAGCTACAGATTCCAAAAGAAACAAATCAAAGCAGTTGTTTCAGTTTGACCTACATTTCATTTTCAATCAGTGAAAGTGACGTTCTGTGCAGAATTTCCATTTGGTGCCGGTCCACATGTCCTGAAGATTTCAATGTCATAGACAAACAGGAGAAATTGCGGTCACATATTATCTGATTATGGACCCTATTTTCCCATGTTTTTTTGTGTCCAAGAGACTAATGTAGACAACAATTTTGGAAATTGGTCCAGTATTGAAGAAGAGCACTGAAGCCGGCAGCCACAAAACGGGCTGCAATGTAATCCCTCCGGGCGTTCATGCACCATCAATATACGCCCACTAAAAGTGTTTGTTTTTACCACTGACAGGCTCAGATTGTTACTCTAAGTGACTGACAACATTATGGAAAGGATCCTACAGAGACAGACCTTTTTGTCAAACCACTGACTTTGACTAAAAAAAACTTAAATATGTCGGACTTTAACAGATTTTTACCGGACAGTGGAAACTCTGGATTTGTGACTTGTGACATTCAGTGCAGCCACCATAGAGGTTAGGGGTGCACGATAGTTATCGGGCCGATAACAGGAAATTATGACGTCATTCCAATAAGTCCGATATCATGACGAACAGCCCCGATAACATATGTGTTTTTGTCAGCACAGCAGTGCCTCACTCCCGCTATGAGACCCGAATGGCCTGCAGTGAATGCTGCGTTCATGTGACGTTGGCATAATCAGAAAAACTCTTTGTCACTGGGAAAAATAAAGAATGCCTACTCATGCCAGAAAACAACTCGATAACTCGGTCATATTTTTGGTAGTTGCTGACTTGAATTAACATTCGCAGCATTTTTACACGTTACACATAAGGAATAGAAACATGAACTTAAAAAGGCCGAAAGAACGACTGGCAAACGAGGGAACAGGGGAATGTACCTTACACCTTGAATGCAGCATGCGGCACAGCGTGCTTATGAAAACAGAGTTCAGACTTCTTCAAAATTTCCGAAGAAGACTGTTCGCTGTTTATTCATAACAAATGTTCCAAGCGAGTTCCACGAGGAGGGAGAAATTGCACAAGCTTTAATACTTCAAACCTGGTCAGCCACCTGAAACATAACCACCGCTTTGACAGAGTTTGGAAAGCGTATGAGGACGGCCAGCCTGCTAAAGACGCTAACGTTAGCAAGCCAGCCGCAAAGAAGCCACCGGGACTGACACGGCGAGGCTTTCGAAAAATCCAAGAAATTTGCCAAAGATGACCCACGGGCTAAGGTTATTGAAGATTTAATCATGGACATGATGGTGCTTGCCTTACTATGGACTGCCTTTTTTCAGTTTGTTTACATAGATAAGTCTAAGTAAGGGATAATGTATCTTTCTTCAGAATGACATAGAAGCCTGACGCGAAGCGGTGGGGTTTATTTTCTCCATAGGAAACTGCTCACTATACGTTATCCCGCTTAGAACACGGCTTACTACTAAAGCATTCAATAGTGTGACATAAAATAGTGATTAAAACATATTTCATTGATTTAAAATGAGCCTACTCTCGTCTGTCGCATCTCTCACTGCGCATCTGAAAGTAAACACATACGCGTATCAGTATCGGCCTTTAGGAGCTGAAAGTTATCGATTATCGGTATCGGTGATCATGCATCCCTAATAGAGGTGCTGCTTTTTTTCCCCACAACTGAATGTTAACCTTCACAACTGAAGGTCTGGATTTTTTACAGTTCGATTATATATCCAAATTTAGAATATTTGCTGACAGCTCTAATCAGCGATAGCTAGCTAATTAAGGTAACATTAGCTCCTCGAGTCGGTTGAAAACAAAACATTAACATTTCAAGTTCCCTCACTCTAAAATGAGAATCTTGGAAAGGTGTAAAAGAGAATATCCACTTGATGACAACATACAAGAAAAAAAAAGGGGAAAAAAGCTGCATGTTCAAACAGTCAGCATCCCTGCTTGTCGATGATTCAAGTCAGAAACACAGAGATAAGGAAACAATATTGGTCTTCTATTGCAGCTAGTTAGTTCAGTCAATTGTGTGCATGCAAAGCTGACAGTTGTCTAGTGAAAACACTTAAAAGCCCGGTTAAACATAAGAAGCAGTCGTTATGATTTAAGAAAGTCAGTAATTGACTATAAAGCAATGTCAGATCTCTCAGTTCATTCTGATACTCTCTGGCAGTTGAATAATCTTTTCATATTGCAATTCAATATGAGGCTTCTTACAACCTCAGCCTTTGAGTGAACCACATTACTCATCATTCCATCTCTTTATCTGTTGTACCACACTGCAGTCTTTTTCTCTATCTTTAAATAACATCTATGTATCTGTATCCTTCCAACTGAAAGAAAAAGGACAAACCTTCAGTCTTGAGTTACACTGCAAACTGCATTAAATGTGTTGGGTGTCCTTTAATTAACTTCCTTCAGATGGATAATTTGTTGACTACACATAGTTGTCAGTACAGCCATATTACTGTGCAAATGATGCCAGGCAATGTAACATGGACCTCTGTCTTGAAAAGTCTGCAAATTGCAACAGCATTTCCATGTAAGTCACAGCTGTCACAATGGTCTTTACACATCATTTTATTTTCAGCAAAAAACTGTTCCCACCCATCAAAGAAGCGTTCTCCACACATACACATACACACAACATGACAGATTTAGAAATATGACTTAAACCAGAACAGATGGCCTTTAAAAGTAAAACACAGTAATTCAATCTGGCTAATGGGAGGAAAGCCACAAACTGCTCCATTCTCATTTCTTTGACTGAGAAACTCGGCTGAATTGCTTCTCCAGCTTTGATGCTCAACCCCTCTATCATAGTGTGTTTCTGTGTTCCCCATGCATATTATAAGACATTTAAAAGGAAAACAGTGTATATTTACAAGACATGCCTCACCATGTGCACAGACAGGAGCTATTAGTGCCTAGACACAGGGGGAAATGTATTGTAATTGATTGTTACAAAAGATTACCCTCTTCAAGAAGCATCAAGCTATTTCAGAACTGCATTTGACGCCTTAGAGCGCTGTGCGAAGATGGCTCTTTCAGCGCCGCACATTCACACTGGCGTGCAGTTTGCAAAACAATTACCATGTGCTGTTGTTTGATCTTTGTCCCCACTTTGGTTCTTTATAAGTGCGAGTACAACTCACTTGCCAGCCACAAGGGCAATCATGACTTCTATCAAGGGATGTCAGTTGGAGGCAAACGCAAAGCAAATTCCCTACACATGTTCAAAAACTGCAATAAGCAGTTGCTTTCACCACTAAAATTAAAATGAAAATGAATTATTGGAATGTTGTGGCTGCATATGTTCTTCCAGTTATTTAAATCTCACAATGAGTCTCCACCACGTTGGTCCGTTTGAAATATTAAATCCTAAACGTGCTTGAAGGGTTCCAAAACATGCATTAGGTTTGGTGTGGAGAAGGGTTCAAAAAAGCCAACTTAATAGACAATATAACATCCAACTGCAGGATACAAAGTCTTTTTTGGGGAGTTTGTGAGGTTAAGTGAACCATAGTCTTAGCCTTATGAGGACAAAAAATTGCTGTGTCTGGAATTGATTTAATTTCGCTTACTTTCTGTATGCTTGTGAAAAAATCTCCAGTTACAGAGGTTCTGTTTTCTTCTATGAGGTTTAACTAATTGTCCAGTGAATCTGACTGTAATTTCAACTTTACAAATAGATCAACTGTGCATTTGGTGCAGAAATTATGACAGACTAAATAGCTGATTTGATGGGAAACATACCTATGTCGATTAAGGATAAGTCATGTGTGTAAAGGGGGGTGGGTATTGAATCTGGAATTTCCAACTAGCAGAAAATTGCTTTCTGTATAGCAGCAATATAGCTAGGAAACTTCTAGCCAGTCTTTGGAGGAAATATATTAACCTGCTGGGCCATGGGCACAAACTTTCCAACCTCATTGTTGACAGGTTTTATGAGCCTAATGCACTTTGTGATGTATAGCATAATAACCCAGTCTATGACTGTAGGGCCTTACTCTTAATATCAGCTGCCGAGTGGATCAGGCAAAATTATTGTAATGAGACAAAATTTCCATACAACAGCAAAATGAGTTCATTACTCTAAGTTATATTGGTGAAGTAACCAAAAGAAATTGATGGTTTTATTAAGCTGGAATTGAATTTCGGCCATAAACAGAATTACGCAAACATGCCAGCACGTGACGGCAAAATGTAATAATAATTACATTAGTGTTATCAAAAAGGTTATCAGAATGGCCCCTGCTGCTTCATATTCATTGCTTTCAAATAGAGGTACTGGTTCCTCCTCTAGGATAGCTCTAGTTTCCTGGTCTTAGTAGGTTGATGGAAATTTGTGCAGTTTTCTGTCCAAATTCATGTCAACCTTGTACACTGCTGTAAAAACGCAGGTGGAAATTTAACACTTGCGACTGGTCAATTCCAGCCTTAACAAGAGAGACATGACCCAACAGTATGTGGATCAGGGTAGCAGGAACCAGAGTACCTCACATGTCCTTTTCCTCTCAGCTCTCACAGCTTGCTGTTGCTCTACCTGGGGGATTCCCAGGCATTTCCAGGATAGCTGTGAGATGAGTGCCTCCAGCACATCCTGGGTCTGTCCTGGAGTCTCTCTCAACTTGATTAATTCCTGTACATATCCAAAGGGAGGCGCTTACGGGCAGTCAATACTCTAAATATTTGGGATTACTTTATCTTCAAAGCATTTAAGGTGAATTTGTGTGGAAACGGTGATGTCTAGAAAATAAAACTGACCTTGGATAGAATGATTAGAGTGTTTTTGCATAATACAGCTTGGGTACCCAATTTTAATTACAATCACACAATTAAGAACCCAACTTGCTTTAGGTAGAGCCTGATGCTGCAGCCCCTATCTTATGTATCCATTAAACAAAGTATCAGTAGTCATTCCTCCCAAGGTTACCATCTCTCTCAGTAGCTGGCTGTACTCTCCAGCTGTCCACTGAAGACTGCTTCAGTGCATCCTCTACATCAGCTGATTATGCTATCTATCAAGCCCAGCTGTCACTGCCCATTTAAACCTTTGTCAAGTCCTCCATGCAATGCAGCCTGCAGTAAACCAAGTAATTGCACTTTTGTAATCCAACACCTGAACATTGCTTGCCCTGTATATTTCTAAAACAGATAAGCAAGATGGTGCATTTAAGGAGTAATATTTTGCCTTTTTGTGTTGCATTGATGGAGGCACAGGGAGTAGTCTTGATGACAAAAACACTGGTATCGAAAAGAACATTTTTCTGTTTTTGTTGTAGTTACAGCGAGCTAATAGAAGGAAAAACAGATGCCAGCCGCCTTTTTCTTGTTGCCAAGGCACAAACAGGATGCTGGCAGCTACAAAGATTCAATTATAAAAAGTACAGAAAATAATTAGAAAAAATAATAGCACTTGAAAAAAATTGCCCCTCCAGAAATTGCGCATAACAATAAATCCGTTAATTAGCTCATTAATATTCAATTGGGGTCAGTGGACTTAATGGAACCTTTTTCATGGGCCAAGGAAATGTTTAACACTCACTTTTCCTCTGCCTGTTCTCATTATCAACTATGCACAGGCAGGCCTTATCAGCCCTCCAGATGGCGAGGAACAATGCAGCACCATTATCGTCTTACAGCAGCGTGTGTGCCTTGTAACCGGTGTGTGCCTGGGACAGTGAAGTATAGATACTGAGGCATTTAGTGTAATTGATATGTGGTATATATCGTATTGTTTAGGCCTGTTTGTTTGCTCTGCTGGTATTCAAGGCGAGAGGAGAGGCGAAGATTGATTTTCACCGCAGCCATTCCCCCTCTCACCACAGGTCACAGATAACTTGTCAACGCAGGTTTTTGGGCTGGTGTAAAATGCATCAAGGCTAAACTCTCTCGGGCATAGTGGAGGATAGGGAGTTTCATCTCTGCAAACACAAGCCCTCTCTCATTGCCGTTACCCTGTGCCTGAGACAGATGTTTAAGTAAACAAGTACATGGGATAGTGAGATGTCCAAGCAAAAGCCCTTTTGCATCTCTCCTCTGTCAGGTTCCCACTCCCCAAGTCATTTTTCTGCTTCACCAATACAAACAAATGTCATTTACTGTATTGATAGAAAAACATTTATTTTTCTCAGTGTCTCAGTATTTTGGATCTTTAAAATGAATTTAAGGGAATCTTACAAGCAATCTAAATTGTTCATGTTATGCATTCAGATGCTTTTTACCCTCAAATGTTATTGATATTGGTACCAGTCTTAAAAATCCAGACTATAGCGAAGACGACTGTTTTAAGTTAATGTATTATATGACAGGATACGTCAATACAAGTCCTCATATACTGTCAACACTATTGCTCTTATGTTTTATTTAATGAATAGATACATTTCCTTCTTCAAAGCAGCCTTCATCATTCATTTTATCACATTATCTTACAGCCAGTCAATTTGACATTGCTTACTTCATTAAGACACCTTGTAAGGTGGCATAGAGGATCTATAACCCTGCTAGGTCCCTGCCTCTGCACTTTCTCTTTCTAAGCTTCTCAAAGATTCAGATGACTTCGAGCTATTTTCACTAACGTACGGCATCGGCCTATCATCAGAAAGCAGACCAAGACAGAACCACTCATGCATACACAATTGGCCAGGAAATGACTGTGTCAAAGTCTATGGTAAAGCCGGGTTTAATTAATGTAGGTATGATGAAAGCTAAGTTGTCACTATGGGGCATTTTAAACCAATGACATTTACAATGCCTTTGTTGGGATCGCTCCCAGAAATCAAGAACACCAAGTAATATGCTAGCAAGGATTTTACAGTTCTGTGATTTTCTGAGCAGAGTAAATAATGCAATCTGCTGAGAAATCTTCATTCACTGACAGTCAAAAGGGAAATTGATGCCACTTGTTACAAATGTTCAGTACATTTATTTTTTATCAGCATTTTCCATAACACTGTGGATTAATGTGCCTCAATTCAGAAGATGAACCGTGACATCGTCATTTTCCATTAACGTGCTCCATCTCTTGTATCCATCATTATATCTACAATAGTTAAATGTCAACCTTTTGAAAGCCAGCATTTTCAGTCTCATCCAGGGTTATCCCCCTTTAAAAAGTAAGGCAAACATGAAAGCAAATAGTTTGTTTTTGTCTCTGTTTGAAGACAAGGCTGTGGATTTTTACAGAGATAAAGGTTGCTGCACTTGTTCTTAACATGTCAGTTTATTGACACCATTCTCCCAGCAAAGGGAGATTATTAGAAATGATAGATTACGGCTTGAAAAAAGCACACTTTTGTATCAATTCAGTGGTGCAGAAAAATACAGGGCTGGACTGAATGACTTAAAGGAGATTTTCACACATCTTCTTGTCAACTAAGTGAAACTAAAGAAGGTACAAAACAAAATTGAATTCGCCTGTCTGAAACAATGTAGGTGGGAGGCTTTAACAATAAAAGCATTTCTAAACAAATAACTGACAATGTCATTCAGCTGTGAGAGCTAACAGAGTACAATGGCTTGGGTTGAATGTGCTGAATCTGCTAAGGCTATCCCACAAATAGAGGTGATCCTAAATCATGTGCTTAAAGGTTGCAGCTTGAGAGCCCAGGTGTCATGGATAATTCCTACTCAGATATCTATAGCCCTCACTATCTCACCCCATTCTCTCTCTCCTAGCTTAACTTCACCTCTGTCACTCTGTCAAACAGGCAAACTGCCATCCTATTGATCCCCCCAACCTCCAAATGCCGACCCCCCTCCTCAGGCCCAGGCATAAGGGCAGTCACTAAACCTGTGGGCAAAGGGAAAGAGGACACTCCCCACTGAGTGCAATTGGGATTTGAGAAAGTTAAACACTTCTCAAGCACAAAATTTCAGCCTGGGCAGCAGAGAGGGGATTCTGTCCTCAGGCCCCCTCACGCTCACCTGATCAGAAGGTCAGTCCCATCACCATCGTCCTTCTTGCCCATCTTGCACTCTCGCCGCCTTTTAGTAGCTCTGGAGGGGGCTCAGCTTTCTCATTAACTTCAAAGACTGCTGTCAACAGTTTTTGCTGCTGTCCTTGACTCTAAAATGATACCGGATTCATATTTTTGAGAATGACACACTGCAGGGGTGAAGGGCAAAAGCGCAAGGGGGATAGCAGACGAGGTCTTGATCTTTGACGGACAACATAAAAACCATAAATAGATAAACAATTCACAAAGACCATATAGCACTGAAATGGCAAGACAAAGTTGGTACAAAATTGGTCATTAAGCTAGCCCCCTTAGGCAATTTTGGGTTTTAAGCAAAGTGGTTGTTATACCATCTAAGCACTCAAATATATAAACAAAACTCAACAGAATTTAGCAATATGGGTATTGGACATGGAAGGTATTTATATATCCAGTTGCATCCCAGTATTTTTTTACCAGACTATACTGTACTCTTCTCACTACAGTTAGTGTTCTTGTTATTGGTCAGGTTAAGACCTGCAAAATTCATTACAAGTCAAAATGGAAATTTGCTCAAGTGCTCTGACCACACCAGTCACCATATGGCTTACACATTCAAAGCATACATGAGCACAGCAAAATCCTCACTTAATGCACCAAAGATGCATAAAATAAATCATCTGGATTTATTTTCTTTTCAGATCTTCCCTGCACTTGCTTTACTATCTGCAATGATGTCACATCAGCCACTGAACCAGTACACAAATTAGCATGCTCTTTTATCATTGCATATATTGTTAATACACAGAGAGGGTTACAGGATACACATACTGAAACAGATGTGTGGTAGACTAAATAAAGCTGTCATAACAGCATGTATGTGCTAGTTATTGTTTGTTGTGCCTGTGTATCAGATACAAGCCAGTCCAATAGAGGGCTACAATACTGCGTGCACCTCCTGTGTGGTGTTTTACAACACCTCAACCTCAAAAGTGTGGAATGTGTTTTCTGTGACATTGTGTGTCAATTCTCATGTAAGATTTTTGTTTTACTTTTCATACATCAATACATACATACATCCATACATCAACAAATGTTTCAGTGGCTCAAACATGCGCACATTCAAGTTTGTACAATGTATTTCCCATTTGTATAAGTAACCTTTAATGAGACACATGGCACAGGACATGACTAAATAAAATGTGCAGGACCGGACACAGAGGATCAGAGGAGGCACAGTAAGTGACACAAGGGGTACACTTACATACTGTAGATGGTTGAGTGAGTAGAACAAATGCTCTATCTTGTATCCAATATGAAATATATAAAATATAATAAAATTATATATGTTTATTCAGAGAACATATCTAGAATAATGAGGGGGATTTTAGTGCAGCATTCAACACAATCTCCCCCATGAAACTAGGAAACACTCTGAGCTTGAGAACCACACTCAACAATTGGATATTGGACTTCCTCAGAAACAGATCCCAGACAGTTCAAATTGGCAGTCACACCTCCTCTAGTGTAATGCTCAACACCGGAGCCTCCCAGGGCTCTGCGCTCACCCCCCTCCAGCTCATGCTTTACACCCATGAACGCAACCCTGACATGTTAGAAACTGCTGTGAAGTCTGCAGACGACACCATCATCATTGGCCATATTTCAAACAATGATGAGAATTCAAATGAGGAAGAAATCAACAATCTTGAAGGGTTGTGCACCGAGAACAGCTTACTGCTCAATGTCAAAAAAATCTTGGAGCTGATTGTTAATTTTAGAAAAAGAGGGGCCTCGTGATTTTATCCCCATCTGAATCAGTGGAGCTGAGGTGGAGCAGGCGAATAGTTTTGGGTTCCTGAGAATCAGCATCAGAGAACCTGTCATGGACATCACACATCTCCACCACGTAGTAGATGTTTCCTTACTGGAAACATCACAAACTGGCTTGGGATGTGCACGGCTCAGGACAGGAGGGCTCTTGAGCAGGTGTTTAAAACCACCCAGAACATCATTGGTACCCATCTACCACGCATCAGTGATATCGGTGAGGTCAAGTGCCTGTGAAGAGCCCAAAGGTTACTAAAAGACAATACCCACCAAAGCCAGAGCCTGTTCACTTTGCTGCCGCCTGGCAAGCAATACAGAAGTATCCACTGCAGTACCACCAGACTGCAGAGCAGCTTCCTCTCTAGGGCTCTGAGTCACCTCAATCCATCCTCCGCTTATAGTAATAAAATAGTTTATTTTTATGACTGCTTTATTCATAAACATACAATGACTACAATGAGTATTTCGTTACACAACCCTCTGATGCAGAATGATAAATAAATAAACCTCGTACTTGAAGGGACAAGGACATGCAATCTAGTTTATGTAGTCCAATGCAAGAAGGAATGCACAGATTTGTAACAAAACACATGGCTCAACACAGGAGGCTCAACTCTGACTCAGCAGTTCAAATAAACCTGAAAGGTAAGGGACACTCTTTCAAGGACAACAATGTACACGTTTTAGATAGGGGTACAGATGTTTTCAAATAAAAGTGAAGGCGGCTATTTACATGAAAGGAGGAGGATTTGGTCGTAGACACTACTTATCCCCACCTACAACTGTCCTTTAATCCTTTCCCAGCAGATTTAACAACCATTCACAGTTGGCCTCATGTGACAACTCCAACGACTATCATTTACACTTGGCCTCGGGTGACTCCAACCACTCTAAGGACTGCTGTTACGTAGCCAGGAGCACTAATGACCTAAGTTGTTTAAATGACCTTGATAATAACCCTGCAAAGGTTAAATGCATTATCTAAAACAAACTGTCATAGATTCAACCTTCCTTGGTGAATGGACTACAATCAATTTATTATTCCACAAATACATTCAAATACATGATATTGTTTAAAGTGAATGACAGGAAATTAGTTATTGGTACGTTGTCCTGTCGTTTCTCCACAATTGACTGACTAAAATAAATGCCATCTTTAGTTAGTCCTGGGCAACTCTGAGATGTTCACATACATGAAAATAATATCAATGTAACAGAACTTGAAGATGGATCAATGATGTAGCTCTACTGATAAAGACGTGCGTGACAAACAGAACGTGCCTTATGAACAAGACACAATGACATGGACAGATGGCAAGAGAGCACACGGTAGCCATTCAATATTAAAAAATATCCAATATTTAGGATAAGACACAATAGTACCCAGGACAAAGTACAGAATGGAACAGGTTACAAACTGGTCTAACCATCTGCTGTCCAAGCCAGAGAAAAAGGCTATCCTTTTCTTGTAACACAACTGTTAAACAGATGAGACTAGATGGGTCAACAGCAGGCTCCATGGATGTCGACACTAACTGACTATGAGCAGTTTGGTGTTACTCTTGAATCTACAGTTAAAAGGCTTCCATTGAACTTCCTCTTTTTTTTTGCAGCTGACATCCATGTAACCCCATTGCCCTTTATCAATTGAGACCTGTGGGTCTCCTGTAATACAACCTGCAAGAGCGAAGGAGGGGTATTTAAGGCCATATCACCACTACAAAAAGAGCTGCATGTTAACAAGAACAAGACAAGCACATTACATTCAAACAATGCAGCACTGCCTCCAATCCTGTGCTCTCTTTCACTCACTACATCCCACCCCCTCGGGGTTAGCAGACCTTCCTTCAT
Organism: Chelmon rostratus; assembly: GCF_017976325.1. NCBI lineage: Eukaryota > Metazoa > Chordata > Actinopteri > Chaetodontiformes > Chaetodontidae > Chelmon > Chelmon rostratus. The sequence continues at coordinate 15,058,114 of NC_055658.1, read as the reverse complement.
GTTCAAAGATTATCTGTTAATCCAAAATGTGCAGGAGCATGAGACGGCAGGAAAGGGACCAATACTCAGGAGGGAGGGAGGGAGGGATGCATGGCTTTATTTGTTTGTTGGCTTTCATATTAATCCATTGGAACACAGTGCATTTTACCCCTCTTTTCCGGGCATGTGTAAATGTTTTAGAGCCATTAAATGGAAGATGGAATTTTCAATGGATAGCATGTAAAAGTATTAATTGTAAAGGCCATTATTTGGTGTCCATGAGGCTGAATCAGCTTAGCCACTCCATTCCCCCATTTGCATACAAAATGCTTTATTTTGGCAATCAATGAAAGTGCTCCACTGTATGTGTGGCTTATCACATGCTTGCAGGAAATGGATTCCTTAGCCATCTCGTTAAATTCTGTTGATGCAGAACAATTTGAAACATGGCACAGGCAGCAATGACATTTAAAGATGCCTCGGCTTAATTATATTTTGCAAACATTTGGGCTGTTTGTCCTCGGGGATAAAGTGCCTCCACTACAAAGTTAACTTGTTAATAATTCAAAATGAATCTCTCTTTTTGTTGAGCACCAATCATTATCTCCTATTAGTGCTGGTTAAGGGCATTCAAGGTGCCTCTAACACACAGGGGAGACATGCTGCTATTTAATACTTAAAATGAAGCACACAAATGCAGCACAATGATGAACTTGCTAAATTTCAGCAGAAAAACCCAACCACTAAAGTTTCTGGAACATTTTTAACCTTTCAGAACAGGGATGCTGAAGTGCACAAAAAATAAGTAATTGAAAAAACAATTTAAAGGTGTAGTTCATGGACTATTTGAAGTGGGGTTGTATGAGGTATTTATCAATAGTCAATGTGTTACCTACAGTGGATTGCCGTGGGCACACCCCCAGTTTGGAGATGGAGCAGAATTACCAGTGTAGGAAGCTAAGCAATGTACTGCTGTAGACAGGGGGGAGCAGTAAAATGCATTTTACCTAAAAAAATACCCACTAAAAAAAAAAAGAAGAAAGAATTAGTGCAAGTGTACACTATATTTAGAATATTTTTGCTGCTTCACCCTACCATCAGACAACCCTTTCCAATGGGAATCGAAGTCGTTAATATCACGTTAATATCAGTAATTTTATCTCACAAAACATGGAAACAAGTACCGCTGCCACGATTGGTTGGTTTGATTGTGTTATTATGTGACTTCAGCAAACCTTAACTTACCTTTTACAAACATCATCACATCACTTTATCAAATAAACCGATACCAATAGACCAGCAACTCCTGTGTTCCTCCAGGTAAAGTTCCTGTTTCTGTCAAAGGAATCTGGTTTGGGCTGTGGCCCAAACCAAAGAGCTAGGGCTGCAGCTTCAATTTCCAGTTGGAAAGAGCAGTCTGACAGTGGTGAAAATATTCTAAATATAGCGTGCACTTAAACTGATATTGATTTTTTTGAGTTCTGCCTTTTTTAGGTGGTTATAGTATGTTTTGCTGCTGCCCCCTGTCTACAGCAACACATTGTTGAGCTTCCTACACCGGTACTCCAGCTGCTTCTCCAAACTTCTCCAGTAGATGCCCACTGCCATCTACTGTAGGTAACACACTGACTATTGATAAGTACCTCTGACAATCCCACGTCAAATAATTCGAACTAACCCTTGAAATACATAAATACATGAATACATACATCAACATACAAAAACACAACCAGGAAACAGGAAAAGGAGAGCAAAGCTTGGGTAACTTAGCGGCGAATGGCCAGTGTACACTTGAAAAAAATAGTTTGTGCGATATGTTGTCCATCCAGAAGTGTTTGTAGCTGTTCTGAATGGCCTTACATGAAAGGGAGACCAAAAAGCCTGCCGTCATAGCAAGGGGTGAGACGTCATGAACCGTTTGAATGGGATAACAATTAACACAATCTCTGTTTGAAGGCATTCATTTAATGTAAATTGATACCAACCTTGAAGTTGATTGAGAGAAATTAATAGACAACTATTTTGATAATCATTTGAGAAATTTTTGACAACCAAAAATTCAAAAACTTGTATCCAAAACAAACTTGTGAAGATTTGCTGCTTTTACTAATTGAATATCTTTGGATTTGGACTGGTAGTTGGACAATACAAGACAATTGAGGATGGCATCTCGGACTTCAGGAAATTGTGATGGCCATTTTTCACTTTCTATTTCATGACATTTTATAGACCAAACAATTCATCTATTAGTTGAGAAAATAATCAGAGGATTTGTCGATAATGAAAATAATTGTTAGTTAGAGTTAGTTTTTTTAAATGCATAGAAAGAATAAAATAAACTGCTGTCAGTCTGGACAAAATATTAATAAAAAGCAACAGTTGCAAAAAAAAAAAAGTAGTTAAGTGTATGCTTCAATGAAGACAACTAAAAGATACCAGAAGTATTACAAAGATTTGCTGAGCAGCAAACTACTGCAGAAACTGAATGTCTTAGCTTTGCCAGTATACATACAGAAGAATGTGTTTTAGCATACATGTTTTATATGTGCATTCATGAGGAAGAACTCACATTCAAGCCTTGCATAGCATGGTGCGTGTATGTTTTGTTCATGCTAGTCCATAGAAGTAACACAAATTTAAATTGCATCCCTTGGAGATAGTGTCTGTCCTTCTGATACTAAAAATTAAAGTGTGCAGACTGGCAACCATGCGACTAAAAGACAGTCAAGGTCTGGCCTATATTGTAGAACATGTTTCGACTCCATTAATCCACCTCATTCCCTTTCACAACTGTCTTTCTACTATGAATATACAGGATTCAAATTTGTGACAGTGTGTCCTTCATGACACTCAAAGCCAGGTGCATCCCCATCAATATCAGCAAAAGAGGAAAAAAATTAAACCTTCTCAAAATACATACTGTAGGAGTGCATTGATTTAATATACTGCCATAAGCCCTTGCTCCTACACTCGACATGCAATTTGGAAATAAATTGACTGATTTAGATAGAGGCACGGGGAGGACTGAAGAAAAAAACCTGATGTAAACCTGGCCCACTACAATTCAGTAAGGTGACATTGCGCAACAAATCACTTGCATGAATAGAGAAAGAAAACGATTTCTATTTAATTTTGTTTGGGGAAGGTGCCTTGATTGCCATGTATGTGAATCTATTCCTCTCCTGACTCCAGGAGCATGAACATTTTATAACAGTCAATGTTATATTTTTCTGTTAGCATAATAATCAGAAAGGCCAGACTTTCATCCAAAGAATAACGGAATCTCATTTATTCCAAGTACATAATAGAAGGCCAACTGCAACAGCCTATCTCTCCCATGCTTTGTATACTGCTGTGCAGGAGCAGAAAGAGTTGACTTTTGCAGCAGCAGAGTCGATTGTGTTTTAATTGAGCCCAATGAAGAATAATTAAGTAATTAAAGGCTTGATAAGAGAGAGGCGCAGTAAACAGATAAAAGACAAGTGCTGTATTAACAATATGGTACACTGCAGAGTGAATTGGACATACCTCCAGTATGGCATCACTAAAAGAAGACAAAGCATCAAAGGCACCACCCAAAATGGTCCAACAGTCTGTATGTCATTTCTTAAAAGAGCTTGTGGCTGTGAATATGCACGTGGTCAGATTCAAAATTTAATACTTCCCAGCTGGATTTTTGGAATGGGAGTGCACTGTGATATTTTCACCACTCTGACATTAGCGGGTTTTATTTTTTGAGTAATTGCACAGCTTGATGTGTACTCAGGGGTTTCCATGAGAACGATGAAAGTCTTATTTCAACAATGCTGCAATTATGGGGAAATATGGGAATACATTTTGAGCCAGTTCACAGTTGAGTTGACTGGAATAATAGGAATAGAAAACAGAAACAGGGAGCAAGGGTGAAAATGGCAATTCAGAACTCAACTGTCTTTAAAATACCAGCCCGTTATGAGACAGAATCCTTACAGCTAAACTCTCTAATACCCTCTATGTGTCAAATACTGCAGCGCGTCCATATTACTTTAAAGCAGTTCATGGTGCCAAAATTTCCCAAACAGTGGTATCTGCTTTATTCAACATACAGCAGCTATAATCTCTGCTGGCATCATATGCTGGTTGGCAGTGATAATCTATAATCCATTCAGCCAGAGAGGGTACACAAATGCATATTTGTTTCCTAGGATTAAAAGCTTATAGAGGGTGTATGGCATGGCCAATAATGTTCATCCATGCCAGCTATGACAGAATGTTCAGCTGTATTGTGGATACAGGGTTGTTTTAAGTCACAAAGCAGTATCCCAAGTATTTGAACACAAAGTACAAACTAAGATGTTCCAATATTATTTGGATGTGAAAATCAAAAGTAAATATTCTGCCATGACAGTATCTCTTTTAATGATCATTTTACTATACAGCAGATTTGAGGAAAAAATTTGAAACAGTCTCTTGATACCCCTGCCTGCCAGCCTGCCTTGTGGTCAGCAAACGAATCTGTCACATGAAGGTCACCAGTTCATAGTCCAAGATTGAAAAGGTCTACAACCATTGTTTGACTGAAATGAAACCCTACGTTGCTGCAGAAATGAGATGCCAGTCAAAACACAGAAGAAAATCCTTTTTAAACAAAACACCAACTATAGTTTCAACACAAACAATGAAAAAAACCTAACTGCCATACTACAGAACATCTACTTACTGTTTGAACAATCAGTACATGTTTCTGTTGTCATACACATCAATTTACTACTTTTAAATGTAATATATTGTCAGTTTGAAAAGTACAGCAAGAAAATCACATTGTTTCTGATGTGCAATTTATTGTTAAGAAGAACAATCACAACAAACAACCGGCTTGCAGTTTGATTGGGAGACACTTGCAGACAGTCATATAAAATTTACTTCATGTCAAATATTCACCTTTAAGCAATGATTTGGCATGCCTTTACATGTTTCCTTTGGCTTAAAATCTCAATGTCGGACTGAATTGATGACTATTGAGAAGGCCTTGATGGCCTAGAATTGTCTACCTCAGAATCTTGTATGTCTATCAGTAGAGTAGTCCTTACAGACCTTAAAGACACTTCCTCTGTAGTACATATTGACCATTTTTAGTTTCCCAACATTCAAAAAGTTCACAGAAAGAATAGACTACCAGCATATCACACATACAAAAGACTGTCCAGAATATTTAATCAAGCCGAAGCACAATGTTATAAGAACAGTTTTCTTGTTATTCCTTATTGCAAATACAAAACTTTTTGTACGTCATTAGACCAGGCATGATTGCCGCTTTGTACAGTTACAGTGAGTATATGAAATGCTGTCTCCCTTAACAAGTTTCAAAATATCATTTCAGCTGCTCAGATGACACCCACCTCCCATTCAGATGGTGGTTTGTCCTATATAAGAGCTGTACTCAACTCACTGGATAAGGGACAAGCTGTTAGAAGGCTACCTCTGTATTCACAGAATTGGAGTTACATTGAGGTAACTACTATTTTGTATGGGTACAGACCTCCGCCCTTTCAAAGTCTTCGCTACTGTGGTAAACCATGGGCAAAGGCTGTTAGAAAAGTAGTGCATTCAAAACGCGGCCTGGCGATGCAACCACAAATTCCAGCCCAACTTCTCATTATGTGAAAATTCTGTTTCGGTAGAAGAGAACCAACCTACAGGGATTCTCACTAACCTAACCCTGTACCAAGCAACAGACAGTAGGCCTCAGCCACCAAAGCACCTCTTAAGGACCATTTAACTAGCAGATGGCTCCTCACTGTGAAGCATTCATTGCATTCCTGCTGCAACTGCCACCACAAATTTGTCTAACGTGGGGAAACACAACCTCTCTAAAGCACATCCTCAAGAGGTGTGCTGACTGTATGGACTCTATAATGTGCTAAGAGCTCAAAATCAATTCTAAAGGTAGCTAATGAATGAAGTGTCCACTTTGTACCAGGTGAATGCATCTAAACAAGCAGGAGGCAATAATGGATTTTTTTCCAAATTCAGAATACAGGACATTACAGTAGGCTATGCAGAAAAGGATAAATACAAGGATAACAGGTTCCACCTTTCAGCAAATCTATGACTTATTATATCCTGAACATGAGTGCATCACTTTTTTCAACATGCTTGTCTAGGTGGTGTTATGGGGAAAAAAAAAGAGGTTTTCGGCAGTATTTGAAAACATTGTGTGGGTAACTTAATGTAATTAATGAATTTACAATTTCATAATAAATGACAAATATTTCAGTTTTGGTTGCATCTAGCTGCAGGAAATATTGAGCCGTCCACATCTGAATGTCTGAAAGGTGGTTATGATGACAGTGTAATCCCTGTGGGTTTTGAGAATTGCAGAAGAGGTGGAGCTGCATATCATCTGCATAATAAAGAACACTGATGGTATTTCTACAGTATGCAACAGATGGCCAAAAGATGACATATGAATACACAACAGAACTGGGCCTAAACATGACCACTGGGGAACTTAACAAAAAATGGCCTATAGGGGTATCTTCTCAAGATTTAAGAGCTATTCTTAACCCTAACTCTTTTCAAAGCAACTGACATGTCCACGCAGTGCTTAAGAAGAATTGCATGATTAACAATGTCACATGCAGTGCTGAGGTTGACCAATTTCTTTTTTAAATTAACAATAAAAAGTAATTAATTACTCTGAGTAAGTTAAGTTGTATTGTTTCAGTTTTGTGAGCCCTAAAACCCCACTGAATTAAATAAAAGGACAATTTCATTCACAGTAGCAATCTGCAATATTGTCCAAAAGTGACAAGAGAGGGGAAATTGCCAATGAATGTTCAAGAGATGTGCATTTCAGAGCTGGTTCAAGGGATGTTGACACTGGCATTTTATAAACACATGATCTGGCTATACATTGAACATTAATTGCTGAAAAAGTAAAATGTAGTAACGGCACAAGACAATTTAAATTAGCTTGTTAATAAATAAATTTGCCATATATAAAACCTTGACGGTAAAATGACCAGGCTGTGTGAACAACAAATGCACAACAGAATTCTGCAATCACAATTCTATTTGAACTCTGTATGACCAAAGACAGAAACTATTGCTGCTATCAGTGAGGAGAGAAGTGATACCATGAAGAAAACAAACAGATAGTAAAACATCAAAAGAGAAGCCAATGACAATCCGTATGATCCACAATGATCCATGATCTGCAGATATCAAAACTGAGATGCCTGAAACACACAGTATGTATATGTAGGTCAACTCCAAGGAGGTATCAATGAAGCCTAAATACATTTTGATGCACAGATGAATTTTAAAGCAGTATCATCCTAATCTAATCACAAGGACTTCAAAGGACACACTGACAGGTTTGTAAAAATATTCTGACAGCTTTCATTCAGAAATTGTGTTTGCTTAGTCAACTACACACAGTTCCAAGTATCCCTTCATCGTGCTCCACTTTTCTTCAGCCTTCAACAGTCTCTAGAAACATGCCTAAATTTCTTTCGGAATCTATTTGTGCAATAGGTTGCACAACAGCTCACCATTTTAGTCATATTTTAGATGTTTTGTTGCCTCATGAATGCACAATGGCAGATACTGTTTGTTGCCAGTTAGTCTGTAACCATGTTGACATTTGTGCATGAAGACATACTGTACAGAGACAGATATGTATGGTTAATTACATTCCTCTACTAAAGTGAACCTTTATACCTAAAATTTGATCACATGCATACCATCAATTACATATCTGACCCCTGCACTTCTTGGCTTTTTCTGAGGTTTAAACATATGGAGCACTGTTTCAAAAAACCTTTGGACTCTTGATAAATTTTCCATAAAAGATACATGTGGGAATTATCCCCTCTACCACTGTCATTTTACTAAGAAGTTATATACTTGACATTTGTGCATGTTGGTTTGATCTTAAGTGCACCTTTGAAAAAGGCACAATATAACAGAAATAATGGCACAGATGGTTTGGAAAAAAACATTTCAGACTCATTACAGTTTATCACATAATCACAGCAGAAAATAGGACTATTATATCTGTGGAATTAGAATACTGAATATGTAGCCTTTTTACATATCTTTCCTGGCCACTATAATAATTTTTAAAAACTCCATCAATGTCATGTGGTTCACTAATTTTCTGGTCGTAATGTTTGCCTGTTTTTAATTCAGACATGTTTCTACATTCCACATTGAGGACAATAAAGCTCTCACTCACTAATTATAATAAAAACATATTACAATACTCGTAATACTGAGGCCCAAATAGACATCCCAATGGTGATGGTGAAGTGCTGCCATAATAAAGCTTACTAAATGCGTGTACTAATAGTGTACTAATACTAATAGCCACACATGAGCTGTACAGTCTCTAGAGAGCTATGAATGTGGTAAACCTGAGCATGGTTTTCAGCCACTAGATTCTAGACAAATCCATGAATACAACATAAATTACACAATAAGTTACTTTACTGCAGGGATTTTAAAGTCTGTGATCACCTGTCTTTCTGTATCTGAGCCTGCACTGCCATCTGCTGCTCTTTTGTATGAAATACACACCAGTGGGGCTACAGAGTGGATGGGTTGATAGGTCATGCGTTGCATTCAAGTGCTCATCGTAAATACCTAAATTGTAAATGCGAGTTGGGTATTCAGTGCCTTTGCTTGGGAATAATTACTGAATCCTGTAATGATTACTTTTGGCGGATGTTGTCTGTTATAGAAATCGAACAACACAAAGCTAGGTTGTTCAATAGCAAAGGAATGTATAGAACGACTTATACATCAGGTGTAGTCTCTTAAGATCTTTATATATATATATATATATATATATATATATATATACTAAAAACTATAAATTTTACTGCAAGTACATCACCTTCTTAATGTTGGAAGGTGCTGTTACAAAACAACAGAGGATGCACACAGCCAGGGGCAAATAACACAACAGGTCAGTACAGTGTCATTGTGGCTTATCTTTGACATCTTCAACCAGCTTAATTTTGCATTTAGAAACATAACAGTGGAAAACAATAAAATTGCTTTAGAAAAAGTCACTCCTGCCCACTTTTTCGCTATCTCTCTGGTACACCACAAACTGACACTATGACAACTCCAATGACAGATGTCAGATAGACGGAATAACACTAACCCAGCACATGCAGCAATATCAAATGAGACTGGCACACCTGTGAAGCACTTACAACCTTATGTCTGCTTGTATTTTGTTTCTCAATTCAATTCATACAGTGATGCATCTCAAGCCATCAGCGTCCCGCTTTTATGAAACCTGAATTACAACTAGCTGGCTGGGAGCTGTCAATGAGTCACACACTGGAATCCTACATCGTCTCACATGTCAGTCAGCACTGATCAGCCTGACAAACACTTGCCATTAAACCACCCACAGCACAAAGTAATACAGAGAGCTGTCTTACCTTAAACCAGGTATTCATTCTTCACCAGTCTCGGGGCAAACGCATCCATGACTTTATTAGGGCTCGGTGTGTAGTTGCAATGACTCTAGATCCAGACAAAACAATAAAAAAGGCAATCAATTTTCTATGTTTCTATTTTTTTGCTAAACTTTTGGATCTTTCGGTGCATCCTAGGATCAAAGTGGCCCCTGATTTAGCCATGTGTATGTGAACATGCGCACCAAATCTGGGTACAATAACACAAAGCTAAATTCCATGGTCCATCATGTTTTGTTTGGGAACAAATAAATAATGATGGAGAACACTGACTGAAATGGGGATTGAAAATGACCCATTGATTTTGTTTGTAAAGTGTTTGGCTCTGAAATAGGGACCAAAAGGTAAAGGTGACAATAATAATAATAATAATAATCATAATCATAATAATAATAATAATAATGCACTAAAACAACTGATTCTCTGAGGATTTGAAGTCAATATTCCAAACAGCACTTGAAGGCAGCTGGTCTAATCTGGTCTAATCTGGGCAGGAACGTCACCAGATGAGAGATGACATCTGTGGACACTGGCTTTAGTGTTCATGTGAAATAAATGCACGGCTGTCATTTTCTGAGACAAAATGTCTATAACAACTTGCCAGAAGGTTACTCTGATATCATGCTCTGTTCTCTGCGTTTCCCTCTTCCTGCCCAGAATGCTTTTACCCAGAGGGAAAAAGGAGATGGGGCACCCTGAGGGTAAGGCGGCTTATCAGATCATCATCCATCCATCCCTCTCCATCCTCCTCCATCTCCGATGTCTTTTTTTGTTGTTGTTGTTGTTGTTGCTGCTGCTGCTGCTGCCAGCTGTTACTTTGAATATACGAAGTGCATCAGGCCTAAGGCCCCATCATAGTGCACACATTCATTATAATGTTACACAATGGATGAAAAGAAAAAACAAACATGCATTGCAACAGAATATGTGTATGAATTCTAACAAAAAACATGTACAGTATTTAGACATGCACATTTGTACATGTTCAAATGCTTAGGCTTATTTAACTTATATTTTAATTGCATGTCTAAATTAAATTTTAAGCAGCTTCTACAATAAAACAAAGTACCGTAAAACTGAAATTATTGTTGGTTGTGTATTACTGTTATTATTTGATGCTTTTACAACCCATGTCCACCATGGAAGCACTGACACTGATTAAGCTGCTGCGTTTGTTGAGTCAGTTAGACCCAAAGACAGATATGGTCACTTACCACCAATTGACGGGGCTATTCAAACTGTCACTCTGTTTCAACATATGATCGCATTTCTGTGATCGCACAGTAATTGCAGAGCTGAGTCATTCTGAATAACAGCAGTGTCAAGGGTATTTTGAAAGCAGGGCATCTCAATTTTTCCATCACCTAATGCTGAAAATACAATTTTATTCACATCTGAGTAGCGGTTTAATTATAAAAACAATACCGCAGCCTTATTTTATGAGTTTTATCATTTAATACATTTTTTCCCTGCCTGCATATAACTAAAATCTGCTCTAAGTTCAGTGTGGAGGCTGATACAATTACAAGTTATGCTAGCTGCTACACACAAAACAAGCAGTGCTTTTTGACTCAGTTGAAATAGAAAGGAAATTACCATTATCAACAATCCTCGAAAAATGTAATGCTGATCAACGACCAACAACACTAAATAGCTCTAATCAACCATCAATAATTACCACAAACTGAATCTAATCAGAAATAATCAATAACCACACCTATTACGTAGATCAATAAAGCAAGCTAACAAAAAATACGACAAACTTCACCTCAACACACACATTTCTTTGAAATGTTACTCCCTCACAGAGGTATTTCCTGACAGTTTCCTGTTGTGCTATATTTGAATATCAATACAGTTTCATAGCATTTCCTTACCTTGTGACTCCAATCCGAAGCCTCTTTTGTCTTGAGCCACATCTCATTTAGTCCAAAGTTAAGAAAAATATAAATCTTCATGTGTTTGGTAGCATTTTAACAGCTGTCCATGGTAGTCAATTTACATCTATTGTATATTAGCTGCTAGTCGCAAGCATGCTAACATCCTCGCAGTACGTTTGGCTACCGTTTGTGTTTTAACTTATAACTTTGGATTTATGAGCGATTGTTTGCGGTGTGTCTCTCTATTACATTGTGATAAAGGTAGCTACTGTTTGCTGATGGCCAATTTCACTCTTTTAACGACCGCATTATACTTTCTTGCCTGCCAGCAATTCAAACACAGGAAGAAATGTTAACGTTGGTAACTACCACTTCACTCCATTAGCCTGGTCCACCTGTCTGTGGGCGCTTGATTGTAATTGGTGGAACAGAGTGCCGATCATAAGTACCATAAAATGATTGGTGCAAAAAGGTGCTGAGGGTGGCAAATAGCACTCACCAGGAAATATTGATATTCTTTGCGTTATTCAGGTAAGTAAGTCGTTTTCAATACTTAGCCAAATGATGAGTTCAAAGGATATCCTAACATGGTATAAAATGTATAATACAGCCAAATAAAGTGTTTGCCGTCTCACATTTCCAAAAGACATTTTATACAGCAACAATATTGTATAGAAATTCTAAAACTGTTTGATCCAAAACGCCCAAATATTGACCTGATGCCAGTGAATGATTTAATTGGACCAAATGGAAAATCAGCTTAATGTTGGGAAACTTGCAGCGCTGGCAACAAGAATGATTTTCACACAAATGAGAAAGTAAGCTACGTGCACATCTGGTTGCAGAAGGGATCACTATGAGATGGAAGAATTTGCTCTAATTATTGATACTGATTGATTAATTGAATTTTGTGTCTTCTAGTTGGACCTGGGTTCTACCCTCCTGTGACGCAGCAGCTGCCCTTGCCAGAGGACCCAGAACGGTGGGCTCTGGACCCTTCTTACTCCATGACACACAGTGCTGAGGCCATGGCCAAAGTGAAAGTCATCGGAAGAGGCAAAAAATACAACCTGATGGCCCAAGTGATACCCATATATGGCTTTGGGATTTTTCTTTATATCTTCTACATAATCTATAAGGTAATTACTACATGGTAGGCAGGCTGTATGAATATGAAATACTATATACATTTTACATAGAGCACCATATATGAATATAAAGAGTTATCATGCAGCTTTTCGCTATACAGTTCTCTAATATGCTACGCTAATTCTATGTGATCTAAATACAGCGTTATCAGAAATGTAATGGTGATCTCTGTGACAATACTGACATGTACATTTACATCCCATGCAGGCAGCAGATTTTTAAAATTATCAGTGATTAATTCCTATACTGTATTAATCTAATCACAATCATTTCTGTTGTTGGTGGTGGGTGATGTAACCCTAACCATAACAGCTGACATGTAAAGGGAAGACTACTAAATCAGGAACCTACACTACAGTACCCAAGGCAAACATGGAGAAAAAAATTTGTAAGTACCTTCAGCAATTTCAAGTATTTGTGACATAGACTGAATTCAAAAATGTTTTGCTTCCTTGATACATTTTAACAGCCATAGGCTGCCTACAGACATAATAACATATTTACTAATATGTATGTATGTTTAACATTTGGCATTTTCTTAACAAATAATCATTAATTGGTGCCATAAAACTCAGTTAAAGAATAGTCAAAGCACAGTAGGAAAATGCCTTTGTAATAATTGTAAAGGAAATTTAGTGTGTGAATCGCACTTTCGCCTCTGGTATGTAGCATTACAAATCAACCACATACCCTCAATGTATGTGTGTGTCAAAGCACAGATAAATGTACACACCTGCATATAATTTGTGCACATAGTGTTTACATAGAAATGCATTATATTTTGATATTAAAACAACGTTTTCTCCTGTAAATCTTGAAGTAACCGACGATGAGCTTGCCAGGCTACAGGAGAGACTACTGCAAACAGAAAAGATGATGGAGAGGATTGTCTCTGCAAAGAGCCGAGGTTCTGGGAGGCAAGACTTTTTTTTTCTTAACATATACTTTTCACTGCCCACAGCACGGAAAAACCAGAAAAATGGCTTCATACTGGGATAAATCAGCTTAGACCTGGCATGGAAATGATAGGGCTGGAAATGAAAAGGAAAATTATTCAAAAGGTGGAAAGGCCACCGGCATATTTTACTTAACAGCTACTGCTACTACTTTATTTAAAAAGTCCTCAAGTCATATAATAGCTTAAGTTGTGTGAAGTAATAAGGAAAGGGAAAATTATCTAGTTGCAGGTTTGTTGGAAAATGCTCATGTCGCTTTTGCTAAATAATTCTTTTAACAAGCGAATAAAAACTAAATAATTTAATCTGTGGTTTTTATGAATCAAAATTCAATGATGCGGAAAACATCTCTAGTCTGGGCCTCACACTGTAAGGGCTTTGAGAAACCTAGAAGAATCAGAACATTAGAGTGATGAACAAGAGCGATGCTGTCTGACTCTGCTTCCATATTTGTGTTGCTCTCCAGTGGCAGGAGGAGGAGGAGTAAAACTACACCATCAAAGAAGGAGGAGAAATTACTCAGGCAACTTAGACAGATCACACAGCTGATGCAAGAGGGCCGGTTGGAGGCAGCCTCCCCAGAGATGGAGGCTGAGGAGGTTCCCTATGGTGCAGACTGGGAAGGTACATGTCTAAATCTGAACGTCCAAGCTTCTCAAATGATTTCATTAAAGTACATTTGTGGCAGATTCTAGTTGTTTGCCTACAGATCAGTGAAATACATTTAAACTGTAAGAAGCTGTGTTTTCCAACCAAACTTCTGTTTGTCAAATGATGTTGCAGGCTACCCGGAGGAAACCTACCCGGTCTACGATGATCCCTGTGACAGACGTAGATTTGACACTGTTGTGCTGGAGGAGCCACCACACCAGCCAACTGCTGAGGCCCTGGCAGAGAGGATGGAGCAAGAGGAGGAGGAGGTTATGGCAAGGAAACTATCCATAGTGCGAGAGGAGGATGAAGAGGAAGTAGAGGAGGAGGAAGGAGAGGAAGAGGAGGAGGAAGAGGAGGATAAAGAGGACGAAGTGGAGGAAGATGAGGAGGAGGAGGAGGAAGACGAAGACGAAGAAGAGGAGGCAGAGAAAAGGTACTTGCTCAGTCTTCCTTCATCCCAGCCTACTGCGGGAAGACAGCGAGAGAGAATTGGTTTGGAGGTGAGCAAAGAGCTGCAGTGTTACAATGGAGGGAAGAAGCAAATAAGCTTCAGTGACCACAGAGATGTATTCCACTACCCGAAAGAGGACACTTATGAAGAGGAGGAAGAAGAGAAGGAAGATGAGGTGGAGGAAGACGATGAGGGGACAGAGGTGGAAGAGGAGGAGGAAGCTGATGAGGATGATCCAGTGATGGAGGCAGAGAGCCTGCAGTTCAGTTGCGAGGGTTGTCCCAACATGGAGGAATTAGCAGAGGAGGATAATGAAGAGTATTCTTTGATGTCAGCGCCTGCGGAGGGTGATGGTGGGATCCATGCAGACATGCCTAAAGAAGTCGGGGTGAGTGGGCTGAGGATGCGGAACAGGAGAGAGACGTAAAGAACTTTTCCAATGACATAAAATTGTTTTTATTGTAGTTTGGAGTCAGTGTTTCTCAAATTGTAGCTTCTGATGCTTGTTATGTATATTTTCCATGTACAGCCCCTTCTATTTCCAGTTTACTAGAGCTCAAGATTATTATGAAGTTAATAACTGCTCTTTTGCTTTTTTTTAATCAAGAAAGTTTTTAAAGCCCCAAAATTCAGTGATTCTGTTAACCCACAGAATGTTCATCCCAGATAAACTTTATGTGATTCTATTGTTATTACTTTTGAGGGGGCTCACAGCAGGAACAGAACTGAGGACTTAGCAGTAGATAACTGTGAGGTAGTCTTGAAGAAAGTGTGCAGTGCCTGACACGGTCATGCAATATCTGGCTCCACCTGGTGGTCCAATTTGGCTCTACTCTTGGGGATGCTCCCTGTTTCGGTAATGCAGCATAACAGCTTACAATACACAACAACATAATAAATAACATCCAAGGAGCTTTGCAAATAGATCCCCAGAAAGAATAATCACAGAAATAAGAACCGTCCAGTGTGCACTCAAACAGACTAGAAGCAAAGCAGGTGGAGGAAGGTGGAGAAGGCTTTTGGAAATTGGCAGCAGAGCAAACCTGATGTTAATATAAAGACAATTGGTGTGGTAAGATCGGCAGGATGTGGTAAAATAGGTCTTAGCTGCCACAGCAGCACAACTTCGATTTCAGTTGTTCTGCCAACATGAAGTCATTAGCTACTTTTTGCATTACTGCCTCCAGTGATTGATGTGATTAAGTTACACTTTATTAAATGTGTAGGGAAATCCATCTTCTGCACTTGATCCATTGTCTCTGTTTAGGAGCAGCAAACAGCCACAGCACAAGGGCCGGGGACAGTTTTCGCTTTGCTCTTTGTTTACAGGACCAATTAAGGGAAAACGCCTCAATATTTGTCACTCCGTTTCTTTGAAACAGTTTGTCAGCATCATAGCACACATCTTTCTCAACAGCCTCAGAGCTCTGGCAGCTAACATCTAACTTGGGCCTTTGACCTTTCTCACGGCGGACATTTTGACAGGTGTTACCAATAACAGTAACAATGGCTGCAGCTCATTAAGCTATTCCAGTTGCAGAGCCATCGCATCGTGAATGTTTGTCTCCCTGGCTGGACTTGTTGGCACCGAAACAGGCAATGCCATAATTAATATTAATAGTTGCACCTGTGCTTCTTCTAGTATGACAAATTAAAATGTCAGCAGTAGGAAAGGTGTAATTTAATCATTTTTTCTGACATTTGTAAGGAATATTACATTGCCAATTGCACTAATTTACAATTACACTTTGAAACTAACAAAAAGATATACATATATTCCCAGTTGCAGATCACAAGGCTAGACATGAAGAAAGGGATATCAAAACAACTGAGTCAGATGCTGAATCTTAGCATCAGAGGAATAGTGATATTGATGGGTGGATGTAATGGTAAAGATAAAGCAGTAAGCTTCATGGTCAGAGGTTTGTACAAAATAGCAAAGCTGAAAATATGATCAGCAAAAGAAAGAAAGAAAGAAAGAAAAAGTCACAACAAATCTTGCAAAATACAGCTTTAACCAGTCATAAGATTCAACATGTGTCTGTTTCCAGCCCTGATTATCATCCCAGACATCTCTGCAATGGTGTAACTGGTTAAGTGCACCAGTGTCATACCAAACACTGGACCCTGTTTACACATCACACTGCCACTTCACTAAAGTTTTAGCTAGTAGGCAAGGTTGTAGGTAAGCCAGCTGCTCCAAAGTATTGCATTTTAATAGCTATACAGCCTTTTTTGTTCATGTTGTTGTAAAACATACCAGACTCACACAATAAAGACTGCATTGCTTCTCAACAAGTTTTTCTGTGTGTGTTTTATGTTCTTCTGCTGCTTTTATGTATTGTAGGCTTGTAACTCTCCCCTCTAAACAATTCACAGGATTTGACCAAATTAATTGAAATAAATGTTGCATTAACCGGCCCAATTAGGAAACACAAGAATGACTCAGAACAAGGTGACTGATATGATTTTTTGGGTCTGGACTTCATGAGTGAAAAAAGATGGTATGTTCACCGTTACCTTGTTTGAAAGAGGAGCAAAGGGTTAAAAAACTGCATCAAATTCAAGTAGTTCATGAGTGAAGCAGCTTTTTTCGGGGTGGTTTGATAGAAATGAAGGCATATTTTGAGTTATTGAAGTTTTATTTTTTCCATGATCAAAGGACTGTGTCTATACCACCACAGTAAATTGTACACCATTTACTGTACATTACAACGAGAGCACTAAAAACAGAAAGTGGAAGAACCTTTGGTTCCTGGACACATGTATGAAAAGCAGACTTTACAGCAAGAGTATCAACAATTTTAAAATAGAAATTTAAAATAGTTAGAACACAATTGAGTACAAGAATAGCACATTTGATAAAGATTTCCTCATCACCCACAGTAACAACAGCGGTATCAGAGATTGTTCTTTGCCTTCATTCAGCATTTTTTTTAAAGGTCATAAAATACAAAATACTATCATATATTTGAGAAAGGATACTGCCCCATAAGGGGCAAGAGGAATAATAGTTTGAGTAAAAATGTGAACAGCAATAAACCACATGATATAGAAACATACAGCCAGTCAGATGAGGACTGTACCAAACTGCACCTCAGTGGAGCATAAAATTAATTATAGATGTAAAGAGCAAGAGATGAAATATGCAAGTGCTGAAGCTGTTGCCGGTTCACACTGTTACTGTGTGTTTGTTGGCAGTAAGTCAATCTGTGTTCGGTTTATTTTGTCCAGGTAGGAGACATCAGAAGATATGAGCACAACTTTAAGCCTGAGTGCCTTAGATATTGTATCTGCTGTCTGATCTACAGTACAATCTAAATAAATCCACCACTGTAATGTGTTGTACGCCCTAAATGTAATTTAAATATGCCTGGACAATTTGTCCAATGATGTGCACTTTGGATTATTATCTTCTGGAGGTTTTGCATCTCCAGCTATTTAATCAGCCTAAACACACCCCGCATTAGACAGCTGAATTCAAAGTAGCTACCGAGAAATATCTACAATGCATGTGAGGACAGCAAGAATAGCAAAGACCAATTCAAGCTCAGCTCAATTTATGGCCAAAGCGCAACACTGGAATTAGTCTTCAAAGGCACAATAAAGTATGTACAGCTATATCTCATCCACTACAGACTTCAAAGTAAAGTGCACCATCATCCTATACATTCACATACATGACACTGTGACACAATTTGTATATGGTACACAGCACAGTGTAACATGCCTTTGCCCTGGTCCCGTCCAAAGTCGCTAACTTTTTTCACTGTCACTACGAGAGATATTCCTTCTTGTGATGCTAATTCATGTGCTTGCAGCCCCGTGGAGCTAATACTGCTGAAATCATTGCGAATGATGACAGAAAACAAAATTAACATGTAATAAATACATAAATAACAAAATAAATATATTGTGACGTGCATGTTTTTTTTTTTAATTCAGTAACAACATAAGCAGTAGTCATGCTCGAGGAGGAGTGCGACATTGTGTTTTTTGTGTGGCAGATTACATAAATTCCAGTCGACTTTCAAAACTTACAAATGTGGAATTGTTAGTTATAATTTACAGATAAAGAAATGTAAAATTTCTCTACTACTACATAAAGGAACAGTGTTTGTGTTTATAATGCCGGTACAGTACAAAATGACTATAGTTATCAAAACAAACAAACTGGATTTTGAAAGTGGATTACTCTTTGTGCTTGTTTTCTTCCACTGACCATGACTTTCCCGAGCCCCCCACCCCCCACCCCATTGCCCACCCCCGACAAACACACGTACACACAAAACTTGAAGCCTGTGAAGCATTCTGGGATATGCAGGACTTCCAAGGTACTGGGTGATTTGGAGATCTCAAACCAGTCCCAGGGACACATTAACAGCCCTTGTTGAGCGGACAGATGGATCAGTTCTCCACTGAACTTCAGGCTGGGATCTATTCACAGGCTAACTTGCTGTCAAAGCTGGAAAGCGCAATGGCGAAGGCTTGCAGGGCACACATTGGGTAGTTATAGTCCATGGTGAAGACATCTTCTGCTACACGGCCAAACTGCATCACAATGTAATCAGCTGCAGAGGATAAGAAACAGGAAACACATTTTGGACACGGTGCTTGAAACAACACTGTTGACATTAATTAATGAATTAGGCCCTATTTCAAATATTAAAAAATAATATGGTATTACACAACAAATAATTCATCCATAATGAATAGCTACAGGCAGATTTTAGGGCTTGAAAAAAAGAAAAAGTTGTTAATGTGCAGCTTTGCCCATCTTCCCAAATTAAACTGTGTCACAAAACTCTTTTTTAAGCATACAGTATTTTATTTTCCTCGCCTTTAGGGTAATTCTTCCATTTTCAAACCTGAGCCCTACTTGAACATGTTTTGAGGTCTAACAACCATTTACACCTCGTATTAAAATGAGATCTGTATTCAGATAAGTTATTCAGATAATGTAACCTTGCCTTTGCGTTTACAACTGGTATTTTTACGTTCTCATTATCCTCACTGAGCTCAGATCTCTGCCCTCCAAAGAAAAATCTGTCTCTCGAGTATATTAAAGTGGTGGTAAATCAGGCCCACACTCCCTTAAAAACTTAGTTAGGGGAAACACAGATGAGTGCAACACACACCGTCTAAATGACCTTGTTGTCAAAAAGATGCTTTTTGTTTAACCAGAAACAGTTTAACCAGAAACAGCTGTCCCATCGCTCCAGCCACCAGACTCCTTTGACAAAAACAGTAATTTTACCCTGGAGAACACGGGAGTTGCTGGTCTACCGCCACCTCAATTGGGTAGTTTTTTGGTGTGACTTTTTTAAAACATGTTAGCTTGGAACTAAAAAATGATTCGCTTTTAAAAAAATAATAATAATAAAAAGCTAAATTGTCATCAGAAGATAGCCGATGGGTTCTGAGACGGCATTTCACCCAATGAGTTCTGCTTCTTCTGCTCTCCACAGTGACTGTATACCATCATCAACCACAGCCAGCTCAAATGTGATTGATCAATATTGCTCGGACTACAAATAGACTACAAACAGAATCCAGAATGCCTGAGACTCCAAAAACCTGCCCCTTGCCTACAGATTCTGCATTCATACGCAGATGCAGTATCTGTTTACAGAGATTAGAAGGTGTGGAAACTCACGGTCATTGTCATGGATGATTTGGAAATTCTTGACGGAGGCCTGAGTGACTCTGCCGTGGAAGTTGAGCACATAGGATTGTGTGTCATCGTTCCACACGGGCGTCTTGTTGTGAAGTTCAATCACGCTCTCTGTGTTCTTGTTCTGCCACCTGGCCAGCAGTGACTCATGGTCCTGTGGTGAAGAGGAACAGAATTTGGCTGAGGATTTCATAGACATCAGATCAATTATATAAGAATTAGAAGAGGTTGAATTGGTCAGCACAGATGTGGTTATTGAGCAAATTAGATTATACGTGCATTTCGTGGGCGAATAGACACTCTCTCGTGGTCCATGTTCATTCCAGGAATGATGACACTCATTTTGCGAGGTCCTTTGAATCCTAAGACATTGGTTTCCTAGGTTGAAGAGATAAACTGTACTGTAAACATATTCACCCAACATATCTTTCATAACTTATGGCCGTATATTATTGTACTAAATATAATTGTGTCAAAACTGATTAAAATTGCATTACATCAACATAACAGAAAAACAGAAAAACATTTTCTACAAACAATGCATGTTCTTTGTTGAACTACTGTAATTAAGCAAACGTCATGTTAATGCAGACTATTGAAAGCAATCTCTGTCTGCATGAAAGTTAAGGCCCTTCTCCTTTATATATATTGCACTGGATTTATACGATTATAGATGATAACTTGATTTCAACCTGATTATGGCAGTGCTCTGACTCCTCAGTTTGTTGCATGGATGTCTTTATCTGATTATCTGAGTTGGCCTCTCTAAATGGAGCTGGGCATTTCAAAGGCCGGCAGACGCATTAACCTGCATGTAGTATTTTCAAAGCAAATAAAATTACTTAAACAGTGGGTCATCTGCTTATTCCTTCGGACCTTTAAGATTAAATCTAATCCTAAATGACAATGTATCTTATTGCCAACTCATTGCTTAACATCTGTCTTCAAAGATACGAAAAAAACTAAGGACAATTTGGGGTTAAGGAGCATTTTGACCAACTCACATAGCAAATGGCTGCTAGCTCTTGGCGCAGGTTGCTAGCTTCGAGGCTGGTGGTGCTCTTCATAGGGTTCAGACCGCTGTCGTATACAGTGAACTTGGTTCCCATGAGGTTAGACCTGCAAAGAAAACAAAGCAGAATGAAATGGTCTGATGTTGTGTGTGAGTGTCTCTGTTGGCATGTGAAGAGCATTGGCCAGTGTGTCTCTGCATAACGAATGTGCAACCAGATTGTGTAATATGACAGTCATGAATGCTTCATGTCTTGCTCCAGGTAGAAATGTCAAATGTTCCCAACGTGTGATTAACTGCGTGATTAAATGCCAGTTGACTGATTCCTCGGATAAACACTTTAATTGATGTGATGGAAAAAAACCTCTTATTTCACATAAGTTCGATATTTGCAAAGCAACCAAGCATGTGCAGCATGTTGCATGCTCTTGTAGAGCGTTTCCTTTGAGTGCCACCCCACCCCTTTGTGCCACTCTGATTGTTGAACAGCAATGTTGTTGTTGCGCTCTGATGCAGTTGTAGGATTCTGACTCAGCAGGGACTGATGGCCTGGTTTCGCAGCATGAGGAGCAGATCCAGATCCGTGACAGTGAGTCACTGCATCACACAGGGAAACAAGTGGCCAGTGGCTGGTGCTTTGCCTGTTAGCCACGTCTTACCCAAGATGAAGATCATAACAGCTTGTTGATGACCATTACAATGTGCTTTGCTATGTAAAGTGTTGTGAAATTGCATTTATTCATCTTCTGCAAACAAAGGACATACTGATCCTGTAACCTTAAATGCATCACTTAAGTTGTCTAATACTGCCTCTAGTGGGGAATATGCTGCACTGTAGCTCTGCTATTCTATGTACTGTACTGTACAAATGCTGCATTAACAGCATTACTATGAAATGGCGCAGCATCCAGCTGCTGTATGTTCCCATACAACCATGTAAATAATTTGTATCATCTGTATATATAGTTTTATTAGTTGAGGATGGTTGTTTCCCCACACAGCGCACAGACATTTTTTTCTACAAGTCTTTACACTTCCTGATGATTCCTCACAGTGCTATGGGACAATATTTACTGATCATTTCTATATTGCACAGTAAATCTAATTAATAGTTAATAGAAATCTTCACACAAGTGAGTTATTCTCATATCATGACCCTTTGTACGTTTAAACCAGTAATATGGTTCGCAAAAAATGTGTTGTAGACATTAGAGAGTTAGCAAAGCTTCAAAAAGGATGAATCACCACTGGTGTAGGATCCACAGGATTGATGCAACTGAATATTCTGGGTTTTTCTTGGCTGGTATGAAATAAATGATGTATTTTGCTCTACATGTATTTCTCTGTACACTCATATGAGCTCCACATGTTGGTGTGCATCGTAGGTAAGTTGTATGGTTTTGCAACGTTTTTTTAAAGTCACAGCTTTAAACAGCTGAGTATGTGTATACCTCTGATGGGCCACACCTCATTTAGTCCTTGAGGGGCACTCTTGAGAAGCACTCGATGAAAGGTCACTGTTCATTTAAATTTAGATCTCCATCATTCAACTGAGATTGTGATTGCAAAGGTTGGAGCAGTGCATCGACCAATGGTCAGGCCAGCTCGGAAGATTAAAGGCTGCACACAGCCATATTTGATTAAGCTCCCCAGGAGTTTCCATGGAGCCAATAACCCAGCCTTGAAGATGTCTCTAGAGATTATTTCACTGTTCACTTCCTACCAATCTTATTGTGGCTTTGCTGGAGTTTACAGTTAATGTACATTTATGAGGAATGTATATACAAGACATTTAAATTGAGCAATGAATAACACAGGTCTGTGAATATTCATAGAAAGGTGCGGTTCAAGTATTCATAAATTAGCAGTTCTGCTTATCCTGATTTGTTCATGATTCATTCCTTAGCAGCTACAGTACAGACACACTAAGGTGAATTGATGTATGTGAAGTGTCACTCACAATGTCTTTTAGGGCTCAAAAGCATTTATAAATAAAGGAATGGGGCTGAACTCCAAATGTATTTCAATTATTTACATGTTGATATATATTAGAGTAAGTTTTAAAAAATAATATAAAATGTGTGGAATGTACGGAAAACTAAAATAGCAGTGACAGTAGAAGAGTTAGTAAAGCATCACTTAAAACCCTGATTTCAAAAAAGTGAATGAAAACAATGCAACCATTTGCAAACAAACTGTGTTTGCTAACAGCTGATTGACAAAGTGTTCCTGAGCCCATGCAGTAACACCCTTTACACAATCATGTGTTCACAAAGTGGTGAACCTCGCTCCATCCTCGCTTGTGAGCAACTGAGCCTTTCCAGGATGCTCCTTTCATAGCCAATCATGATATTATCACCTGTTACCATTCAACCTGTTTACCTGTGGAATGATCCAAACAGGTGTTTTTGGAGCATTCCACAACTTTCCCAGTCTTTTGTTGCTCCTGTCCCAACTTGTTTGAAACGTGTTGCTGCATCAAAATCAGAATCAGCAGATATTTACAAAAATCAATGACGCTGATGAGGTCAAACATTGAACATATTGTCTTTGTGCTATTTTCAATTGAGTAGATGTCAAAAAGGATTAGCAAATGATCACATTCTGTTTTATTTATGTTTTACACAGTGTCCCTACTTATTTTTCTGGGATTGTCTGGGGAAGGTATTGCGGACTTACCTCAGTTTACCGATGAAGCTCTCTCCACCTCGGGACAGATCAGTGGGATCAATGGAGATGAGGTAATTTGATGTTTTACTCTTTTTCCTCTTCCTGCCAGCTAACAGGAACACCTTGACAGGCCAAGCCAGAAACCAAAGAAGTAAAATCTGAGCTTCACCAGTACACTTAAAGACAATCAACTTATTTAGACACACACAGCTTGAAAATAAAAAAAAAAACAACTCTTTTGAATATTTTATGTCGTACACACGGTGCTCAGCTCAGCAACTCACCTTCTTGCCATCCTCTCTCTCCAGGTGCAGGTAGTAGGTGGGATACATGCCTCTGTCCATGCCCTTCTTATCTCTGGTGATTCTGCACTTCACTCTGACCCCCTGAGGTGCAGGTCGCAGAGAAAACTCCTCAAGGTCATCCACATCGATGGCAGGCTCATTGACTGGCGGAGTGGGTGCTGATGCGACCTCCTGGAGGTGAAAACAACCCACACAGGGCAAAACCCCTCGTGAGATGGTGGACTGGTGAGTGATGCATTAGTGTTGACTTTCATTAGAACAGAGTAATGAGTCTGAAGATCAAATCGCCCACCGGGACTCAGAATGAGCACACAGTGTCTAAAATAAGGACCTGGTAGAGAGACGGAAGGGAAAGAACAGAGTGGAACGATGCGCGAGGAGAAATGATGATTATCACGAGAACAATGCCAGAGCACACAGGCTGCAAAGAGGGTTACACACCTGAGATGGAGGAAAATTTAATCTGTGAACTCAAACATTGGATAATGCAGATTCAAGGTGCGCTGGACTCAAGCAATCAGAGTATGTAAAACAACAGCTGCTGAAGACTGATGAAAACTGCACATATCATTCAGCTTAATACCACGTTTGACTACATAAATCGCACATGAATGCTTACTGTAGCCCACCTGGGCAGGGCTCTCTGCCTCAGGTGTGTATCTTCTAAGCAAACAACAGTTTTTTCCTTTCTAACTCCTCGAGGCACATAAGGTGTCTGTGTGAGCTCACTGTTCCGCCACCTGCAAACAACATCACCCGCACTGTAACATTCACAGCACAATGACTTTGAGATGACATCTGTGTGAATAAACGGCAGGCCAGAAATAGCAAAGGCCCCAAATAATACCAGTATGTTTATATGTTTAAAGAAGAAAAAGAAAAGCCAGCTGACAACTGTGCTTTATTTGTAGGGTCTGTAACTGTATTTTCAGCCATGAAACCTAAATAGAGTTTTAAACAGAGTCCAGCTGAGTGAAAAAAGGCACCGGGTGCTGGGCAGAATAAAGAGACATCATGCAAAGAGTGCTAATGTGTACTGTGAACTTCATTTTCACCTTGCATGACTTCTTGCTTGTGGCAGAGCCTGGTCTGGTATTGCTGTTGAGCTGTGAGGAACTGGAGCTAATTTCATCTTCGTCGTCCTCCTCTTCATCGAAATTCATACTGCTGGATATACCTTCACAGACAAAAAAAAGAAAAGAGGCGTCACTGATTTTTCCCTGCTGTTTACGAAATTCTGCAATAAATAATTTGCTCTTAGAGGTGGCGCGAAACTTAAAAAAACATTTTCCCAGTTGAAGGATTAAATTGAATAACTTGCTCACATGTTTCCTTTAAATGATAAATTAAATCAGGTGTCAAAACTTAGATACTTACTAAAAGCAATATGATGACTTGAAAGAGTAAACTATGCCATCATAGTAATAATAATTTGAACATAAAAAAATGTCCCCACCCTTCTTCACGTTTAAGCCCCAAACCAAATAATTCACATCTTTCTTTCTGTACCTAGTTTTTCAAAAACAAAACAAAAAAAGCTGTTACTGTGCCTGAAATCACTCTTTATTTTCTACCCAGTGCACTAAATCTACCCTCCACCATTGGAAAAGTAATTAGTTACATTTCTAGTTATCCCTAAAAGTAGTGGAATTACAGTTACACTTTGTAACTTGTACTCCCAACACTGTTTATAAATGCCTAAAATCTCAATCTACTGCTCACTGCAGGGTAAACATCCAGTGTTTATTATGTACAGAATAATGAATGACAGCACTTGTGATCCATGTTTACAGTGACAAAAATTACGGAGGCATCAAAATATGTCAGCATCATACATTATATCATTCAGAATGACATCATTCAGACACTTGGCCTTAACATTTCTATTTGCAGCTCCAAGTTCTAACATGATTCAGTGTGTTTCACGCTCCTACCATCACGCCACAGCAGTGGAGCAGAATGCCGTGGGTGTGAATATGGACTCGTCGCCGTGCTGTTGCAGATGCAGTGACAGTACCTTTCTTGAGCATGGTGACGCGCAGGTCCTGTTTACTCTGGGACTGAGTGCAGCTCATGACGGGCTCTGCCTCGCTCTCCTCCGACGTGTTGTGACCCACTGTCAGGATCTGGATCTGACCATCGTCCTGCTGGGCAGCCAGGCCATCGATCGCTGCTGAGCCACAATCCCACAAGGACACACTCCATCAGAACATGGCTGCAGTAATAATCACCATCTCATGTTAACATACAGTAAATGAGTTGTCGCCGTAAACATATAACAACAAAGCAGGTGTGAAGTCCACACTTGCTGCAGTAATTTCCATTTCCCTGCTTTGATGAATGTGTGCTGTTCTTACATTTAAAGTAATTGTTTTGTGGACTGTTTTTACTGTTCAATTAGGAAGAACATTGTGGCCCTGATGCTCCAGGCATTCAAGCACAATAGACTACAGTTTAAAAATAACTGACAAGTTTTTCTCTACTTGTCATTTGTTTCTCCTCATACGGTGCAAGTGTAAAAAAAACCCCCAGACACTGCAAATTTAAATGGAGCATTTGTTTCTTCACTTGTTGAAATACCAGATTTAGTGCTGCGCATGATGATTTTTTTATTTTTTTATTTGGTGAGTATAACAATTGTTAGCCACTCAAATTAGCTGGTCCCTTGTCCTTTTATTCTTTTCCCTCAGTGGTGTGCTTGTAGAAATCCAGTGTCCTGAAACAACATGTGGTCTTCATTTGGATTTGTTTCCATGTCTTCATTGGTGAAATTCAATATAACATACAGACTTAGCCACAGGTGCATGAAGACATTGTAAGTTTTTTTGGTTTTTTTTACATATTTCTGATTGATATTGACAGATTGTCAGCAGGATCAATGTAGGATCAATTTGTATGTGCACACACAGCTTGTGTATTTCATTCCATGATTGAATGCTGGAAGCTTTGCTAAGAAGAGGTGTGCTTTGTTTATATGTGGGTTTTGTTCTGACTCCAAATGAATAGTATTTACTGGATTTTTAATGTCACGTGTAGACATTTTATTTATTTATGGAGCAGCTTGAATGGCAACATCAACAACCTGCAGTATATTTATCCATTCTATTAATGACTGCATTGCAGCTTCGTAAAATAGCTCTCCTGAAGCTGTGCGATTGAGACAGTCAGAGAGTGAGACAGAGAGGGAGTGAGACAGGTCCATCAGTGGTGAGTTTGACGTTACTGGCCTGATTAATCATTTACCCCAATGGAATCTCATTAGCTTTTTTCCTTCTTTTTTTCTGGGACAAAGTTGCTCCAAAGATGAGCTTCTGCTGTGTATCAGCTCCTTATTGTTCTGTAATGATTTTTATGTCTTTAAATCTTAATGGCAAATATTTCGTCTATTACACTGCATAGTGTTTAGGCTGCAGTAACATACTGTGACTGGGGAGAAAGCATTGGAGCAAAGGGGAACAATCAAAGCACTCAGTATTTCCTCAGCTTCCATCTCAAGACTAATTTATGTCTCTACTTGTGGCGCGTCAGAGGGCTGACAGCGCTCACACTGTCATACATCATCGCAGGCAGTTCAGCTGTGACAAGCATGGCACCACAGCGGTGGCTAAGAGGGCAGCTTCACTGGCTGTGTTTGTTGCCAGATGTGGCTTGAAAAACCAGCAGTCGCGCCATTATGTGAGGATTGTAAAGAGGGCCTGAATAGACAGTCGCAGCTGCTGGATAATCAGTGCTTAGCCTCTTCTCTTTCATGCCGTGGACTGCTTCTTATGACTTAAATCTGCCTTTTGTGGTGTTAAAACATGAATATGTACGAATCAAGAACAACATTTCTAAAAACAATATCCTGATTTTGCAATTTTGTGTGAACACTGTTCATATCTCTTGTCTGTTTTGTCTTTTGCATTGTTTTTCTGACCACCTCCTCCCTCATTCAATCAATCTTTCTTGCAGCGTGTCCATTCACCTCAGTTCTGTCTATTCTTCACTGTCTGCCCATTTGTCTTAATACTGGCACGCTGACCTTTGTGCTTCCCCTTCCTCTCCTTCTTGTCGCTGCCCGTCTGTGGGGTGGAGCTGGCCGATGCTTTGCCCTTTTTGGCCGAGCGAGGCGGCTGTGTGTCCGCTATCACCTTCACCTCCTCCTGTTCAGCTTCTTGCACTGAACACAGGAATGGAGAGGACCAGAGGCACATGCAGGGTGAGCAGGGCAAATGGGCAGAAAGGAAAAGAAACATGATGTTTAGCAGAAACGTTAAACTTAAGTATATAACAGTTAATACAGAGCAGTGCTTTTCTTCTGACAGAACAAGAAAATTTAGTTTAGTTAGTTTTATTTAACTCTGGCACGAAATAGTAGTATTAAAATATAAATGAATAAATGCCAAACATTGTCACATCATTCAAAAAGGCAATAGTTGCACTGATTTCGAGCCTACATTTGAAAAAAACTGTGCAACTGTGAACTGAAATGGGAACTGCTGAATAAAATCTTTCTGTATAAAAGTCAATTAAATCTTACAGTATCTATTAAGATTTTAAGATGTTGTAATAGATTTCAGGTGTAGCTTTTAAAGAAATATACTAAAAAAATGTATAACAACATACAATAATATACATTTTTATTTAAAATAGTTCAGATTCACTAAAAGTAAAACAACAACAACAACAACAACAAAAAGACATCCACTTCCTGCTTGTGAACAAGCATGATAAGGTCATAAGGGGTGATGAGGTTATTATTACCCTTCTTTCCATAAAAAAATATTAGCCTAGTGTAGAGAAGCATTTTGCCAATAGATTTTCTTTGCTCTCTGAATGAAATGCGACAGTTTGTGGTCCTCAGAGCTGGGGATTAGATGGCTGCTCTGGTCTCTGTTTATAGATAAGCAGACCTCATCAATCCCAAGCCTAAAACCACTCTGCTCTCGAGTGGGTAGATTTACAGCACAATGTAAGCGTCTGCAATAGATTGTACAGTATGTTGTTCTACAGGGGCTCTAATTTAAAATGGTAATATCAACAGCACTCTGTTTTTTATAGTTTGTTTCATGTTACCAGTTGGTATACAGCTCTACTTGGGAAAAGAAAGCTGCGTAAGAATAAAATCTCTTTCAGAACACGAACAAATACTCCCTGCAAATAAGACAGATTCATCAAACAAGCAGTCTGGCATCTTTATTTGTTCAATCCAGTGTTTCCTAAATGCTCTGTTTGAGCATTCTGAATCAGCAGAGCTGCAGAGGAGCGCCGGTCTTACTTACCATGGTAGATGGTGCTGCTGTTGCTGCTGAGGTAGGATTCCACCAGCGGAGCCTGTTCCTCGCTCTGTTTGGTCCGACGAGTGCGAGATCTCCCATCCACGTTAGACTGGACCATCAGAGGCTCCTGCCTCTTCTTCTTCTGCTTCTGTTCAAGGAGCGCTCGCTGTTGTGGAGGTTTCATGCACATGCATGCATGCACAAAAATGCCCAGACAGAAAGAAAGACAATGAAGGCATGGTTTCAGCCATTATTATATATAATTCTATGATAAAGTTCAATTTAATTCAAAACCTTTGTTTAAGCCTTGAAAATCACTGAGGTTTCCTTCATTTGCAATGGTGTTGTGATACAGACAAATATGCAGTTTTAAAAAAATTAAAGAAAATAAATTTAAAAGAGGACAATACTCAGTGAAGACAATGGCACACTGAGGTGAAGAGGTTTGAGATCACTGTCTTGAACTGTCCAGGTGTAGTGAGTGTCGATCATTACAATGTGTTGCTGATAATTCATGTGTTTGGTGCACAAAAGCTAAAAGCGGATTTTCCAAGTTCAGAATAAACCCGTGCAACTTGACAAGACAGTTTGGTTGGGCCCTGTGATCCAGTTCAGCATAGATGTTAAATAGGGTGGCGAATGTCCAATAAGGGATTTATGGATGAAAAGATACAAGTGTTTATCACGGCTCTGCGCCAGAGAGGACCAAGCAGCTTTATTATACAGAATACAATGGTGAGTGTCGTCTGCAGTAATGAATCTGAGGGCAGAATGATAAACTGAGTCTGAGTGGAAGCAGCAGCATGTCTGTAGATCACCATAATCGAGGAAGAAAGACTGCCTCAACTCTACTCTTCCTACAAGAGAAAACAAGAATATAGGGCACTGAAGTAAGCACCAATTACCACATTTAACAACAACCTCTGTATGTGTGTGGCCACATTCACCAAACACGTGATAATCCACATTTTCCTCCCTGAGTGACTATGTAACAATTTAGCTGTTAATTGCCTCAACTATGTTCAGTAAACCATGACAACATCTTCAAGAGGCAAAGCTTTATCCTCCTCTTCTTGTGAGTTAGGAGGCAACACAGATTTTCTTGGGAGATATCGCCCTACTGTAGGCAGAGCGTTGCGAGTGGCGATAACACAGTCTCAGATAAATCTGTTAAGCCAGGAGAAAACTCTGAAGATGTTTAAAGATGTGCTGCCTAAACTGCTCTGACCTGAGGCTGGATACAGCTATTCATCTGGACTAACTGTCAGCTACATGCAAGTCTTCAAACCGGAGCTCATCAAATATTGAAGGTTTCTATTAGTGGAAAATTCAGGCTGCAGAGCAGGAGCTCTAGTTTATCCCATGTAAAGCTCACATCTTTGCCTAGACGGCGATGGCCATAACAGTAGGTGCATTTACACAGTGGATTTGATGGTTAAGGCTTTGATGTGTGGGTCAGGAATCTACCATAAACTCTGGCGTAAAAGGTTTGAAAAGGACTGCTACAGGAAACCTTTTCTCCCTTTCACTAATAAGTTGCTTAATAATAAAAATAAAGAGAATATAAAAAAGTTTTTACATGACCCTGTGTGAGTCTCATTTTGAAGACATTAATTCAAACATTTCTTGACTTCATTGTTATCAATAAAGCTATCAATCAGTAATAATTTGTTTTAGGATGTTTACATGCCTAAAGCTATGCTTAGTGACTGAGCAGGTTAAGATTAATCCATGAAAAGCAGACCACCTGCAAAGCCTTCCCATTGATTGATTAGGAAACGACTGCTGGAGCATTTGATCTGACTACAGCCCAGAACATGGACGAACATGAAAAAGGCAGCCGGACATCAGAAACAGCAGTTTTCATTATGCAGAGCGAGGAGGTGAAAATGGCTGAATTGTGTTTGTGTACAGTGTTGCTGACAACAAACAGCGACGGCAGCCGCCACACAAAATCTTGCGCTCTGTAGCTCTAAATCATCACTTTGCAAGAGTAGATCTTCCAAATGTTTTTGGCATTAATTGCAAATACAATATAATTTTCAAAAAATAATCATGTGCACCCACGCGGAGACGTAAAGAACAAGAGACCTTAGCATGTGATCAACA
This sequence comes from Chelmon rostratus, assembly GCF_017976325.1. NCBI lineage: Eukaryota > Metazoa > Chordata > Actinopteri > Chaetodontiformes > Chaetodontidae > Chelmon > Chelmon rostratus. The sequence goes on along the minus strand of NC_055658.1, from coordinate 15,026,541 downwards.
CAGGAGATGTGTGTCAGTCAGAGGATGAATCTGCTCATTTAAGATCATGCTGGAGTACAAATGCTGCTGATAATTTTCACCAAAACACTGGCATAATTATCTTTATTTTAATTCTTTATTGTAGTTTTACATTTTTTTTTCTAGTTTATTTGGTTGCTAAAACATGTTTAAGTCATTATTTACTACATGGAACACCTCTATTAACCTCTCTAAAACCTGTCACTGACCAAAATCATTGTAGTTTACAGACACATGGAAAGTAATAATGTAATATATATATACACAATATAGTAATGGCCTTAATCTCGGTTATCATAGTGTTTCATGATTTGAAACAGGCTTAACTTTGTAAGGCACTGCTTGAAAAACAAAAAGGCATTATTCAGGTTTTTGTACATGTTTTTACTGGACTTCAATCTGACAGGGCTTTATAAACACCCTTTCATTAGAACAACGCTCAGAGAGATAACAAGTCCAGGCCGGGCATTTGTGCTCCCATGATGGAGCAGCACAGGAAGTTTGTGCCATGATAAAACTGTCCTTTCCTGATTGATTCTGCCTGCATGTTACTCTGTTATCATATCTGCAGGAAGGACAGCACAGGACTTACCTGTCTGTCCAGTTTCTGCTGTCGGAGGTTGGTGCCCTCGTCATCTAAAGTGCTGCAAAGAAAAGAGCAGAGAAAAGGGGGACAGTGGTGTTAAAATGCTGAAAAGCGCTCCCCAGCTGCTGATGTTTCTAATATAACATCTTCCAAACTGCTGGACTTAATTCACTTGTCACTCTGAAATTGCAGCAGACGGTTGCACACTTACAGTACGTGACTGTATTTAAGCTGTATTTTAGTTGCCCAGAATAGATGTGGTAATGGAGCTTGACGTTGACTTCAGGAGACATTGCATTTGCTTCTGCTGGAAGACTTTTTGTTTTCACATTGGGACCTAAATTACCTTCGTGTTTGTGTTTATTGCTGCACACTCAAAATACATCGGATCATTACTCCCTGCATCACGAAACCAAAATCTGATCATTCATGGAAAACAAACCACAAAATATAGTTGTTTTCCATTAGTATATTAATTGTATAAAGGGTGTTTTCATAGCTTTATGCATCCTCATCTTGAACACAACTTACTATAATGTAGGACAACAGAAGGGTTCAAAATATAATAAGATTTTCTTGTCTTATATTTTGGGGTGAATAACAAAAAAGCGTCATCTCTAATGTATGCACTTGATACTTACTGTTGCTTATGCACTTAATGAATATAGGCAGCCACACTGTGAAGTTGACTAATTTACCTTATGTCCACATGATTGCATTCTGGTTAAATAATGCTATTAATAATGCTACTAATGAATTCATTAAACATGCTAAAAATATACAGGACATTATGGACAAGACACACAGTAGAGCATTACAACATGGCTTCAGATACCAGGTCCAACAATAAAAACACACCACTCAGTTCAATAATGAGTGTAACAGAGCTGCTGAGCTTACAGTGTCACAGCTTTTGGGTAAAGGTGTTTATATCATCCCATCAACAGGCGCTGAAGCTGTTTAATGAGAGCATGTGTACTCTGATAGATACAGGCTTTAAAAAAAACCTCGCCTCCAATAAAAAGGGCCAGGAGGGCTCTGCAAAGCTAACGTCTTCTCAAAGAACGCAACAGGAACATAATCACACGCATCACTTGAACACGATGCTGTAAGTGATGTCACATTGGTCAGAAAACATGTTGTGAAGCTGGCTCAGATCTTTAGCGAAAGAATAAGAACAGTCTGGTTTGCGTTGATGAGTTGAGCAGCCAAGATGTCCTGTTTTTTTGTTTTCTTTCCTTTATTCCTTTATTTCCTTGAGATTCCTAATTTGGTTATAGGATGCATCTTGGTTTTCCTAGCAACACAGAAAAATTCTGCAATTCTATATAGTCCATTATATTCTCTGTAAATTTACCTGCATTTGCACAGCTTTAAACAGCTGCAGCGGAGATTTGAAAAAGGTGACGAGAAGGCATTAACGAGCCAAGAGTGACAGTGGCTGAACGAGCGTGTGCAGATCTCCTCCACTGTGTCAACAGAGAGGAAAACGACATTGTTGCTGTTTTTCTTAACACTTGTGCCAGTGAACATATGGACAGCAGCGTCTGTCACAAGACAGGCAGCGACAGAGGATCTCGTGATGGTGACAGATTGGAAAGCCGTTTGAGGCACATTTATGATTTTGGTCTATATAAACAACACGGGCTTCTCTTGACTTTCTTCAAACAGAGAGTTGAATGTTCCAGACAGATGGAGTTTGTACTTGCTTCATTCACTAAGAGCAGCACCTGTGGTCAGCCTCACAAGGGAAAAAGGATCCTTCTGAAACCCCTCCTGCTGCATGATCCACCTCTCTGCTGTCCAAATGATCAGTATCTCCCAGTATCTGCGGCACACTAACGTCCTCTTGAAGCTTCACTGGAAGCTCTGTCGCTATGGGTGAATCCATCGTAACCACGGGCTGTGTCACCTGCACACTTCACCTTTAAAGACGGAGGATCTGATGAAAGAGACTTTGTGTGTCCAGCATCACCACAAACTAGATAGAGGGACTTCATTGTTAGCTCTGAGCCTGACTCATGAGAGTGTTATCCTGTTGGTGTTGCAGAGGAATGCGACAGCTGTGACAGATGCTACCATCCATGTGTACACCACTGCCTGTTCCTTCAGCCTGCGTGGCCGGGCATCTCTGAGAAACCTCAACGGTTCCTAATTACAGGGCAATGAGATGTTTCCTCCGGAAGAGTTGGAGAGAATGAGCTACAGCAGAAGAGAGAAGGATCTGAGATGGAAGCTGTGTCTGCTGATGAGTGATAACTGACAGATTTATGTTGTTCTTCCAGCACGCTTAACTATGACTGAAATTTTTCACATGCAAACGTAAATGTGTTTCCTTCCACTTCTCATTCCTTCTGCATCTTCTTAATGAATGCACACGTCTCTTATTTTACATTCTCTCACCTTCTGAGTAATGCGTATGTTAAAAGCCGTGTTAAACTCTCAAAAATTACAAAACTTTCATGCCCACTGCCTGAAGATGTATAAACAATGTGACATCCAAATGATGAATGCCCACATAGGTGCGCGTATGCATTTACATAATCCATTCAGTTTATTATGCTGTGCTCAGTAGTAATTGCAGGGCCGATGGTCACATCACAAAAGCAGAATGCCTTTCCAATTTTGTATTTGACTTGCCGTCTTCTATCTTTCACTTGTCAATTTGTTATTTCTCAGCTTGATTAATGGCAACTGCGCTTTATCTGTTTTCATTTCCCATTAAGTCTTACTGGCGCATGATAAATAAAGCCAACAGGTTGTTTGTCAGCGTTGTTGACAGCACTTTTATACTTCTCATACCTCTGTCAAAAGCCTGAACAGTGACAATAGATAGTCAGTCCTGCAGCGACAGCATGTAAGATCAGTCAATGAATATTCAGGCTACCTGTATCACCGACTCCAGCTGGGCAACAAAGGCCCACACAGATGCAATACAAATTTATTTGCCTCCCACTCTCTGTCAGACATACAGACAAACAAAGCACTCCATGTTTCCAATCAGAGTAATCAAGTGTGTGAATAGGCATCAGACGGGAAGATAATGACACAAACAGAGCTGCTCCAGTGGAGGTCAAACAGCTCATTATTGTGGAGGGTCTCTGGTCACTCTTGTCCTGCAACGCGCCAAGCGTGAGGTTAATAAGAAGCTTTAGATCATTTTAAAGGAGCACAATGATTTACTTTAAAGCAGTGCAATCGAGAACTTGAGGTGGAAATGTTCTATGTAATGACCAGGTGTAACGCTTGCTTGCTTCCAAAATTTCCCAACTGAAACCTACTTAGAAAACCAGAGTAACACGCTGAAAAATGTTTTCAGAAGATCACAGAAACAAAGCAAAGGTGTGAAACAGATGAAAACATCAAATATGAAGAGGGAAGGTTCTGCACACTTAGGTCCCTGGCAAGTATTTACTTAGAAATCCAAGATTTTGGTTGCCTTTTAGTGTGCAGTTTTCTTCTTCTATTAAAACTGAGGATGTAATTTAACTTTAACTGCTGTTGAACTATTTGGTTGCTATTTGTTCTGATTATGTTTCAAGGCAAATGTTCTGATTCTTTGTACTGTGTGCTCAAATTTGTGTTACTATTTTAACAATTTTTCGACATTATGGAAGCAGACTCACTTTTTTAATTATATTTTAGTTGGGCTGTAACAGGAACACTATATTAACAGTGAACTATAAGTTTGAGACAGCACTGTTTACAAGCTGATGCTGTGCTGATATTGATCAGAATTGAATTAAAATGCGGGCTATTGTAAATAAAAAAAATGAATTTGTTCAGACTAGAAACTATTTAAAGTTTGATTTGAACACAAAATGATGTGTTTTTCATTTACTCAGTCAGACACAGGTATTTGACTGTTATCACTCACTGAGACTAAGAGAAGTTTCATTTGCATCACTTGGTTGATGATTCTGCAGCAGCATCAGGCAACGCCAGAGGACAATCCAATATGCACACGACAGCATATTTAATTTCATTTGCACGGTGGAATGCATGAAATTTGATTGCAAGACAATTCATCTGATGAGCGCTGCACAGACCCACACTGACCTGGTGGGTAAAGTAAATAATAAAGCGAATATCAACACAATGTGAGAAGACTAATAACGACCCAGGCTTTAAATGGCCTGTGCAGTACATTAGCCGACCTCAGGGAAGATTTTCTGAAAAAAGAATGTGAAATAACTGTTTCACCATTTCTTTTGTCAAGAGCTTACAATTGCTGCTTTGCTGGCTGGGTTCCCGTGTCGGAGAAGAACAGAAAAAAGCAGGAGATTTGCACAAGTTTTCCACTACTCAAATGCTAATCTGGAGAATTGGCTCCCCACAGAGAAGAGCTAGTGTACAACTGCTGTCTCTTTGTGGACGTCTGTGTTTGTGAGATATGTCGCCTTCATTTTGTCAGTTGCTGTGAATGCATGCACAGTATATGTCTAATGAGAAGAGAGAGCCACACGGTGCAGCTGTCTCCTCTAACTCTGCACTGAGGTCCATGCATTTTTCATGGCAGCTTCACGGGATGAGAAGAACTGCTCGTTGAGAAACCACCAATCTCTCTGCCCCCACCCTCTCACTGACACTCAAGACATCATTTTGGATACTCGTAGTGGTTAATGTCTTGTTTAATTCATTGTGTTGCCCACCATTCAAAATCAGGTTTTAGCACACCTTTGCAAAAGCAAAAAGTGAAGGGGTGAGAAGGCCAAAATGTAGAACGACCCAATAAATAGTGTTTGTTCTTCCCACCACTGCATCAGTCAGGGAATAATTTTGCTCGCTTAAAACTCAATTGAAGATTTCATAAATTTCTTGTGCATTAACCTTGTTATTTCCTGTAACACCTAGAGATTGAGTGCCCCTGCAGTTGTTTAAAATAAATTCTGCACAGATCGCTTTCTGCTCTCGTCCTGATGCAGTCTCATTCTGAAATTTGTGGACTGCCACTGTAACTTATAGCAACCGTGAGCCAATGGCATCAAAGTAAGCAGGGAACCATGGCAATGAGTATTCAATCAGGGGAAAGAGGCAGCAGCGTTAGGACTGCACTTGAAATGATGGAAGCAGATATAGACTTCACAGCAAGAGGTCATAAATGCTATCCAAAAAAATACATTGCTGCAAATGATAGGGCTTACATTCCCAGAATCATGCAATACAGAACATTTTTTCACACATGCACATAAAGCACACACATTCACACACAAAGGCAGGAACATCCTCAGAGATTCTTAAAATGAAAATGTGCACGAGATGACCCACATCCTTAATTCATAATGGCACTCCAGTGAAAGTACTACTTTGAATCCAGTAAAACAGCACTATTTCTGGATGAAATGATGCACAGTTTTACACATGAACAGTGTATTTGTATAAAGAAAAAGAATATTTTTCTGCCTGTGAACTACATTGAGACCTCATGCAGCTGAAATTCACTTTTGCATTATTTATTTTTTGTCTGTGGTACTCCTTTAACAACAGAGCCTCAGTCTAAAATATAAGCAACATTTTTCCACTAAACATGTGCATATTTGCAAAAATATTAAATATTACGCCATCAATGAAAAAAAAATCATCTTCCATCCAAGGTGTTTGCTTTTATTGTCCCAATTCAATGTTACCAGTTATCAGTCTGTCAGACACTCACATGACTGAACGCCCGCTCAGATACACAAACATGCACACACTGCTTCAAAAGATGAACACTGTGCCCTTTCCTGTGTTCCCAGGAATGTGGTACAGTACCTGTAGGGGATCCAGTCGGAGGAGAGCTTGGAGCTCATTCTGTATCAATCACTCTGACTGCTGCTGCCTAACTGTGAGGCTAACGGCCTGCAACAGCACCAGTGCAAGTGGCTACGGGGTCTGAGGACGGCGATCACAGCCAGAGAGCCTACATCGCCTGTTCATCCTCTGCACACAGCCCTATATCCCCAGCCCGCTCCTTCGTATGTCCTCTAGCTGTGGGGCAGCAGATGACTGACAATCCAGACAGCCGCACTCCTCATGCACACCGTGCACATGAAATAGCCGTTTTCTCCTCTCCCATGTGTACGCTTCCAGTCAATGCCTCTCCTCTTCTCCGCTCCTCTCCCATCCACCGCCTCTGCTCCTGCTCAGTGCTGGCTCCCTTCCCTCGCTCTCACTCAGCAGGCTCTATCTAAATCTCCCTCCGTTTCTTGCCCTTTAAATCCCCCCCTCCCCTCACCTTCCTTCCTTCCTGTCCGTCCAAATCTCACTCGGTGCCTCTCCGTTCAATCTATCTCTCGTTATCTCTTGTGCAGCATCACCTACAGCAGCATTGAGTGCGAAGCCTTAAGCAAAAGAGGTTATAGAGATTCCCCTTTGTCTTGCCTCTTTGATGTTCCCCCTATGCTATCTCTGCACAGTACCACCCCCCTCTCCATGCACACTCTCTCTCTCTTTCTGACACACTCTCTGTGTCTTTCTTGCCTGTGTTGCATGAGGCATGTAAAGCAGGGACTCAGATGTGTTTTCTGGACCATAATTTATTTATTCTCTCAGAGTAAAAGGCATTAGCATATGACTGTGCAGACTAGTGTTAACAGCCTTTAATTCAACACTCTCTACAGCCAGACAAAGGCACCCTGTGATAGTGCCACAGCTCTGGACCTCTCTCACACACATCTGCTTCCGCCCTCCGTCTGCCGCCCCTCACTGTCACCACACAAACACACATCACTCACTGTGCTCCCAGGGTTATTCAGGAGTCCATCTATACACCGCTAAACCAAGCAGCCTCCTTCCAACAAAACTTCTTTACAAGGAGCCGATTCATGTCAACTCCATCAACACGCAAACGTCCCCAGTTTTAAGTGTGTGATCCATGCTGATTTTACGAGAGTGAAATCATCTGAAACAATCCTGAGAATGATTTGGGAGGAGAATCTATTGCTTGTGGGTACAGATGAAAGCGTCTTGCCATCTACTGACTCAAACAGCCTCTGGCAAAATTGTATTTGCTGTATTTCATCATCCGCGTGTCGCAACAATTCCTATTATATATTCACATGGATTTAGGACAGTCAATGCACCAAACCTTTCCAAAATACACAGATGCGTTCCAGTGCATGTGCGCACGTCCGCACGCACACACACACACTCACACACACACACATTTATTATTGCTGGGGCATCTGTGATGTGTTGAAGCTTGCATTAGACTTGCATTTTCCCAAGGTCAAAACTCATATCATTTGCAGATCAGATTAGACACACTGGGTTGCATGGGAAAGCTGTAAAATAGAATTCAGGGTTGTGCACAGTGTTATTTAAGCAAAGACAAGTCAAACAGTGGAGTCACTATTAAGTTCATTCAAGCATCTTCCCTCAATTATTTATTGCATGCCTAAAGAAAAGCATCACTGATAGTTTAGTGCAGGCTGCCAAAGTAAACCAGGAAGAAAATGAAAAGGCAGTGAAAGCCAAAAGAGAAACAGGACATTTCTGTTTCAGTTATATGAAGTCAAAGCCTAAAACATGTTTTAAATTAAAGCCTGACGTGTTAAAGAAACTAAGCCAAAGATAACACAATTTACTGCACGATAAATAACAACTAATGACTTAATATCCTTGTTACTAAAATATAAATTCTGATTACACACTTGTTAAACACTATTTTTTAAGATTTTTCTATATCTTATCTCAAGTTCTTAGTTTATTACCAAAAATATAAAATAGTAGCAAAATCCCAAGTTAACAAGTCGAAGAAGACAAAATACTTAGATTTCACTTATTCATTTGACTTCACATCACATCACAATAGAAAAACACTGCGGCACACAGCCCTTATCACAGCACTCAGTACAGCTTTCTTACTTTATAACACTCTGTAGTCCTGCTGCGGTGTTGCACCATACAAAGCAAAAAGGTCTTGTGTGCTGAACTCTAGAGATTTTCATTTATTTTAATCTATAGCTTTTCAATATGAGACTTTTAAATTGCTTTCCACAAACATTGACAGTATATGCTGTAAGCACACTGACGATTAGCCTGAAATGGAAATAACCAAACAATCACAAACCTTTTCCTCAGGTGAACTGGACAATGCACTAGTGAGCCCACCAAAAAACACATATAGAAACAAGAAATACGGCCCAGAACTTGATTTCATTCTCCTCTAGAACCAACGGCCATCTGCAACTGCTTCGCTGAAAATATAATGAAACATTGATTGCATTCTCCAATGGCATGGCCTTTCAAAAATGTCAAGTCACAAAGGTGCTTCATTTTGACTCAAACAGTAAGAAAGTGTGGACAGAACGGACAACAATAAAATAAATCTGCTTTCATAAAATCCCAAACAGATCGATCCCTCCCGCGGTGTTTCTTTCACCATAATGCAGACCACCAGTGATGTTTAAAAAAAAAGTGGGGCTGGGGAGTCAAGTGGGTCACATTTTGTTTACAATATATTCCTTATATATTCATTTCTGTAGTGAATCTGGGTCCTGCACTGGTAATCTATGTAATAAAGAAGCTTATTGTTCTCTGCAAAAAGGGTCAAATATTAAGTTACCCAGAAGCATGCTGATAGCAGTTTGTATTTCACTGAAGTGGGCAGTAAATTCAGATGTCCCTCCTACACAGCTCTGCTGCCGTTTCTTCTGTAAATTACAAAATCGTAATTCCACGACACCAGAAAAACCCTGGTCTTCTCCCACCAAACTCAGAGGCACTAAAAGAGAGAAATTATTTGTGTCGCAACCCAGGAGACCCATGTTCTTCTTGGGTTTTATAATTTATCCTATAATGCAATTATTGTGATGAGTAGCATTAAAAGTTTGGTGAGGAAAAACAACGTGCATCATCAATCCTCATAGGTGCAATTATCGTCGTATTCGAGAGGCAGGAAGGCACAGTAATTAGGCAGACATCTTGTCTAACTGAGGTTGGGGCTTAAAGCCCCAATGTCAACAAGCATCGGTTCTGCCCGTGCCCTCGAGCAAGGCTCTCATTCCCTCCTCCCTCTTACCACCATATGAACCCGGGGGGCAAAAGAGAACATATTTCCATCCAGAGATTCATTAAGTATGACTATTACAAACGAAGTTACTGAGAACTGGTAGTGAGATGAATGTAGATGACTGTCAATAAACGTAACCGACTGTCAAAGAGCCCCTGTGGTTAATGGTGTGTACCCTGTATATCAGCGGGTGTGATGAAAGTGGAAGTAAATGGAACAAGCCACTCCACTGAGGAACAGGTGTAAGCACAGCATCCTGCTTAATATTTGATGCTGAAGGGAGGACTTTGAAGTTCAGCTTTGGTCATGAGAGAGTTGGAAATGGGAGGGAGGCAGAGTTTCATACAATTTCAGGATAACAAATGGATATCCTCCTTCCTTCTAGACTTAGTGAACAGAGTGCTTTGTTTCTCTTCTCTCCCTCTGGCCTAACAGCCATTATAGCATTAAACAACATATGATAAGATCCCCTCCACAAATTTGATTTTTCAAGTCCAGAATTTGTACAGAGTTTTCCCAGAGGCATTTTATTGTTGGTAACAGGAGGCCAGCAGTATCAGTAATTATAATAATGGTCCTGGCACAGAAGGCACACACTGATGTGAAAATGGATCTCTGGCTTGTGTCCGCATGTCTTAGTCAGACTGGCTGAAACACAGCTGCAGAGCACACAGCCTTAATAATACAGCAGCCTGATCAGGCATGCAGGACATGTGTCTACTGATGAGGGACATCTACTGTGCTGTATTTTTTCTCACAAACAAATCAACAAAAAAAAAAAAAAAACACATTGTTGCACAGAAGCCACAACTCCAGAAACCTTTCCTAAAAATCCTGATTGAGCCGGAAAAACCAAACTCTCTGTCTGTGTTTTCCTAATGTTCCAGCACAAGCATACGGTATATTACTTGTGTTTTATAGCAGGCACGACATAAGAGCGGCTTAATCTTTTTCCAGCTGATGTTCCCCCACTTCAGCGATTCCCCCACCTCTGATTCACTGGTTTCGCAGCAACTATGTGCTGCCATGCATCCCAATTCAGGGGCTCTGCCTTCGAAGGAATAGGCCTGTGAAGTTGGAGACTTTGGCGAATTGAAGGGTTGCTCCTCCTCCTCAAGTGCCTCCTTCTAAATTGCCATTTCCCAGCCCTGGATAACACCCTCACACAGTAAAACTAATGGTACTTGGGCAGTTCTCCTCAACATGTAAAGCTGGCGTTTACCCCGAAGAAGCTGCACAACATGAGAACAAATAAGATGGTAAATTGTCGTGGTAAAGTTTCAGGAAATCTCAGTTTATTATAAAAGTTGTCACAGTGCACATAATGGACATTTGGAAAACACACACTGATGGCAAATGTATGCATGTTTCACTGGTCACAGCGTGGGAAGGAATATTACACTCTGTAGAGTAACATTATCTATGTAGTGAGCAACAGAAAACCAAGGATGCTAACAAGAACAGGGGAGTTTATACCTGGCTTTCATTATTTCCACCTCGCAGTGGCTGTTTCTTCGTCCACTTAGTGTGATGTGTTATTTATCTGGTGTTTATGATTCATCACAAAAACCGAAACTAGAACAGAAATACAATGTGACCAGGTGACATTTCCCAAGAACTGCCGGAACACACCGGTAACAACGACCACCGTGCATCTGAGCTGCGACGAACAAACCGGCTGTGTTCTCCACATTCAAGAGAAAGCTGCATTTGGAGAAGCCTTGTAACAGGACTGCCTCATCTAACGCATATGACATGTTCAGCCTTGAAATGCAGGATGTCGTAGGAGGCAATTAGGACAAAAGGAGTGAGTCACTGACTGGATCCACATTACGTCACATCAGGGTGCTGCACTTCAGAGATGCTGGCGACGAGCCAAGGGATCCTGTCGACAGTAAGTTGGTGTAAGCCAAAAAAGCCCTGTCTGCATCAGGATTAAGAGGCTGATGGTGTTTAACAATGCTCACCTGTTAAATTATGCATATCAGAGGAATGAATGGGCAAGGGTTGGTGATGCTCAGATGGTGCAACATGATGTTGGACAGAAATAAAGGATTTCTCAAGATCAAACGTGCATGCACCTCTTAATTACTGAAAAACCCTTCTTTGAGAACAATAGGAAACTGATGCATTTACATACGAGGGCCTGATCATGATGGGAAAACAGCACTAAACTAAAAATGCACTTGAAAAGGCAAGCAAGCTACTGTTCCCTTCTCTCGTGGCCAGAAACACACACTGAACTGCACATCGCTGTTAAAAATGCCTTCAAGCCTTTTCAAAACTGTGATTACATTGCATATTCAAACTTCTTCTGACAGCCTACTTGAGAGACCGTGTTCAAATCTCACTCATAATCAGATAACATTTGATTGTTCAGTTCATAATGAAGTGCCAGGCTGCAGCACTGCTTCAGAATTTGACAAAAAAAAAGCCACAGAATTAACACTGTAAGATATAATGTAATATAGGCAAAGCTGATTACACATATGGACTGACTGATTAAAAGCCAGACGCAGCCCGCTGATGCCCTCTATGAATCAGCAGCAGTCTGACGTTCCAGCCATAATTCAGCGGATGATATCATCATTCATAGTTGGGGACCTCGAAAAATGCCTTTGTGCAAATGCTCAAAGACAGCCATTCAACAGCGATGGTAGGTGGCTTAAACCAAAAAGCCGGCCTTTGAAGGTTGCTGTGAGGCATAAACAGTGGCATCTTTATTTTAAGGGGAGTTGTAAATCTTAGAATGAGAGAGCGAGAGAAACAGAGAGACTGTGTTTGTGAGCGTGAGTGAAAAGTAAATCTCACAGCCTCAGAGACAGAGAGCGAGAGACTGTGTGTGAGCTTATGCATGAAAAGAATGAAAAGTGAACAAGCATATTGGCTTGTGGCGTCTATTGATTCCCCTTTAATGTCAGCAACGTGGTCTTTGCTGGGAACAACAAATTGTGGAACATTTTGATTCATAATTCCGCTACATTAGCAGGCACCGCTGCTTTTGTAATAGCATCACATCAGACCAGGTGCACCTGAGACTGCGCACATGTGGGAAACTATGCTAAAGAATCAGCAGGTGGGTGACTGACACACATACACAGTCCTTGTATCAACAAAAATCCCTGTATCTCATCTCTCTGTGCCCCAACAGAGGCCATGCATAAAACATGATTTGGATTAGAAAATGTCACGCTGGATGAAACAGTGTCCCAGTGTCCCAGTGAGGCAACCAGATGGACTGCTTCGATACACCGAAGTTCCTTTGCATCCTCCTTTCCATAGCACAGCTTTATCTGTGTGTGTGTGTGTGTGTGTGTGTGTGTGTGTGTGTGTGTGTGTGTGTGTGTGTGTGTGTGTACAGTACAGCCTACATTGCTGCCACCTGTAAACAACTCGGGAGCAACAACACATTTGCATTTGTTCTGATGGAATTTTAGTTATCTTATACAGTAGCATAATCTGATCTAAGGTCTAAAGATAACACTGAAATCTGCAGAACTAATTCATCGTCCCTTACACAGTTTCAAAGATGTGTTGGAGTACTGACTGATTACTGTATGTAAATCATCTGCAGCTTGGAATACACAACCATAAATCTAGACTGGATGATACAGATTCTACTAATGTTTCATTAAACAAGCAAAAATGCCTTGAAATCTGTGACTAATACCAAAAACTGCAGTGACAAATAAAAGACAGCTACAAACTGAAGCTCTCTAACAGGAACAGCCTCACATGTAATCAGATATTTGCTAAACATTACAAACACACGGCTGTAATAACACACAGGGATCTGAATCAATCCCTCAACGTGACAACCTGAGTGACGGCTATACATCCTGAGCTTTGCTAAATTGGTCTTCATGTCCGAGTTTCCATTTGGAAAGCAGTTGTATCCACGGGCAACAGACAAAGATGCGCAGCTTAGTATAATAAGAGGCACAATCCCGAAGCGGACTGGTGAGTCATCTACCGCATTTCCCTCTGTATATACAGATGTGTTTACATTTCTAGACAGGCAAACAATGCCCTAAATTTGCAATGTAATTTCCCAGCTGTTAAAAGTGCACTGCCTGGTCTTGTTATAGAGTCACAACATCCTCAAGCCTTCCTCAGCTGTGGACTGTGAAATGTAGAATTCTGCTACATTAAAATCAGAAAGTGAATCTTTTCAGTCATCAAATCAGCCAACAACAGGCAGGACTGAGGCTTCTCTAGGTCTAGGTCTATTTTAGGTCTTGATCTAACATGCCATCTTATATTATGTATATTTTTTCAGATTAAAGGATGTACTACATTCATGAGACTGTATTTCAAACTCAATTTTACACCTTGACTCACAATACACGCTGATAAATTTATATCATATTGCAAAACTCCTTATTCATGCAATTCATGTCCACCACATTGTGTGGACATTAACATACCAAGAACAATAAAAGAATCAAAAGCATAATTCATCCTTTTCAGATGTCAGTGACCCGTGTTTGGTTCAAAGAGGGGATAAGAACTATCATCCCACACAGACTGACGCACACTCGTTGTACCTCACACCCTGCTGACAGAAAGACAGCAGAGAGGCAGAGATGCTAAATGAGAGTGTCATCTTGTCAGGTGCTGTACAGTGTGTGAGTCCTGTATCTATCTTTGGAGGTTTATATGCACTTGTTTCTAAGCTGTCTCTGCAACACTTATCTTTCTTTTTTATGTGTTATCTATAGCTCTCAGATGGGTTTCTCCCAGTGCCACACACCCATGGCCATCGTGTCTGGTTTGGAAACCTCCCAGTAGTTACACACAATGAATCAGATGAGCAAATTACTGTAGATAAAAGCAGGTATTTGTGAACACAGGGTGCCGAAAATCTAATGAAAAAGGAGTGTAGCCTTCACTGTTGCACAGTGTGACAAGGCACATCTGCAGTTCATCAGCTTGTTCACTATCGAGTTAAGTGAAACACCTTTTGGTGAAAAATGAAGCTTCCCATGTCATTCTGACTCTCAGATCATTTCATGGATGGGAGAGCAGTGCTAATGAATGTTTTTAATTCCAGGGATATACGCAGAGAGATGGTGGGGAGTGCTGTGGCGCAAACATGTGCAACCCTTGCATCCTAACTCAGCATCTTTGCGAGGAGGCGGTGGTCACGCCGCCTCCTCTGACATGCTCTCCTCTGCCCGTGACCATGGCAACAGCAGAGACTAATTATCATTTAAAAGCTCACCGGTAGGCTATTTAACAGTGATATCTGTTTCAAGGAAAGACACACATGTACAAACACAAGCACATTCCCACCTTGCCAGTTGCCATAGCTGTGATTAATTAGCATCGTGCAGTTACCTGCAGTGTACAGTAACATCACTGTGTTGCTGCAGTAAGTGGCAGTGTTTATTCTTCTTGCCCGACAGGGGGACTCACTGAACAGCGACAGAGATGTGTAGTGATCACTCACGGACACATGGAGGTGCTGTGCAATAGCACAAGCTTTGCATTCCAGGCTTCACAATCCCAACAGTGACTGCTTCACACTTCCTGTGAGGATGGCGAATTCGCAGTCACTGCAAATGCACATATTCTACAAGAGCTTAGAGAGCCAGCTTGTATTGAAAATTAGCTGCTGAACACTGCCTGCCAGCCTGCTAGTGTTGTAAATGATGTGTATCTTTAAGTGATAATTTATTCACACTTAAAATACACACAATACAATTCATGAGGTACTATCATGTCCGTCACCTTAACAATTATTGGATCTTCCCTACTCTTGGCCATTCACAGCACAAACAAAGAGGACATTATCACAGCCATAAAAAACACTTTTTTTTTTTTACTTTATTGCCTGAATGCAAAAAACAGGCAATAAACATCATGAAAACAAAATTTATTGGGCTTCATTTGTCATATAAAAATAACAATACAGAAAGAGCACACATTTAGTTATTTCAATACATATCTACAGAGACAACAGTTACATTACAAAAATGGTACAAAAAAATAAAATAAATAAATGACAAAAAAACAAATATTGGTATGGGTGTCCTATAACCAAGATAGTCAAAGACTGGTGTTCATCTTCGTAAAAAAGTAGGCATTTTTAACTGTAACTGGGCAGTCATAGACTCCATCATGTAGACATGCCTTACTTTTTGTAGCCATTGTGAAATCATGGCAGGGCTTGCTTTCATCCAATTGATAGTAATCATTTTTCTTGCAATCATCAACAAAATATGCAATATGTAACATTGTTCGATAGTGAAAAAGTGGTTAGAAAATACATCCAATAAAAATATAAGTGGGTCCAGGAGGAAATCCATTTCCAGAATCTTCTTCAGTTCTCCTTTGATGTTTTTCCAAAATGTCTGTATTTTTGGGCAGTCCCAAAATATATGAGTGTGGTTGCCAACCATACCACAGTTCCTCCAGCATTTATTGCTGGTATTGGTTTTGGAGACAAAAGTTTTTAATGGTGTCCTGAAGAATCTTGTTTTGACCTTCCAGTCAAATTTTTTCCAAAGTTGACTTCCAATCCCCTTGTGACATCTCGAGCATATGTTTTCCCAAGATTCATCATCTAATGCTGTATTTAGTTCCAATTCCCATTGCTGTTTAATATGCAGTGTGTTATCTGACATATCTGACATTAACATTTTGTACATATGACATATTTGTTTCTTTGTTGATACAAGGTGCTCAAATAAATGTATAAAATGGGTTTCTATATTTATAGGTTCTCTTTTGATATTTTACAAATCTGTATTTTTTTTTATAATATAATGTCAAATTTGTAAATACCTATATAGGTCACTTGAAGGTAAAGCAAAGTTTTAAACACCTGCCCATCAAGTAATTGATCTATCATGATCAAACCACTCTCCGCCCATCTTTTGAAAGCCCTGTCAGACATGGATGGGAGAAATTCGATGTTCCCTACTATGGGCATAGCCCGTGATAACGCTATAACTCCTTTTAGTTGCTTTTGTACTGAAGTCTAAACCTTCAATGTGTGTTTGATCCATAAATTGTTAATTTTAATTTTTTTCTGAGACTGCTGACTAAAAAATGGAAGAGTGCACAGTTGAAGCCCTGGTAGGGAGTACTGTTCAATAGAGACCCATTGAGTGTCCAGGTCCCTGACAATCCAACTCACCACTGCTCGCAGTTGGGCTAAAAAACACTTCCGATAGACTGAAGAGTAAGAAACGTGTTGTAGATATATAGTAGAATATTTCCAGGCGTACATGTTTTTGTTTTTGCTACCCTAGTCCAGCTGTGACCAAAATCTTTCATTTACTGAATCATTACCAAACAGTGTGTTCAGTATTTTTGGACTTTGTATTATCAATTCATACAGCGAGAAACTCATTAAATGTTCAGAAAGCAGAGCCAGCAGAGGACATACTGAAAGAGAAACAGAGACAGACGAGAAACACTCTGCACCCTGGCTCTGCACCACACACTGTGTTTATCTGCATTTTGTTTCTTTAAATGTGTTTGTTTTGAAGACATAATTTTAATCATTAAAATGTGTTTTAGTTGCACAGCTGGGATATCAGTGAGCAGGTCACTAGAACCAAATTACCGGATGCTAAATTATATAACTGACTATCACACCTGAAGTACAGATCGGTCATCTGGTCAAATGCTGCTAAAAAAAACATCTACAAAACAGAGCAGCCAGATTAGCTCTTCATTGTTCTTTCCCTGCTAGTGTGTGAGATGCATAAATGACTATCCTGGCAAACTGTGGAGTCTTAATTAAAAACTAGACTTCTGTTATTCATGCAAACTGTAATCTGGAATAAACTATACTTCTTTAGTGAAAAACTAGAATATATACACTGGTAGTCCTTCTGCCTGGAAGATGCTGCCCTCCATCAGACAAATCAATCCACAGATATTCTTTCAAAAGTCAATAACACAAAAAGTGATCAGTCTCACACAGATGTTATTTTGTTATTGCTGTTTTGGAACCATTTCGGTGCTTTGTGTTTGTGAGCGTTATTTTTATTTCACGTATTTTCTGATCTTAATATTTGCTTATATTGTATTTTCCTTATTTATTGCCACCATATGATTAGACTCTATTGTCTTTTTTATTTTTGTTGTTTTTTTGTGGACCCCAGGAAGACAAGTGACCACTGTGTGGAAGCTAATGGGGATGCAAATAAAGAATAAAGTCCAGGAGGGGCAAACATCTGGGATCTGCACACTGTAGTTTTTCTAAGAAAGAGGGGCCATGTTTCAATCTCATATCCATCTTCACAAGGCCTTGGCAGGATCTCGATAAACAGCGGACACAGTGGGTGCATTCAAATGAATATATATATTTAATAATCTTGTTGCAGGGCTACGTAAACTATTTCTAATAAGCCATATGGTTCATGCTCCCACCAGGTCATCAGTACAAACTGGGAGGCAGCCCAGTGTGAATTAACACACCAGTCAAATCACATGCAAACTCAGGGTTAGGTATTTACAGTTTGTGAATATTTCCAGTTATAGAAGTGATAATATTATTATACTTTAAGCAAGACTGACTGCTTAAAGTATAATAATCTCTGACAGTTTTCAGAAATGATAATCACATGTGTGGTGTATGGAGACAAAGTGTTAGAGTTTTAAATAATCTAATAGAAGCTAAATAATCAGAAGAGATCAAACAGAGCCAGTTATCTAATTGGCTGTTGCACTGGTCTATCTCAACAAACAGCCAATCACATAACTGGCTCTCGCCTGTTTGTCTTGAACTTAATTTAAAAGTGTAATAAAATAAAAACTGTGTTGTGAAACAGAAATTGTAAAAAGGATGTTTTGAAATCCTGCTGAATGGAAAATTACATTACAAAAAATAACATTTTGTAATATGTAATATCAATCAATCAATGTGTTCAATATAGAGCAGCATAAACCACTAGAATCCTGCAGCACCATCTCTCAAACCCAGCAGGACAGCAGCATGACACTCATTTTCCTCCGTGTGATGAAGGCACGGAGGGAGATAAGACAGTCGCTCATGGGAGATACATAATTACATACGCCACACACATGCATGCACACGTACATGCACACACACTTATTTCTCAAAAACTTAATGCCACTTCTCAGTTTTACACCATGATATTTCACCATAGCAACCAGCTCTAGAGGCATATCCCACACACATCCACCAGGGGCACAGAGCTATGGAGGAGAGAATAGAGAGGGACAAAAGAATAGCAAAATGGAACATAATTAACATGTTTAATATATTTTAGATGTATCTTTTGAAAACAGTACGCACAAAATCCAATAACAAATATAAAATCCATAAATTAAAAAAGGGTAAAATCCACAGAAAAAAAGATGAAATGCACTTTATGTGAGCCAATAAAAACTAATCTCAGTGACTTGAAATAAGATCCAAATCTCCTGCCAGCCCTGTGAGCAGCCGTACGTTTCAGCTGAGATTTCACCTGACAGACTGAGGCTATTTGCTCACAGGAGGTCAAATAATTATCTGTCATGTATAATGTATAGTCCAGGGTCACAGGAATATCCTGTGCTGGCTGAAGGCTAGAGAAAAAAAATCATGTAATAAAGGACAATGAAAGGGAAGTGAAAAGAAGAGTTCAAGAGAGAGTAAGATGTGTTCATTAACTGCGTGTGGAATAAATGAGGAAAGAAGAATGGTCTCTTTATAATTATTATTATAATTTCATCACATTTCTTGGTAGAAGGACTTCACAGTGTCACACCTGGTGTTCTCCTGCAGTGCTTTCTCCTCATACTGACCAATATTTAGATCACATTTCAAAATCTACTCATTTACTGTGAAGTCTTTGTTTACACAGTGAAGAATCTCGACTATAATTACAGTAATAATCTTGAATGCAGTTAGTTAATTGGCCAAATACAGAGATCAGTTAGGAGCATAAATGCTGGCCAGCATCAAATTCAGTTGAATTAAATGTAGATTGTAAAATGATAATGTATATATTTTTAGGTTCTAAAACAGCTTTACAAGAAATTAAAAAAGATGACACAATGCAGAAAATAAGATCCCTAAATTTTGGGGCACTTTTAAGCAGCTGAACAAGCTGTGATGTTACAGCCTATTATCAGCTTATAAAGTTGTTATGGTAAACATATTATCGAACATATAGTAGACATGGAGAAACATTAGCATTCATTTGAAGTCACGTTTCTGAACTTAAGTCCAATATTCACTCTCCTTTTAGCTCTGTTTTGGTCTCCACCAGCTCCTGAGAGAAATATTGCTCTGTGGCTGCAAAGTTCACCACAACACTCACCAATTAGTCACAGACTTAATCCGTCTGCCTTTAGCCACAGACATTACTGAGCTTATCAGAGCTTTTTCAATGAGAACGGGTGTGCTGACAGCAGGCTGATGAGAGCAGTGAGAATGAGTCAAAACAGTAAAGCTGTGGGATGCAAAACCAAAACAAAGATAAAACGCTTAGCAGAGCAACGAGCAACCCCTTTTACATTACCGTTCGACCCATTGGTAGCACAAAAAAAAATCACTGCAATGCTTTGCTTTTGTGTTTGCAAGTATGTGTGTTCATGTATGCCCCTTGGCAGACAAATGTGTATATGCACAAGGACATACACATGTATGTATCAGCATCAAAATGACTCTGTGCTTACATGTGTATGTCAGCACCTGCATAAATGTGTGACTTTCACTTTTGCAGATATGTCCATGACACAACAGATCGCTACATGTAGCCTCAGCACAGACTGCAGGAGGCTGCCGTTCATACCCAGCATACAGCTTTTTACGTAGGAGACAAATGATCTCACAAAGGAGCGTAAGGATGAATTGTTCCTGGTAAAAACATGTTGAGAATGAACTGCCAATAAATCGCAAATGTCTGAATAAGGAAATAATAGAATTGCTGATGGAGCGCTATGCATACACACAGAAAATGAACATTCACTTGCCCAATGATTGCTCTCCTATCACACAATGGATTCATAATATGGAATTAAATCTGGCCAGCTATGTTCATCTTGCTAAATGCCGGGGAGAGGAAAAGGGTTCTCATTTACTCAAGGTCATATAAAGAGGAAGAACTCTGCTGTACAGTATTTGTCATCACTTCTTAATGTTTTTCTTTCTTGGAGTAGTCATCTGTAAGGAACAAGGGCACAGCTGGGTTGCCACGCTGCTCCAGACTCTGGAGCAGGCACACCTGCTGCTGAAAGGGTAATTCAACTCAAATCCACTTTGATGTGAAGGAGAATAAACAACATGCAACAAAGCGAGGAGGCTACAAGCAACGTCACGCAACTCGTACTTGCAGTGATTATGATTTATGAATGGGGGTGATGCAGGTCCTCTCAGGGAACTGCCTTCACAAGTCTGAAAGTAGAGGATTTGATCAGAAATGCCAAGCTGACAAGAAAATCACCGTTAGTGATGGCATTCTGTGGTATTCAAAGAAAAACCTGATGCAGGGGTCCCCACTGACTGACATTTAATGTATTTAATGATTTTCATCAGCAGGCTTTTTTCTTTCTATACACATCACAGCACTTTGAGGCATGCGTGTGGGGCTATTGTGTGCAGACGTTTCTGCTTCTCTTCAAAAGACATGAACTTTGTCTCTACAAAGCCCATTCAAAACTCAAGGCTGCTTGTAAGTCGAGGCTGCCAACGAGCTGGGAACACATTCAATGCTAAGAAATTGGGAATAAGGCACTATTATCCATTTCTTGTCACACTTGATATGCAATACTGAGAAACTCTTGGAAGATTGTCCCACACTAACACCTCCACACCTCTAAACTGCATCTCTCAGCACTTCAACGTCATCTCATAATCATCCAGTGTCACTGGAAGACATTAAGAGGCTCTGTCCTCGACTGCGGGGCTGATTGTCCTGATTCACATTTGCATCTAAAATGTAAAGAGAACGACAAAACCAAAAAGTCTTTATTGCAATTATAACAACGCTTTTGTGTCACCTTCAGTCAATGGCATCAATAACCAACTAAGTGCAATTAAATAAGACGGTAAGTTGGAAAATCTGCCAGGCAGTCTGCTGGGTTTGAAGCTATAAAAGTGAATCCATTAAACGTCAATTTGGTTAACAGATATTTTAATAATATATAAACAGAATGGATACATATGTTGGACTGTCATATTTTGCCCTTGTTAAAAATCAATCATGAATTTCAACAGGACCATTCATTTCTGCACAAGGGAAGGATTGCTTCAAGAGCATTAAAGCTAAGGGCTGTTCTCTGGTCAGAGCTTGCTAACTGTTCCTTTCCCAAAGACATCTTTATTTTAGAACAATTACAGGGGCTTTGTCAGCAAAACACCTATAAAACACACAAGCATTAATCATATGAGTTATTTTAAGGAATATATAAGTAACAATGTTTTATAATGATGTTTTGTTCGAATAAAAATGGTCACATTACCACCTTTGCCGTTGATGGCCGGCACAACTCTAGCAGACTCAGAACTGACAGAACTGTCTGTGTGTGTATGAGTGCTAGCACATGGAATGAGCATCTCTTCTAGAAATCACCTTAACTCCGAAACCGTCAGCTTTCCTCCGTTTCACATCAGATGTCTTTGTTTTCGAAGCTCGTAGCCTGACAGCATCGCCGCCACAGCAGACAGCGATGGCTCCCTCGCAGAGGGAGATGTCAGAGAGGAAGCTTCTCTACCTCTCCACCTGATGTCAGCTCCTGCTTGTCAGCAACATTAGAAGAGGTGTAGCTTCAAACCACAGAGGCAGGTCAGCAGGCTGACCGGGGGCTGCCTTTCCGCCATGACACCCTCACAAGCTCCCTCTGATCTCCACCTGAAAAATCTTTGCGCTTCGCCTCAGTGCATCCTGAAGCACCCACACCCTTTCCCTCCTTACCTCACATCTGCTCACTAAACTCACCTCTATCAGTTCACTACTGCATTGTCTGGTTTTATTGTTAACTGATGTCCCCAATACAAGCGACATCTTCAAAACAGCTATGTGTCCAAAATGTAGACACATGCTAAGAGGCTGTGCAATGATTTGATAAAATAAAGCATTATTATATAAAAATAACTATATTATATCAGATATAAACATGTTATTGTGTGCTATGATAAAAATATATGCATATGTTATTCATTCATTATCTAAAAATAAATATAAAATCTGGCATTGGGTATAAACCATTATTCACATCATGTTTTCTGCTCTCTTCTATACAACACTGCTTTACTACAAAATCTGCATTCAGTTGCAGGTTAGTTGTCATCTCTGTTGCTCATGTTTTAGATAAAGAGGCAGATTTGTCCAGTTTGCAGGCTAGCCTGATAATGCTAAAGGAGCTTAGCATTATCAGGCTAGCCTGCAAACTGGACAAATCTGTGAGCTCATGTTTTATTTGTGAATTGGTCTGGCGATGCCAAGCTATTATCAGGCAGAGCATTTAAAAACTGTGTTTTTGATTGTTTTGCATTAAATACATTTTTGTTACAGATGTATGTGTATCTGACAGATGAAACCATGTCTATGGGTCATTTCCACTTGGTTTTTGCATTTACTTTACCTAATAGCCTGATGGAAGACACACAGAGAGGTGTAAGGCAATTGAAATATAGCAACCTGACAAAGGTTGCTGCAGCTACAAATCATCTCAGGCATTTGCTAACTGCTGCAAGCAAAAACAAGAGGTGTAGCAGCAAAGACAAAAGCCTGAAGGCTTTGTTTGGTACAATGCTTTTTCCATCTATGGTTACTACAGAAACAGGTAGACAGGGACTAAGATATGAAATGCATAATAACAGCAGTGCAGGAGGAAGGTTGTTGAGAGCTAGGGTTGTCACCAGAAACACTTGAGGCTGGTCACTTGAGGCCTGCTCCAAAAGCAAGTCAGTCCCATAAACCTCCATATTACTATTTACATCCTTGTGCAAAAAAAGGGGGGGGCTCTATAGTAATATCGTATAGGAAAATAATTTCCCCGTTCATGACAACTGTATGGGGGGTGAAGTTTTATATAACTCACTTGTTTAATATATATTAGGCTTAAACTTGTGCATAACTGTGGGCATGGCCGCAACCAGGCTTTATTGGGCCCACCTCAGCTGCACCCATGCTCCACCTCTGTGCCCACTGTTGGATTGGCCTGGAGTTTGGCAGACTGAGGCACTGCCAAGAGCAGCCGGATCCACTGTCACTGAGCTTCACAACGGTGAAATCACAAAGACTATGGGGTGTATTTTTGGCTGCACAAACACTACTAAAAGACCACAGAAATAATGGGAATATTACAGTAATACTACAGGTGGCACTGTGTCTGTATGATCCTCTCGCTGTTCCGCAACTACATGATGCTAGTTCTCACTTTGATCATGAAGGGGACAGTCCTCCATAGAGTATAGTGAGCAGGTTCGCGTCAGGCTTCTATGTCATCCTTCCATTTTAATTCTCCCTAGGAATGACATAAAAGCCTGACGCGAAGCAGAGCGGAGGGCTTCTATTCATCCTGAAGCAATTTATTTCTCCATAGGAACCTGCTCACTATACATTATCCTGCTTAGAACATGGCTCACTACATTCAATAATGTGACACATATGGTGATTAAAACATATTTTATTGATTTAAAATGAGCCTACTCTCGTCTGTCACTGCTCTCACTGCACAGCGGCTCTGAAAGTAAACACGTACGTTGCCTAGCAACCGCCTCTAACTGTGCACAGGCCAGCAGGCTTATTTCTTTACAGTAAATCAGCGAAATCATGTCAAATTTGGAGAAGTGACAGGATATCCCAGACCTGAGAGAGACATAGCTGACGACAGTTTGGTTAAGCGCTATTATTTTGTACTGATGGATAAAAGTCCCACAACAGCTGATTTCGGCGTTCAGCATCATACATTAAAAAATCTGTCTCCAGTTTTGTCTCCACTAAGCAGTATTTTAGCATGTTGATCGCCCATGCTGTGTTTTCCTTGGTGTTTTTTTTTGTCTGTCCGTTTCATTCTGGTCAATCTCTGTGTCCTCAAGTCGCTTGTGCATTAATATTGCTGCTCCTGTCGGTCCAGCGTGGTTCTTTACTTTTCCTTTCTTTTTTTGCTGGGGACATGTCATTCTCAGCCACACGTCAAGTGTTTTGTCCTCTCCAAACAAATTAAAAGTAATGTCCGGAAAATGCTCCATATTTTGCCACTCAAATCAGCTGGCGATTTGTTATTGAGCTTGGTACATTAAGGGATTGCCCCTTTAGTCTGTGACTGTTAGGAATTCCTGAGCAGGTGGTCGTTTGTCGAGAAATAAACACCACTGAATTTTGGCAACTGGCCAATCAGAATTGAGGATTTAAAAGTGCCGTTTTGTAAAATATGATACAGAATTGAGTATTTATAGGATATAGTCTGTCCAATACAAAAGTGACAGAAGGGTCAGACTGAGAGATTGAAATGCAATTATCTGTCTGCTACTTCACTGCCATGGATTAATCAATACACAGACAGCTTAATACACACTGATTATGAATAATTGACAAAGGTTTATGGAAGTACCTTGTCAGATAGTGAAGGGCAAAGGCTCTGTTTACTAAAACTGTTTGGAAGAGAAATCGTAACCTTAATCTTAATAATTTGCCAATTATAACTTTTGAGACATTGGCTGAAGAATAGCAAACTTTGGTTGGAAAACATACATTTATACACAGCAATTTCTGTTGCTGAGTCAATCCATCAGTTTATCTACTTTCTACTTTAATTCAGAGCAAAATATCTCTACAAACTTGGATCAGTTCAGACTGTCATGACAACCACATTCAGCTTTTTCTTTCCACTCTACATCTGGCCCACTCTCATCTCTGATGTTTGTATTTTTTTGACCAGGAAAATTTAGTTTCTTATATACTGGAAGTAAACAGTTTCCTTGGATGGAGACTGATGAATCAGACTCAGACCTTTTGGTTGGTTTTGTGCAATCTCCAGCTAAGGTACATGTTTTTTTTGTTACTCATTTTAATGCCACCCACAATGGCCCCAGACACACAATGGATTCCCACTTCAGGAGTTTGTTATGTAGCTGACGACCAGTGTTAGAAATACAGCTGTCTCATAAATCTGCTGCTTGGGACTGGGTTTAAATCTTTTGCATTATTCTACATGTACTACAAATTAATGACAACATACTCTCTAGCAGGTTACATCTTAGGTAAGGCAATAGAGTGTATACACATACACACACTGTCAGCTTGCTGTGGCCAATTCACACCTGCATCACAAGCTGAACAGACATAAGCACACCTCAGATGAACCCAATGATCCGAAACCAGAGTCACACATAGTTGGTATCTAGACGTGTAAAACAATATTCTATGAAAGCGCCTCACGGCCACAATCTGTTGAAGCTTCTTGCTGCATGTCTAAATCTGCTGTTAAAAGTATTATTGTGATAATTCAAGTGTCCTCAGAAAGCTGCACAGATTCCAGACGAGCACAGCTAAGATTCAAAGACAATAATACAGGCGACATGGCCACTGAGCAAACAATGCAAAGACCAACAAACACAGACTGAGACTACTTCCACACCAAGCCAGAAAAATCTAGAAGCGCTGTTTACATGTGAATGCATCGCAACATCGCAACAGTAGGAAAACTGTAAAATCTCTTTGTTGTCTCCTTTGCAAAAAAAAAAAAAAAAAAAAAAAAGGAGAGGGGCAGTCACAGGAGAGGACAGCGTATCACTGAAAAGTACAGGTGTGAATGAAGGTGCAGTGCTAACAGGAGGTGATAATGATGAGGACTTTCACACAGGAGGCCAGGATTCGATTCCCACGTGAAACCTGACCAAGTGTGACTGCCACCTAAACTGTTTCTCAGCCAGCTTTATTCTGAAAGTCTAACCAGGCGTTGCATTTTTACTATTGCTAACTTGAGAAGATGAGAACGTGTTCTTTTCACACCTCGGCGACGTGGGTCACCTGCTTGCTTTGGCGTGTTAGCGGTTTGGTCACAGCCCCATTATTCTGCTGAATCTCAGCAGGTTAAACCTCCTGAGCCTCATATTCACCTACACTGCTTTAATACAGCTGAAATCACAGTTTTGCACTTCCAATTGTTGTCTCATTGTTCTGTTGTGAAACAACTGAACCGGTATAAAACAGTGCTTTGGTTGCTGCTCATAAAGCACACCTGTTAACCACACTTTCCTACACTGAGACGTGGATCGCTGATTTCTGACTATGAATGTCACTTGTGCGGTATGATCAGCGTTTTCAGATGAGTGTTCGCAGACGGAAAGTTTAACTTTACTGCTGCACAGCCCTCCATGGTGTCTTAGGTCATAGTTTTTCGGAAGCTCAGTTTTTTCCATCCTTCCTAAAATGCCAGATCAGTGTTTTCAGTTTCATCCACTTAAGAGAGTGGAAAGCTAAGGTTTTTGGGCATGAAAAATGCCAGCGTAATGAAAATAGATGGCCAAAGCTGAGTGACACAGATACTCTGAGAGGAGACGTTCTCTTACATTTATGCAGATAAAATAGGCCACCCTGTCTGCGCCCAGCTGTCTGTCACATAAATCACTGGCCAGAGTGGCATCAATACAAGCCTGCAGCTTTTGTGTGAAACCAAAACTAGAGAGAAGATTTTTGCTCTTTTCTTCTCCATTTGAAACTCATTCACAAGCTCCAACCAACTCCAACTAAAGAGTAACTCCACATCCTGATGGAGACATGGCGGGAAGGAAAGAAACTAGACTCAGTAGAGAGGAGTTTGATTTGATTTCCATGCAGTCGAGCAGAGATGTTTTTAATTAATGGATGGTTTGTGACTCATCACTTTTTATAATATCCACAGTTAGTCTTCAGGTGTCTTTTTAAATAAGCATCAGGTCCCATGAGAAAACATGAGAAATTAAGAAGAAACTTGCTATGCACAAGTTCCACAGCTTCCTCTCTTTTTACCCGTTTATGCTGTGCAGTTTGATGAGGGGAACACGATGTACACAAGGAAATTAAAGCTAACATTTGTCTTTGATTAGAAACAGAGAATCTGGCCCGAGCTCCACAGGCTCTCAATTGTATCTTGTCAGCCCACCTTGGCCCTCCATCTCTAGGATACAGTGTTTACTGAGTGGGTGCCAGGAGGACACAGTGTGATGGTACATATATTGCAGGTGCAAGTACAAACAGGCTGTACCATGAATTACAATGCCTACAAAGACACTCACTCAGACATTGCTATACTCGAAACTGTCGGAGAGCCTTTGAGTGTGAACAGGCTTATTCACGTTAGGTCATTTTCTGCAGATCATCCAGCATCAAAAGAAAGCAAGATTTTCCTTTTGCTACATGGGCTCGAGTAGCGCCAGGACAAATCACTCACTCATTAAAAATTCAAGCTTTACTTTGAAACGAATTTCACTATGACCTACAGCTTTGTTCTCCCTATGGTCAACATTTGTTTATGAAAGTTCAACATGGGGGTTGTTTTTCCCACTTAGCTGGCGACTATCAGCAGAAATAACACACTTTACTGGCAGCCTTCATCAGCTGTCGTTAATTCCATGAGCTGGCCAAACTGATAAATAAAACTAAAAAATAAACTCACTGTGTTTGGCAGTGCTCGTAACGCTATGCTCAGTTAGCAGATAGCTCCTGTTCTGGGGCTGTCTCATCTACTGTGTGACATCTCAAACAGGCCGTGGTTGAAATCCACTAATTTGGCCTTTATCAATTTAATATCTCTGACACATTCAGGGCTGAGCAGCAGACGTGTACACTGACAGTTATAAACATCAGCAGCCTTCAGACATCTTCAACTTTATTACTGTCAGACATGACTCAGTTATAAGTCTTTCCCATTGCTGTCATAAGAGAACAACCACTTTTGAATATCAGGACAACCATTAAGTACACCACTACTGTAGTACCTGATTTCAAGGCCCTGAACACCCACAGGCGTTCTCACTTATTCTAGCTAATCTGCTCAGGTGGATGTCAGGTGAAGATGTGCTGGAATTACAGCATGTGAGGCCACCAATGTTCAAGCAATAACAAACATAAAGCTAACTGGTGCTATGAAACCAGAGAGAGGGTCAGACAAGCGCAGCCTGTACACCCACACAGTCCTTAGATGGAGTTTAATCAGGCAAAACAAGTGAAGACAGCTGTGTGGGTGGACCATAGGTGTGCAAAGCCCTTCATGTGGCAGGGGTACGAGTAATCGTGGATATTGCTTTGGGGCCCTGTAGGGACAAATACAGTGTGTGTGTGTGTGTGTGTGTGTGTGTGTGTGTGTGTGTGTGTGTGTGTGTGTGTTTGCATTTCAGCATGTATGTACTCACCCTCCAATATAAGTTCACTCCTGCTCCTTAGAGAGTCTGCGCACGTCATTGGACACCTAAATGCTCTTTGTCAAGAATCGACATCTGCACATCTCTCTTTTATGTTCCTGCAGACTGGCTGCAAAAGGCTGGAGACAAGTAAAAATGGCTGATCCTCTAGCCTGACTTGAAATTAGACTGGTTTTCTCGTGTCACATTGTATTTTGTGTGTGTGAGTTCATAGTAGAGGCCTAAATTTGACCGCTGAAGCTAATTCCATGTGCTTACAACAAAGTGTCACATTAACATCACAGTTTAGTCTTGGTTGGATTGATTTTGGCCATGAGAAAGAGTTATCTCTTTGACTGGTCAGTTCTAACTTAATCTCCTGTACGACTGTCAGTGTGTTGAAGCGGGACATTAGCAGAGAGGACGCTTGTGTCACCCCCAAAACAACGCACTCACTTGTAAGGGGAAAGAACTGGGAAGTGAATCCTTAAAACTGAAGTTAATGGTTTTCTGGAGGAAAAATATTATATGATATTGCTGTAAAAGCAAACAGCACTTCTCATTTAATGCACAGACCCTGGAAACTCTTAATGGTCTTTAAGTGGTTGCACACAATAAACATTATTTAGCACTGTGAGAAATCTTAGGAGTCTAAGAGACCACTGGCTCTGGCGGCAGTCTCTAGGGAAGTCCAAGCACAGATTCAGAATACCAATTATTCTGTGTGAGCCAACATATACAGTGTTGTCAGGGTAAAACCTCCTCTCCTGATACAGCAACAGCATCTCCAACCATCCATTGTATTCCAAATTGTTGGCTGAGTATGACTAAGGAGGAACTGGTTGGCTAATGAAAAAACGTGTAGTTTGACATGTGTTAGATATACAGAATTCTTCATTTTTTGGCTGTATTTGTTCTATTAATATGATTTTACCTGCTTGAACATACTTACAATACAGTTCCTCCATGTTGGAGTCATTTTCTTTAATCATGGCCATTCAAACACACTGACTCATTCACACTTATGTCTGACATTGTGTGGATGACATCACACACACTCGCGAAATGGACATTTTGTTCATTGACGTTGCTTATTCATGAAATGCAAATGTGCCACAAATCACGCCTCGCAAAACAATCCTCCGCTTGCTCATGTTTTAAAGCCTTTTCCAAAAAAAAAAAGAGAAAATTTGCATTCAGAGCGACAGCTGCTGTCAAGCTGAGGACCACCATGGCAGGGCCGGTTTTATCATCCATGCTCTGTGTGTGTTCATGCCCGTTTCAATTTGTACCAAAATGTGAGGTTTTGATCACAGCCAGCACTGCCAGGACAACTTCCTGGCTAATGAGTCCGGCTCTGTGATTGAAGCAGCGTTCAGGGTGTACACAGATATTCTCACCACTGTGCTGATGACTTTAAGCCTATACAAATAAATGCTGTCACTTCTCCAGCACGCAAAACTTTTAGTCATCAACAGATAAGGCGGATTAACCTATTGAGTTTGATGGTACCGACTGAAAACAATACCAGGAGTAACATAAACACTCAAACTGTTATTATGGGAATGTTTTGGTGATGGTGGGCTGTCTAGAAGGAGATCTTTGAACGCACCATGGACATAGACACATAGTGAAACCCATACATCTGCCAGCAGACACAATATGATGCTTAAGCTTCTTAATACACTCTCTCATTTCCAAATCCGCTGCACCTGTCAACTAATTGCGCAGGGGAGGGGGGCTCCCACCAAGCTGCCGCCTCAAGCTCTACAACATCGGCCTAGCATGACAACACAAGCGAAGACTGAGAAGAAAACAAGCGCTTCACGCGCACACTTGCCGTTATGGCAAATCCGGCTTACCTGTCATAACTCCATCTACTGTAAGACATGCTCCTGTTGCTGCTGACTCCCTCCATGTCTCCGGCGGACTGGGAGGACTGGACTGGGGGGGGCGGTGGGTGATGGCGAGACGGCAGAAATCAAGTCGTAAACGCGCCTCTGCCCGTCTCCTCTTCCTCACTAACGCAAACGCGAACTAAAGGAATCGCCGTGAAGTGAGTGAGCGGAGGGGCTGCGCGGAGCCAGACGCTCTCCTGTGGGCTATACCACCACAGAGAGGGGAGCGCGAGCCCTCAGCCCGCGGTGCGCGGTGCGCGCGCGGATGCTGATTTATTGCAATCGCGCGGACACGCAACGCAATTAATTTTGCTGACCAAGTCCTCACTGTCACTGTGTCAATAAGCTCGGACAGGCTGATTAAACAGGCCGAATCGATGGATGAAACTGTCATTTGTTTATTTTCATTATTGGCATGTGCCTCAGAGCCAATAGCAAACAGCGAACCCTCTCAATCATTTGCTGATCAATGCATGAAGGTAGATAGTAGCTGTACTATAGCTCACGCACACAGTTCAGTTCTTCGATTTTTGAACCGCTGAATGAAATTGAATGAGGATGTGTGCACTCTAAGGAAGTCATTTGCCATGGATGTCATTTAATGCAAATTACAGTTGGCCACATTTTCTTGTTTTTCACTGGATCAGGCTCACACACAGCTCATGCATGCAAGTTAAGACTGCTGCTTCTTTAAGGTCACGAATTGGATGTCTGCACAGCTGTAATTTTGTGCAAACATGGAGATGCTTTAGTACAAGCTATCATCAGGCGAACCAATCCAGAGGGAAAAGGTGGAAATGAGGGGAAAGGGCATACAGTAAATCCCTTTGTGCTGCCATTTCAATGCTGGGAACCCCACATCTGCAATCTAATGTCTTTCACTGAAGCCACTAAGTGAACATAAAGGATGCTGGAGCTGTGGAGGTGCTTTAACCTTACCGCACCTACCTCATTTTCTCTTCTATATTGTGTTATGTCTTTAACACAGTCACAGCTTTTGAAAATCTTGAAATGAAGTCCAATTATGATACATCACCACAAGATCTGTATGCTTGTGAAATACACTAACAGTTGCATATATACCATTGATAAAACGCTATAAATCTTATTGGTTGACATGCTGATAATGATGAGTGCGCAGGGATTGTTGATATTTCCTAAACACTTACTCATCATCACCTTTTAACACTACAGGCCAGATGATTTCATCATACCCGCAAGATCAAACTCACAAAAACAGGAGTCTGATGCATATACAGCAGGATTAAGAAAATTCTGTAACTGTCTGCAACCTTTGCAGTGCAGGTGATGTTTAAATATAAAAAAAATGCAAATGCAACTTTTCTAAATGCGAAATCAGTCACGTATGATTGGATGCATAGCACAGCTGTAGAGAGGACTGAACTGCTCTGTCAGAAAAAGACAGGTGAATCAGTGAAGCCATGCTGAAGGAGAATGGCTGTCAAAATTGCACACATTGTAAGGGATAACTGGGACATTACTCAGCACGATGTTGGCCTTTGTGATTATTACTTGTGTTTACTGAACCATCTGAGTGAGTTTTAGGCATTCACCACAATAAAAGATAAAGTAGTCAGGGTTTGCTATTAATGGTTTGATTAAAAGTATGTGAACTTTATACTACAGATTCCATAATCACCAGATCTCAAACTCTTTACTCTCTGAATTTACAGGAAGTGCTGGACTGACGTGTTCAACACTGCTCTCCACCACCACTGTGAAAACTTTCCCTTCAGTAGAGGCTTGCAGAAACACCTTATGTATGTTACATTCTCTTCTTTTCATTTGTCAACCATGTGTATGTGGCCATGTTATGTGTTCTGTCTTTCAGCCCCTAGTGGTTCCAGCATTGAATGATGGTTCCTTAGTCAAAACATCCCCCTTGTGGTCAAATGTGTGCATGCATGTATTGGCTTCAGCTTTATGCAGGTATGTATGTGTGAATTAGACGGCTTATTGGTTTGGGTTCATTGTAAGTCACTTGAGAGCGTGAAATTTGTTTATTTTTTCTCTGTATGAACACTCATAGTAATATTGGGCTGATGTAATGCAACAAAAACATTTTTTAAAGCATTTTGATATCATTTTTTATCAAACTCTGTAGAGTCTGTTAATCAGACTGCATATGTATTTTCAGCTTGTACGGAGGCTGTAACTTGGGAGAAGACTGAAGGTAGGTACTGTAGCATATATATATATATATTCTTGCCTGCTCAAAAGTCTACTTTTCCTGTACGGTAGACCAATGTTGTGGCAGCAATATTCAACAATAAAGTCAAAAGTCTTCCAGATTCAGTCCAATTCAGAAATTTCAATAAACGTGGTCCCAAAATAACAATAAAATAGAACTCAGAGAAACATGCAGTTTATGTGCAATTTAAATCAATGCAGATCCGGACTAAACAACAAGACTATAGAGAGATGTTTCAAAAATCTGATCAAATCCAGTATTTCAAAAAAGTCCTGATTAGATCCAGTTGGAGTCATGCTGTGAACAACGATGGGATCCTGCATCACAGACAGACTTCAAGGCTCAGTATGTCTTACTCAGGTCTGTGCAGCTTTTTGAAGCTAAAAGAAAGATTCTCTACCCCATCTGGCTCAATGACAGATTTTATTTTAGCACCAAAAGCTACACACAGGGCAAAAGACACGGATATGGAAGAAAAAGAAACAAAAACAGGATGATTTGGATGTACACTAGGATTTGCAAGAAGATGGGAAGTGGGTATTTCAAATCTCAATGATTATAATATTCATTTGTGTGGTTTAAAGCTCCCAGAATCATCTCTAAGACTCTCTCCCACCTGACCTGGCACGTCACACTCTGAGCTGGGTGGTGGACACCTCAAGATAAATATTTTCTCGGTTACTAAGCCACAATAAGAAAAAAAAAACATTCTTGGTCACATCTGGGTGAAGAGTCCAATTTTGAAAATTTGGGCCAACAGTCATCTTAAGTTTTTAAGATCATCAAGAGAATTAAATACTCCTCTTTACATGTACACACAGCCGTGCTGTGAATGTGTATTCACTTATAAACATATAAAAATACTTGTCAACTAGTTTGATAAGAAAATAATGTATAAAAGTAGAGTAGAAACATTTAATCAAGTCCATTACTTCCATCATCTGATTTTCTTGTTGCTTATATTACAAGATGATGATATGAAAAGCAAACTGCGGTACTTCATTTGTATGCCTGAACAGAAGTACAGAAGTGGAGAGGGAAGGCAGAAGAGTATTCTGTATGTGTGGTGATGATAGCTCCACAGGTGGCAGGTCCGCTGAGTTCATGTCCCATTGGAGAACGGCTGTTTTACGCTGTGCACCTCAACGCTTCCACTTGTCCTAGTTTTCCAGCTGACAGATCATTGGGGGGGGGGGGTATTTTTGAACAGAATAATTCAAGGACACGAAACAAATACATTGCCACTGTGTTACTGGAATGGTATAACAGTTATTTGATCTATATTGCAGACGAGGTGTTTGACAGAGAAGATGCTTTACACTGGAATGATCTGAACTGAACGGAGCTCTGAAAGCTTCTGGATTTGCAACAAGCGCATTAGTTAACATCACTTATGGAAAGCTGAATAGAAAGGATACAGTGTTCAGTGTTCTGAGCTGAAATTCTTTAAGTCGTCAAAGATACACAATGCGCTACCGATAAATTTATCTACCGCCTTAGAAATCTGAAACAATCCAATTTTGACTGAATCGCCACCTTTGAGGAAAGAAATTCAGACAATGCTGCTACTTTCGGTACACTGAGGAGATGGCGCAGGATAAGAATCCTTCGATCTATAAGACTTTTAAAACATCTATTACAGCAGACTCTTCATATTTGGCAATTGAGATGAAAGCAGAAACCACAGACAAAGTAAAGAATCCACTGCAGAATGGCAAAGAGTTCTATCATTGTAGCTTTAAGGGCTGTCTAGGCATTATATTTATATACATACTTATATATTCACTTTCATATATGTAAAACCAAACTCAACCTCACACACTGTACTGTGGTGATTTAATGGGTCATTAGAAATACACTTTGAAAATCACAACAAATGTCACATATGTACAGCAGATTAGCACATGGGAGTAAAGGTGGATATGGCACAACATACACAAAGCTTCATAAGATAATCTCTGCTCTGGTCAGACACTGGAAACTATAGAAACTCATTAACATTCTGGATATATAGTTTTCATTCAATCTCGGTAGCAAGTACAAATGTCACTACAAGGCAAGAGAAGTCCTTCAGAGTACAAAACATTAATTTGTCAGGCTGATTTAGAAGGCAATGTTTAGTGTTGGGACTCTCTCGTGTGAATTAGATTACGGCTGAAGGTAGAGTGGTGTTAAAATTTGGCATTGTCAGTTGTCCATAGTGATGTCCTGGGGACAGCAGTTCCTGGTCAAAGTATCTCAGAAAAGGCTGTCTGAAGTCATGCACGTGGAGAAGGCAGCGGTCAGTCATCCACTTAGGATGTGATGTCAGGCAGAGTGGGTGGGGTGGTCGAGAGTAGCTGCATGAGTTACAGTGATAAGGCCGACTCAGACGATCACACAATGGCAGCCGCTCTTGTCTTTCTCTTTTCTTGTAGGTTCTGGCGACGGTGGACATTCCTGTTCTTGGAATTTCCTGGGAGTCGGGAGAAACTATCATGAGACACTGGGCAGTGGACTGCGTCTTATTCTTTTCCAAAAACAGACCCCAAATTTTAGAATAGTTTTGGTTATTTCTCTGAGACTTCTCTGAGTCTGTGCTGAGTGGGCGGGGCACAGGTGGAAAACAATGATGTCACATGCTTCCATGCACCAATCACAATTTAGCGATGATTTAATCAAACTGTGATGACAGTTGTGGGTCTGTCTGCTCGTACTGCCGAGCGACTGTCAATCAAATCTGATCAAAACACGCCCACACAGTTTTTGAGTGTTAACCTCTTAATAAATAATTCTTAATGATGTCCTTTATTCCAAATATCAAGTTTTAATGTTGTTTAATGAGTCAGAGAGAAACGGGGACTGACATAAAACAAAGGTCCTTGGCTGCATGCGAGAGTTACAGTTCATGGTCAATGACTTAATCCTTATGTACAAAACTCCACTGTAATAAGTCTGTATTTTACCTGCATTATGTACAGCTATTATAGGAGTGCCTGAATGTTAATGTTTTTAGCCACTGTAAGATCCAATGAGGACAATATGTAAAAGATGCCTTTATAAATCACCTACCTGATTACTCTAACCAGCTCATGGAAAGCCTGGTCTACGTTCATACGGATTTTGGCCGAAGCCTCCATATATGTGACCTTCAGTTGTCTGGCCAGCTGTTGGCCCTCTTCCTGGGTTACCTGAGGCAAAAGGAAGAGGAGAATAATGACGGGCTGACACTTGAATGTAAATTGAGGTCCAGCACTTGTAGAAACATTTTCCACAATCCCTCTAAACAAAGCGTGTGTTTATGAAGTGCTGATATCATCTCCTGACAGGAAGAGATGAAGCAGTTAAGTGGAAACAGATGCCATATTTATGTAAAATGTGAGGTTGTGAGGTGACGTACGCTGTTTGTGCGTGTACTCGTCTTTAACGTAGGATACAAACAGTGGCTGAACTGCGTCTGGACTAAAATGTTCCGGGGAGAGTCAAAGTGGCCCTGTGACTAACTGAGGGTCCATGCATTAACCCCTTGACGCCTGAATTTATTTAGAAATATAATAAAAAATTTAATCTTTGTGTTTTTGCTTTCAAATTGATCCTAAAGTAAGTTAATTTTTCTGTAGCACATACAATAGGTATAAATTTAGGTAGGTTCACCAACTTGAATAGGGTTCAAACAAACAGTATATGTCCACTTTTTTCAATGCTTAAATGCAGTAAAAATTCATTTATTTCATCAAAACAGCCACAAAATTGGCTTACAACCATTATATTGTAACAACAATTAGAACAGGGGTTCTTTCACTTTGACCGGTCCGACGAAAAACCAGTGCATGCAAAAGACTCCTAGGTGTGTGTTGAATATGCACAAACCGGCATTAGAGGAATGCATGCATTCGGCTGCAATTTGGATGAAAGTGGTATGATGCGAATTCGCGACAATCGGCGTTAAGGGGTTAAGTCTGATCATTGAAGGCTTCCTGCTGCAACTTAAGTGACAATAAAAAGAAAAAAGCTGAGTTCACAAAGCTTTAGTAGCTCCTGTCACACTGGTGTAGTACTAAATGATTTCAACACCATTAGTGCACTGCACACCACACATGTTCACACTTCACAGTATCAAATATGAGGATTTACTCTAATTTTCCTTCAATTGTTCAGAAAATGTCCTCTGACCATACTCTCCCCTGAGCCTCCATTTTTTTCAACCCTGTGAGGCTTCTTCCTTTCCATTACACAGCGCACTGCAGGCAAAAAAATGTTCATCAACGCCAACAATGGAGCATTTTTTGTACGCTTGCTCTGTTTTCAATGGTATTTCATTTTGTAATGTCTCAAGTGTACAACTTACTACACACTTAAATTAGTCTGTGTGCATCTGGGACACAGCTGGAATCTGCCTCCACACTCTTTTTGAATCAGCTGTGCAAAATATCTGGACCCGAAAAATTCAATCCAAAGCTAAACTATATTCCTCTTATAGCAATAGACCAGCTAACAATAAAATGTGAAATAGTGAGCAACTTTTGAAGAAGTTAGTCTACTGTGTTTGATGGCTATTATTGATATGAGGAAGATGTACTAATGTGTCTGTTAAAAAGATTAAAGTTAAAAAAAAGTTGAAACTTGAAAGTCTATTCAGGGTTAATAAACCATTACTTTCACTTAAAGTGTTATTATGTTATTAGGCTTCTGTCACAGAGCTACCATCAAGATAAGCAGGTCACATGTATTAGGTTATTATCTATAATGCTGTCTCTAGCATCTACATGTCTCATATCAAGAGAATAAATAAGAAGTAATAGAGCAACACAGGCTCATATCACGAGGCCTTATATGCTGGTTTCAGTGAATAAAGCCCATTGATTGGCTACATGTGCCTGTAAGGCTCCTTCTCACCACAAGGGGGCAGTGTGGCTTCACTGCAGGAAGTGACGACTGCCACTGCAAACCAACAGCCAGAAAATTCATCACTTCATCACACTCCCTTTTCTCTCCATCCATCCTCCCCTCCTGACACCACCATCTCTGCAGCCGCTCTTTTATTCTTTCGCTCACATCCTGTTGTATCTTAGCAGCTAGCTGCAGCTGCAACGCTTGCTTCCACTTTCAAATATGCAAATGTGACTCCTCCAGATCGGGGTTGATTTTATGTCTTCAGATGATCAGACAGGGTGCGTGTTTGTCTGCAGGTTCAGATCTCTGCCATCGGTTGGACTTACTTGTCTCTGTAGTTCCAGGTCTGCTTTATTTCCTACAAGGATCATCGGGAATTCATCTCTGTCTTTCACTCGGAGAATTTGTCTTTGGAATTTGTAGATTTCTTCAAAGCTGAAAAACATATCACACTGTGTTATGTGGTGTTTTCTGCGCAGACAGGTTATGTCATGTTTTTACCATACGTTCATCTAAAATTACTCATGCACCCGACACAGCAAACGACCCCCACCCACGCAAGCAAACCCATCACCCAGAAGCCGGGGTCATCAGCGCTGTGTATGAGACTGAAGGGTTGAACATGTCAGCAGATGGAAGAGAAAGTCAGCCACAATTATTACAAAAGCATAAAAATGTGTTTGGTGTTTTTGAGACTACAAATGCCATGTGCACTTTTTCAACCAAACAGTAAATAGAAATGTCAATCTTGGGGGGGGGCTGGTGGAGGCGTAATGCAACCACAAACCCAGGACAGCATTCGAGCCACGGGCCCACAGACAGCTCGGTGAGCACATAGTAAATCTGGAAAGACTTGACTAATATAAATGGAGGAAGGAAAGACTGTTTACAATATAAACATTGGGAGGGGGCTGTGGGTGGGGGCAGGGGAATGCAGCTGACTGCACTGCTGGGCAGGGACACAAAGACAGGGAGGATGGGGTGTGACAGGCTGACTACATGAAGAATACTATACAGTGTAATGTGAAACATACTTAAAAGGTGACATAAGTTATGATAAATCAGACAGAAGAAAATTTTAACCCCTTATAATCAAGCTTTTCACCATTTTAGTGAACCTAATTTTTGGTACTATTTATGGTTGGCATTTGCACTGCAGAAACCTTTTGCTGTATTTAGAGTCAGTAAATATCTCTCTCTAATGGTTACTGGTTGTGGCATCGTTCCTGTGCTGCCTACCTACGCACAAGAGATCATAAGAAAATGCATGCATGTAATCCAGCGCTATTTGATCTCATTGATAACAGCCTCACTGCTTTCTGTCCACTCTCTTTACTTAATTAAAACAACCTGAGTTTGTTTGGTCATGCCGTAAACAGACACACCAGTTGCTTTTCTGTTGTATCTCTGACAAAGTAGCCGCTGGAGGAGCTTAGCAGCTTAAGGATCCACACTGTTTGACAGGAGCATATACTGTACTGCATATTCTGCATTGCTTTTTCCACCTTTTCATGGAAGCAAGTTGATGTTTGTCCTGAGTGAAATACTCAAACACAAGTTTTATGTGATTGCTCCATCACATCGAGTGGAAACATTCTAGATATCGGCTTTAAATAGAAACAAAGGTGCACAAAGAAGTGAATTCAAGAGAACAGGATGAGAGAGGAAGCGTTGAGAACAAAAGAAAATGACAAGAACAACAGCGAGGGTCCGGAAGTAGCCTACGAGCGGCAACAAGTGAGAGTATCGCTGCAAGATTTATGGTTTTAGCAGAGCGAGAAGCAGAGGAGGGGAGGAAGAGCGTGTGTAATTGTGAACAGTAAACAGAGGCGTGCAAACAGAAAGAAAGACGCGAGGAGAAGCAAGCGTGTGAGTTTGCACATGACGAGAACTGTCACTCACCTTCCTCTGTCAGTGACTGAGAAGACGAGCAGGAAGCCCTCCCCTGTCCTCATGTATTGTTCTCTCATGGCTCCAAACTCTTCCTGCCCAGCCGTGTCGAGGACTGGAGAGAGTGCGCACACACACACACAAATCACACACACACAATAACTGGCAAAACAGACCTTTGCAATCAATTCCTCGAGTACAATGCAACGCGACAGAAACACGCCAACAGCATTCATGTGTGTGTCTTTGTGCGTGTGCATTTACGGTTTGTTCAGCAGAGCGCACTTACTGTCGAGCCTGGCCGCCCTTTCGTCAATCACACACTGCTTGGTATAGGAGTCTTCAATTGTGGGGTCATAGTCGGTGACAAAGTACGACTGCAGGACAAAAGAGAGGGGAGAAACTGTGAATACGTCTGGAGTCTACACATGATGTCAGGTTACTGTTTTGTACTAACAGGAAGCGATGCTTGCAAAGGCAATTTAGCTGTGAGTCTTTGTGTGGAGTGACAATGCCGATGACACTTAAAAAAAGAGAGACGGCAATATGTTTTTCCAAAAGTTTATTCGTTTTTCTTTCCTGAGGTGTTCCTGGAGCTGTTTCACCACCATCCATTATTAATTTTTTTGCAGCTGTGTGCAGCTCTTCCATTTCCTTTGTGCATTGCATGCTGTGTGAATGGTGTCCATCCACAGCTGACTCAAAAAAGTTTTTAGTCTGCTATACCATACACTAACCTATACATTCAACATAGCATTCTTTATTTTTCAATGCACTACTGTACGTCCTGGACTCTTGCTTAGAGTGAGCGTGCACTGTGAGAACAAACAGCCACTCTGTCCTTGTGTTTTTGGTTGAAACAGCCTTGCCGACCTCTGCCTTTACTACCATACTGCAGACAGGAGGTAAACACGCCGTCTGCAGACACAAAAATGCCCTCACACAACAGCCACTGCTTGGGTTTAGGCAGCAGGCTGCGCTTTCATGCTAATAACACATTTACAAGAAGTTACAGACACACCACTCACTCCTGAAGGCTTTGATTCTTTCACTCCGGGCCTAATATCTGGTCTCCTAGTAACCCAAACTGGAAGGGTGGGGCCGGGGGGCAGGGAGCCAGGAGGAGGAGGAGTCATGCATTTTTTACATTTTTCCCATGTTTTGTAGTTCTCGCTCTCCTCGGGGACTAGTTAAGTGGTGACAGCTGAGGGGAGTGCTCCGGGGCTGTCAAACCAACACCCTAAAACACAGAGCGATCACGAGAACTCAAATCCAGACAAGACTCCCTGTCGCTCTAACAACAAGCTAAATTAAACTTTTACATTTACGGCCGTGTTGTTGGTGCATGGGGCTGTGTTGTTTCACGCTGTAACGCAGGCCTTACGCCGCTCATTCGCTGCTCTTTGCCTGCCAGGGACACAATAGAGCGCTTGCATTATGTGTAATGACTGTCAGATCTCATCTGACTGAGTCAAATACAAACAGCAGATGCAGCTCAGAAAAAAAAAAGGAACAAGCCAATTGCTTCCTTAATTCAAACTCTGGCCTGACTGATAGATCTGCATGATCAATATTATCCACCGATTTTAGCTTATGACGAAGATATCAGTTTGGATTTACGTGTTGGCTGATAAGTGACAAGTAATTGAGTTAATTTAGAAACTGTGTCACCATTCCTGGCTGCAAGTAACAATTCATTATCTTCATTATTGATTCATTTTCTCGATTAGTTGTTTTCTTGATAAAATGTCAGAAAAAAATAGATAAATAGAAAAGCTATATATAAACGTTTGTTAAATGTGAATCTGTGGTTTTGGGTGTTTTATTTGCTCTCTACTCTGTTGTGAAATTGCTTTCATGATCGGCTTGTTATGACGTTGTTGGTGTGAAGCACTTTGTAACGTGGGTTTGGAAAAGTGCTCCATAAATAAAGATTATTATTATTATAATTTTCACACAGCCCGAGGTGATGGATTTAAATTGCTTCCATTATTTAACTTACAGTGCAAAATCCAGAACTATTTACTATCATATATTACAAAGAGAGGCATCAATTTCCAGAGGCATCAGATTTGAGAGCGTTTACCATATTTGGTTGAAAAGTGAATAAACTGATAAAACGTTTTCAAAATACTTCTCTGATTGACTCATCATCTAATTGTAGCAGCTATAATCCACAAAAATATTTGTGTCAAGTGTGAATATATGTGAATACATGTGAAAATATATCCTTTATCCTCTGCTTCTGTCTTCTCACCTGCAGCTCTCCGTTGCTGCAGGTAGTCCCTCCCTTTCGCTCTCCTGTCGTTCTGCAGCATGCAAGTATGCCGGCCTGTGTCACATCCACTCGCCACTGTTCAATAATTCATCAGTATTACTGTGTATCCTAGAACGTGCTTCACTGCACTGCACTGCCAGTGTGCCTTCAGACGACCAGACAGAGACAGAAAGAGAGGGGGGAAAAAAGCTGCTTGCGTTTCTTGTCCCTCCCACCACCACCACCACTCTCCCAGCCATAGCTTCAGCACGTGACCCCGGCTTCCCGTCAACCTCTTATTCCTATTCTGTCAACCTCGGGCAGCCGCATTGAGCGCCGCACTCCTCCGGCTATTCCTCCCCTCCCTCCACATGCATGGGCAGCGTAGCTGCTGAGCTCCGTTCTGCCTGAGCTGATTCTCTCAGAGCCGTTCCCCGTGATAGATGAGGCTGTTTTGCAGTGCCAGCAGCGCCAGAGCCAGCACTAACAGGGCTGCAGCTCGGCCCGGCTTCAGCCGGGCGGCGACAGAGCGATGGGCTAGGTGAGGGAGTGCAACATGACTCAGGAGAACCACCAATCACTGTGTGACATAAGCCAGTCTGAGTCATGTCCAGTAATATGACCTATAAATCCTTACATTAGTCCATGACTTCATCAGATGTAACAGGCTCATCAAGTAGAATGAATCAGGCTGTTTGAGTCAAGAAGAGTTGCCTCTGACCCACAAGGTACTACTACATCCAACTAGGGTTTCACCCACCAGTATGTGTCAAGTATCAAAAACAGCTCTTACATAAAATTTCATCAGGTATTTCCTGATTGAAGTCAAAACGTTGCCCTTCTATCACTTCTATCAGAAGTAGCCAGTATTTATATCAAATAGAATTTAAGAAAACTGACAAACAATTAATGAATTTGGTCTTGAACTGAAGGTTGCTACAGAGTTCTTGGCAGTGATCGTAATGCTTCACATACTCACATAAGCAGGGCCTTCATAAATCAAAGGTTTGTTACTACTAACTACAAACTCAATAACTACTAACGACACACAACTAATAACCACTAAACATACAAATAAATGAATGAATGAGTTGTGGCGATCAATAGAATAAATGCAAACAAGTAGTGAATAAATGATTGAATAACTGAAGTCATGAATGCAGCTACGTGGAAAAGAGGACCAATTCATACAATTAACTGATTAATTGCTAGGTTTACAGGAAGTCAGCCCACAGTGACATCTTCAGTGGTCTTGTTCTGTGTGACCAGAAGTCCAAAACCCAAAGATGTATTAAGTTTATAATGATGAGAAAGCTTTGAGAAGCTGGAACCAGAGAGTTGCTGAATTACTCATCACATAGCCATAAGTTAGGGAAAACTTTTGAATGATATCCATCATGTTTTCACGATGAGCTGTGACGTCAGCGCTCTTACTGTTATCTGTACACAGGTATGTACGGAGGGGGCAGACGGATTCCAGGACAGATTTCCATGAAAACACTGGACAGCTGTCACAAGGAGACAGCTGACACTCACAGTGGGTGAGTGCAGTTTGGACTGTACACACAAACACACACACACGCCACAACACACACACAGATGGTCCACAGTGGGCCCGTGCGCACGAGATCTTTAAACATTCACTGCTAAGTGTCCTCCTCTCAGATAAATTATCTAAATGCAACACAAGCTACTGAGGTCTGCAACAGCTTTGAAAAGCTGAGGTAAATTACTATTTAAACAGAGCCAACTTGCTGTATAACACTTTGTACTTTGCATGGAGCATGGAATGATGCTAAAAAAAAAAACCTGAGACCAAACTCAAGCTCCACTTAGGCAATCATTAGGCCAGTGATGGCATGACCACCATCGAGGGCGTGTGTATTTGTGAGCTGTAAAACTAGGATTATTAACGTCCTTGGATTTTCTGCTCGGCAGCAAAGTCAAGCTGATTTAAAGTGGACTATCAAAGCAAGATGTCCCAACTTCACAGTGCGCAAAGGAAATCAGCACACCGGACAAAGAAGCAAAACTGATCGATCATTAGACACGAAGAAAACACAACAAAACAAGAGCCTGCAGAACCGAGCTGAGTCTGGATGTTGGTGGCAAGGTGGGTCAGGCGGCGCTCAGCCCCGGTCAGCTCAGCAGGAAGGAAACTCCACCTCTGCAGCAGGCAGCTGGCCGGGGCCGAGCCTTCGGGCGGTGGTGATGTCACAGACGACATGTTCCCCGCCCGCCTGACCTGAGTCCAATCCTGTCACTCAGCTCCCCTCCAGCATTCTAGCCATACATCCCGGCCGTCCAGCCACACACAACACACGCACGCTCGTACCAGGAAGATGTTACAGGCCTGTGGAGGAGTCTCAGCTGCAGCTTTTTGTGCCCGGCTGGTCTGATTCTGGAAGCTTTGTGAAACACCGATGGATGAAAAAGCACAAACTAGAGTATTTTCATTATCGATTACTATCCTGACTATTATTTTAGATTAATCTGCTACCCATTTAGTCAATAAAATGCCTTTAAAAAGCATAAAATGCAAATACATTCCCAAAGTCTTCAAATGGATGATTTCGTCCAAGCAACAGTCAGTAGCCAAAACTATTTAAGTATTTAGCATCTCTGCTTGAGAGATGACTTAAATGAGTAAACGATGGTCAAATTTGTTGTCACAAACGCCCCATGGAAGAGAAGAACACTTTCAGGAAGATCAGCCATGCCTTGTACAATAAAATAACAATCATCAGTGATGAAGAATTGGGCAAATTGTGATTGTTTCAAATCACTGTGGAGGTGTATTTGTATTCTAAACAATATACAAATGCTGTATGTAGTCCATCTTGTCCTGTTTCATCATTTGAATATATAAATCCATTTATTTCGAGCACCTGGTCAGGCTCCTTTTTAGCCGACTGCTCCTCAG
The DNA here is from genome assembly GCF_017976325.1 of Chelmon rostratus. Lineage (NCBI taxonomy): Eukaryota > Metazoa > Chordata > Actinopteri > Chaetodontiformes > Chaetodontidae > Chelmon > Chelmon rostratus. The sequence goes on along the minus strand of NC_055658.1, from coordinate 14,981,599 downwards.
TCGAGACATAAAGCAATAAATCCTGTCTCTTGCCTCAAGGAAAGCAAGAATGGCTGATATGTGTAGGCGTGTAATGAACATCATGCTTGCACTATGCACCCACTTCCTCTCCACACAAACAGCTTTACTAACACTAAATATAGATCGTGTTCCATCTCCTGTCAGTTATCCTACTTGTTTGGTTCGAGCCACCTCTTTACCTGTTAACCAGTACAGCGTCATTAACTGCACAGAGCGCAAAAACCTCAGGCGATTAATTAACAAAAACACGCTGCACCTACACAGATGAGGGGAAATGGTGCCGGCCTGCTAGACTGTCATAATGAGAGGGAATGCTGAGCTAAAACAAATAGTCATCAACACGGTTAGGAGTTAATTACCTTCTGCATATGGCCCAGTGCCCTATGAGAATTCACAGACCTTGACTTGAAAATCATCAGCCGTAGTTACTCTTTAATTAAAGGAAAATGTAGATTGGACGCCATTAAATTGTGTTATTCTAGGAAAAATTCTGTATGCATGTGCAGATTTATAATATTCCCCGACCTCCTCGTTCCCCGCACCAACACACCACAGCCTACCACTTCATGAACCATTCACTTACACTCGCTTGTTTTGTGCACCGTGTGGACTAACACAAATAAGCTGTAAGAACAGCTCTGGATGGAGGAGTGGGTGTGAAAATGAGATGAGCGTGGTTTCGTGCATTCTGCAAAAAGGAAGCGATGGTAAGCAACAATATTCTCAGGACTTGTGCTGTTGTTTGGGCAAGTTTAATCCATAAGATTTGTTCATGAAGAACTGAGGAGGGGTCTATGTTGTTGTATAATTGTGTCATTGCAGTGCAGTAGCGGACTCCGCTCTCATTCTCAACACATGATTCGTCAAGTAAAGTGTCGTATGTACATCTTAAAATGTGTCTAGATCTTTAAGCGTCACCGAACGGGTCCTGGTGTTGAGTTCTGCTGACAGAGTAACACAAAACTGCTATGTAGACTGAGACATCAGCACCAGGAGGCTGGACTGGATTGGCCAAAACACAGGGTTGGGGACGGGTAGGGGGAGGTCCAGCTGACAGGTGAAACATGCCATTTGTAAGACTTGTTCAGTTGGCCAGAGCCAAGTGCAGCAATTTCAATTAAGGACACAAACTTCATGCCAGACAGCCTGGAGCCTGCCAAGTTGCACACTCAGCTACAGACAGCAGCAGCAGAATGTGACAGCTTGTGATGATCCACTTCTGATAACACACCATCACACGACGAAACAAACTCACACTGTGCATGCTTCTAAAACTGTTTAATGGTAATACTTATCCTGCCTGATTTGAAGGTTCGCTCATGTAACCATTGCACCCTCATACTTGGAACCTTTCGAGATAAATCTCCTTGATTACCTAAACGCCACCCACCAAAGCAGAGCAGCATGGGGCGCTGATCTCAGAAAAAAGAAATTTGACTGGGGGCATCTGTGTATCACTTCCTGTCCCCACACAAGCGCACGTTTAACCTCTGCCGAACCTCTGGGGCTGGACTCTGAGCAGCTGTCGGTAATCAAATAGCCACCATAAGGATTTAATGTTAAACAGATGGAAGTGAGGACCGATTCCTTTGCATTTTTGCACTGTCCGCCCTCCAACATCATCGCCTTTCTTCTCATGCTTCACAGGGTTTCACACAAGTGACACAGGAATGTGTGCGAGGAGCACTGTTTTGTTGAGTGCTTAAGAGTGCTTGAAGTGAGAAATAGTGGAAAAAATAAGGCAGAATGAAAGGTTTGAGGGGGAGGGAGACTGTATGCTACATGGAGAGGGAGAGCGAGAGAAAAAGAGGGGGAGGGAAAGGCATTAACTTCCTGTGGAAACACCCACTTTTCCCATGAGCTCATACAAACCAGAAAGGTCACTTATTCAATACCTAATACACAAGGAGAGAAAGAGAGCACACAATGTGTCCGCTGCCTTAAAGGGCCACTGGGGAGCATTGTGTTAAAGCTTTAAGATGCAACATATCGCTGCGGAGAATTACTTGAAAATAACACAAAGTTTTGATTGACAACTCTTTGAAAACTCTTAAAGCACCGCTGCAAAGCCAAATCCACAGTAATAACACTTTCATCGAATGTTTACAGTTAGAGAACGCTGGCTGGAGGGTAGCACTGAACCTTGGCTCCGCGCCGAATTAAATGAACCCATGCACATCACTCCGACAAGCTCTCTTCCTCCTAATGCGCAGCAGATCAATAGCCTGTCCCTTTAATCATTGCCTTGTCCTTAAATGCCGGCACACCAGTGAAACTCTGCCCCGCAAGATAAACCCTTGGCACAACGCTCACATCCATTCTGGACCGTGATCTCACTGGAAATGCAGATCCTGCCCCTCTAAAGTTTAAGAATTATTCTGTTTTTATTGTAAGCAACAAACATGATGGCCAGAACTATGAAAATAACGAACAATCCTTTCAATGGATTCTATACAGTCTTGTTAATCAGTGAAGGAGAATTCTGTAATCTTTGGACTTTTTGAGCAGTCAGGAGGCTCACCAATAATCCATACACTTTTTGCAGGTGTTGGGTAACAACAAGCTGCACGATCAAAACACTACAAGTACCTTCACGCTGCTGTCTTGTTCCCAGCTTTGCTTTAATTCTGCATGGACACAAAAGGTCTTCCACACGTCTCAGCTTTGTCCATCATTTTATTTGGTTATGACAATATTTTATTCAGTCCCTTCATTGTGGGGGTATGGGGGCGCAGCCACATCACTCCAACGATAAGTCCAGTAGGACTCCAGTGATCTGGTGATCAAACAGGCTGTGAGCAATCCCCAGCTTTGACATTTATTTAAAAGTGCAAACAAAGGTTAAAGTTAAGGCTATTGCCTAAACTGTCCATTGTAAATGTTAGAGCTGAAATAATGATTATATTCATTATCCATATCAATCTGACGATTTTATCTATAAAATGCCACAAAATGTCAAGAAATAGTGATGCATGCCCATTATTATAATTTCTCATGTGGGGTCTTAAGATTCCTTGTTTTAGCAGATATTCAGCTTCGTGTCATATGTCACAAAGATAACCAGCAAATCTTTACATTTGAGAACCTAAAAAAAAGAGTGTTGACAGTTTTGCTTGAAATGTTGAAAATGACTGATCAATAATCAAAATCATTACAGATTACTGTTAGGGCAATAGGCTAATTGATTGATCGACTAATTGCTTTAGCTGTAGTAGATGTCATTATAAATTAGATTTGCCATGTTGCTCCCTGGTTTAGCTGACTGTACTCGTAGTGACATTGCATGTATGCAGTTTTTCAGTACAATCAAAAATTGAAATGAACATTTCTGCTGTGTTCACCATCAATTTTCACTCCCAAATATTTAATGTTCATGATTTGGGTTAAACTGGTTGTATTGTAGCTATTTACATTTATATACCTATATTTATAGTCTATTTTCATTCAAATTGCCATGATTTGTATAACACTATTCTGGACTGGTGTTTTACCAGTTACATAGAGTACGTGCTGAACGATGCAGCCAGCACTCGAGGCTGCAGAGTCGGGGATAGCACTCATGCAGAGAATAAAGCAGAGGATAAATGTCCCACCAAGTAGGCCAGCTCCTGGCACAGTCAACCCCCTGCTCTCCTCTAACCTCTCTGGCATTAAGACTTCAATCGGCGTGCTAAATATCAATGTGTGGTGGACTCTGAACACTTTTGAACCCGCTCAAAGACGCAGAATCAAAGAGGTGCCATTTAAAGGCATTTTTCCACCCGATCACTGGGCTGAAAGCCGCCTCTTTGCTCTGTAGTGGTCACACTATAAACTATTTCTTTGTGTCCATTTCATAACTACATTTTGTTGAATTCTAAGTGGAGACCTGTGTAAATACTTCAGAAGCCCACAAACTGATTAAACAGAACAACACAAAGACGGAGAACTGTGTGAACCGCCCTTATTGTTCTAGCTGATCATGTGACATCACTAATGTTCCCCTTCCCTGCATTAAGCCTCCCCTAAGCCGAGCCATTGATGGGTTATCGATGCAGTTTTCTCTACGGCCCTTCCTTGTTTTTCTTGGAGGGACAGAAAATACAGACTTATTGTGACGAGAGTTAGCTCTCTAAAACGACACAATGAGTTTTGCTCTGGTGAATCTTCATCAATGCCTGCTTTTGTGGAAGTGGGAAAACCTTGGGCCATGAGACCTCTTATCAAAATCTACAATCTAAGTGGAACAGATGTAGCAAGGCGTTGACAGAACAGTGAGTAATGTAGCTGTGAAGTGAGGGAGGGTTACAAGATAAACAGATACAATGAAAGACAAAAAGCAATACCTGCAGCCTCTGAAGTCGACCCAGAAACCTCATTGTCTCGCTAACTCTTAAAACATGGGGTGATATACTGAGTCTCTCTCCATTGTCTCAGACATGCAGTGCCTGCATATGCTTTTGTGTCATTCCAGGCCTTAATTCTGCTTCCTCTGCTTGTCTTAGTGCAGAAGTGGTACCGCACACACTGACGTCAACAGAGCATTACTGTGACGGCTCAGTGAGAGGACACCAGCTACTGCAGTGGCTGCGTGGACAGAGAAACTACTGTGTGACTTTCAAAAACCCATACAAAGTCACTCAATGGAGTGTAGCTCACTGTGTATAGTCTGTGGTTTTCGGGAAAACCGTATGACCGACCAAGTAATGAGAAACTGACAATAAACAACAGTCAGATGATCCAAAGAGCTGGTTCACCAGTTAGGATGAGAGAGGACTTATCATTTATAATTAAACAAATTTAACTGTTAATGGCCTTAACTGACTGACTAAAATGATCAGTTCTCTCCGAAAACACAGACTTAACTGTGCAGCACCTGCAGGGATGTCATCTTCTTCACCATCTCCCCTCTCTCCTCTGGTACAACTGCTGAGTGTGTACTTCTGCACCAGTGTACTTTTGCTGCTGCAGACTATAATTCTTAGCATGGGGTGATATGTCAAAGGAAATGGGGCCACTTCACCGGCATCATGTCAGATACACAGTGTCGTTACCGTTGTGTGCTTCTAGGCCAGCAGTCCTAGGACACAGGCAGCAGAAATGCTATTACTTGAGTAGGCAACTCCTCATAAATAAGACCTAATGGACACATGTTCTGCTCTATCTCTGATGGTTCCTCCCTGCCTGCCCAGTCGCCACATTAAGTCCTTTTACTCGGGTAGAGAAAATTTTTGCAAGAAGGCAAACACAGATGGTTGAAAAATCAGAAGAAATGATTGGAGAAACTTGCAGAAGCAAGGCACGATGGGTCACCAGTCAGTTTGATGAGTATAAATATGACATAATTCATATGCTTGGCCTTCAAAGTCACCAGATCTGGACCCTGTCGAAGTGGACTGACGTGTGAAGGCCAGTAAAATCAAACAGCAAAATCAATTTATCCCAAATCACGTGGTGAAAGCTGACGTGCAAATTTGTGCTCCTGACCAGTAGTGAGCTGCTATCTGACGGTTAGCAAGCTTGTAAACTCGGACAGCTTTTTTTTTTAAGTAAATTTCTCCATTGTGAGATTAATAAAGTCTTATCTATTTTCTCCGAACTCAATAACTCTTTGAATTACATGATGCATAATCAGCCAGCAGTCGCTATGTCACCAAGTTCCTGGGAACAAACACTATGCAAAACACAAGGGTGAACTTTGCGACGCCACTTTTCTGGTGTGACTGTGGCTATAGAGGCAAAGATGATGTTAACTCCTCCAGCAGAGATTTGTAAAACCTGTACATCTGTACATTGAAGCTGTTCTGGAGGCTTCCTACTAGCTTGTCAGCAAGCTTAATGTCTTTTGTGTGTGCGGGGGCCTGAGCTCCACGTGCTTTAAGTAGCATCTAGAGAGGCCTCGCTGTGAGAGGACGCTGGTTTGGTTTGACAAATGCACTTTTAAGGCAGCTGTTGACTTGGCGTGCACTGGCGAGTGCCAATTTCAAATTCTGCATTGGGTTTGCCGACACCAACTGGTGCCGAAGACACAGTCACATTTGCTGTGTGTGTATTAGATCACTATAGCAGCCACACGACAGCTGTGCCAGTGACTCAACCAGACTCAAATATCTGTAAATGTTGCTCCATATGTACCTGACGCTGACAGAACAGTCTTTCCGATTATGATCTGGTGTCTTATCAGTGGGAGAGAGACTCAGAAGCTCATTTGTTGAAGTCACATTTGGCCATTGTTGTCAGCACATTTGGACACCGAGTCGTGCTGCACTGTCACCTGTTGAGGGGTTGTCTCATTCCATGCCTCACCTCCCCCTGATGGACAGCAGGTGCCCCGCAGGCCTCTGGACAGTGTCTGCATGAGACATGCCAAATGTCCACCAGCTGCCTGGCAGGCAGCTCGGGCCCCAGCATCAGCGACAAGCACAGACGTGTAAAAAGCACTTTCAACTAAGTTGCATGAAAACTTTAATTAAGAGCGTACATGACATGCTCGGTGTTGGTGAGAAGGTGGTGGGAATGGGTTACTAAAATAAGCAGCATGTCAGTTTCCCATAGCCAGAGTTGTTGTTACATGACTCTGAGATGCGAGACCTGATACTGTGGCCAGTTATTCTGAAACAGACAGATGTGTGAATACAGAACAATAGCGAAAAAACAACAAAGAGGAACCCGCTGCCCCCTCCGTCTGTCTGACTATCTGAGAGGCAGTGACCGGAAAACAAGGGGGGATATCGCAGGTGAATATAGGTTTGTTTGGGTTTTTTTTTTGCATCTTCTGTCTTTGCACAGGTATGTAATATTACATATAAAATTGAAAAGCAGCATGTGAAAATCTGTTGAGATCAGCTTCTAAGCTAGAAGGTTATTTCTGGAAAACAGCAACAGAATCATTTACTTATCATCAGAATTCTGTTTCCTATTAACATAAACAAAAAGATGCACATGACAACAAGTATAGACTTTTTTGTATATTAGAAGGATAAAACAAATCTTCATTTTCTTCATTATCTTCAATAATGAAACTAAGAACTAAAAACAGTACCACCAACTCACTACAGACAAACACTAACTTCATTGAACAGCAGAAAAGGTTCAGTTGGTCTTGACAGCGATGGTACTTCCCCTTACAAACCTCTGGCAACGAACCAAAACCTCTGTAACGTATAGTCCACCTGTTCTACAGAATGACAATACTCTCCATCTCCATCCTCTCTACTACGTGGGCCCCCCATCAAATCTCTCAGCTCCCAGGAGGACATTCCCTGGAGCCGACAGCAGCACACTGACTACTGGTTCTGGAGTCGTCGAAGAGTCTCTAAGCTTGTCTAGTAGACGAAAGAGGTTTGGGTTTATTTTCGTTGCCCAACTGTTGTATTGAGTCCCAAACTGAGAATTGTCCTGTGCTTCCCGGGCCTGAAGAGGAGTTTTCTGTTGGGATAAGGACTCATTCACTGGTCGCTGAACTCTGGATTTGCTGGCATTTTCCTTATCTTATAATCTTTTTATAGATCTTATTATCTTTATAGATTTTCCATGTTTCATGGGAGACTGGTCACGATGATGTAGGCGCATAACAATGACATTAGTTTTGTAAGGAAGTGAGGTGTAAATTTTCTGTTGATAAGTAAATTGTTAATGACATTAAACATTCAGTGTAGCTGGAGATCATTCACAGCGATCTTGTCTCCAGATGAATGTCATGTGAATGTAGTATCGTTGACATCGTTGTCATGGCAACTGCTGGAGAGAGTCTTGTGTGTTTTTGCTGCCGACTTCACGCATTAACGTTACGCTGGAGAATTTGCCATCAGCTCACAAAATCGCAGATTTTTCTCTAGTATGCGATTTCTACAACTCGTGCAAATGTAGTTGTAAGAATATATCTGAGTCATGAATAAATATGGACAAACTGTCTGAGCCTCAGTTTAGTTCTGGCCCAATAATAAAAGGTGTGATGTTAATCCATTGATTAATTATTATTTTGTTATTGCCAGTTGTTCCAGCCTCTGTCTTTGAATAAAAACAAGATGTGGACCTTTGACTAATAAGCTTGAGAACCCCTGCTGTATATGAATGATTAAGCAGAAATGCTCAACACACACACACTCACACACACACACACACACAAACACACACACACACACACACACACACACACACACACACACACACACACACACACACACACACACAGATGCTCTGTTGCTGTCCCTGCTGCAGGTGGAGACTTGCTGGACCTCTTCGGACAGATCCTCCCATGTTTTCTATGTAAACAACATACATGTATATAGAGGAAACGTAGCTTTGAGGGGAAATTTTAGACAAAACACATAAACAGCATCTATCAAACAGTTAAACAACAAACAAGTGTGGCTCTATTGAAACATGACACTGTCTTACTTTCTCATTATTTTCAGGTGGACGTGGCTGCCAACGCGCCAATATCCACTGGTTTCATTCGGCTTTCGCGTTGAGAATTCATGTTATTCCTGCTGGTGATGTTTGAATGATAAATTAATGATTGTAAATGTGATGCATATTGCATCGCCATCATGTTCTAGTTTGATAATTAGGTTTAAAAAAAAAGCTCAGGTCACTGGCCCGACCTGCAGGTTGTGATGACATGACAATACTAAGGTATAAGTAGTAAAAGAAACCATAGTTCTCAAGATGTTGTCTAAACACATTGACCTCTCGTCAACAACAGTTCAGTTGTGGAACTATCAGGTCAACGAATAAGCGAACAAGATCATAAACACGACGAGACATTAGAGGCCAGCTTTCAGTGCAGTTTTCGGTGCCATCTTCAAAATTCAAAGACACATTCTGCAGATTATTGTGCTAATCTCTGTGGCATCAACAGCAGTTTTGGAGTCATTTTTGTACACAGGAAGTACTTCATCAATCTAACCATGAGTAATAATATGCATGAAGGATGTACCTGTAGTCCTGATTCAACTTGTTCATATCCTGCTGCAGATTTTTGAGCAGACTTTAGTTTCTTTAGAATCTGCATATTACTGCAATGTGTCATTCTGGGCAGCCTCTACAGCCTGTTACATAGTAATCTGTCAGATAGTTGCTGCCTCCCTCCTGTTATTAGTCATAAGAAGTTAAGTTGAGTCCTAACTTCCTTGTAATTTATGAAGATTATGGTATAAGACAAGTTAGGCCAATTCAATAGGCTACAAATGGAAATGTTGCAAAACAAATGAATGAAAACATTTTAAAGCATATTAAGTAAAATATGCATGAATTAACTGAACCAAGTTAATCCTTTACTGAGATGCAATACCTTTTAAACAATTGATTACTTACTGTAATGTATGCATATAGGCCTAAAGAAACTGCATGGTTTTATAACCCACTAAAACACAATTAGTCAACTCTACCATGAGTACACACCAGAATTTTTTAGTCTATGATTATGAAAGATAGAAGTCTTTCCTCTTTTGTTAGTTTCTTACTTACTGACTTGTACACACACGCTACAGTATTCATTAGAATGACTCTTCTTGTGGCTGTGGCAGAGAGACAGAGAGAGACAGAGAGAGATAGGAGTGGCTGAAATAATCATCTGATCTCAGCTCTGTCTGGTAGGCAACATGCTGGATCACACCCTCGCCTCCAGCTAACAACTCTTGCTTGACACGGCAGAGGAGATGCTTCAGGAAAGATGACGGGGAACGGGTTCGGAGAGCATCTAATCACTCACAACACACAGCTTACAACAATTTTTCATTCTCATCACCTTGAAAGGATGCATTATTTTGATATGAGCGAGTACATGATAACAGTTCACCGAGCTCCTCTTGCTGTTGCATTCAAGGAGTCAGGCTGTGAGTGGATGAGCTGGATGGATGATTTCTGATAATCACTGGAATTTCTCTCGACTTGAGAGGGCGTCATATGTTCACCCCTGTCACATAACAAATATGGTACAGCCCCAAGTAAAGTTCTTCTTTCTTTGAACAAGGAAATGATTGTGTTAACAGTAATGTAACCTAATTCTCAAAAAATTGCCAACTCACTAACACCAGACATGTATGAAAACCAATACAGAGAAGAACCACGCAGAGTACAGAAGCACAATTACAAAGGAAGGTGAGCGATATCCAGTGTTTTTTCAGGTTTAAGTATTGGTGTGTGTGTGTGTGTGTTTGTGCCAGGTGCCAACAGGTATAAACAGGTAAAGGCTGTTGAGAGTAACACAAGAAACAGAAGTAAAGGAGAGAGAAAAGGTAATGAAATACCTGTAAAACAGTAAATCTACTCTATTAATTCCTCCAACTGACAACAGATCCTCTCCACTGTTGCTATGACTCTAAAACACTGCCGCACCATGTATAATCAGAAAGGAATCAACTCCAAAAACATACAGTAATCCAGTTGTGCCTCACGTTGTAATAACGTCGTCATTGCACCTTTAGCTGTTGCTGATGAAGAGCAGTCTTCCTCCCTGGGCAGTCATTAGTTTCTCGTTAGCCTGGAGTGAAAGGGATGACCTGCAAGTCTTCTGAGCATTCCCAGATGGGTGGGAGTGTCTTTACCGAACCCAAACTCCCTTTTACATGGACATTCCTGCGGTGTGCTGCTCGGCATTTCGCCAGATTCAAGTAAATTACCTAAGCAACCAGATTGTGTTTACCCATGTGTTTAAACAAGACTACAAACATAAAGCCTCACTTGTAGCGCTCGATGCTGTGGTGTTCATCACATCCCACAACACAAAAGTGTTTGTGGAAGGCACAAACATTGTGCTGATTAGACATCTGACTATAACTAATTAGCACCTAGCTATTTGTAGATGCTTAGAACTTCTGAGTGAAAAACAATCAAATTTGTCCTAGAGCTGAGGATTTACCTCCATGGAAGCACAAATGTAGGGTGGCACAAGAGAAAAGGAGTTCAAAGCGAAATGGTTCATCCTCTGGGAGACAAGAATGTTCTCAGATTCTATCATGGATACGACAGACTAAAGACTTTCAGGCCGTGGATATGATAGATTTAGATAATACTTATGCATAAATATACATTTTGATGGAGGTGATACAGGAAACAAAAAACATTAGGATCCAACTTCTGGGAACAATGAATAATCATGGCAGATTGTGCAATCGAATTAAAAACAAATAGAATCCAAATATGCCAACTTCCACACACTTAGGAGGAATAGAGGTGATTAACAAAGGAAAAATAAGCCTGTGCAGATGTGCTTTAGACACTACAACATATGCTGCTTCAGTGTTGCACAGGCACCAACCACAAGGCCTGCTGAATTCATACCTGACTGGTCGCACAAAGCTATATATATATTTATGATGAGACTATATCTGGCGAGAGCATGTATGATTAAGAATGTACGCTTGCATGTTGACATGTGAAAAAGAGAAGAGATGCACATAGAAGTACAAAACGGTCAGTTAAGGCCAGTCGGTTTCTCTTGAAATGTTTTCTTATCACAGCAGAGCTGTAGCGCTTTCCAAACAACACAGGGATAAACTTGCATTTGGGGTCGATGCTCTGATCCAATGCTCTGCTCATAAACTGGGCACATCTGATGATATTCTGGTATAACTTTCTATAATAGCAGTTGGGCAAATATGAAGTTACTTTAGAATTACATTAAAATCAACGTTAACATGAACTTTTTATAAGGAAAAGAAAAACTGAGTAACACAGACCTCATGGTAATGTGCTCAACGCATGCAAGCTATTGTTTTAAATACCACTGCAGAAGGTCCAGTGAGAAGGATTTATGGGGATCTACTAGCAGAATGTGAAATATAATATTCATAATTATGTTTTCATTTGTGTATAATCACTTGACTCATTATGTTTCTCTTTATATCTACAGAGGAAGCTGGTCCTCCTTCATGAAGTCATGTCATGTTGCACCGCCATGTTTCTACAGTAGCCCACATTCTGGGTCACATTCTGCAACCTCACCACAGTGTGTCACTAAATCCTGCAACTGGTCCTTTCAGTTATTCCTGGAGTACACTAACATGAGGCAGAAATATATAAGGGTTGCACTGGCCCCTTCTACTAAACTGAATCCGAAGAACTCAGAAAAACAACAACTTACTATCAAGAGAGTTTTACTTTTCTGCTCTGGCGTACACACACAGAAGCTGTTAATAGAAGCGTGCAGGACACAGTGTCTTTCAAATTTTTGTGCACGCTGTTATCAACCGGATGGATGATTCACAGCCAAAGAGACTGTGACACCATTCACAAAACCAGCAGGTCTATGCAAAGTGTTTGCAGTTGAAATTTTGTGCAATAATAACCCCCCCCCCCCCTTTTTTTTTTTCTCTAGGCGACAAGGTGCTGATAGGTGACAACCAATGACGGCTTATTTGGTCTAATTGTGGTTCAGCTCTGTGAGAAATCGACAGGTGACCCTCCTACAGAGCTAAACAAACAACGTTCTCTCATCACCTGCCCTCACACACACACCTGCCACAGCTGCAAACCCTCCTCTAAGATAGACCTGACTATCATATGGTTCTGCCTTCCGTTTCAAAGAAAAGACCCCTTAAAGGAGATGAAGAAACGGAATATGAATGGAATAGTTTGGACTCAGCAGTATGGAACGTGACACATCACTGAGCCAGACAAAAACTCACAAAAGTGTCCAAAAATGGGCTGAGTGTGAGTATGCCATGTGCAGTGTTACATGCGTCAAAAACTTCTAAACTAAAAGGCCAATGCACGAAAGCGCCGCTGCAAACGCTTTGTCTAACCACCTGTGGCTGTTTCTGAGAAATGCACATGAAATGGCGCCCACCACATTCAGCTCCAACACTACTATCATTACCACACCTTGCCTCCACATGCCCGAGGAGGGCTGCCCTTATGATCCATGTTTATTCTATCGAATTTCTTCTTATGGCAACATTCCTCCAAAATGACCTCATATCTAAGTAATCAAAGCAATGCTAGAAAAATATGTGAGATATGTGAAGAGGGAGTAGGAGTGAAAGAGCGAAAGAGAGAGGTCACATATGCACTTTAGCTGTAAATCCAGCTGAGGTCTCCAGAAATCTTCGACTAATCTGTCTGGACTTGATCAGTCAGGATGTTTTGCTCTCGTGCAAGAACCTCCACCGCCGAGGGCGGCCACCGCACTAATATTAGCAAGCATGTGAGCAAGCAACACCATGCTTTTCAGCCAGCAAGCTGATCCCACAACATCTCATCATTCCAGTAGCTTCTTTGGTTGCTCTGTGAAAATCACGTGTGAGTTTTTTTTTTTATGTGTCATTATTTCAGGGATAAGAACAAATCTACAGACACACACACACACACACACACACACGCAGCTTCACATGGCCAGTGTGAGTCATGTTTTCCCTTACTTGGGACGCCTCGTCCCTCACACACGTCACATTAAACAACGCACAGCGCTCCGCAACTTTTGTCAGATGACTCAATGTTATGTCATCCCGATGCTATTTCAGCCTGAGTCAACTGCATTAGGGTGGCCAGCAGCTCGGGGACCTGCCACTCTGTTATTGCTGGCGACATCATCTTTTATCCTACGACTCCTAGAAATCCCTGCTTCAGCACAGTCGTCCCTTTCTTTTTTGTCTTAGACTCTGCCCGGCGCCCTCGAGAAGATCAGGCAGCAGGTATCGGGCCTCGCTGCTTTGGAGAAATGACTGAAATGTGCTCATGGAATGGAGTATTGAAAACTGCCATCACATGATTCATAGTCTTGTTCACTCAGCAGTTCACATACTTCCTGATCGAAATCTTTTTTGTGCAGTTGGTTGCGTTAAGGCAACTTTTAACAAGACAGTACTGAAGAGTTTGGCATAGTTTAAAACTGAATACATTTTAAAAAAAGGTTTCTTTAGAGCGTGTTTATATTTGTCAAAATAAGGCATTTAAACCATTATTTTGGTGGCAGTGCAAAAACTCAAACTTTCAAATGAGATTTGAAGGTGCTTCTTATTATGGTTAATGTTTCATGATGACCCGCAGCCAGCCCCAACACACACACACACATACACACATACACACACATTCCTGCACACAAAAACTAATAACACACGATGCTACAAAAAGACGCCCATGGATATAAAGTGTGGGGACACCTCTCCTCAATGAGTGTCTCACCAGCAGCTTAGTACAGAATATCAAATCAGTTTTTTTAATTATCCATGAGAATTGGAAGCAGGGTTTATCAGCTAATCGCTCAAAGAAAAGTTTCTGGGTTAGACGAGTACCTAGAGGACGTTTAAACTGTCAAACGTTTTCATATTTTGTGACATGTGCAATAAAAGTAATTCTGGAGTAAATCTTGATGAAAAACACAACAAGCGCTTAATATTTTTGGCAAAACACGTAACACTGAATCAAATGTTCTGTCAAGATACACACACCCAACCACACACACACACACACACACACACACACACACACGCATAGCTCCAGTGATTCAGGAAGCAGGTCATGTTTTTCCATACAAAACTAGAAGGCCCAAAGAGCAGCAGTAGAGGGACTTCCTCTGCTGAAGGGCCAAATTCCACATGGTCCATGACCATTAACCCACCCAGGCTGACTCAGACCACCCCCGCCCACCCATCCATCCACCCACCAACCCACCCACCTCCCCACGCTCAACAAATTCTGGGGAAAGCCTCGACCTCACAACCAGCTGTTAGGTCTTTTCCCTTGGCAGGCGACTTGTAGAAACTTCTGAGGAGGATATGGGTCCTCCTCCTGCTGTCAACATCTCAATCTCTCTCACTTTCACGCCACCAGATATGCCAGCGAGAACAGCACAAGAGGAAATCAACCATGGGTCACGCTGAGTAGAAAATATGTACAAATGCTCGAGCAAAATCCCACATCAACGGCTGAAGAAAATGACGGAATACACTCACACTCTGTTTACTTCCCAGATTAAATTTATGGCAGGAGCTCGACGCGGGCAGCTCGATAATACCTTCTAAGAAAGCGTAACAGGTAGTGTTGAACTCGCTCACCTAAGAGAAATAATACGCTTCAGGTAAGAATGAGCTTTGAATTCGTCGATCACTGGCACGGCTGTCCATTATTCTGGCAGGAGACTTCTACACACTCTCCTGCAGCTTTATTGCTACGTCTCCGTTTTGGAATGCAATTCCACCTTAATGCAACGATGAAACGAGCTTCACAAGATCTATAAAGGGTTCCTCTAAGAGCAGACGCTCAAGTGTGATCTTTTATCTACAAACGCTGACATTTTTTAGATAATTCTGCTGTTATCAGCAACAGCGCGTGGTGATTTTACACTTCAAATGAGAAACCTCACGACGACAATGATGTGTTGCCACAAACACTATAAATCAAGCCAAATGTCCTGTGTGTGTTTTCATATTCAGCTTTAAAGGCTTCCTTACGGCAGGTCAGCGGGGTCAGTAGGCTATGGCAAAAAAAAAAAAATCTGTGCCACAGCTATCTGATCCCTTTTTCTTGGTATGCAGTTAATGAGCTTTTTGAACCCTCATTAGACACAACTCCCCCCAACACACACACACACACACACACACACACACACACACAAGCTTTTAACCCCCACTCTGAAACGTGTGCCAGCCCACTATTGTCTGACAGTGTGGAGACATGCAGCTGCCTGCAGTCTGGTCAGTAACACACTGACACGAGGGGGGGAACACACAAGGCAAAGGGCAAAGTTTGTCATCTCTTTCATACTGAGTGTGTGTGTGTGTGTGTGTGTGTGTGTGTGCGGGCTTTCCAGAAAAGCAGCCCCTGCCTAAATGACCACTATGAAGGCCTGGAAGGTCAAAGCAAGGCAGGCTATGTCTGCAGCAAGCTGGAATGCAACCCGGGATAGACTGCAGGCAAACTGTTTACATGTCTTTTATATGTGACGAGTGTTCAAGCCGGCTGCTGTAAAAACAAGACATTGTCTCTCAGGGGGAGGAAGTAAAGTTTTATTTCTAAGAGGACTCACATTAGTGCAGCTGTCCGCCTTCGGTTACTGGAAGCGCTTTGAATGAGGCTACCCAGCAGCTTGCCCTCTGAACACAAAACTCAATCATCTTTCAGTGGACATTTTTGTGCTGCTCCGATTTTCTCTCAAGCTCACACATTTGTACGAGATCTCAAACAGTCTGGAAGCTCCCAGAGGTGAATTTAAAAGCACTCTGAGGGGATCCTGCCACCCTCGCAGGGGGACTCATGTGATTTTTGTGCGCCGTCGTCTCCTGTGTGAAGTTTCTGGCTCAGTAGGCCGTTGCGGGCCAAATCTTAAAGCCGTGGCAACTCTAAATCCGCTGCTTTTCTTTCTGACAAAATAGGACAACTCAGGAGCTCCGCAGACCCACTTTCCTTTCTCTTAAGACCAGCGGCTATAAACTGCAAAGTGGAAGTGGATCTCTCGGAAATCGCCGTGTTAAAGTGACAGCGGTCCTTCCTCGTTTGATCCGCAGATCGAGGCTCCCACACCTCACCCTAACATCCACCAACAAGCCCTCGGTAAGTAGTTGTAGGCCTCGGCAAAGTCTCGGAGAAGAAAACAGACCCCGGTATCCGCTTGCGGGGTTCCCGTGTCGCCCCCCCCCCCCCCAACCTCCCCTCTCCCTCGCTCTTTCGCCGTGTTTTCGGACAAGCAGGGAAATCAAAGCAAGGGCTGAATTCACGGGAAGGCTGGACGCGTACTGACCTGGATAAACTGGATGGTCAGGGCTGATTTCCCGACACCTCCGCCTCCGACCACAACCAGCCGATACTTCTCCTGCACCGAGCCGTCCTTCCAGCCTGCCATCGAGGACACTTCGCTGCGCTCGCCGCCGCCGCCGCCGCTGCCGGAACACCAGTGAGCAGCAAACACCCACTTTTTTTCCTGTAAACTGACGAGGCCCTGCAGTGGAGAGGAGAGACCGCAGGAAAGAGCGCAGATGGGTGCCACAAAAAAAAAAAAAAAAAAAACACTCGTAGTCCGTGTAGTGCGCGGAGAGATAGGAGAGAGGTCCCGGAGCTACGCGCGCCTCTCCATACGCCTGACCGTGTTCCAGCCTCGACAACACTGCGATGTTCGAGCTGTGGAGCCGATAGTAGGAGTAATCAGCCAGGCCAGTACTAATGTCTGGCGCTAGGGGCTCTTCTACAGGCTGTGTGTGTGTGTGACTGCCTCAACCACCCCCCCGACTGCACACACACACATGCTCAAACACACACAGTCCTAACCCACCCTGCAGCCCTGTCCTGAGACTAATATCGCACACCCCTGCAGACACATTCCTGTCCTCAAACACAGCCTGCACACACGCACACACACACACACACACACACACACACACACACACACACACACGCTTATTGCACAGCGATAATAACGGTGCCCTGCAGCTCCCATCATAATGCAAACTGTTAGTCTTTATTCACATATCTTATAGGCCAGTTTTCACAACTCCTACTCCTGCCTCTCACTCTCTCACACACATGTACAAACCAAGCAAAAAATAAACTCCCAGTATTGAAATATCACATCTCATATCACTATTTCCACCGTATTGGCAAATAATGATGAGGATATTTGTCCCATTCAGCTGTGAGGCCCTTTTTGAGGATGCAGATGTCTAAAAGTGGCTGCCTCATTGTTCTGCGCCCTGATTTATCACACCACATCGTGTCCAAGCATCTGAATTGCTCGGTGGGAAGAGCAAAAATTGATGCAACACACTTTAAAAACATCTCACTACATCAGGTGCTTCCCAGTAAAGGCCAGGAATTACTGTTGCCATCGAAAAGGGTAAATCTCACAAACACACAAAAACCCCTCATATAATTAATCAATAAAATAAGGGTTAAACAAATAAAGGCAAATAAAGCAATACAAAGGGCCTAATAAAAAGGTTAATAAAAACATGACTGCACAAAAGATCGTATAAAAACATGCTGTATAGACTTTTAGTAAACTCACTTTTGTTGGTCTCATTTTTTGTGTGAGTCATTACAGTGATTTGTAATTCACAAGACCCTTACAAAGGCTTTGACATCCTGATCATCTGCATCATAAAGAAGGTGATGGTGATGTTTATCTTCTGCTTCGAAGAGGTTTTGTGAAAACCCATCACTGACACCACAAAAAGTGACGAACTCTGATTTTTCTGGCAGATTAAAACATTTTTTTATGAAATGACAGACTTTATTTCAGAGACTTGTGTTATGTCAACATGTCAATTATACTATAAGTCATGCCATGACAAATCTCATTACAGGACTATATGCAGAATATCACCACTCTGTCTACTTTGACGCCTGTGGCGCCATCTAGTGTCAACAGAAACAGGCTGGCCCTGAAACTGTGCCCATCAATGTTGGTCAAAGTCTTGATAAGAGCGTTTAAGTAAATAAAAATGGTTTCAGACATTCATATTAATAGTTAATACAAATATACAGTGTTGATAATATTGTTTTAGGCTTCAGTGTCCCGTATGTGGGTTTAAAGCACAGAAGACAAGCTTCCAAACAATTACATTATTACACAGAGGATAAAAAGCAGAAGTCACTTTGACACTTGATGCAAAACATAATAAAGCCTCTATAAAGTCACTGTTCCACAGACACAGTACGGATCCCCTCAAAAATATGAGGAATTAAAGAATGTGATCGCTTGCTGAAGAGGATTTTCTGCCTATATGATAGTTTGCCAAAAGAGAAAATAACTACTTAAAAACATGTGGTGCAAATTCCCAGATCTCAGGTTATGGAGTTTAGCTGTGATTGTAGTAATTATATCTACTCTAAATCCAAAGAGGCTGCACAGTGCACCCAATAGCTTGGCTGTGACAGTGCTGCCAGATAGCCAACTGTTTACTTTCACAGCTGAAGCTCTGACCTCAAAGCCACCTTCCAGCCTTTATCTCACCCCCCGGAGAGACAGATTTCACTGATATTGCAAATGTGTGACCGGAGGTTGTGACCCTTTAATCTGGCATATTCCCAAAAACGTCCCTTTACTCATAAATTATAAACAGGAGGGCAAGTGGAATATGTAGGTCTGTGCCAGCACTAATCCATCTCCATCTCATTATCACAGTGACAGTAAAAACTTGCAGACTGCTTTTAGAGTACCTTTGAAATCACTGCAATATATCATTCGAGGTTAAAAGAAATCACATCCCAGTCTGGTATATGTATGTATCTTAGAGTCTTCATGTCATTTTCAATTTGGGGTGCTGACAGAACAAGATCCAATCATTTTCACACTGTGCAAGATATCACAAGGGCCATCTAAGGAATTCTAATTAGAGCCTAAGGCGAGAAGGCCAGACAGACCAGGAGCTCCAGGCAGGAGTCCCTTTACTTTGGGACACAGCAACAATTCTCTTTGAAATCACTCACTGAACATCTATCATGTCACATGTCCAGTGCAAATTTCCAGGAGACAGCAGTTCAGTCATTTGATGAGTGGTAAATGACGCATTTTGCTTGGGGATATTTTTACATGTAGAAAGTGGCTGGAAACACCTGCATTTCCCTCCTCTCCCCCTCCCTTATTGAAAGTGTCTTTTGAGATGTCACAAAATGTACAGTGACATGATTAATTCAAGTTCAGTTATATCATCAAAACTAAATGTCAGGCTACATATAAATCAATTCAAAGATTTAAAAAGGAACTTGGGTACAAAGTACTAGAAATTAAATAACTATGAACAAAGCCTTGTCCAGAGCTACTGTAGATTTTCATCTACAACTTCACAATTTACTTAGAAAAGGAAGAAACCAGTGATGTTAAAAAAAGACAACACTCCACATTAATGTCTTTATTTCAAAAATCAAATCATGTGACCTGTAATGAATGAAATAAGTGGATAAAGTGGAAAGTGTCAAAACTAGAACAGCATATGACTCAATGAATACAGCAAAGTTGGAGCGAAGTTTTCTCATTCTTTTAATACATATGTTTATTGAAAATTAAACAGGACAAGGAAAGAACATTACTGAGATGTAGTTTTCAGACAGATGAGATGTAAAAAAAAAAAAAAGGAAGAAGAAGAAGCAACTGACCATATAGAGATATAGAGTTCTTAATTTGCTGTGATGAAAAGGCTGTAAGATGATCGGCGATACAAGAGAACAGCAGGTGACTTTTACAAAGTCAGAGGGATCAGCTGGATGAGTCGTCTCAGACATTTGTCTTTTTTTGAGAGAGGTTGATCTTGTCACCGAGGCTCAAGGCCATCCCCTGTGAAATGAAAGAGGGAGGATTCATTGTAAAAGACTCCATATATTAACAGACTTGATACATACTGATAAGAGCATTGAGCTTCAGTGCAACATCGCCTATAATGGGTTAATTCATGTATTCACTTTCCGATCCATTCACCAAGGTATTAAATTAAATGTTATCCTTCCAAAAGATTCATTCATTCATTGCCTTAGAGCAAACAAATTCAACCAAGCTTTTACTTCTCAGATGCGTAGGGGTTCATGGTGCAGCAGCTGTGACCCACCTGACTTTTGGCTCTAATGCGTATGTGTCCGTTGACAGGTGCCTCAGGCCCCAGGTGGATGGGCTTCTCGATGCTGACATTAGCCAGGGCGTCTTCTCCAAAGATAGAACGAGCATAAAGGTTGGCAGCCATGAAGCCACAGAAGCCAGACAGAGCCTGGTTTGTAAGACAAAAAGAAAAGAGTTGAGAATATTGCACGCCAACAACACAGTGTGACACACTTCATCCAACAGGATGGGTTTGGTGATGGCATTTCTTGTGATAGTTTTTTCCTGACATGCATCAGTTCCAAAAGTTTTAACCTCAATGACATTATTAGACATCTCATACCAACCTTCTCAGGAGTCAGACACTTCATATTGGTGGATTTGAGGATATGCTGGAGGTAATCGTTCAGATCAGTGATGTTGGTGTTTACTGTCACCTACAACAAAGACAGGACCATGTTCAATATTCACATTTTCCTAAATATTCTTATTGATTAGTCTAAGTTGAGACAACAACAAACCTTACAAACATGTCTGACTCACTGCGCTCAACAAAGCAGAACTGCAAATCTTACCTTGTTTTCCCACTCAAACTCTGCCCACATCTGTCTGAATTCTGCATCGGTGCAGGATGCTGGCTGGATGTAGTCCATGATGTCGATGTGGATGTCGCTGAGGACGACGCAGTTTCTGTCACTAGCAGCTCCCGACACATCGTAGACTGGGAAGAAAGAATCGAACATCCCCACAAATGAGAAACACGCTCAAAACAAACAAAAACATAAACTGAATGACAATGGTCAACGGATGCAAAAATATTTGTCTCACCAATGTTGCCAAATATAATGCCATTCTCAGTAGAGGCCACCTTGACATTGGCCTTGATGTTAGCAAAATCGTGAGGAGCCAGAGTTAGAGGCGAAGGCTTCTCAACCAACTTGAGATCACCTGTAAGATGGATATATTTATTTAAATGTGTACGTAGAACAATATAGGAACACAAATGTGATGCATGAATTAGAACCACTTGGGAAGAAAACACATTTTGTTAAGTGAGGTGGAAAATAAACTAACCTAAAGTGGCCAGCTCAAGGGTGCAGTTCTGGAGAGTATCACTGGTCTGGTTGACCACCAGCACGTCCAACACAATGTCATACTGGTTGACATGAACGTAGGCTTCAGCGTACACTGGGTCTGAGAAGCCTGTCAGCTGGGTCACCTACATTGGACAAAATTAAGTTCACATTAAACATTTTAATTTGTCTGATTCTTAATGTAATTTCCAGTTCTTGTATGGTAAGATTTCTGCAGGGCTTGTGGTGTACCTTGTTGAGTTTTGACGCCAAGGGATCAGCAGCCTCCTTCCTCTGAGTGTTTCCCATAGCGGCCAGCAGACTGAGCTGGAACTGGTCCTCCTTAGAAGTCATTTCATTTTTGGCGGTCAGCTGCATGAAGGAGATTGGGTCGTCCGCCTGCACCGTTACGTTACGTTTCTCAGACTCTTTCTGCGGAAAGAATAAGAAATGTTGGTTAGGTGGATAACCTGGCCCCCAACAGAATCCACAAACCAAAAATACAGATGGCAGTAAGTCAAGATGGAAAAACAAAAGGGGATCAGAAAGAAATTCAATTAAATCAAGTAAAGATTTAAAGAGCAACTTGAACCCTCACACATCAATGTTGCATAAGATCATAAATTCTTACAAAAAAAACTTATTGGGATTTGAACAGTTATCACGTGTTCTACAAATATAAATGTGCACTTGCGATATTGATAAATGAGGGCTGGGTCCACAAATAAGTGATTAGACCAAAAATGTGTCCACTTCCTCTGCTTGTCATGATGCTTCAGCTGTGCCCAGCTGTCAGGAGGTTAAGTACTGAGTTCAGCCCTCTGAGTCAACGGCTGTTACCTTCTGTGACAGCTTCTCTTCCTCCAGTCTGACGGTCAGCATATGTGACAGGGATTTGCGGCACTCCTTGTTGAAAATGTCATTCATAAGTGGTGAGCACTCTGACAGGACCTTGAGGCACAGCGAGATGCGGTCCACATCATCGTCTGTAATTGGCTTCTTGGGCAAAGAGGACTTGCCCAGGTGCAGCACAGTCACCATGATCAGCATGGCCTCTGCAACAAACGACTGGAAGGGACAGCGGCACAGCAGGGATTAGAGGGACAGGCAGCTGGTTTGATGGTTTGCACAAAGGTGTTGCCTTTCAGTGAACTGAGGTCAACTTACATTTTGTTTCTTTTTGTCTTGAACAATAGCAACATAGCGCAAGGCGACTTTGGTCAGTGTGGTGGCCAAGGAAGCTGCCACATAGAAGTCTCCATCCATCAGGAAGCCTCTGAGCGGAGGCCTGGAGCAACAAAGTCAGTGATGGTTGAGTGGCAAGATAAGATAAAACTTTATTGATCCCAACAGGGAAATGTACTTGCTACAACTCCATAAAATCAACGGAATATTACAGGATAATTGCGATATCCCCCCCCAACAACGTGTAATCTTGTTTACCTATCCTCCTCTTTCTTCGAAGGCCTGGAGGAACTGAGGGCACTCTGTGTCACATAGGTGCCCATCTCTGTCACCAGCTTCTGGGCTGGAGCTGCACTCACTTCATCCTCTGGTTTCACCTCTCCCGTCTCTTTCTTTATCTCATTTTCTACGATTGGGATCTGTCAGAGCAAGAAACTGTTGTCAGAGATTTGCGACAACTTCGGTGAAGTTGGGACTGACAGGTGAGCTTGTGTTACAATAATTTTTCACAGTGATGGACAAACGCACCTCTCCCAATGACCTGCGCACTTCTGTCATCACACTCTGGATGTCTTCCTTGGTGCTGCAGTATTCTCCCAAGATCCACAACGCTCCCCTGTAGATCCTAAAACATGACAACGATGACAAAAAACATGAACATTCAGAGCTACATTCTCTCGTACTGATATATTATCCAGCCCTAATGATAAAACTCAGTCAAGTCTGACTTTTCAGGCTTTTGTCAACTGTTTATCAAAGCAGTTGACAAACGTGACTACAGAGAGAAACTTGACATGACTCAAAGTTGCATCGGGCAGAGAAACTGATCAAAATCAGACCAATTTCATGCAAGATAACCAGCTTCTATAGTGTAAAAGTTGCACTGTTCTGTACATTTTCTTTTTTCTATCTTCTTCTTTCCATATTTGCCTAAATCAAGTAGGCCAACCCAAATTTGAGACGAGACAAAAACCAAGTCACTACATAATATCCAGAAGGGCAATATCGCTCCTGCTATAGTATTGTTTTTATAGCTTATTGTATCTGATCATATTGTTTTATATCTTACTGTTTTATAGCCTACAGCAAATCTTAATGTTTCATTCATATAAACTGCACCATGAGTTAGTCTAGTTTGAACTTTTTTTCTCTAATTGCTGTTTGATATGTGTGAATACTCGTCAGGATTGCTACGCTGTTTCATTGTACTCAATCAAAATAAAGGAATTATTTTCTAGTTTACACTATAGTCCTCTTCAATGCGTTATAAAGCCTTACTTGACAGTTTTGATGGCGTGAAAGACTTCCAGCATCTTCTCGATGACGAGGGGTCTCAAGTTGTCAAACCTCTGAATAGCCTCCCGTACAAACTCCAGCACATCCGCAGCAGCTGCCTCATTAGTGTCACTTAGGAACTCCATCAGCTGTAAATCATATCAAACAGAAATGCCTTGATATATTTCATTCTCTCTCTCTATATATATATATATATCTATATCTATATCTACACACACACACACACACACACACACACAGTATAAACCACCATTTAGGTCTCCTTCTTTTTGATGTTCTGAACTAATTAGAAACTCACCACAGGTATGACATTGGCCGCCATGTCAGGGAAGCGCACGCTGCAAGAATGGAGAGTGCGCACCAACAGCTGCCTGTACTTATCAGTGTCTTCATGTTCTGTTACATTGTTTGTCTTGATCACCTCTTTCTTCAAAACAATCACCAACTGGAAAACAAATACATGTCACTATGTTTGCTGTACATTCCATTGTTTTTCTCTGCTTCCATGCATGGACATGGAAACAACAACAAAAGCGCGGATGTGCTCAGCGCGCCGCTGACCTCTTCTACATTGCGAGATGAGACGAGGTCCAGTGCCAGCTGCAGGGTCTTCTTTCTCACTTCCAGGTCAGGAGTGCTGAGAACACGCAGGATGTCCATGACAAGGTCCTGGATAAACAAACATCCAAATTAAGCCTGAGCAAAGTTGATACACTGCAGGTGTACTGTCTGATAATAAAACTACATTTGTCAGACTCACACATCTTCCTGACTTTTTCTGCTGCTTTTGACTTATAAACTGGACTAAATAAAACTTAATTCTGTCAAAAATACTTCTACTAACAAGTTCAACAAAAACTGATCACAGCCACAATTCAACATACCTGGAGTACACGCTCATGAGTGGGGTGCTCCTTCAGTTCAATCAGACGATCAAGAACAATCAGCTTCACATTGTTGTCGCTCTCCTTGATGATCAAATCGATGTAGCACTGGGCAGCAGCCTGGAGTCCAACAAAGCACACAATGCATAAGAGACTGTACTAGACCAATGACATCACTGCTGAATTAATTGTAGTACAATACCAGTACAGAACAAACAGTATGAGACACACACAAGATCACTGACAAGACCTTGGCGATGTACCTTAATGGCTGTGGGAGCACTGGAGAGGGTTACAAGAGTGCCAGCAGCCTCATACTTAACAGCTGGACTGGAGGACTGCAGCAGGTTGTAGATGCAGCGGATAAACCGGGCACGCTCAGAGGGGTTAGCGTGGCAAACCTAAAAGGCAGAGAACACGAACAGCAAGCCCTCAGACATTAAAGCAGCTCTTCTGGTTGCAGGCTGTTGTGCTACGAAGCTTACATCTGGCTAAAAAAAGCTTTGACTCACTTTGTAAATCAGCTCCACAATGACCAGTTGGAGAATATCGCCAAAAGTGTGAACTTGGTCAATACAAGTGCTGAGGTAATCCAGAGCTCGATCCTGCAAGACGTGAATATGTGAATGACATACTTGTAAGTCTAACGGCACACAAAAGTAGGAAAAGTAAGACAAGGACAAAATGCTACAGACCTGATCTGCATGAATCAGCATCATGAAAGCATTTCTCTTACAGCTGGCATCTTTCTCATTGACAAGAAAATCATGGATCAATTCTGGAGCATCTGGGATGAGATGTTCAAAGTTCCTGAAACAAATAAAAGCAAATACAACAAATAAAATCAGCTGCTTGCTCTTTACTAAGGACTGGAGTACAAAATCTTTTGAAAGGCAGCTGAACATAAACTGTTTAAGTTTGTACCGATAGATGGTGTAAATGGCCAGGACAGCATTGCGGCGCACATAGCTGTGACGGTGCTCCAGGCAAGCCCGGATCGCTGGCATGAGAGGCTCAAGCAGCTCGGACTCCTTCAGCTTGCACAGGAAACGCAGAGTGGAGCCACGGATGAACTCATTGGGATGCTGCAGGTCCTGAAATTGAAAGAAAGTTCACATGGGGATTTTAACACAACATATTCTAGCCAAGTTACTATTTTGATAATTGTATTATTATTGTGTTATATATATATATATATATATATATATGTAAGGACAAAATTCAGCTGTAGGACCAGGAATTAGTGGAGGTTTACTGGACATGATGTTGATTCAGCAGTCACACCACGCTGCCAAACTGGCATTCAGCCACCTCTTCAGATGTGTACATCTCATTTGACCACTTCAGTGTATATCAAAAATAAGTCTATTTGCTGATTTTGTTGTCACAGTTTTAACAATTCTTTGCCCTGTTGTTACACTGTGTGTTGCAATGAGGAGGACACCTTATTTTACCTTTCTGTAGGCGTCACAGACCAGGATCATCTCCTGAAGCAGCTTGCCATCTGGGGTTGTTTTGGGAACAATCTCCCAGAACACCAGCAGCAGCTTTTTGATGGTGTGGTCTTGAAGAGGCAGGACAAAGCGAATGATAGTCATCAGCAGTCCTGGCAACTTCTCACCATTCAGGATCATGATGATGACCTTCTTCAGGGCCTCGGTCTTTGCCTTAATCTCCCCCTTTTCTGTAGAAAAATGATTATCATTATTACTACTATGTAATTATAATGGCCTTATATGTACTATAACATATAACATACATTATGATTAGCATTTTGATAAGAAACTGATCATCTTGATCATTTGTCAAGTAAAGCAAACATTGGTTACAGTCAATAACTCACAGACCTCACTGGCAGTAGTTTTTCAGTAGAACTACTTTTTACTGAAGAAATAAACCCTATGAAAATGTCTGACAGTGAGGTGTGTGGATTATCCAGAGGAACCAGGGCAGTGTTTCAGAAAAGAGGCGCTTTGCTTTTGATTCTTTTTGTATTTTTGATGCTGTGATCACCGCAAATTAAAACACCTCCAATGTAGTGAGGTGGAGAGTTTGAGAAATGAACGCCTCCCCTCTGTACAGTTTATTAAGGTGAAGAAATCTGTTTAGGAACATCTTTGCAAGTTAACATTAAGAATAGTTACCTAGATCAGTTTTTAGGCTGACTTCAGAAGGGGGCTCTGAGTCTGATGTAACATTGATCAGAGTGTAACAAACATTCTCTGCAGCTGTCATTTTGCTGCTGGACTTGTATCCGCTTGGCAGAAACCCAATGAATGTCACTCACTGGATGATATCTATGAGAAACAGAAAAACAATAGACTTAGTAGATGTAGAAAACATTTAGACAAACACATTAAAATAACTGCAGCAAACGTGAGGTATAACTACAAATCTAGACTGAACAATGTCTGCTTTGACTGCGGAAACAAAATAAATCTACTGTGCAGCATCATGTGCATACAACAGGATACAGCACCGCAGGGTCATATTTCATTTCCTTTGCAGCGGCCGAAGAAGGCATGGATACCCATTCCAGCCATCAAACTGCTTATGAGCTTTTTAAAACCCAGAACAGTCATTCAGGTATCAATCACAGAGCTCACATCTACTGGAAAATTGCCAATAATGGAGCTAATGCAGTCTACAAAGCAAGATTTCCCAAATATATAGGGATGGCACCGAATATTTTACTATTCAGATATTTGTTCGTTGGGTAGGTGTTTTGTACTCAAATCTGGGATTCGTTTTTGCTAAATGTAGGCAGTAAAGGCAAACTGCAAAACACATTTTGTCAGCACATTCTTGTACAATATAAACCTTATAAACATAAATCTCACATCTTGAATTTGTTGGAGGTAGTATGCCGTTTCTGTGTTTCTGTGCCACAGCACTTTGTGTTATTGTGTGACTTTGGTGTTTTAACACATAAATTTGAATCCAAACTAAACAGTATAACAAAAACAAACTAACCGACTGAGGTAGCGGTAGGCTAGCAACGTATGTGTCCTGTGAGGTAAAATTACTGTTTTTGTCACATGACTCTGGTGGCTTTGGAGAGTGTGATATAATGACAATCTCCCAGCTGTCTGACACAAGGGAAAGCAGTGAAAATATTCTAAATATAGCATGCACTTTACTGATATTGATTTTTTTAAGGTTTGTCTAAAGATCCATTTTAACCTGCTTCCAGTGGAAGTAATTGGGAACAAAATGTACAATTGTGTTCAAGAATATATCTATATAAGTTTATCTGAAGCTAATTTGAGGTATCAGTAGACTGAGTTACTCAATTAAATGGGTCTCTTTCAAAGTTACAGTAGTAGCAGTAGCAGTTGAAGTAGCAGTATAAAAGTTTTCTCAGATTGTGTTTCCATGTGGCAGAATAACATAAAGAGATCATTTTGTATTTAAAAAGTGGGTAACTCTGACAGATACTCGCTTGATTTGCCTAACTCAGACTCCTGAAACCTCATATTAACCTCAGGTAAATTCTGGAGCATAGTTTTACACTGATCAAGGCCTGTGAACCCTCATCACTGACATCAGAAGGACATTAGGAAGGGATCTATAAATGGCCAGTATGAGAAGGAGGAATGATCACACCAAGCACCTTTTTCAATGTACATGTGGGAAACGATTATTGTTTTAAACATGTGTGAACCTATCCGTTAATGGACCAGTGTGTAGGATCTAGTGGCATATAGTGGTGAGGTTGTAGATTGACAGCCGCTGAATACCCCTCACCTCACCCCCCCCCCCTTCTAATTTTGTAGGAGAACCTAAGGCGGCCACTGAAATTGCAAAAAATGTGAAAGACCCTCTCTAGAGCCAGTGTTTGGTTTGTCCATTCTGGGCTACAGTAGAAACATGGCAGTGCAACATGGTGGACTCTATGGAACGTAATGAAAACAATTCTTATTGTAAGGTGATTATACACCAATGAAAACACAATTATGAATATTATATTCATTTTCTGCCAATAGATCCCTCCAAATCCTACACACTGCACCTTTAAACTAAAAAGCTTGCTTAGGCTTATGCACACCAAACCATAAACAGACATTGTAAGCAATCTTACACCCTAAGCTAATAAGGCTTTTAGTAATGCAGAACACACTGCTTTAAAGCCACTGGGTCAGCCATTTTTAAACAAATTATTTCATATTATGAACAATTGTTAATAAAAGCATGGCAAGTAAGCAACTGAAATGGCTTGTATATTTGATTTATACTCTATTACGTTTCTCGTTTTGCTCACAAAAACCAATGTATGCCACAGGTACCTGTGAACCTAAAAATTACAGACAGGTCTGTGTGATGCCTGGAGTGTGTGTGTGTGTTTTGTTCTGTTTTTTAGTTCTAGTTATAACAAAAGGAGGAGCTGTGTTCTTGCTGAGCTGTCTGAATAGATCCTAAGCTGCATATCAAGAGGTCACATTTACTTGGCTCGGGTATCTTCATGACATTTTCTGCTGCTTTAGACTGTAAAAACTAGACTGTTGTCATCACAGCAAGACAGGCAAGACGTGCCTTCGTGACAGCAAAACGTTAAGAAGCTAACGTTACGGTGGGTTATTAACGTAAAAGCAAGTCAAGAAAGTGTGACACGCAGCGATAAGACTACAGCTAACTGCTGTTATAGTGTTAATGGCGGTACCTGTGTTAGCACCAACAGCTGTGCACAAAAACCTCAACAAAACGCAAACATCAGTTAGTTAGTCGCCTATTCAATTGGTTTGACTAAGTTAAGATAGATAAACAATTACCAACTAGTGACCGTTAGCTAACGCTAGCTTAGCTTCTGCCCAGGCTAGCAATGAAATGGAGGACAGTAATGTTAGCTAGCTGACTTCACGCTTACCACGGATCATACGAGACAAGACCTCTCTGAAGTTGGTTAAAACTACATTACAACACGTACCCAATTGCACGAGTATAACCCTCCAAAGTGGCCTTGGGTATCCAGGTTTGGATATTTACATCTGTAAAAATTGTCAGAGGCTCCCTTCAGCGAGCTGTCTCTTCGGCTCTCCACCACTTCCTAGTGACGTGGAAGATCACTTTCTGAGCCACATCACTGCTACCGTGCGCCGGAAGGGTCAAACATGAGCGCAACAACACCAACGCGTAATATCCAAGATAATCCTGAATCGCTCCCGACATATCACTTCCACAGTTTGACGATTTTTCTCAATAAAACGGCTTAGGGTCAACTAAATCTTACAAGGTGTTTGGAAGTGATCGTTAAATACCACTTATGACTTCGCTCCCTTTTCATATAAAAACTAATGAATTATGGTTATTTACGATGGATAATGATTACTGATCATTTCAGTAGTTGTGAAAAAGACAAAATATGCACTCAAAAGACTGTACAGCTAGAAAAAAAGGAAAAAATTGTTCACATTTTAATGTTGATGCAGCACCCTCCAGTGGACGCGTGTCCTCAGTGACATAGTGCAAAAGGAAACAGAACAAATACCACTGGAATATTTTGCTTTTTCAATACATAGCTTGCAAAACTGTAACACTACCTGTTGTAATATATTGTGTGGCTGCAAACACCGCAATAAACTACAGTCATTCTTAGACTGACTAACTCCCACTTCCATGCAAGTCTTTACACAGGCATGCATATTCAAATTGATAATGATAAGGGGTTTATGGTTTAACTCAAGGGCAAAATATTTATTCCAGTCACAGAGCAACAATGGCTTCACACGTCCTTCTTTCTACTCTATGCGCTTACTATGAAAATTAGTAGTAGTATTAGTATTAGTATAGCCGTAGTGTTTTTCATGACCTCAGACAACTGTGCCCAATTTGAAAACTGAAAAACGTAATGTTTTCTCAGGCCTGACAGATTATCAGGCCATCATAAGTAACTGTGTGTTTGTGTATGTATGTCTGTTTGTGGTTAGTGTCTCTAGGGTGCATTCGGGGGTTGTCAGTTTCTTGTAGAGGACAGTGTTCTCTTTTCCTTTCTTGTAGTTTGGTAAATCTGCCAAGCCTTTCCATGGACTGTTTTCACAGCACACAGTTTGACTTGTCATAGCAGCCGAGACACAGGTGTAATAAATTACATTAAAGATGGCTCTATTGTATTTAAGGGTTCCAGTAAGCGGCATGCACAATGCAAGTGCTCTGGAATTGGCAAAACTAAATGCTCCGCAGCCATCGTTAATATTATTAATTGCACCTGTTCTTTTTCTACTGTGACATGTCAAAATTACGGCTGTGAAAAAAGTTCTCTGTGGCAGCTCAAAGATTAGTCTGTAATGACATCACCACACAATTTGTCTGTCTGCTGTTGTGACTTGTTTAAGTTGATATGACTGGACAGTGTAAAAATAACAGGACATTATGTGAATTATGGAAGGGTTTTTGTTTAAGGTTAAGAACTTATTTGCTCAAGGAAGCAATATGTAGGAATTTTAGTTTACAGGATTCAAAAATTAAAAAAATTATCAACAGATTGTCAAGAAATAACAGCACTGCCCCGCCCCGGTGCTCCAAGCTCCCTGTCCAGCCAGAGTCAGCTAATAGGACCACTAGCTGCACGTCAGACGTTAACTGAGCTAACCAGCTAACAGCAGCTACAATTATCAGCAGTTAGCAGTTACTGTGTGTGAGTACTTTGCACCTTTATGCTGGCAGTCCTCATGTATCAATGCTTCAATTCAAAGTGTTTCACAATTTGTTGGTGTGACCTGCTAACACAATGTTCTCCTTATGTCCAGATGGCAACAAGGTAGCTTATGTTTGAGGAGAGCCTAAATGCATTTAGCTAGCTAGCCAGAGCATCCAATGGGGCTTGTTTTGTTACTGCCAGTCATGAACAATGGTTTAGACTGCATATTTTTATCTCACCAAAAGTTGTTAAAGTTGTTATTATATATATTTTTAGGTATCTTACCACTAGTCAGCAGTTAAAACTGATCAGTTTAAGGAACAATCATCCACTTTAACAAGTTCAAGGTTCAAATCAAACGATCCCAGAGCAACCTGATGCAGCGACATGCGGTGGCAAAGCTAATTTAGACTTTATGCATAGGTGAGAAACTGAGTCATGAGAGGTATTCAAAATTGTAACAATTAATTCCTTAATTTATTTCAATTTCAAACAAACAGATACAGATCAAAACAAACTAAAAACACATAAAATATTCCAAATTAATAATGACAAAGGCTATTCTACAAATAGGGAATGCACCTGAAGCAAGGAAACCTACAGGAAAACGTTTTGGAAATTAACCATTCAGTTGTAGTGATATTTTCTTTATTAAATGGGGACTTTTTAAAAGTTCCCTCATTAAGTGCAGCCTCGGAGTAAATTGATTATGTTAAAATACGGGCTCAGGTCAGGATTGGCTCAGCGCTCCACATAACAAAGCCCTGAGGTGTGAGTTGTGGCCTGTAGGCGGCGACAGAGAGCCCCGTTTCTGTAAAAACAACATCTCACCTTCTTTCTTTAGTCCAAGTGCTGGAGCACGTTTGAGTGACCATGGAGTGCGTTTGCTGTCATGTAGTTCAGCGTTAATACGGCGTGAATATCAGGAGAGGGGGGACTTTTCGCGTGGATACGGGGAGCCACAGTCGAGCCATGGCTGCACGGGAGGAAGGAGAGGTTTTGCACAGTAAAATAAGGCACCACGACGGGGCTGGAAGTGTAAACAGCTCAGAGGGCTTCAGGAACGGCTATGTGAAGAGCTGCGTCACCCCTCTCAAACAGGACCATCAGAGGGGATTTCTGTTCAATGTGTGCAGGTTTTGCAACGAAGACATTCTGAATTCAAAATTGCTGAAGGTCCCTGCCCTGTACGTCGGCGCGTTCGTGATCTTCGCGGTTTCTTTTCTCATTTCTAGGAGCTTGCAAAGTGACTCGCTTTGGGATTTGCGGACTTTTTTGTCGGGCTTCTCCCAGTCCGTCAGCCCTTTATTCAGCATAGGATGTGCTTTCTTCTTTCTGACGTTTTACCTGAGGAGGAAAAAGAAGGAGGGCAGCAAATGCTGGCTCGTGTCGCTGCCAGCATCGTGTTACCTCGGGGATTTTTTGGTTTTGCGGTTTTTGCAATGGGGAGAGGACCAGCACCAGATGCAAATGGTGGGCAGGTTGTTGTTCGTGCTGGGATGTGTGGGTCTGCTCACGCTGATCCCCACTCTGAAACTCAAACACAGTGTCCTCATACTGGTTTTTGCCAGCGTTGTGTGGCTGGTTTCTTTCACAAGTTTGAGCGGTCTGCCCGCTCTGCTCAGACCGCTCTTCGCCTGCTTTGCGGGGGTTTCGGGCTCCCTGCTGGGGCTCTGTTTTGACCGTTACTACCCGTCGAGGGAAGCACCGAGTGGGATTTCCACCACGGAGGAGAAGGTCCCCGTGATCAGACCCAGGAGACGGTCCAGCTGTGTTTCACTCGGGGAAACGTCGACCAGCTATTATGGCAGTTGTAAAATGCCTCGCAGACCCTCGTTGCCCTGTATATCCAGAGAACAGGTAAGTCTTCCCTCCCCTGCAGGACCACGTCTGTTGTTGTGGTTCAAAAGAAGGCCCGCTGATCATCCACAGCTCCCCCGAGTGCACATGTGCACAAGGAGAAGAAAACACAGAAAAAATCCCACACGAAGCAAATCAAACTACACAAAAGCATTCCCACACAGAGCAAAACTAGCCTGACATTTCATATTTAAGAAATAAATTACTGCTTAATGAGGAAAACACACAAAAGAGGATATTGTATTATGAACGACTTAAAAAGATTATTATAGACTATTACAGGTAGAAGGCAATCTGAAATTAATTTTTGCAGTGTCTTATATATGTGAAGAAAGGGCTTTGTCAAAATAAAATTCTAGCATTTCAGCCAATTATCAAAACAGCCTTTAAATACTTCTAATTAAAGATAATTCAACATGCATCATGTGCAGTTTACTGGCCTACAGCACTTCCTGCCATCATTAATGCTGATCAACATGTAAAAGTTCCTACACCAGATTATCAGTGAAATGTGAATGTCCATCCACATCCTGCTACACCAGGAGCAGCAGCAGAGCTAGTGATGAAGCCTTTACGGTCCCATCTGACTGTAGCAGTCAGCCACACAGACTGATGGTGAGCACGCGCAGGGATTATTCAGTGTCCACGGGCCACATTCAGCTTGTGGTTCTTTTTGTTTGCTTGTGCACGCGAGCCCCTGCAAACAGTGTAAAACCAGTCTGTGTACATGCAGCAGCTAACATGTCCAGTGCAAAGTGATGCTCCTTTCTACTCTGCTTCAGTTTTGTAAACCAATACACCGATATCGAATGATAAACACTCAGGATGAAGACTATCGTGTTGCACGCGATATGCTGTGGGCAAAAAAGCTGATGCAAGCTTTTGCTTTAATTTGTGTGTAGACAATGTGGACAAACGTCAGCATCGTTGTTAGTATTATTTTTGAACAGTGTATTGAGCAAAACATGCAGTTCAGTAGTGGATGCCAGGCCATCAGCTCACACACATTGTTTCTGTGTCCTTCGAGCTTTGTTAGAAATGATAAGAGAACTAAAAATGTAAGTCCAGTTTGTCTCAGTTGTGCAATTTCCAGCAGTTGTTTTTCACTTCATTGTGTTTTTAGGCTATTAGCAGATTAGCAGTCACATTGAATTAGGCAGTAACAGTGCATGAATCGAAAAACAGGTTGAATCATTCAGGACCGTGTATGAATATGAGCGCAGGCTTTAAACCCAGATTTCACTACTGCGCCATTTCACCTGTCACTTTATTCTGCGAGATGCAGAAACATCTGGACTCAGAATGCACTTCATGTGTACCTGAAAATTAGGGAGAAGTAAACAATTTGTGGAGGCTGTTCAGTATCTATTTGTAAGTTTTGTGACGGAGGCCAGCCTTTTCATTTGGAAGAGAAAGATACTGACTTGAATCTAAGATGAAGTGTTTTTGAAACCCAAGGCTTGATTTTTACCTGAAACATGTTGGTCCAACATTATTTGCTAAATCCAAATTGATTCATTTAAAAAAAAAAGCAACCAAAAACAAGACAAAAAAGTACATATTAGTACTATTCCTTATAAGCACATTCCCATACCACATTTGTGTTTGGCTTAATTGACTCTGTTGTAGTTAGATACTTGACTTGCAACCTAAAATGTACGTCAGTGTTGACATAATCAGGGTCTCCAAGACATGAAACTGACTGCTGTCTTGAGTACAGCTGAATTGCTCCACCTTTATACACCACAGTTAGTCATCTGACCTCTTTGTAGTTACTTATATATACTAAAGGAACTACACCTTTTCATTTTCAGTTGGAAAGTTGAGACAGGACATTGTTTTTGATTGACAAACCTTGTGTATTTTAAATGGTAATGATGTCTTTAATCGTTACGTTCATTATCGGGTGCTTTGCCTGCCCCGCATCCCCGAACAGACTTTGTCGAACCTCTTTTATTCTCTGGAAAATTGCGTGAGCATGACATGTAGACAACTTTAGAGAATGTGTGAACAGAACAAGAAAAAGTTGTGCAAAAGTGGTGGATAAGATGTTGTGTGTACTCGTGCCATCTTATCAGGGAATATCTGACACCCATCGTAATCTATATTGAGTAAAAAGATAACCAAAATTGCAGCCTGCGCGCTGTCCCTCTGTCCTTAAAGACGTATTTGGCAAGCCTCTCTGCAAGGAGATGCTTATGTCAAAGTCAAGTTTTTCTTACTGACTAAAGGGGATGAACATCATGAATGCCTGGGAAATGCCAGTCAGGTGCGTTCGAGGCTGAATTGCCCGTTAGTTGTGAATGTTGGGGTGAGCGTCTGTCTGCGGGTGTCAAACCTATGATGCAGCTTGCTGCCAATCCGCCTGGGGTGCTGTGCCCACTGCATGCTGGGCTAGATCTTACGTACCGGGATAGTATAATGGCCTACAATATAAATTGTGTTGCCCATAATGTCAATAAGAGCTGCTGTAGATGTTCCTGTATCTTAAAAAGTTGTTTTTACTCAAGATGTTGGAAACATTTGTCTCTTGATGCCACAGAGTTTTTCCTTTGATAATCAGAAAATGTTGTCAGTGAATAAGAACTTTTACGTGAGAGTAAGAGTATGAGTCTTTTTTGAGTATCGGTCTGATACTGATACATTTTCATTTACATTTAAAACTGCAAACTTAACAAACTACTCAGTACAACACTAGGCATTATGGGAAATGAGGGCCGTTGCTAATAATGCAACAACGAGCGCAACAACATCGCACCACTATGCTAACAGCAAGGTGGCAGTGGCGCTGGTAGCTGAGGAAATATAGATACCTCAATGGCTGCTGGATCGCACGTCAACGTCGCCGCCATTTCGGTGCGGTCGAGACTGGCCTGTAAACAGATAGGATTAAACGGCAAGTATTATCACAGTTGCAGGCTGGACCGTTTGATCAGTGTGTGGACATTCCCATCGGAAGGAAAAACATCTTGGATTTGTGCTACAGTAACATTACTGCTTCCTTTCCTGCCTATTCATAGCCACCGCTGACTTTTTTCCCATTTTAAACTTTATTAACAACACTGTAATAGTCGAACAGGAACTTCAGCGCCCCATAATGGTCAGAGGACGCCATCGCACGACTCCAAGGCTCCACGACATGCTTATATTTTGTTCTTATTATATATTATTATACGTATTGTTTTACACCGGAATTGTGATTCCTGAACAGTTTGTTGTCTCATTTAAAGGGTTTAAATTTTAATTTTAATTCCTGTTTATTTAGATGAAGGCAAGCACATGTTCTTCCATCTTGACACATTTTACACACAAACAGTCAAACCCACTGTCTGCTGTCTGAGAGCACCGCTGGTCTTCTGTCTGTCGGTTGCATAGAGGACAGTTGCCTTTTATTCGCAGCAACACATGGTTTTATATATGGCAAATTCATCATCCCCACAGAAAAAATGGTTGTAAACTTGAGTCTTGAACTAAAGATATTTAGAAAATGTTGCTTTCAAAACAGTTTAAGCAAAGCGTGAAAGCATTGTCACAGTTGCTCCACACTGTATCAGTAACAGATAAGTCTCACTGTTTACCAGGAGCTAAGCTAATGACCACCAAACTTTAAAAAAAAAAGGATAATGATGGAAATAACCATGATATAACCATGTCAGTACACGCTGATGTGTCTAAATACAGAAAATAACGGTGCTGGCAGAGGAGATGCCAGTTGATGCTTTATGTTGTGAAGACACTGCAGGTGAAAACACTTCCATGTCAGACAAGTGGGGGTTCAGATTTGAATTTAGTGCATATTTAATTAGTAATGGCTCATTTGCATATTTAAAAGTAAAATTTCATAAAACTTGTAATACAAAAAAAATAATTGTTTTAATGTTAATAACCATCTGGGGAAGTTTCATGGTGATATCTGTGCGTGTCCTGTAGTGTCTTCACTTAGCTCAGCTTTGTACTGTGTCGAGTTTAAGGCCTTTGTCAGCTGTTAGAGCTAAATTAGGAAGATGCAGAATTTTTCTGTAATTCATATTTTTACCCATCACAATTTATGGTACATTCACGTTTGAACCATCTGTGTTCTTCATAACAAACCCATTAATGTGGGTGTGGGCTTTTGGCAAGTCCACACCACCATGAATATTCAAACAAAGAGCGCAGTAATGGACGATGGGCCCCGTGGCCTGAGAGGCACCAGGTCCACAGTTATATGTCCAGGGTTTGTGTGAATGTTGCCCCATTAAGAGAGTTTGCTTGTTTTTGTTTATTAGGTTTGAGATTTGTAATGTACAGGAGGGAATTAAAGAGCTGCAGCAGTACACACAAGCAGCTGAGTGATACACAGGTATTAATATGTTTTTTAAACATTCTGGGTTTCAGATGTTTTGTCATACCTATTTCTTCACCCACTGAAAGTATCAGCTCACAGAACCTTAAAGATATGATTTGGTGTTAGCTGCAGAAGGTAATTAACAATTGTTAAATGTGTGTTACTACAGGGTGCACACTGTAGACGAAGCAGAGTGAAACATGGTGTATGGATCTCTTGCATGTTTAGAGGCTACTGTATTTTTGTTAAAGTTACACTGAGGAGTTATTGGCCACTAGAGGTGCTGTAGAGCAACACTGACGAGAAGGTTTTCTCTTTTTTATCATGCGCACAAGGCTGCACAGGAATGTGTGTTAGAACAGATACCAACACGCTGTGCGACTTCATTGATCACATACAGATTTAGACCGCTTAATGCAAGTTTCAGCTGTCTGATGGCGCACGTTTCACCAGATACTGCTCTGTATACGGTTTCAACACTGTGACTCTTTAAGTACCTTTTTTAGCCCCAGAGTGAGTAC
This sequence comes from Chelmon rostratus, assembly GCF_017976325.1. Classification (NCBI taxonomy): domain Eukaryota; kingdom Metazoa; phylum Chordata; class Actinopteri; order Chaetodontiformes; family Chaetodontidae; genus Chelmon; species Chelmon rostratus. Next base: position 14,943,355 of record NC_055658.1, on the reverse strand, counting down.
GAGTTTGATGAGATGTGCACGTACCAATAGAGCAAATGTTGTTTAAATGCTGATTTTCTAGCGTTTAAAATAATTAAAACCAGCAATGTCTAACAGTGGGTCATAAAATAATATTTTCCAAAAAAAAAGGTGCTCACAGTTTTCTCAATTTTCATTTCACATTATGAGTCAAAAGATTGCTTTATTTTTATTATGTCAATTTCTCAGTTTTCTTTTCTCACACGTCAAGTCGTTAGTGTACGGTGACAGTCTCAATAGCACATCTTTTTATTGTAGGCGTCACCCTTGAATGTGCCAGACTGAGTGGGAAGGAAAACCCTTCATGGTTGCTGCCGTCATAGAGTCTTCACCATTAAACACGATGTATTGAAGTGCTGAGACTGCTCATTTAGAAATGATGGAGCAGGACAAAGGTTTCTGTCTCTGTAAACATGCAAACATGACAGCATTTTCACATGAAAAACACTATAAATACCACCTTTTATGCAGCCTCGGGGAAAGAATCGTCTCATCTAGCCTGATCCGGTTTCAGTTAAAGTTAATCTTTGCTCAGACAATTTCAAGTGTCAGTTTTGTGTTTTGCCACAGTAACTCAAACCCTCTTGCACAACCAAAGCTTTATGGATTGACTGCAAGTGCCAGGGGTCAGGCTCACCGAATCCTAGATTTATTGCATTAACAGTGTCTCTGTATTGTGCTAAATTCTTCTTCAATAGGATCCCTAAATAGGTCAGTGAATTGTGTAATTGTGACACGGTGGAGGAGCCCAGTAAAACTGTATTTGCTAATTTTATTAGGAGATTAGTCAGAAGGGTCACAAATTTAGACCCAGAATTTGGTTAACAATACCTGCAGGTGAGAAGTATATAAACACACTGCGTGTTGGATATTTGGGTCCTTGGAATAATTTATTTCAAATTACTGTTTTCCAAAACAAGGATTTTGTTGTTCAACCTGAATGGCAACCTGTTCTTCCCCAAAATTATGTCAGCATGTGTCTCTGAGACCCAGTTAGGTTTTTTTTGTGATGAAGAGAATAAAGTGGAGATAATATTTTTTAAGTAGGATTATTGCATTTGGGCTTTCATGGCAGATATCTAAAAGCTCTACTTCATGAGTAAGACCTTGGAGGCAGAGCTGGCAGGGCAGTGTTGAATTCAGGGAGAAGGCCTTCTTTTTGTGTGGTTACCACTCCATGGGGGCAGGCAGGGGTAAATAATACACTTAACTAACCCCCCATTCAGACGAGAGCAGAGAAGCAGGCTGCAGAGAGAAAGGTTGGAAGGGAGAGCAGTGAAAACGCAGAGCAGCTCTCAGCTGTCACGTTCGCTTGCTGTAAAGCCATGTGGAATGATATAACATTGACGTCACAACCCAGTGACGTAGCACAGGGTGATTGCAAAGGAGGAAAAAAAATGCCAAGTCTCATTAATCGCCCTGTAGAGTATAGTGTCTGCCTCCAGCAGTGATGAGAAAGGGAGAAATTGTCCGTCGTCAGGCGATGTGCAGTAGAAGGTGGAGAAAGTTGCCACATAGAATTGTACTACAGACCACTTAGCTTATTAGAATCAGACCAAGCTAGAGGCTTTTTGGGTTTAGGTCTCTTCTTTTCTCAAAATAATATATTTTCCTGTTGTGTAATTAGATTTTTTTTTTTTTTTTGCTGAAGATAAGCAGCATTTTAAGGCTGACAGCAGTAAGTGTATTGAAGTAGTTATACCTCGTCAGTATTTTAGTGGTACAGGGAGAAAGTAATAGGTGTAAAATCTAACAATACATTTGTAGTTTAGTAAAATAACTTGTATGTGTTGTAGGATCAATACTTATAGTCAGCTTTAGCCTAAATGTAAATATATACACACACACACACACACACAGCAAGCCAATTATATATATATATATATAAAATGTGGCTGTTTTTTGACAGTGATCTAATGAGATGCAATCTTAAAATTATAATAATATCTTAATGTACTTTTTATTCTGTTTGCATCCTCAGCTTCTTTATCTGAATTGTCTGTGGAGATAAAAGCCTCCATGCACTTAGTGAAACTGTCTGCACGCTCTTTTTACCTTTGATTGGCTGCTATCAAAACTAAACCGCTGTCAGAATGTGTGTTAAATTCAAGACCAGCTTGCGTTGTGTGTGTGTATGTGTGTGTGTGTGTGTGTGTGTACGCATGCACGCAGTCATACAGTTCCATTTTATTTTCCACTGTACAGTAAATCCTCCACGTGCTGGCGTCTTTTTCAGTCAGATATAAACACAAATAAGTCCCCCGTACATGATTAAATGTATGAAGGGTAATCAGGTTTAATCTTATTGTGCATGCTGTGCCACTCGGGATCTCCTGCATGCTCAAGATGCGTCCTGAAACCTTAAGGGAACACCACAGTTTAATTTTGCACTGTTGCTCATATTCTTTTTTGGCTTATTAAAATAATAATAATAATAATAGTTAAGATTATTTAGAATAACTAACCTTTTGAGCTCAACCTGATTTTTTAGTTGGAATAGATTGTTGCTTCTGAAGGCTGTGCTGACTGAGAAAAAGTGCATTATCTGAAAATAAAGGCCATTAAATGACTGTTATCTGCTGTTAAAGGTTATGTGTGTGTGTTTTTATTTTATGGACACTTTAATCTTAATATTATCAATGCTGTGGACAATTTCTCTCAGTCAAAGAGCTTAAGTATTAAGTCTTAGATTTAATTTATAATACAGGTATTGATTTATTTGGACTTAATTAATTTTCAGATGATACATTTAAAAATGGAAATGTGGCCATCTTTAGTGAAATTGTCTTTAATGTGACTTTGCACTGATGGACAGAATATAATTGTATTTGATCAAATGTGAGCTGAGCTGTTGTTTAACTGAAGGAGAATGACGCGTGAAGTTAACCTCCGTGTTCAGGAGCTTGTGTAACAGTCGCTATATGAAGACCAAGATGTCCTCATTCATTGCTGAGCAAGTCTTCCTCCACAGGTAGCTTTGATAGCAGGTCAGCTTTTTCTGCCAAATCAAGAGCTGAATCCTCATTTATGAATGGTGACTATATTTGTAATCGAGCTTTTTCAGGTGTTTCTAATGTGCATGATGATTTTCTTACTTTGGGGTTTGTGATCAGGATTTGGCTTGCTGTGCCTGCATCCGGATGGGCTGATGCGGCAGTGTGTGTGAGCCTTATTCCCGTCTCGCTCTCTTTAACGTCTGGACTAGTTTGCATAGCTGCTGTGAATTTTTCATCGGCAGCAGCAGGGCCGGTAGAAAGGGTTAAACTGAGCGAGGTGCTGTGTGTTTGGCTGACTGCAGAGTGAAACAGGATGCAGCGACTGCATTGTCAGCCTGCTGGTGTGAGTGCAAACAGATGAGGAAATGCTGGAGCGGGTACTCCAAAACTCGGGTTACCCTGGAAACGGTTTGCGTCATGATCACCAGCAATTAGCTTGCAGCTCTTTAGTTTTCATGATAGGTCTACCAGAGCTTAGCCTAATGACTCTGGTGTCTGAAGAGACACCATCAAAAGAGGGCTCACAAATATTCACAGATGGTTTTGTTTTGCTTCTTCCTTAAACATTTTGTTTATGAACTAGCCTGTAAATGACAATTATTTGAGCAAATAGTTAGGGTTATGGCTTTTTTTTTGATGCTCTGTTTTCAGCTGCCTGTAAAGAGCTGTGCAGCGCGTTCCCTCTTTCTTATTTTTCTCTAATGAGCCTTGATGTGATGTCCTGACCTCGTCTATCTGCTCATATTATTATCTGTACAAAGCTTATTTTGTGACTGAGTTTGTGTATTGTTGAGGCCCAGAATGTTGGACTGGGGAGGGAGGGTGCCAAGCCACTGCCATCAACTAAGTTTGGGCTAATTAGATCTTTTTCCCTCTTCGCAACTGTTGTATCAGCCTCCCGAACTTTGCCTGTTTCCACTACATGAAAAATTGCCAAACACGAAATGGCTAGATAAGATAAGTAATGACAAAATGTTCCCCAAGCTGCTGCAACACAATCGGGCTTTTTCGGCTTGGGAGTTTTAGGAGACCTGGACATTTTTCTGCACAAGCTCGTCTCAAATGATTTTGATTGCAGCACAAGGCTGCGAACAATGCAAACATTTCAGGTGGCTGAGCTTTTAAGTTCAGGATGAGGTTGTTGAACTCTCCATGTGCTGACTGTTTGCTCAGTCCTGTGAAAGGCTGAGGACAGAGGGAGCGAGAGCATGGCTAGGTCTGGTGAAATTAGTGCTGTGACATAGATGGTGTGCGCCCATGCTTAAATTGTTGCTGTGGGAATTTAAGCATGGATAAATAGAGGTGAGGGATGTAGTAAATTTAAGTTGTATTTTAATGAGCACCTACCATAGGTTTTACTGCCTGTTAATAGTCTCCAGACGACTTTATTGATATAACATCATCTTTTCCTTCAATAATCTGAGAGCTTCACGTGCTCCTTTGAAGGAACAGCCAGACAAGGGTGATTTCAGCTTTTTGTTGCACTGGAAATTCTTCCAATGATCATTTTTGCATTGAAACATTACGCAGCAATCGCTCTAAAATTTGACTCACTTTCTGCCTCTACGTGTCTCTCCCTCGCTTCATTCTCTCTATCTCTGTTTCTCATTCTGAATTTCTTTCTGTCTCTCTCTGTGCGCCTCTTTTGAAAACGGTGTCAGCACTGCTGCTTTTACACCAAAAGGCTGTTGCTAAGTGACGGTTGACGTCAGCCGCAGCTACAGAGGAGGGCTTGTGTGTGTTTAGCAGCTGAGGGCAGATCCCACTGAAAAGGGCAAAACTGAGAAGCACTATTAGTCACTGCAATGAAAACCCTAACTTCAACCAACGGGATCGCCATTTCCAATAACTGTGCAAAATTTTTCTGAGTGACTTATGGTAAAAGTAAATCTTTCAAAGTGGAATGATGAGGTTTGGGCAAAAAAAAAAACAACATTTTTTTTTTTGAGAAACTGCTCCCAGCCAATCCCCACCCCCTTTTCTTCACTTTTTCTTTAGTCTGTCGCTGTCTCCTTTTCTTTCTCACTTTAACCCCCATCCGCCCCTCCCCCAACACACAAGCACACACACACACACACACACACACAGGCTCAAATGCCAGACACCCCCCTCCCCTCCCTCCCCTTCCCCTCACATAATGTAAGTGAGATTTTGTAGATAGATTTTATGTCTGACGAAAGTCCCTGACTCTGAGCTTCAGTGTGATATCTCCCCCATCCGGCCGAGGTTGCTCTTGATCTGCTCGCCATTGTTCAGCGTAATCAATTCCCGGGGACCTGTATCATCCTCTCCCTCCCCACCCCTACACCCCCTCCTCCTGCCTTTCTCTCTGCTGTGACAGCACACGAAATTTGACCTGTTAGAGTGGACCGAACAAAAAGCTTATCTACATTTCAGGTTCAAATAATACTGTGCTGGAAACGGCTCATGAGCAGTTTCGTTGCTGTTAGTTATTACTTTGCGAGAATTTAGCTTGTTATGTCTGCGTCAAAGCTGTGAGACTGAGACAAAATAATTTGCTTCAGCTCACAAGAGGTGTCCCTGTTTTTTTTGTGTGAAAAGTTTGAGCGCAATGACGCAGTAAGTTACCAGCCTGTAGACAGCAGTAGACATGTCATGTCTGCTGCATCTGTGCCCTGAAGACTGTGATGTAAGTTATTATGGCTGATGCAGGCTGCTGCTGCAGATAAACCAGCACTAGCAGAGACTGGGGGTCTATGGGCAGAGATAGGCGTTTGCAGCGGTCGTATGGAGCTCACTGATGGCACAGCGGGTGGGCAGAGGCCGCAGGGTTTTAATCGCACACCCCCTCTGCAGCGAATGCACGCTGTGCTGTTCAGATACAGTCAGGGCTGTGGCCTGCCCTAAACTGTTATTGCTCCCTGCGAAGGCCTTGAAGTGATGTGCTCATGAGAATGAGAGTGGTGTTCAGGGTTCAAGGCCTGATGGGTACTGGTTTAGTGGCCTAAGAGACTTTTCTTTACGCAGAAGACCAGTTCACACTAGTGAAACTGTATGCCTCATAATAATTCTGCAATGCATTGAATTGCCCACTGCAGTGTGACCCTCCTTTGTCCTCATCTGTCCTGACCCTGTATCAAAGGATCAACTGGATCAGCAGTGGAGTTGATGCCACATATCAACAGCAGCACCCTGGCATGGCACCATAGACACGGGGCATTAGGCACAGGGTGCTCAGCTGCAGACGGCAGTAGTTGGCTGGGGGTAGCTATGGATTAAAGATTCAGCATTTGCGTCATAAGGTGAACTCTACCGGGCAAAGTGATCATAAAGAAAGTTTTGTGTTCAAAACAACTCAGGCACATCAGCTGCAAGTAGAAAAAACCACAGGCTTATAACAAAGTGAGAATAGAAGATGAACATTTGGTATATTTCTAGATAGCTTTTAGCCCCAACAGTTGTTTCCTTTCTCCTTTCCTTTATGCCTTTATCAGTGGCAACAGCTACAAGCCATGTGCTGACAAGAGGTGCAGAACCGGTGTTATTGTTCACAATATGAGACTCTAGACTATAGGTACACTAAAGGCTAGCTAAGCCACCATCATTATGCTCAATATTAAGGTAATTTCATAATCCCGTTTTTTTTTTTCAAGATGCATGCTTGTATGCAATTATAGTTATATTGCATGATTTGAACTGAAAGAAAACAACATTGTCCTTAATATACTTGTAAACACAACTTAACACAAATGTGCAAATTTCTCTGTACATGAAGTCTGCAAACGTTAAGAATAAAGTGATCTTTAATAATTTATTCTTGCATAGAAAGTGCCGCATTAATCACAGTCCACCTGTTAATAAGAAGTGCATGGGGTGAAGCATCAATATGGTCGCTAATCAGCTTTAATTGTTTGTCGAAGCAAAGATTGCTAAAAGTGTGCCGCCCCACCGGAGGCTAAAAGTACCACGGAGGCAGTCTGTTAAGCTGTGTATACAGTGAAGATCATTCGTCATGTTTTGGACACGTTAATAGGCAGTCCATGCAGATATTGCATGGAGCTAAGTGTTAGCTTGTCATGGAGCAACAGAGCAGTGAGAGAGACAAGTTAAAGGTCACATTCAGGAGGACATTCTACTGTCCAGAACAGACCTCGAAGTAACAACTGCAGTGAGTGTGTGTGTGTGTGTGTGTGTGTGTGTGTGTGTGTGTGTGTGTGTGTGTGTGTGTGTGTGTGTGTGTGTGTGTGTGTGTGCACAATAATTGATCAGTCTATCCAGGATCCAGTGTGTCAAATGTTTCATCAGTATAAACACAGTAATGTAAACACTGCTAAAAGAATAGTAGCATGTCATTTAAGAAGGAGAATTTAAAAGGATTGTGTAGATCGTTGCTTCACAGCAAGCGGATTGAGGATCAAATCTAAATGTTATAGCTCTCCCTTTCATTCTTGCACTTGGCAATACCTATTTTGCACTATTGCTCATATTCCTATGGAAGTCTTGCCCTTTTTTCAACTTTATGTACTTCATTTATGAACTTCTTCAGCATTGCCACAACATGTTGATACCTAGAAATTCAAAGTTCTGCCCAAAAAAGGATTGTATACTACACACATCTTGGTAAACTGGGTACATGTAGGCCTCACCTTTGCTCTCCTTTACTCTGTTTAGTAAACCTATCTCAGGTTTGTTTGTGTGACTCTGACTCATCTGACTGTCAGCCAGTGGTCCAGTATTTATGCCGTGCGGCACCTGTCTCAGGTGATGTAGGCAGCGCTCGCCGGCCTCCAAGTTTATACTTACAGATGTAAAATGCTGATCTCCGGTGGTTCGAGCATTTTGTTCTGACCCGCACTCTGTCACCGCTGCCTGCTGAGTCTGCTCATTCCTAAGACGGGATATTGAGGCGAAAGCAGCTGAGGACCCCAGTCACTCTGAAAGCCACCTCTCCTGCCTGGTGACACAGGGTTTAAACTGCATGATGTAAGGAAGTGTAGGTTTGACACTTAAAAAAAAAAAAGAAGCAACTATATCCAGGGTCAGTTGCAACTGCAGTTACACATTAGTCAACTTTATTACAACATTCTTCTTCCTTCATTTGTCACATTAGTTTTTAACAGTCATTTAGGATGCATCTTGTTCACTTGGTTTAATGGGCAGAGCTGGCTCAGTGATTTGTGTTGGTTGAATGCATCAGTAGCAAAAGATAAGCATCTACAAGTAAATTAGATATCCTGTGCTCAGTTGTTGAAATAGGCATCATGTGACCGCTGCATCCTGTGATGAAGGCCACCCCCAAATAGCCTCCCTGAAATGCTTTTGTGCTAATATCTATTATATTTAAATTCAGATATCATTGATGCAGTGTTTTTTAAAGTTAGTAAGGAAAGTGTTTTTTTCTGTGGCGGAGCAGTAGTGAATTTATTGTTCAGTGTTTTTTTGTGGCAGTGGTTAAAACATATTGATGTGTGTCTGTTTTTCCTTATCTGATGTAATGGAGAGTGTTGCACAGATTTTTTTTTGTAGAGTCCTTTTTGAACTCAGCTGGTCCGTCTTACTTTTCTCCTTTGATTCATAAAACTTGGTCTCACTCTCTTAGGCTTAGGCTTTTTCGCAGGTTCTCCATGTTTGCCTCCGAGAGCTCATGGCAGGATGACAGTCTCACTTCATTATGTGTGCACTAAACACCGGGGACTCCACAATGTGAAATACCGAAGCACCCCACCCCTGTCCCAAGCCAGGGTGGATTATTCTCATGAAACATCAAATTATTGCTTTTGGAAGTTGCAGCAAAAGACATATTTCGGCCTCTCGCTCTGCTGTAGGATGTAGTCCCTGACCTGTTATAGTGCTGCAAACTATCAGCAGGCTTGCTGTAGAAATATGCCCACACACTGTAGTGTGTTGGCCATTGTCTGGCCTACCAAGGGAAGCGGTTTGTTGCACACTCGTGGGTAATTGCTTCACACTGAAGAAGGGCGTTTTGCCTGAAACATCTGTGCTGAATAAAATGACTGAACTGGAGTACAGTCTTGGACATTTTATCATTCAGAAATGTCCAGAATATCCAGGAATGTATAATTGTTTTAACATTCATACTGATTTGAACAGAAAACTGTGACAAAAGACAAAAATGGCGTTCAAACTCAGACCAAATGTTTTTATACATTGACCTTAAACCTGCATTGTTAGATTTTTGGCCACTGCAGGACAGAAGAACTGCAAAACCAGCGCACAGACCCGCAGCTTTGACATATTATGGCCTTATAAAGTTAGGGTGGTAAATATGTTAGCAAACAGTGACCCACCTACACATCCAGCAGACATAAGGAAACAGTCATTTTTGTGGCCATGAGATAAGTGTAACTTCACTTCACCTTTAACCCCTGGTTTGGTCTCCACCAGCTCCAGAGAAAGTATCTCTGCATTTCAGTTCCTACATGTTTCGTACAGACCACTTTAGCCATCATAGTGTGAAATACAGTTTCTTTGCTGCAGTTACTTTTTAATTCTCTATATCTCGATGTGGAGTCCATAGACGAGGCAGACGAGACAGATACGACAGATACGAATGATTTAGTAGCTGTCACTTTTTCCTCTACTGAATGAAATCCCGTAGGTTATGAGTTCGGGCATTTTCACTGGTGTAAACTGAGCATGCTCACCATCCCAGAAATAAATCATAGAATCGTGATGTTTATGGCTACTTTGGTAAGACCTGCTGCCTTCCTTCCCGTCGACAGCCCACTCTCCAGAGCAACTCCAGTCCTTTTGCCGTCAGTGTTGATACGCTGTTAGTTGTGACACGGAACGAATCAGATAGTGCTGTGGGCTGGACATTGAGCAAGACTTCAGAGTGATGACTACAGACAGAGAGAAGAGGACACATCAGAGCCAAAATAACCCATTTTTAAATACAGAGTGATCTAATCAACTCAAAAGCACATTGCACCGCTTATATCCAGCTACAGTCGGCAGGCAAAAAACCTGGAAGCTGTCGGGCATCTTGAGAAGTACATGTAGGAGCCCCGTATGAAGCTGACCTTTACCTCTGTGATCCAACGCAGGCCTTCACACCACCATCAGCAGAGCAGGAAAGGATAGGCTGCAACATGCCCTTTGTTGCCATGGAGCTCACAAACAGACTCTCACTGTGAATTTGCCTTGAAGAGTGTATTGAATTTGGTTAAATGACTCTCATCCTGTGTAAGCATAAGTTATTTAAACGTGCGCCCAAATATCTTGAGCAGCAGCGAGACTGACGGATGTTGAGGCGCTTCAGAGTGGCCTGTTATGTATTGACTCTGACCTTTAACTTGACAAGTGTACAAACTGTTAGCTTCTTAAGCTGTTCTTGATTTAACCCACCTGTCACCTCAGCTTTAATTGCAATGTTGTGAATGTGATACGTAATGTAGAAATGAGAAGCTGCCCACAGCCAGCGTTCGTCGCTTGCTTGTAAATGATTTACTTAACTCACAATTTCTGTTGTGGTGTTTTCTCACTGTTCTTTGTGTCTGTCTCTACTTCCCTCTTAACTCCTCCTCCCACCGCTCGGCTCTGATGGATGGCGTTTGTGTTCACATGCTTGTTATTGGCCAGAGCTCCAGGGCTCAGGCGTTAGGTTGTGTTTATGAGAGGAGCCTGCTCTGATTCCATGATAAAACCAGATGTTCCCTTACAAGGCTTCGAGCCTCCCTCATCCAGCTCTCATGTCCATATCAGGTATAACCTTCCTGTTGTACTCAGGCCTCCCAGCCTCCAAACTATAGCCTGGTGTTGGGCTCCACAGTGGTCAAAAAAGGTTGCGTGTGAAGGACATACATCACATGTTTGCACTTTGATAGTAAGAAGCAGTTAGAATATGCAGGAAATACAGATTGTTTTCAGAATGCCATAATTTCTGCCAGGCAAGAAGAATGACACACCTGAGCTCAAAAAGACAGCAAAAACAGAACAGTTTCTGTGTTTTTCTGTGACATAGCGTGGTCTTTTAATTTACATACGTTGATATTTAAAAAAGGAAAGTGTAGCTTTCTCTCACACAGAAGTCTGCATGTTTGCTTGATAAATGACTTCAATGTCAACAGTTCAGTTCAATCAACAGTTAATTGATTTTCAAAATTTTGCCCATTAACTTTCTGTTAATCAGCTAATCACTCCAGCACTGACTTCTACATAAATTAACAGCCTGGCGTGCAGCCTATCAGCACGTCCAACATGTTCCTGCCCGTCTTTTTCAATGAAGGCTCTGCAGAGAAACGTGGTGCAGCTGCCATCATCAGTTAAATACTTAAGGTTTATAAGAATTGGAATGTGAAGTGAAATGTCACACCAAATCGCCGTCCCATTCATCTAACAGATTGTAGCCTCGCCGTTATCAGATTGGCTCCATGTTAACATACTGAAGGCCTATCAGATGCCAAAACACCAGGCGGCAGGTGATAAGACTATGATATGATAGGCCATTGTGACGTACGCACCAGAACTTTGTTGTTCACATTGCAAAGTAATCTACCTGGAATGTGCACTTGCACATGTTTGATTCAAGAAGTCGGTGTGTTGCTGTATGACGTCGTAGCGCATTGTTGTAAAAGTCGAGCCAGTTTCAGCGTTTTCACCGGGCTGCCCTGTCTTGTTTGTGTCAGACCCACTGAAATGAATGAGGAGGTCACAGTTTTTGACACAGTGTTTTTGTTGGTCTAAACATGGCGTTAGAGTTTCAAGCATGTAGGGAGAAAAATGACAATCAATAAGTGTGTTCCATTTTCATCCTTATCTTATTTTTGCTGTTATTATCTTATTCCATGTTTTTTGTTTTATCCCCGCTTTTATGCATCTTTGTCTTATGTTTAGCATTATTATAAAGTGGGATTTTTTCATTTCATTTAATTTCCTATCCCTGGTTTTATGTTCATTCTATCTTTTTTTTAATGGGAAGCACTTGGTGTATGTCATTGCTTTGCTGTAAAGCACTTTGAGCTGCAGTTCTTGTATGAATGTGGATGGTTTTAAAGAAACAAATGCATGCACTCAACCAAAGACTTGCATGACACCTCCATGTGTGCAGGATGTAAGGTTCTTGCCTCGGAGGGTAAAGCCGGCTGGTTTCGGGCTGCACGGGCACAGTTTCAACAGGAAACATTGGCACTGAGCTCACCTTTGTCCCCTTGCATATATTGAGTCTTTGATGATACTAACTTTAAATGCAACGCAACCTTTTTGCTTATATAGGTAGAGGGAAATACAGCTGCAAGAAAAGGAAAACAAAACGGAGAGAGCAGATCTGGTTACTTACTGTGACTTCATGAACAGTTGCTTAAATGTTTTTGATGACATATGAAGCCCTTGTCAGGCTGTGATTGTACATTCTGTGCGTCACAAGGTCGATGGTGCTTTTAATAATTACTGGGTAAACCTGGGATATTTATATGAACCTGTAGATCGGCAAATCAATGTCAGCAGAAAGGACTTTGAGAAGTACTATTCAGAGTATTTACACTTGGGCTCTCTGCCACCACTCTCCAAAGGTCATACGTGCCTATATTCTTGCCAGTCTCTTGTGATAGCGATGAATTGCTGCGTTCCAGGTCAACAGAAAATTTAAGCTCAGATAAAATGGAACCTGCATACATAGCTTGCACTGCAGACTGCCTGCAACTATTTATAGGGGCATGATTTACTGAATGGTTTCCAGTAAGCAAGCATGGATTAAATCCCTTTGTGTGGTTTTGTTGTGTAAAATTGTCATCCTGCGAGTTGTAAAAAGGGCAAATTCTTATCTCATTTTACTTGATTTGAAGCTCATCTCGAGGACGGTCTGTTTGCACTCACCAGCTAGAATGTAGTTTATGGCTTAAATCACTTATAACAGGCTGAACTCTCTTAATAAATATGTATTTTAAATACTTGTGTCCTGCATTAACACTTCAGACCTGCAGTATACCTAAAGTATATGTATCTGAATGTAGGGGACACTGTTTCAAACACCATGTCCAAACAAATCCTCAGTAAATGAGAGCTACCTTTTAGCAGTTTGTGCAATTACATTTTTTCCATATTTTTTCTGCATTTGTGATTAACTGCGGAGAGCACAGTGGAATCAAAAGAAAGGGGGGACAGAAAGATGCTCGTTGTGAGTCACATTCAAATGCAGTTTCACCTGTTTTGCTTTTCATGGTTTTGTAGGTCTTAGAAACACTACAAGTGGTGTGCAGGCTGTGTTTTGCCTGCATTGGTAGCTGCCTACTGAGTTTTGGTGTTGAGTACAATCAAAAAGTTACAGGCCGTTTGAGCATGAAACACTCCATTGTGGGAAAAAGTTCATCATTGACGTACGAGGGTTGACCTTACTCAGATTGACTCACTTAATCTGTGTGAGTCAATGCTGACAGTTAAACTGAGATTTTTTTTAACTTGTTCTGATACAAGTTTCTTGTCAATACAAAACACCTTGTCAGTCACCTCTTTCTCTTCACTTCTCCAAAGTCACAGAGGTGTAATGGCAGATGTGTCTTTGTTGTGGTTGCTTTGGGTTTTTTTAGCCTATGAGAGGACTGAGGTAATGATCGACAATCAGTATCACAATAACTTCACATATTTAACTTGATAGCAACAAACAGAAAGAGAAAAATTGATTATCATTTGAGCAGCAAATATAATTCTGCCTGATTTGACTGGCTGAAGTCACGCTTTAAAATGCTGCTGTATAATTCTATCAATTGCAGTTAAGATCATTTGATCATTTTATAAATCCAAAGTACATCAAAGTTTCTCACATTGTACATTTTTAATTAGAATTTGATGAATATTTATACAGTAAAAACAGTGGCATATCTTAATTCAGTAATACAGAAAAAAATTAAAGTTGTATGATTGAACAGAACTAGAGAACATCTCTTTTAAATCAATATTGTCTTGATGGAAAATGAGTAAGTCTATGCTGCATGCTTTTGTATTTTCATGCTGCACAGACGCGTGCAACTTTTCTCTGGCGTTTTTGCTACTTCTCCTCAACATCTAGCTCGGCAGACGCCAAGTAGCTGCTGCCCCATTTCTTTAGAAAAGGCTCCATCATGACCTCTTTGGCTTTCCTCCCACTGGTGTTCATGTATGAGGCTCTGCGCTCTCTGCTGTAATTTTTTTTTTTTTTTTTTTTTTGGGCACTGTGGCTGATTCCGTTTCTGTTTTCATTGTTCACTTTATGGCTGGGACGTGGTGTGAAGCAATGCAAATCTCCTGGGAGTGTGCTGTGACTCCTCTGTGATGCAGTCTGAGAACTTCTTAAAGTGCGATTTTCTTTCCTCTTTTTAACCCGAGGTGATAGAGCTGGGTGATCAAGCATTATTATATAAAAATCAAAACTGATGCTCTAAGCTTTGCAAAAAGATTTTTCTTGCATATTTTCTTGCCAGTGTCACTGTTAGTGTGTGGCTTGGAGCTAGGGCTGGGCGATATGGCCCTAAAATAATATCATGATATTTCAGGGTATTTGTGCGCCAACGATATGACAAAATATGGAGTACAGCTTGCCGGAGGTTCGGAGATGCTATGTTGCGTTTGTGTGCTTGGTTTAGAACTCACAATAGCTGTTGAGCTGTCCTCGGGTGATTTTAGGCTCTCCTGGCACTCAACTGGGTGCTTCTGCTAGAGATGGTGAACTAAATTTGTTGTATCACTCCCTTTTTTTGCAACCATAACCAAACCACTTCCACTGAGCTGTCGTCGCGCCCCTGTCTGGAACTAACTCCTCCACCATGGTGCCTGGGGCGATGTTACTTTTGCTTTCAGTCATGCTTGTTGCAGACATGAAGTCAGAATACTGAATAAATTTGTTTTTTTTTTTATCATATTAAAAATTCTACCGATATTATCTTGGGCAGTCTGATATGGCACACCCCACTTAGAGCGTCTTATGTCAAAAACTCTGAACTGTCCCTGCAAATCAGCCTATTAGAGGGACAGCGGCAGCATCAGAACAGCAATATACAGCACAAAGTAGCGTAACTGTTAAACAAGTAGCCATAACATCAGCTGACTCAGTGATTTCTGTTGCACAACAAAATCTATCTAAGGTGTGCTAACATTAGCTAACTACTGGTCATACCAGAACCGTAGCCTGGAAGCTTGTAGCTTGTGACTGTTTTGAATTAAAGGGTGTGTTTTGTTGCCTCTAATTTTAACTCTTCATTTGCAAGGGACTGTTTCTTCTTTCAAATGTTAATTTTAATTTTTTTTTTATTTTATTCACTTTACTGATCCCAAACTGGGAAATTGCATGTCACCCATCCCGTAAACACACACATGCACATGCAACATGCAGTGAACACACAAGAGCAGTGGGCTGCCGCATATCTTATGCAGCTGTGTGCTGGCCAACTCTTTGTCATCCACAACCAGCACACCTGAATTGATTTTGTGCAGAAAGTTTTTTTTTTTTGTTTAACAATGTGTCGGTGATGAATTCCTCTTGTGAGCTCACTTGTTGTAGGAAAGCTTTGCTGACAGACTTCCAGGTCAGTCCGGAACGGGCTCAAGAATCCTTTTCGTCATCATCGGCACTGATAACCATCTTGCAGCGCGTGACGTCTCAAACTTTTGTTACAATGCTTTCCTTTCTAACAGCTATAACAGAAGGTGCTGACAATCATATTGCTCAATCTTTGCTGCTTGTTCCATGTGTTGATCTTTTAAAGAATTTTCTGCAACACAATGCACCCAAACACAGATAAAGTACTTTATCATGGTAACGGTCTATTCATGCCCAGAACTGCAAGTGACCTCAGTAGGTTAAGTAAAATGAATAGATGAGTATAAATGGCTCGTTTCTTGTGCGTCACACTGACTGTTAAATATGTGTGCAAAATGCTAAACTTTCCTGTGAACAAACACGATCCGACTCTGTAGGGTGTGAAAAACACACAAAAAACGAAGTGACGCAAATCCATTTCTCATTATAGTAGCTGGTTTGACTTACAATGAAAACAGCTTACATCTTTCAAAAGGTGTGACAATAATAAAAGAAAATCAAATTGTCAAAAGCTAAAGTAAAAAAGTGATCATCATTATCACAGCTCGTCCTGATCTAATCATCCATCTATATTCTTGGCCTTGTTGCATCTCTTTCTGCATGATGCTGAAGTGATCCTAGGTCAGCAGAGAGATACAGTAGATACGACAGTGTGGTCGATCTGCCACATCTTCCTCGCTTTCTCTTGAAACGAGGACACACCTGCCGCCTCAGAGCAGCCCGAGGATGCTTTTCCCTCCCTGAGCCTCCAAGTGTTTTCACCCCTGATTTTGCTTCTGCGACTATGGCGGGTGCAGCCTTTTGGGCCTCTGTGCTTTTTAAAATCCTTTTTTGGTCCCCCTCCCAGCGTTGGGAGCTGAAATCAGACTTTCTGCACACCCTCACCTCTCGGCTACATGTCCGTTAGACTTGTCCAGTCTCTCGGCCTTGACGCCATAATCATATTGGGAAGGGGCACCATCGAACCTGCTTTAGCACAAAGGATGTTCTTGCTGCTTACCAAAAAGGCTCATGGTGTGCAGTTGTAACTCTTCCACTCCGTTTTTTTGTCAGCTTTGTTCTGGTCCACCTGCTTTTTTCTGAGGACACAGCTGGCCGACAAATTCACGGCAGTCAGGAAGCAGACAGCGACTGCTATCGTCCACGCTTGAAGGATTTAGTGGGTGTGTCTATAGGCTGTGTGCTGTACGTCTCCTGACTCATGTAAACAAAACGCCATAGTAGAACCACACGCTATGCCCCTGAGATACAAGATGAGAGAGAGCTGTGTAGGCTTCTCGTTCTGCTGCAACCTTTGCTGACTTAAATCAGGCATGCTTGGATGTTAAATCAGTGTTTTAGCTGATTAATCGTTTGTTTTTTTCCAAAATCGTGCTGCTATTTTTAGATTTAGTCTTGAGGTCAAATGGTCTTTTGTCAGATTTAGTTAACTTCATTAACACTGGCCTTATCTTGTTGCATTTCTCCAGATCTTATCCAAAAAAGTCTGATTATGCTGCTTTGTCTTGCATGTGATTTAACTTCATTCTGTTAACTCTTCATGTAAACTGTATAAGAAGGTACATTCACATCACGTCTGGAACTCACTGCAAAAAACTGAGGACTAGTTGGTTATATTTAAATGTTCTTTACTGTCTGGCAGCTATCTGCCAACCCTGAACACTGACTGTAGCTCAACACAGAAACTGTATGAATGTGGCATAATCCTCAAAGAGCAACAACTGCTGCTGCCTAGAGAGAGACAAAGGCTAGGCGGGATTAGGAAAGCTGTTGCTCTGCATCTTGCATTGTGACAAAGGTCAGTCTTATGACCTTGAGCTGGGTGTGTCTTATTTTGTGGATGAAGGCATGAACCTGCAAGAAGCTGTTTTCATAGCTTATTGCATTACAAGATGGCAATCATCCATTATTTATTTACTTCACGGGCTGGCGATAAGCATACTGTCCTCATGTAATGTGACATGATGCTGGGATGTACACTGTGTAACAGCGGCTCTGAGCGTTCATCTAATGAAGATGAAAATTCACCAGCAAATTATGTTAAATAGTTTTATGTATGCAACTTTATGGGTGGTTTAATGAAACATTTAAATGGCACATGTGTGTGCCGCTTACGTAGATCAGCTGTCAGCAATACACTACGAAGAGCAAAATACCAAAGGTTGTGCTCATGTGTCCTCTTAGTTCTTCTAGTTTCATCTTATTTAAAAGTATCATGTGGCATAGGATTAGCAAATGATTTTACAACACCTGTTTGGATCATTCCACAGGTAAACAGGTTGATTGGTAACAGGTGACAGCATCATGATTGGGTATGAAAGGAGCATCCTGGAAAGGCTCAGCCGTTCACAAGCGAGGATGGAGCGAGATTCACCTCTTTGTGAACACATGATTGTATAAAGGAGATTACTACATGGACTCAGGAACAATGATTGCTTTCTGTTTTTATTTATGTTTTACACAGCTTCCTAACTATGTAGTTGGCCAGCTAACGATATCTCATATGGGTTGATCTTTGGAATGGATCTTTAAAGCCTACCAAGGTGGTTCAGTGTCACTTGATAAAATGGGAGTTACATTAACAGGAGGCCAGATTTCTGGAGGGAAAGGCATGATTAAATATTCAATGACAACCCCTAGCCTCAATTGAGTGATCGGCTACATTGAAATACATGTTAGGTGGTCTCAGAGAGTGCTGCAGGGAAAAGTTGGCTTTTACTTGCTAAGATAAAGGAGAAATGCACCTGTCGTGTTTGTAAAAGCGGTGTTGTTGAAGTCTGATGGAAGTCAAGTGTAACTGGGAAAGGCCCCAACGTGCCTTTCCTCAAACAGGCAGGAAGTTACAAAACTCCCTTTAAAAATCCGCCAGTTTGAATTTTGCCTCACTGAGGATAAACATCACACAGCATGTAACACACAGTGTGCAAACTTTTATTAAATCTTAGTGTATTCTGTTAAATGTGGTGTTACTTGAATCCTAAAATGATTTTCCTTCTCCCCATATGTAAACAAACATTAACTGCTGACGGGTACGGCAGATCAACCGTGTGACGGGATCCCAGAGCTTATTCCATGCTCTTCACCCATAAAGTTTTCCACCATGAAAATCTTGGGTGCCATTTAAAAAGCGCTACTTCATTGGCTGGAAATGTGTGGTGTAGTTTCTCCTGCTCCACCCCCTTGGATCGAGATAAGACGTTTAAAGCTGCGAGGGCAGTTGTTCACTGTGTATCTGACAGCAGCAGACACTGTGACACATGCTGTAGGAAAAGACTGCGGCAGCTCAGGGTTATTGTTGTGAGACATGCGTACAGATGACACTGAAAAACTGTGAGTTTAACAGTTGTAGCAGCAGCCAACAGTGTGTGTTGGGAACACAGTGTTGGGAACTATTTTTGCAACCAGACTAACGAGATATGAAACTGTTGGCTTGTCCGTGCCTTGGATGGTTGGAATTCTTAACATTTTTTGGTTGCGTTTGTTTTGTTTGTTTGTTTTTTTTTATTCAGTGGATTGGTGTCAAATAGGTCAAACGCCACCGAGCGCACAAAGAAGCAGGTCTTGTCATAGAAGCACTTAAAAGTCCTCCAGATGCTGGCTTTCGCAGGGCAGACGCTGAACAACACCAGTCCAGTGAAGTGGTAGATGAGTGTGAAAGAGAGGGATGACATTTTGCACGAGCTCCTTTCCCTAGTCAAAGAATTTTCCATGGTCCTGCCAGGTTGCCCTGACAACACTGGTGACAGCCATTGGCGGGCCAGCCATCTGGAGTACCGTGAGTTTTCCTGTTGGGCCTGCTGACCTGCGGGCTGGTGGTGAGCCAAGCAACACAGATGCAAAAAGATTTTTACAAGTCTTTGGTCCTGTAGATTGTCTGGCTGGTTGCACGGGGAGGAAGTGCTGTATCTCTTCCCAACTTTCACCGCCCGCTGCCTAGTCACCTCATACTTTTGTCATCTACCAACTTCAGTTTGCTCTTTGAACCATCCCAAGGAGTGACAGATGGCGTTGTGCTGTCATTAGGATTTTTTTTGGTCACATATAGAGCAATTAATGATGTTTCAATTAGAAAATCTATCAGCATGATGGTGTACCTCATGCAGTGTTGCTGTTATGCAAGCTACGTGTTAACTGCGGCGATCTCGTTCATATTCCAATATTTTGTTATGATATGATGGCGCTATTCCCCTCTGAGCCCGTGGTGGCATGTTATCAACATCTTGCGTCATTTCCGAACGCCGGGCACTGCGAGCAACCAGCCACAACACGGCTAACTCTGCAGACCGCCGCGAGTTTCGAGTTGCTGCAGATTATGCGTTATATAGAGGCTGCGCATTGATGCCCCGAGTACTCGCATTATATGGATATACGTGCCGCTCCTCTGGGGCTAATTTCTTCAAAACGACTCCAAATGCCACCAAAGTTGTCTGGGTGAGTAAATGGTCGTATTAAATGCTACAAATAAGGTCCAGGTTGTAAAAAACGAAAGTTATCCTTTAAGTATTTCTCTGATATGAAACAGAAGTTTGCAAAAAAACAAAAAAACTGTCAATGTGGCTGCAAGATGTAGACAAAGAATACAACAACAACAAACTGATCAATTTAAATTTGCAATGTAAGATAGATATTTTCATATTGTAACCCTGAGTCCTTAAAAGTTGGGATGCTGTATGTAAATAAAAGCAGATTAGCAAACGATCACATTCTGTCTTATTTATGTTTTCCACAACATCCCAAATCTTTTTGAACCAGGGTTGTATTTAAATCTTAAAATCTTGAGAAACTCTGAAAACTTAACAAATTAAAAATGTCTTCCTGGGAGTCTAGCACTGTAATAGTTCTTCTGGGTCCATTTTGCTCAGTGATATCATGCCAAAAATGTGGCTAGAAATAAGTCGTCACATGTCCTTGTTGCGTATTAAGCTTTATTTCATAGTGGGTATTGGCCATAAACACGGGACACAGTTTTGTGTTGCTATTGCTGAGCTCCAGTAATGCTGCCGAATGTTAAAGCAGCACAGCTTTTAGCATGCTGCTCACTGCTTTCGTGCTTCCAAACAAACGCTGGCCCAGGATGTCACACTCTCTGTCCGTCACTGATGTCGCACCTTTTAGTTTTGTTTTCAGTTGGTCTGTTTTGCAGAGCGTCTCAGTGAAAGTCGTCTTGTCACTATAAAGATACCTTAACCACTTCCGTGTAATTTAAGTTGTTTGACCTTGGCTGTCAGTAACTTCCTCATCTGTGATATGGGTTTAATGTAAGTTCACTGTCGCACTTGTTTTCTTTCTTCATAACCATTGTATGTTTATCTGAGGCAACCTGCTAGGTAAATGTATTAATCGTCGTACCAAACATGATGTTATCACCAGTGATAAGTTCTGAAATGTGCAACCCTGGAAAGAGTTTAGCATAAACAGTTGTGCAACGTTTAATGATTTCTGTTTGAGTCCAGATCCTTAAAACAGTTTAGATTGTTACATATACCTATAAAATATAAATATTAACAAAAAATGCGTGTTGTCGGTAAAAGAAAATGTCTAGTATATTTGATAATGTGGGTCTGTTTTATGTGCGTTTGGGTGTAGGATTCATTTTGGTAGTGAGTCAGTGCGGGTCAAAAGTTCAGAGACGTTTTTTTAATCCCAGTCTGCTCCTTCCTTCAGTCGCCTCAGCTGCTGGCCTCCCATCAGCTCACACTGCCCGAGTTTTGGCACTGTGCTGCAGCCCCAGCCATACCCTCACACTTCAAGCTATGTGCCACCAGTAGGACACATACACTCCCTCTCTCTCTCTCTCTCTCTCTCTCTCTCTCTCTCTCTCTCTCTCTCTCTCTCTCTCTCTCTCTCTCTCTCTCACACACACACTCTACAGGCCTCTCATCGGGTTCCCTCTCTTTCCTGAACAGGCTTAAAAGATTCGAGCCAGCCCATACTTTCTCTTCCTCTCTCTGTATCATCTTTTCTTCCTGTGCGTGTCTTGACAGCCAGAGCCCTGTCCTCATTATCAGCGTGTGCATGTGCAGAGGGCTGCTGACGCTGTGTGTGTGTGTGTGTGTGTGCGCGCGCGCGGACTGACGTCAGCAGTTCACTGCTCCTCTCCATACAAATGCCCTGCCTGCCTGCCATTGATACCTTTTCTCTGTCCCCTCACACTCTTATTAGCATGTTTTTATCAGTTCTAGCACCTCATAGCCGAGCTAATATGACACGCAGGTGTAACAAACCGGCCATCTAATAGCTCGCACGGGTTTATTGAGTCCTGTTAGGAAATATTTACGACTTGTCTCATGTTAAATAACTGTGTGTGTGTGAAGTGTTATTTTTATGTGTACTATATTTTCCTTGTGCCTTTAACTGCACGTTGCATTGTGTCTGTTTTCTTCCTGTTTGTTTTGTATCTCCGTGATCTTGCAGCTGTGCATAAATATAGCACAGCTATTTACATTTTGGAAATACCTGCACCATAAATTACCGTCATACACATGCACATGTAGGTGCGCGCACAGTGTTGCACAGAATGGCCAGACGCACTGGATGTGGCCAGTTGTACAAGACAAGCAAGTTTGATCTGTGCCTGTGTGTATTCAGAGCAAGCCTCGATGAAAAGGAGTAAAATAATATGAGTAGTAGTGAAAGTATTTAACAGGTTGCAATGCAAATTTCATTGACATGCCATGCTCAATGACAATAAAGGAATCTTGAATCTTGAAGGTGAGCAATCTGACGTTGTTGCCGACATGTCCCCATATTCTCTATGTAAATTAGCTGTTTCAAAAATGTCCCCACATTTTCAGGCTATTTACAGTCCTCATTTTAAATAGCAGTTTGGGTTTATAGTGTGATTTACATTTCCATCATATCATGTATATTTTCTGCCTGTGTCAGCATCCCTTACCTTAAAGAAAATGGTGAAAGTAAAAGTAGCATATGAATACACCATTACAAGTAAAAGTCATGCATTCAGTATTTTATTAAAGTAAAATTAGGATCAAGAAGAATTATTTATTATGATGAGATTAAGTAGCAATTTAATGATATTTTAACTACTTTATATACTGTTGGGTCGTTATGAATTTAAGACACATGACTCATATGTCAAATCTCAGCGACTAAAGCTATCACACATACATTTAATGGATTAGAAACGACAGTAGTTTTCAGTATAGTTGAGTAGAAGCGTAAATATGTGTACATATTTAAATACCGAAAGTGCAAAGTACTTGTACCTCAGCGTACTTTGTTTCGAAATAACACCTAAAAGTCTCAGAGGTGAGAAACAATGCAAAGTGTTTCGCGGTGTGTCCGCATCTGCGTGCATGTGTGCGTGTGTGTCTGCATGTGCACAGGTGTCTTTCAGTATCAGCAGCCGAGTTGTGTGTCTCTGCGTCTGCCCTCATGCGCACATGTTTTCATAACATCACCAAACAAAATATCTCCTGCTCATTGAAAGATTTTAATCTCATCACTTGCAGAAGGCCCTCGCTGTAAATACGTTGTCGCCTGGCACGTGCTTCAATGGCGGTGGTAGCGGCCATTTAGCCAGCTTTTCCTTTTTCTGTACCCTGTGAGAGTCGGAGGGGACGTCCATGTTTTAGTGCGTTTGGTGCCCAGATCACACGGAGGTTAAGAGCATAATGTAATGTTATACTGTGTGACACACTTAAGACTTTTGAATGTGTCTCTGGGTGCGTGCTGCATGTGTGATCGAGCAGGTCAGTAAAAAATGGAATTGTCAACAAAACACGATGCTTAGGGTGAGTTTAATGAAGGCCTCGTGCACATTGTATGCTGTGTTTTTATCTCTGCCTGTAGTTCTCTGTCCTTTACTCTCCACCTTCTCCTTAATGGCATCCTCCCCTTCAGCTTTTACCCGTCTCCCTCTCCGTTTCAGCCCGTCTGTGTCTCTCCGTAAACAAGCAGAAGGCCAACAACTCTGTCCTCCTGCCGTCTCCCGCCATCCCGTTGCCATGGTGTATGGAGCATTGTTTGCTGGCCTCTATGTCGGGTTGCCATGGCAGGGCTTATTTGCCATATTAAATGTTTGGCAGCATTGTACAGATGCTGATGACAAACACCCAACATCCCACTTTGATCAATGAAACGCTTACTGATTAGAGGAGCTGGGATGGAGCCACTGATCTATTAAACAACCTGTAGTTATAGCTTTCCTGTACTGTATGTATTACATGCAGAAGCATGTACGTATAGAATCAAACAGTACTGTTACAGGAAGATGGGAAATAAACAGCGTAAAAGAATAGTTTTTCCATTTTAATGTGTTGCTGTAATATTTTTCTTTTTAGATTAACAACCTGACCTTCAAGCTCTTGAAAATTGCCATTGAAATTGTAAATGTAAATTCTAATTTAAAGTGAGTTTATTTTACTAAATAAATGATATCGTATTGTCTTTTTGAAGTTGTCGACATTGGTGAATGTGACCAAATGATTAATGCAGTGTGAAATCTTTCCACATTTTGGAACGTGGTCTTTGATTATTCCCGAAAATGTGACGACAATCCGTGGCTGAAAAAGAAGGACACACAGTATGAGGGTGTGTGTTTTCATGTTCGGTTGAGGTTGTGGACGAGCTTCTCAAACGGGCCTTTATCCTCTGTGTCTCTCCCCCTTGTGGTGTGGGGTGACACAGCATGGTAGCTTTTTAAACTGCTGTATTTCTCCCCATTACAACCTGAATGTACACTGAAAATCAATGTTACTTTGTAAAGTTTATCAGAAATAAGAATAAAATTATAATCATAAAAAATAATGATAGGCTTTATGTTTTTCGCAGTCTAAAGTTATAGATTTCAGTGCTTCAGTGTGCACTGAAAAATGTAAATATTATTTTGAGAAAATCAGTGCAAAATAGTAAGTGATTAATTTTTGTTTTGTATTCACACTCGAGCTCGAGGATTAGGTTATTTCAGGTCCAGCAACTTAGCGTTACACAACCTAAAGCAACTTTGACTCCGCACTGCTGCAACGTGTGAGAGCTCCTGTTTGGTTACCAACAGATAGCGTAGAAATGCTGCCGATTGACGTAGTTGGAGCCAGATAAGATCTCACAGCTCCATTGTAGACGCGCCGTGGTGGTTTTAGTGGTTTGCTTTTCTTCTTTTGCTTTCAGTGACGGGCCTCGGTCTGCTGTTGCAGGGGCAGCGTGTGTGCGCATACCTGGAGTAGAAAGTGCATCATGCGGTGCAGGAAATCCTTAATGTAAACTGTTACTACACCGTGTGTTTAGATAACAGGCAGAATAGACTAGCAGTAAGCAGCTAGTTGCTGACCTGCCAGTACCCTCATTGAAAGGTCATAAGACAGTGGGCTGAAAGTGGAGCATAGGTCATAGCCCGTGCTCTCTCCATGTAAAATGCATTTCATATCCTCCGTTATGCACAGACACGCATGCAGTGATGAGGTCTGGCTGACAGCTGATGTGTCTCTCTTCTGTTTTTCAGATGATCTTGTGGGACTGGGATCTGAAACACTGGTACAAACCACAGTATCAGGTCAGTACTGTGTTTCTTTCAGCTCACATGCGTTTGGAGTTTAAAGTCTGTACATGGTTCTTTCATTCATTCAGGTAACACACAGATAATGCAGGTCTTTGCAGATAGAGTGGTCTCCAGCAGACGCTGCCAAAAAGCCACCTTTGGTGATATTTTTGCTTAGGTAAAATACGCATTGTGTAAAAGCTGGCCTACAGTGACCTTGAAATCATTGTCATGCCACATTTTATCTTACTCAGACATTCTTTGTCTTGTTTGAACAATTTGTGTAATCTGTCAAAGAATTTAGCTCCCACTGACCAAAAACCACTATTTGTTCCTGTTAGATGGGGTCAAGCCAGCCAGAACATTCCCCTCATGAACCTGCCCTCAAAGAAGCAAGAAGCACACCTATTCTGTGCTACACTTCTCGTACAATTTATTGGATCTCACTTTAGACAGTAGCTTTATCCTGTTTCTGTTGCGAAAGAGGCTCGAGGGATGAGGTGTGAGAGGAAGTTAGGGTTCCACTTTATATGAAGGTTCACATATTCACCATTAACTAGCTCCTTAAGAGCATGCTAACCCTTAATAACCCTAACCCCTAAAATAATGCAGTAATAAGGGCTTTATAATGACTAATAAGGAGCCAATATGCTACTAATATGCATATAATGGCATTCCCAAAAGAAATGATGATAAACACAAGAGAGAGCTGGGGGATCTTCGTCAGCACTGTGTACCTGGTGTTCCTGTAATAATACCACTAGCCCAAACAGCCTCTTAAGTTCGTGGCTGTCGTCCATATAACAGCAGTCAGACTGAAGCAGCGCTCTGACAGTGCCTTTGTGTGCACATGGCAGGGTGCGGTGAGCGGCAACGGCGTGGATCTTTCGGTCATCAACGAGGCCAGGAACCTGGTGTCGGACCTGCTGATGGACTCGTCTCTTTCGCCGCACACCATCTCAGCTCTGCGCAGCATCTCCAGCCTCATGGGCACATTTTCAGGCTCGTGCCGGCCCAAGGTCAACCCCTTCACCCCCTTCCCAGGGTTCTACCCCTGCGACGAGGTGGAGGACTGCACGGAGAGGAGCGACAGGAAAACCATTAAGGTGGGCACAAGCTGCAGTAGTGTGGTATCCCAGAGCGACACCATTCACACGTTTGATTGGATGGATGATATGTTGTCTTTCAACATGACGTTTCATCATGCTCAGTTGAGTAACTTTAAACGTTCTGACCATGTGACCCTGTGTCTTAGTGGAGGAGCCTTCTGGCCTCGTTGAAGTGAATGAGTGAGGCTGCGTTTGTATGACGCTGTGCTGTTGCCAGTCTGAACGCGGCCTTACATCACAGCTGCTCGTAGCTTTTTTGTATTTGTGGAACACAACCAGCATATTCACTTTGTGTATAAAACATTCATCTTTACTGGAAAGACTTCCTCTCTCCATCAGGGTTTGAGCAGCAGAAACAGCCTCCCCACCCCTCAGCCCAGGCGGAGCTCCACCTCCTCTTCGTGCTCCGCTCTCCCTCCTCTCGACTCCGCCTCTTCCCGCTGGGAACGCAACAATGGCAAGAGACCCCACCCTGACCTCAACTTGACCAGGTGCGAACACAAGCTGTACACTTCACCACTTTCCAGAAACACACACACACAGGCACATGCCACACTTTACCCTGAATCTGCCCGGTTTTGATTCAGATTAATGGCTGTTCTTGCAGGATCTGAATAATGTGACTGTACTCCAGCTATGGGCTTCCTCAGGGGGCCCAGCAGCACCTGCACAGTCATGGTTTTTTTGGTTAGTCTGAAAAAAGGTATGAATGGGCCTTAGTGAGTTCTAAAAAAGCAAAGAATCGTCTTCATTATGAAAATAGTAATAGAAATAGTACACTGCACAGGAAACCAGGTCAACTGTGTATAATACAGTTTTATTGAGAAGACCAGGTGTGAAACGTGGATCACACTTGGTTTTGAATGGAGATTTGTTTATATAATAATATTGTTCCCTCCAGTTTACCTTTGCTTCTATTCTTTTACATCCCTCCTCGTCTCACCACACACCCACATCACGCTGCAGTATATCACAGCCATGGCGTCTTATCACCAAGTCTAAACAAAGATTTTCTACTCATCAAGTCGCCTCATGTGTCCTCTGTTTCGGTGCTACTTTTATAGCCAGAGCGGAAAACATTGTCTGTCTGATTTGATACAATAAATGATCATAAAAAGCAAAGTTATTCTACCCTTTTGTAAACATGCCACTCTCTTATCTTTAGTACTTTAGTCACTGTCCGCACTGTGAGGAGGTAACTTTCATATTTAAAAATCGTGAACAAAAACAGCAGCTTGCAGGTTTGGTCTGCTGCCTTTGTTGATTTGATGCCGTTTGGGTGAGACTGGAAAGCACAAAGTTGCTGTAGCTGATGCACAAATCCTGCATTCGTATCATCCACAAACTGGGCAAAGGTCGGGAGAAGTTGTGTCGCTCCATCACTTCCTTTCGTTGTGTTTATGCAGACATCGGAATGTACCTGTGAGTCCTGTGTGAGTTTCAGCTTGTGCACAGAAACCAAAAGCAGAAGGAGTTGTTAACGTGTCATAGAGTCATCTCTTCTCTGGGTAAAAACAAAGCAACTGGTCTGCATTTCGATCAAAGAGTTTTAATGGATTATAATAGCATTCATTAATCCATTATAATCCATTTACATGCATCGAAAAGAAATCAGCTTACAGAGCGCTCAATTTACTTTAGCAGCAAACTTGCTGAGGATGCTGGGGTGTAGTTTCTATATGTGTCCACAGGATGGCAGTAGGTGATTAGCTCTGTTGGCTGATGAGCCTCTTTGTTAGAGATCATCTGTGTTATTGACGTGTGTGATGACTGACTTGTCAGGGATTGTGTGGCCTTGTACTGTAGAGCTCTGCACAAGATGAGGCAAATCATGTGATAGTGAGACAGCTTAAGAGTATTCCTTATACAACCGTGACTCCAACAAAGTTAATAAATAAAACAGATTGTGATCATCTGCTAATCGCTTTTGACATATACCCAATTAAAGACAACTCAGAATCAATATATTTAATGTTTCACCACATCAGCTTCATTGATTTTGGTAAATATCTTCTTAATCTAAATTTGATGTTGGAACAGGAGCAACAACAGACTGGGAAAGTTGTGGAACGCTCCAAAAACACCTGTTTGGATCATTCCACAGATAAACAGGCTGATTGGTAACAGGTGATAGCATCATGATTGGGTATGAAAGGAGCATCCTGGAAAGGCTCAGTCGTTCACAAGTGAGGATGGAACGAGGGTCACCACTTTGTGAACACATGATTGTATAAAGGATGTTACTACGTGGGCCCGAGAACACTTGTTTGAACACAGTTTGTATGCAAATAATTGCATCCTGTGTTTATTCATGTTTTACACAGTATCCCAACTTTTCTGGAATTGTTGCATCTGTACAAAAAGTATTCTAAGAAAGATCTGTTTGGGGCCGGTGTTGAATTTCTGTGTTTTGTGCTCCAGCCCAGGTCTGTCTAATGGGCCCAATGCAAATCTGCTCACCATTCCCAAGCAGAGGTCTTCCTCTGTTACCCTCACCTACCATGCAGGACCCAGGAGAGCAGGTGAGACTTATCTGTAAGATTTCCCAAAAACACTACATTATGATTAATTGCTCATGATTTGACTGAGTCTCATGCCTCTCTCTGCTCCCATACTCCCTTTATCCTCTTAGGCACATCTCCGAGCCTGAGCCCAGTCACCTCACCAAGCCACGGTCCTCTCGCGGTAGGCACAGGGTCTTCATCGTCCCTCGTCACTCGACCACCTGTGGAGTTCCCAGACACAGCTGACTTCCTGACAAAGCCGAGTGTGAATCTGAACCTGCACAAGCCCTTGGGCTATGCCCTCAGCTCACCTGATTTCCAGCAGGCCTTCCGTAGCTCCAACTTCCCTGTGTGCACCAGGTGAGACCTGCAGTACTGAAGTGGCTACTGTGTCTTTTATGTTAGCAGTTATAACAACACTGCAACTGGTCTTATCTATGATTGTTGTGTCTGTCTGTTGTAGCTGTGGTCGTCAGATGCTCAAGGGAGTTTCCAGTGGCGAGACAGGGGAGTCTCACCAACCATTTAGCAGTGAGGCTCAACGCAGGCGCTCAGGTACATACACTTACCTTTAATGCACAGTTCAGAGTGTCATGGAAAAGTGGTGACAGTCAATCTTGATCAGTGCTATTGTGCTGGGGATTGAAAGAGAAACAGCTGTTTGGGGGTTGATGCTGCCCTCTGCTGGACTCCAACAAAAATGCAGGTTGATGCACACACGCACACCCTTGCCTCGTTGGCTGTTATATTCCAAATAAGGACTGTATTAATAAACTTAAAATTAAATGTATTTTTGTTGAATAGCTGGCCTTTTACATTGAAAATTTGCTTCGATTTCTCTGTTGTTATCTACAATCAATATGCACCATATTAGACAGCAATTTTACATGCAGGTGTACATGTATCCATAAATACCCCTGACTGTCCAGTCACTGTGTTCTTCTGCGTGCAGCAGGTGAAGGGCTGGACTACACAGGAGAGCCTCTGATCAGGGAGGAAAGCGTGGAGGTGGATGTGTCCGGCGACGGGAGGCTGGACGTTGCAGGAAACCAGGGGCAGGACGAGGAGGAGAAGGAGAAGAGCCCGAGCGCAGACCAGCAGACTCAGGAATCAGAGGTGCATTTCAGACATTTAGTTCATATTTTTATCTCGACTGGCTTCCAATGATTACGCATGTAGGGATTCCATTCCATCCACCACCTGGACATGGGGTTACTTTGCACCATCTTACGGATATTCTTTGTTTAGTGTAGTCTATGTGTCAGAACTCATTGTTCTCCATGTTGTGATCGTCTCCAGGGTGAGCAGGAGTTCAAACTAGATCCTATGCTGGAGGAGCATGAGGCTGTCATGGAGAGGATGAACACCTGGAACTTCCAGATCTTTGACCTGGTGGACAAAACAGGAGGGAAGACCGGAAGGATACTCAGCTATGTTAGTACAATCAGCAACCAATCATCTTCTGTAACTGCAGCAGTGTGTGTTGGTCTGTCCACTCCGGATAAATCTCTTAAGAGAAGCAAACAGTTGTATTAAGTGGGATATGATGATCAGTACAGCCTTTAATATGCCCATGTCTGGCTATGTGAAAACTTTAAAGGATCTGGAAAAATCTACTGTCAGTAGAATGAAAACAGCCCACAGGTGGAGACTTAGATAATGGCCAATCAAATCAGCTCCTTAGCAGCTTTACAGTTTCCTAGATGCCCCCACAACAGACCTGTTCTAGATAAGCGTCAAGCCACCGATGTACAGCAATGCAAATGTAAATATATTTCTTGTTGATGCATAATGATGAAGCCATTTTAATGCTCCGCTCGACATCAGTGACGGTGCTGCTTGTCTCGTGTTGTGCTCGGTGTTTCAGTAAAGCTGGCTTGTGTTTCCACAGGTGACATACACCCTTTTCCAGGATACGTGTCTGTTTGAAATTTTCAAGATCCCTGTGAGAGAGTTCATGACATACTTCTGTGCTCTGGAAAATGGCTACAGGGACATTCCCTGTGAGTG
Organism: Chelmon rostratus; assembly: GCF_017976325.1. Classification (NCBI taxonomy): domain Eukaryota; kingdom Metazoa; phylum Chordata; class Actinopteri; order Chaetodontiformes; family Chaetodontidae; genus Chelmon; species Chelmon rostratus. Next base: position 14,912,732 of record NC_055658.1, on the reverse strand, counting down.
TTACGCTGTGCAGTATTCAGGTTTTTTGTTTTTTTTTCCCCAGGATGTTCATGTGTATTATTGGATGAGTTCAGTAGCTGCTGGGTAGCTCAGCAAAGATGCAGTTTTACTTTGCCACAAATGATCTAATATTTCAAATTATTGCTGGCGTACATGGTGACTAATTCCACTGTTATGTTTACAAACACGCAGATCATAACCGGGTCCACGCTACTGATGTGCTCCATGCTGTCTGGTACCTGACCACTCGACCAATCCCCGGGTTCCAGCAGATTCACAGTGAGCATGTGACAGGAAGTGATACAGGTGGGCTTATAAACTCATTAGTCGTAGGTGGTCGTCACAGTTTGCAGAACACAGGTTATAATCCGCACACACGGCCGTCACTTTAGGCTTAAAGCATGATTGCATCATTTAATCTGTGGTGTTAATAGCCGGTGTTACACAGTTTGAGCAGTCTGAGGCACTTTTACCATTCAGCCTTAGCTCACATTTAAGCATGAGAGCCCACACACAGTAACTGAATGGACTTCTCTGATCATCCATAATTTATAAAGAATAAATATGAAAAGTGTCAAAATGTGGATTGCATGGAAAGTATAGTCTTCATAGTTAAAGACGTTTTGGTTTGCAATCGTATTGATCATTTTATGGGAGGAGGTGGATTATGAGACGAGTGAGTGTGTGTTGATAAGGAATTATATCTGCAATCTATTTTACACAATCTTTCACAAAATAATCTCATAAATAAAGTTTTTGATTAGCTGAACTTGATTCATGTATTTATTGGTTGTTGGTGAGTTTTGTCCAGATTAATGCCCGGACACTTGTCATTATATACTCATCTACTTTAGTTGTGATCTATTGATTTGTAGCCCCACCCCTATTTAAGTGTGTTTAAATGGCAATAAAAAAATTGATCACAAAAAAAAGATTAGGAGAGACTTCTGAAAGTGTATTTTAAAGTGTGCACAGAGACTCTGATGGAGCACTGCTTGTTTCACAAACCTTGAACCATCCTCTGATGTCACAAGTACACCGACATCAAAAACTTTCGACTGATTTTGTTTGTGGCTTCCAGTAGTTCCTTCTTTTATTAGATTTGGCTTTTACTCGACAGAACACAGATGGTTTGGTTTAAAATGCAGAGATTCCCAGGCTCGTCTCTGCTGATGATACTTTAACGTCATTAAAAATTACCTGAGGCTTATTCAGTGACGTCTTCCCACTGAGGCTGCAGAACAGCTGTCATTTGATAAGAGGGGACAGAGAGACAGGGGTGTGTGTGTGTGTGTGTGTGTGTGTGTGTGTGGCCATATTCATTTTGCGTTCAACCCAATTTCTGCCTAAACTGCTCAAGCGTTAAGGTTGATTGTGGAAACGCTACAATTCTAACCTGATCTTGCAATGACAGCGTAGGTCTAGACCTGATTTCTCATCACCGTGACATTCACTGACATCCATCTCACTTGTCGTCATGTTCCAGATTCAGACAGTGGGATCTCTCCAGGCAGGATATCCTACGCCTCCTCCAAAAGCTCCTCTATTTCAGATGACAGCTACGGCTGCCTGGCCTGGAACATACCCGCCCTGGAGCTCATGGCCCTTTATGTAGCAGCTGCGATGCACGACTATGACCACCCCGGTCGCACAAATGCCTTTCTAGTAGCCACTAATGCACCTCAGGTAACCTGCAGCATTTATTGCTATTTAAAAGTGTTGTAGATTGAATGCTCAAGCATATTTTGGCTCACCGGGACACACAAACACACTCATGTTTATAGAAACAACGGACCGGATGTTCAAAATATGGGTTTGTGCAAAGTGACATTTCACCACAAATGTTGAAAGCTGTGTCAGAAGATATGTAGTATAAATATAAACAGTGCATACGTGACTGAAGGCGTGAGCGTCACCTCCCCCCTCACAATCGCACACTGTGTAGATGGCCCCTAACAGTAACCCAGTCAGCACACATGCTCAGTAAGCTGATGACACCACGAACGTTGGTCCCGGACTTTGTGTGCACATGAACAATCCTGGACTTGATGTCTCAGTGTTGGATGTCAAGTTTGCTTTTCAAGATGGCCACCTCCATGCTAAACTGAACTACATGAGTTTTCATGAGTAATATTTAAAACCGTCCACCAGTTTGAACACAAGCACGTTTCTCGTATACCTATGCGTTACACACACACGTGTGCTTGCCCTAGTGTTGCCCAAGCTTTCCACAGAACAGTAAGAATGGAACAAACAGCGTCCTCTATGGATGATAATGAAATAATCGAACATTTTGGATTCTGCAGTATCAGCAGTATTCAGCCCTTTGTGTGTACTTTCATAAGTTATCCACTCCACGGTGAGGGTCAGTGTTTGCAACGTGCCACCTAACAGGAATATTTGTCCTCTCAAGACCAACAGACCAAGTGCAAATATCACGAGTGACGTCTTGGCCCCGAGACGAGCCCTGTGTACAAACACAAAACTGCATGGCTGTGTCTCCGCAGTAGTGACAGTCTGAGTGGCCCCTGCTGGGTTCTGAATTTCCACAGAAACCAGCACAAACAGTCATCAGTGATCATGCAATCATCGGCAGTTGCACAGAACCGGCCGCCTGCATGTTCTATGCTTTTTCTTTGAATCATTTCGCATTTTTTCACCTCGGTCTGACTTCAGGTGGCTCACGTTGCATTTGTGGAACTAAAACCAGTTCACTGGAAGTGCTGCTTTGTCCTCATGTGTTAGTATCCTACAGAAACACTGAGTCTCCGGTTTTACAGTTAATCTTTAACTTCACAGTCAACATTTTCATTTTCCTTACATGACTTTTCCTTAACGTGCTTCAAAGCCTCATAATGCTAAGCCAAGCTTTGCTCAGTGTCACTCAAAAACGCCAGCAGCCTTTTAGGTTTCATGATTCATACAAACAAGAAAGTAAAGTTCTCTCGACAAACTCAATCAAGTGATATTCTGTATAAGATTTACGCCACACCACATGGTCACTTAAGCCAATTGTGCTCTCTCATTGTGGTCAGTTATGTAAATGAGGGGTGAAGAGGTTAACCGCATGCCCCAGTTTAAATATTGTATTGTTACAACATGTCCAGTGATAGCACTCACACTGTCTGGGTTTCGTCTGAGTCTCAGGAGGGTGGGTTAAAAGAATTGAGAGGGAACCCTGAACCTATTGATTACTAATGATTTGGACAACCACCACATCTGTTAAAAGGATCTTTTAAGCCTTTCGTGGTATCTAATGTCCCTGTCACTGCTTTTAACCCGCTTCTCCCTTCAGCTATACTTGAGCCTGAGCCTGTTACATTTCTACTTTCATAACCAAATACCCTCATGTCCTTTTTATCTCACTTATTGAGTGCTTGCTATTTTTGAACCCATTACAAATTGTGTAACACATATGCAGACATATTATGTAAGCACATTTATTCCTGACATTTGTAGGAATCTTCTTAGCGTGCCATCTTTAGCCTCTCTCACCACTTGGCTTTTCCCTCCTGTGCGGTGCAGGCGGTGCTGTACAATGACAGGTCAGTGCTGGAGAACCACCATGCTGCGTCTGCCTGGAGCCTCTACCTGTCCCGGCCAGAGTTCAACTTCCTGGTCAACCTGGATCACGTGGAGTTCAAGCGTTTTCGCTTCCTTGTCATCGAGGCTATACTGGCCACAGACCTCAAGAAGCACTTTGACTTCCTGGCTGAGTTCAATGCTAAGGTCTGAGATGAAGAAATCTTAACAGATTGCTGAGTTACATGATAGATGAATAATTATTGATCCTTCAATGTCTGTCAAAATATTGATTTAATCATTAGGAAGATGCTGTGTTACGATTTAGTTGAGCAGTATTCAACGTAAGTCTGTTGACCAGTTTTAATAAGATCTATCCATCTTTGTTTGTTAACAGGTGAATGATGTGAACAGTCCAGGTATTGATTGGACCAATGAGAATGACAGACTGCTGGTGTGCCAAGTGTGTATCAAGCTGGCAGATATCAATGGACCGGCCAAAGTCCGTGACCTGCACCTCAAGTGGACAGAGGGCATCGTTAATGAGTTTTATGAGCAGGTACAGGCTGCATGCTAATGCTGCAGAGGGCATTCAATTAACACAGACCATTTAATTCTATCTTTATGTGGCATTTTCTAAAATGGACTTAAACGCACAATAACTAACATTTCCACGCCTGTAAACAACTAGACTTGAGCCCAAATGTTTTCAACAATGTTCAAACCAGGAGAAATCTCTGATTTTATTTTAAGCTAATGGTCATTTGGTCGCCTCCACTGGCGACACAGAAAACACCAGATTCAGAGTCCGAGTGAGGAAGGAAGACCGCAAATGTGACGAAACATAACATGAAAAAAAGCTTTAATACATCACCTCATCCATCAACATTCCTGCCTCAGCCACATCACATAGATTTTCATCCGCAGCGGTGGTTGTTTAACAATGAAGACAACAACTCCCATGAGCCCACGCTACTTCATGTGGTCATCAAACTGCATCTTTTGTTTTCATTGTTTTGACTGAGAGACCTTGAGTGGCAGAAGTTACAGACTGTGCGTTTATGTTAATGGAATGACCGTTAAATTATGTTTCTTGTTTCCTCTTGTCAAAAACAGGTAGAAAGTAGCAGCAATAGTTCTGCCTCCCCGTCACTGTCTTGTAGTTCAACTCCTGTGTCAAGGCTTATCAAGACATTTTTAAGTGTTATCTTTGTTCTTCATCTGCAGGGAGATGAGGAGGCGAGGCTGGGATTACCCATCAGCCCCTTCATGGACCGCTCCTCCCCACAGCTGGCAAAGCTACAGGAGTCCTTCATCACTCATATTGTGGGACCACTTTGTAGCTCGTACGATGCTGCCGGCCTTCTGCCCGGCCACTGGATTAACGAAGAAGGATCAGATGAAGACGACGAGGAGGGTCAGGTGGACACAGACACAGATGAAGATGAGGATGAGGATGATGAGCTAGACGACGAGCTGGCACCAAGTAAGGCACCGGCGGCTCCTGAGCGCTCAGGATTTACAGTTAGCCAGTGCAGATTTTCTGAAAGGTGTCTTTGTGCTTTCTTCATTGCAGAAAGGAGGAAGAGCCGCCGCAGGTTGTTCTGCAGCATCATGCAGCACCTGACGGAGAACCACAAGGTGTGGAAGAAGACCATCGAGGAGGAGGAGAAGAGCAAAGAGCTCGGCAAACAGCAGCAGCCCGACAGCCTGCCGGCCAGCCTGCCCACCTCCCCGTCGGACGACATCCAGGTCATCCAGGAGGAGGAGGAGGGAGAGGAGCGTCAGTAGCAGGAGGATGGAGGAAAGGACAGAGCTGCGTTAGAAAAGAAGAGGAGAGGCAGTATAAGGACATGAGTCCCTCGACCACCTGCCTTTCAGCAACATAAACACAGACATGAGAAACACACACACAGACACACAGACAGTTGACAAATGCACATAAAACACACTTCGCTCCCTCTCTCTCTCTCTTTCACATACACACACACACACACACACACACACACACACACACATTGGAAGATTCACTGTGCAGACACTCAGATGCTTAAGCAGTCACATTGTTTTTGGAGAAACAAAAAGGCCTTACTACTGTGAGCGGATCCTTGCTGCAACGGTGGGAGCCCAACTCCTATGCACTTTTTCACCCCATGGAGAGTCGAGTGCACCCAGAAAAAAAAGGAAAAAGCACCAGAACTGAGGAGGAGGGTGCAGAAGAAGAGTGTGGACGGGGGGTGCGGCATTAAGTTGCCCCTCCATGGTGACGTGGCTGTGATGCTGCCTTGAATGCAAAGCGCTTACACCTCCTTTAGGTACAAAACAATTTCCTGTCTATTTAAAAAATGAAAGGTAGAGGACAAATAATGAAGCAAGCAACACCATGAAGAGATTGATACCCTTTACCAAAGTGAACAGTTCGAACACGGAAAGACAAGAGACTGAGACTGTTTCAGCCTCAACGTCAGGTATATTTTTGAATTATATATACACATATATATATCAAATGTGCCTGTCTGAACCTTTACTGAGTCCATATTGGCCCAGAGCCTAGGCTTGTGTAGTTCTCTCTCCTTGCTGGCGACACGAAACACTGTATCAGACTCAGTCACAGAGACATTATTGAAATGTTGACTGATTAATAGCATTATATCTGCATCATTTTTGATGCTTTTACTCATGTGTACCACCCGTCTAGTTTTTTGTTTTTTTTTCTTTGGGATTTAACTCTCCTTGCTTCAATTTTGTTTGAGTGTGTGAATATTTTTTTTTGGCAGGAATGTGATGGAGAGAATGAGTAGGGAGAAGGAGAGCACATTTTTAATTATTTTAGTATGTACTTTGTGTGTATGTTTGTGTGTCCTTTCAGTAATGGTTGGTTTCTAATCAGTGAAATGTCCTCTGGTGTTTTAACATGTTGCATTCAGATCAGGAGTGCTGTTTCAATGAATGGATTCTTCATTTTCATTTTTGATTCTAAGTATTTTTTTAAAGGTTACTCAGGATTCACGCAAAGTTGAATAATTATTTTGCAAGAATTTATGTCATTAACATGAAATACACTTTAAAGACTAAGAAAATTCAAATCTGAAGTGACTGAAGTAGTTTGTAATCTCTTAATGAACAACTTGACTACAAACAAATTCAAGCAATTGAAATCCTCTGTGACAGAGGAGCATACAGTATGTGCTGTCTCTTGGCCATCCGTACACTGTTTGCATAACCTTTTTACAACCTCACTGGAGAAAAGCTTATCGTGATTGTCGGCAGACTGCAAGTGTCTCTCCTGCAGCAACACAACTCATTGTACAATTTTGCAGTTCTATAACAGTATGTTAGGTAATGGTTTTATAACTTTAACAAAAGTTCTTTGCATTATTTTTAAACAAACAGTACAATGTCTGCTTATCCGTGTCTCAGTCAGCAGGCAAACACTGATGTTTTAGACACATTAAAAACTCATCCAACTCTCTTTTTCCTCATTTTTTTTTTGTTTGTTTTAGCCAAACCCATAACTTGGCCAGTGTGTGAAGAAGGGATCCAGGGTTTCATTTCACTTTATTTCGTGCCACGAGGCAGGTTAAAAAACTAATAGTTCTCTATTTTTGTCTCTAAGAACTCTTGGCATTCCACTAGAATAAGACATTTTACGAAAAGGGAAGGCAGAAGTGTTGCCTAGCTCCTTTATCACCTTATTAAATCAGAAATCTCTGAAGAAAATGTTAAGTAAACAGTGTAAATCAAGATAGTAATATTTAAAGACAAAAAAGTAGATACAGGTGTGCACATTTTAATACCAAACAAGTGTTTAGCCGCTGTACAAAAGAGTATGTGCATATAAATATATATTTTTTAAATAATCAAATGAATGCATCTGTTTTCTACACGCAGCTGACATATTGTACATTGAGATCCTGTAATTACCATTGTGTTTCCAGAGTTTTTATCGACTTCTATTTACAGGTGTGGAACTGTGGGGTTTGGTGTTTTGATTTTGGTTTGTCACTTGGTTTCAGCCTCTCCCTGTTCTGTATCATAACCACTCTCGTATTCTTCATTATCTCTCTCTCTTATCACTGTTGTCTCAGTCGACCCAACTAGTGCCAAACTTTACCTACATTCAGTAGTTTGTGGGCTGTGATAGGCTGATTGGCAAACTCTCTCTGGGCTCCAGTACTGTTCGTGCAAAAGACGTGCACCTCGAGTCAAATGTTCCACCGGGCTCAAGGTGACAGTGACAGCGGTAAGAGTCAAGAGTTGGACTCAGGTCAGAGCCATATACATTCTGGCAACTCTGTCATCGTTTTTTTCACATGGACCCACGCTGGATCATAAAGCCTTGGTAGCTCCCTACCCGACATATTCTGGCTCATTAAGTTGTAAAAGTTTGTTGGCTTATCACTGTGCAGTCTTTCGAACCACAGTGTCCTCTGATGATTGTGCCATAAATACATCTACGAATGGTTGTTACCCTTATGTAGCATCAATATACGTACGTTTGTCTAATGTAACCATTCACCCTTATCTACATTGTGGGGGCAACTGATTTTTGTTGTTATTTATAGCTGTCATAAAACACCATCCCTAAAGTATCACAAGCTCTCATTGATTTTTATTGGTGTGTGTGTGTTTGTGTGTGTTAACAGGCAATATATTATATTTGTTGTCCAGCCTTGAAGACCCAAAACACATGCTGCGCTCGTTATGGTGGGACAACTTAGACCCTTATCATTTATATTAGGGTTTGATACCCTGTGTGACTAATCAGCCAAAGTAACTGGTAACAGCTGTGTGAGCTTGCAGACCCTCTAAAGCTGCTATTCCAAATATTTGTGACATTAGCAAAGGATCAAATTGCTGTGTGTGATTTTTAACCCGTCCCGCCCGAGTGTCTTTCAGCTCTTTGTTTTGCTTTTACGGCCTTTAACTTCACTGTTTTGATTCACTCGCATCACAGTCATCAGTGTGACTGAAGCCAGAACCTGATATTGACAGAAAACTTTCCTAATAAGAGACAGGCAAGAGTTAGTGACCATCTGGTCAACATAGTGGAGCATTAAGCGAGATATTTCACTTTGTGGTGGAGAACAGAGCTAAAAGGCGAGTGAACATTCACCAGGTCACATCAAAACAAATTTGATGCTAATGTTTTCTGTGTCTGCTCAATCTTGAATAAGCCTTTTCATTAAGGCTTCAGCCACATCAAGGTGATTCTATAGCTGCGTTTCCATTACAGTTGTTCGCAAAATAAAAGCGATATTTCTGAAATTTCGGCAAAGTTCGAATGTGACTTGCAGGTGTTTCCATTGAACAGTGTTTTGCGAACCAGCCGAAATTCTCGTAAGTTCTCGGACGTCCCACGAGATGTGTGTGCGTGCTGTGCGTCGGTAACACTTAACACAAAGCCTTATAATTAAAAAGCACACGCATGCTCCTGGCCTTGTAGGATTGCGCATACTCTATTGCACAAAAGCATCACATCATCACTTTGTTATTACGCAAGGCTCGCACTGACAGCGTCAGCTCGCGCCGGAGGAGCAGCAGCAGAATACAGGACTGTGAATTACTGAAGTGTCCTTTGAACATATTTCCTATCAGCAATTGTGTGTAAATATTAAAGCTAATGGCGTGCACGCGTGTCTCCCACACAGCTGAGGTGCACACACGCATCACAAGTTCAGATTTTGCAAAGTGCGCACAGGACGAGATCACAGCTGTCGGATTGTCTTTAACAGATCAGCCAACGTGACAGCTGGAACAGCTGGAGTGTTTTTGTCTGCTACTTATTGAGATCCAGAAAACATACAAACACTACAAAACTGACAAGACGTTATATCTGACTGCATGCGGCCGTCCCGAAACGGGGAGTCCGCTGACCTCGGAGACGTGTAAATGCGAAAAAAGTGTTTCCATTACACTTTTGCGATACACCTAAATATCGACACGTCGTAAAAATGTTTTTGCGATATTTGAGAGGATTTTCGAAATTTAGGTGTTGCCATTACCGTTTTTTAATTGCGATATTTAGGATTTGCGCATTTCTAGGGGCAATGGAAACGCAGCTATTGTCTGTGTGTGTACAGCTTGTTGTGCACTGCACCCTTTTTACTGCTGAAGCATTGCAGTGCAAAGGGGGGAGAGCCACACTCAGAACTTCGGTGATACATGGCTGCTTTTCACCTTCACGAACACACAGTTTACAGACACACAATCAATATTTTGTTTCCTATTGCAATGATCCTGCAGGTACTGAATGAAATAATTTGGGGTCTTAAAATGTGGATAACACATAAGTAATAAATATAGACATTTCAACACAACAATACACATTTAGCAATTTTTCAGAAGCTAAAATAAAACAGGCTTAGTTTTTACAAAGAATTTTATGAACACACAAAAAACCTCATAGCACAAGTATGGCAAAAAAAAAAAGACAAACAAACATTAGGCTCAAACATAAATGTAGTACTTTGTTAGTACTGATAAGCACCATTTAGCAGAAACTGGTCTTGCAATCAGTTTCTAGAATTCCACCAGGGTTGCATTTGCTTTCTGAGAGACAGATTTTCCACAGAGCGCTGTCCCTGCAGAAGGGAGTCACAGCCAGCCCTGATGACGTAAATCTTGGCCCGAGTCCAGTTCCAACATACAGTGATCAGAACTTTCTTGGAAAGTCCATTTTCGACCCACACATATGATTCGTCTGACCTGAAGTTTTCCTGAGAAGGTAGGGCTATGAACCATCATAGGTGTATTTACTGTCAATCATTGACATATACCTAACCCACTGCTACTGCATCAAGGCTCATAGACATTGTCTGAGCTCAGAGCAGCTCTGAGCTACAGAGAACTAAATCAATAGCACACGCATGTACCCAGGATCCCCCTTCAGCACAGAGTCTTTCACCTCCCCAGCTACATCAAGGGATTGTGCAAATATGCATATTGCTCAGTACAAGATTTGATTGTAACTGTATTAACTGGACCACATATCCATCTGCAAAGAGCCACTGAAAGTCCTTTGGAAAAACTGAAATGCACCAGAACTGGACATGACAGTCCAGAATGTTACAGTTCCATGCACCTGTGTCACGTGGTTGCATTGCTGTGCAAAATAGTTGAACAACAGTTGAACAAGCTATATTAAATGCCTGCTTGCCTACTTGTAATAAGCGGCTCCAGAGCAGGGAGTTTTCTGCTGCCTGCGGACAGCGCAGATGGAGTAAGGTTTGGGCTGCAGGGTCATGCCCAGTTTGGGAGTGACAGTGGGAATGGTTCCTAGAGGGAACTGAAGATGAAACCTCTGCAACAAAGTGGTGAAAAAGAGGAACATCTCCATCCTGGCCAGCTGTTCACCCAGGCAGTGACGCCTCCCTGAAAAAAGAAGATTCTTTGGTTTAGACTCACTGTCATACACACAGGCACTACACATGGCGGATTTTTGAAGTCCTAAGAAATACAAGCAAAGACAGTAGGGGAGACAAACACTACAGATGAATAAAATGTGGTTGATGAGGATGCTGCATCCTGGAGATGTACAAACTCAACTCCAAAAAAGTTGGGATGCTGTGTAGAACGTAAATGAAAGCATAATGCAATAATTTGTAAACAAACTGTGTTTACCAACCACAGTTTTACAGCATGTTCCTGAGCCCATGTAGTAACATCCTTTCTACAATCATTTGTCCACAAAGTGGTGAGCCTCACTCCATCCTCGCTTGTGAACAACTGAGCCTTTCCAGGATGCCAGGAGGCGAGGTTGTTAAAAAATACACATGGAGCTCCTCTTCATGCTCTATGGGATTAAGACTACATGAGAACAGGAACTTCTTATTATATAATGCACACTGCACAAGAACTTGACCAAAAGAAATGTATGCTACAGCGAAGCATATACCTTTTCATTTACAATCACATTTGTGTTAAATTTAGGAACTTTATGCTATCACTGATATGACCAGTGAAGTGTGATAAAAAAAATTAATGAAATGAAATGAAAATGTTTTATTGAAGAGAGAAAACTTTCTATTCTCAACATCCTACCCTCTTATAATACAGAGTTCATGTAAGTGCCAGGTTGGTGTGTATATGTGATAGACGTTGTTTTATTTTTCTATTTAAAAAATACCCACTGACTGGTGACTGTCACCATAATTTGGATTGGCACTGTTGTAATTTAAGAGAAACAAAAAGAAACTAACCCAAGGAGAATGGCAGGAAGGCCTCTCGCCTAACAAAGTTGCCATTGCTGTCCAGGAACCTCTCTGGTGAGAAAACACCTGGATCGTTCCAGTACTTCTCATCAAAGTGCACAGAGTAGAGGTTGGTGATCACCATGGTGCCTTTGGGAATGATGTAGCCGTTGACATTTGCATCCTGGGAGGTGGCACGGAAAATACCAAGTGGAACAATGGTGCAGAAGCGAAGGATCTCGTGCAGAACAGCCTCCACATAGGGCATCTTCTGTTTGTCCTCCAAAGTGGGCGGCCTCCCATTGGCCAGCACGCTGTCAATCTCCCTGTGCACCCTCTCTTTGCATGGAAAAACAGACACCATCAGGCATTTATTCATGCGTAACATTACATAACTATCAAAGTTGTAAGTTGGAGAAAAACACTCAAAACAGAAGCTCTCCTTGTGGTCACACTTGAAGTAAACTGTTCTATGACTGACCTTGTATGTTGGGGTAGAGAGCCATGTACAGTATGGCCCAGCGCAGGGTGTTAGTCGTGGTCTCTGTGCCGGCAATAATGAGCTCACCCACTGAATAGATGAGGTTCTCGTAGGAAAAAGAGGAAGTGGGGTCTCCTGCGTTCTGCTCCAACTCGTCCAAATAGGCATCAACATAGTGGCGAGGTACATGTGGCACCCTGCCCTGTGAAAAACCTTTTATGACCTGCAGTAAGAAGTCATACACCTCGGCAGCATTGCGGAACAGCTTCTGGTGTTTTCCAAAGGGCACATACTCGATCCAAGGGAAGGCATTATAGAGGAGGGCCCAGCCGCTCACCGCCAGCTCCACGTTCTCACTGAAAATCTCAATCATGTGCTGGAAGTTGCGGTCGTCGTAGGTGAACCGCTGTCCAAAAATGATCAGGTTGGTGATGTTGGACACAGCGTTTGTCACGAGGTGTTTAGGGTTGAAGGGTTTTCCCTTGTGCTTGTCAATGGCATCAACAAAGAACATGCACTCCTCTGAGATCTTCCTCTCAAACAGCCTCTGGCCACTTCCGAAATAACGGAAAGAGTTGCAAGCCAGTTTACGGTGTTCAATCCAGCCTTTGCCATATTTACAATTGAGAAGCCCTTTGGGTGGTGGAGAAAAGAGAAAAGCAGAAGAGTTTAATCAGTTATCATTTCGACAGCATGTCAGGTTTACTTCAAAAGTGGACCAAAGTGCAGAACACAGATTAGGAGGCACATGAAGCACATTTATCGATAAGTTCTCAGATGAGATGGGATGGCTGGTGACGGCACAGGGAAAAGGACAAGTGGCCGGCGGAGGAAGCCAAGGAGAGTGGGTTAGTAAAGCAGGCAGACAGGCCGGGATCCTGAAGCACAGGAGACAAACAAGCTTTAATTTAAGTAGCAGGAACACAGGAAAAACCATCACAATCATTCCAAAAACCAACTGAGCCTGAGAGTAGCTACCACGGTGGCAGATGGCGACGAGTGGGAGGGATTCATAAGCTGCAAGCTGATTGTAGACAGGTGTGCAGGTAGGCAGGATCCACATGATGAACCACACACAAACACAGATAGACAGGGACATGGCAGACACAGGAGGAGTGAGGAACACAAGGGAGAGACAGAGGCAAGGCCGTGTCCATGTTACTGCAGCTCTACTCTGATGCATGAGAAATAGTGTGTGTTGCAATCTTATCACTGCATCTTACCACCCATTTTGGTCATTTTCTTGAATAAAGGCAGCGATGGGCGATCAGCAAACACCTCGCTCTGATTGTAAAGGCACTCCCTGACACAGTCATATCCATTTAACACCACGGTCAAGATGCCTCCCAGGTCAATACTGAAAATCTGAAAGGCACACAATGCAACGTGAGCACTGCTGTACTGCTTTAGTCCTCGGCACACATTTTTATGTGAATGAATGCTTTCGTCAAGGAATGTGCGACTTGCACCACAGTCGCAGGCACGTTGCAGCACTTTGCTTGCGTGTCAACTCCGAGCCAGAAGACAGAGGATGAGTTCAGCTTCCCTGATACTGAACAGGACGGATTAAACAGCCTCTGAAGCACTGCAGATTTATCCAACTCTGCACCTAAATTATGTTTAACTTTAAAGAACTCAATGTGTCACAAAAAGGAAGGCTGTGTCCTTATATGTACTTCTTGGGAGGAGGCTATGCTTCTTGGGAGCCCCTGATTTGTCAGTAATTCTCCTCCAAGCAAATTCTATTGTGCAGACCGCCAAATGTTAGGGCGAGTCTCTTTTGTCCGTTTTTCTAATGTGTGTGTGTGTGTGTGTGTCTGAAGCCCTTTTTTGCAGGGTTATGCACCGCGCAGCCTGCAGAGCACTCCGTTAAAAAGCATTGCACGCGTAAAATGCGCTGTAGTCCGAGTCATTACCTGTCCATGAACTTCGCTCTGCTTCTTGAGAAAGACGTGCGGCTCGGTGGCCAGAGACAGAATGTTCCCTATCACAGGGATGGGAGATGGACCAGGAGGAAAGCCCGGGGGTCGTCTCTGCTTGACGAGCTGGCGAACCAGCAGGAAAGCCAGGAAGGCGACGGCCAAGCAGCTCACGCCGAGCAGAGCCTGCGCGCGGGACACCGGCACGAGAGACGGCGACTTAATAGAAACCATCTTTTCCAAAAAGTCTCTTTCCTGCTAGTCCTCCTCTGCCGACTTCGCCTTCTTCTCACAGCCACTGAAGCACATATGTATCATCTTGCACATTTTCTATCCCCCGCCTCTAAGGCTAAGATTGGCCAGAAAGTCAGTCAACTGTTGCTGAACTTTGTTCTGCTCCTGATCAATAATCCGGATCATTTTGGGGTGTATTCCGCTTGGTTTCTGTCTGATTTCAGTCAGCCTGCAGACGAGGCAGCATGCTATAAAACTCTCGCGGCAGTCATTAAAGTTGTAAAAAAAATACCGAGACATTAAGTTTAAGAGTTTTACACTTTTAAATGGCTCAAACAAACGAGCAGGCTGGAGCTTTGAGGCACGAATAACACTCGCACAAACAGTAATCGGCATCAGAGAGTGAAGTATGATGTGAAAATATCAAATTACAGAAGGACAGACTGAGGTGGATTGAACGGAGCCACACATTGTTCCAAGGAAAGCACAATTGCGCACAGAGTTTGGAAACGTCTTTCCGAGTAGGAAGCTACACGGAATATGCTGTGGCACTCACGTGCGATGAAAATGTAAAAACTGATGCTTAGACAAAAATAGGTATCATTCATTTGATGTAAGCAGTCAAAGCATTTTGGTCAATGTTTTACCGAATGAAATTAAGGCGAAGCGGGTTGTGTGCACAATACCTGTGATTCATTTATCGGACAGTCTTAGTGACAGCTGACAATGCTACAAATAAGCAGGAAAACTCAGTATTTTTATGTAAATGTGTTTATGCAGCCAAACAATTGCAGGCTGGCTCCAATAGTTCAGTTATTTGGGGAGCTGACTGAAGAGCTTGAGGATCGCTCTTTACATTGCTTTATGCAGAATATATTATAGTATTAGTGTTGCTCATTATGTAAGTATTGCTCATCATGGCAAATCAGGATCATGGGTGCAGGCCACTTTACCAAAATGTTCAGTATGCACTTTTTTTGCTCAATTAAATGTCCAGTAAATTAGTTTTGAATGAAAAAAACGGGACACAGATTGAAATATATTGGGAAACAAAAAGGGAGAAAAATCAACCGTAATGACTTCTTGGAAGGTCAGTGGGATGGCTAATTAGGTACAGGTATTAGATCAGCATGCGAGGTAACTAGTAACATGCATGGCAGGACTTGACCCCAAACAGCCCTATTAATCTAAAACTATTAAAATAATGAATTTCTAACATTAGGTATGGTGTCTCTTATGTTTTCCCTACTTCAGATGTAATTTGTGTCGACTGTGTTTCATCTGCGTTGTGGTCAAAGTAGCTATTGCTTTGTCTGAAGCTGATATATGTACTGGTATGTATATGCATATATTGTGCGAAGTAGCTTATATTCAAAAGAGGCTCATTTTGTGTCATGGAAAAAGAAAATAAGACAAGAAAACAAAAAAGAAAAGAAAAAAAATTTGGCATGGAATCCAGGCTTCTGAGAGGGAGACTGCCACCAGGTAATAGAGTCATGAGTGGCAGGTGACCAGGTGAGCGTGATTACCTGACTTCAGCCACATGCTCCTGAATGGAGAGGCAAGAGAACGGTCAAAAGGACTGTCACACTACACCTAATGTAGGCTCTATAACGTCTGTATACACAGAGATGTTACTGCCTTCTTGATCTTAAAGGATCTGACAACACTGAACGGGACACAATGGACCAGTATTTTGCATAGCAGTTTTCAGGACATGCATGTGATGAATTAATGGCTACAGGCGGAGGAACTACTGATACAGCAACTTAACAAACTTGATTCTCACTGTATTAAATGTACTTATGTTTTCTACATGTTCAACTAGCTTCTTTTTTACACATTGGTTTTACATTTTATTTTTATTTTAAATGATATATTGTATTGTTTAAATCTACTATCTATTTATCACTTGGGATGATGGTAATCTAGATAGAAATATTTGAAAGGGAAACATTAAATGTAATAAAATGGATTAAAAAAAACAAACAATCGCAGAGCCTCTTTTGTGGGTCAAAGTTGAATTCAGGGAGGTCATTGAAAAGTCCTGGTGAAGCACATTTTCATGTTACCCTGTTTTGCTTTTAAGCAAATAAACTTTGCCCCACTGAGCCGCTGTAGGTTCCTTCACCTCCACATGTTAAAGGTTAGGCCATGCTCGACATTTAGAGGTTAAAGGTTAAGGCAGGCACTGCATTCCAAACTTGCATAGCTGTGTGAGATTTTTCAAACTTGTTGGCTAATACCTGAACGCGTTGAGACAGTGCAAGGGTGTGCATGGATGTTCTAGTGTAGTGATTTTTAACAAATAAATCAGACAGATCATTAACACACAGTTGACAAAATACTTGAAAAATACTCGTAGTCAATACAATTATTTATTCATTCATATATTTTTGCCTACAGTTTTCCTGTGGTCTGTACATGGAAGTGGTGATTGGATGGAGCTTGCAGAGATTAATCCAGGTGAATATGATCATCTCATTAATGGGGTTTTAAACTATAAAGATTTTCCATTTTTGTGAAACAGCGCTCTCCACTTTGCTGTGTGATCAGTTCATCAGGGCTGGCTCCTTATTAGAAGTTGTTTATCCAGCCGTTCCTTCCTGCTGAGGCAGCTGGTAAGCAGCTTTTTTCCCCTTAGATTCCTCAAATGGCCTGTACAGATCTCTCCCAATCATTCAGATTTGTTAGGGCTACCTAATGAGGACATTCTTGCAAATTACTTCTTTGCTTCCTGCTAGCTCCCCAGACTCAAAAGCTATTCTGGAAGCGTTAAACACATCTGTCAAATTTAATCAAATAAAGATGTTCGCACTATTGCATTATCTTGTTAGTGGCTGGGTTAATCAAAACACCAGCATCAAGTGTGTCCAGGTGGTTAATGTCAACCGTATATATCAGAACCAGAGATATTTGAAAAATATTTGACATAATCAAGAGTGCTATTACAAGCCAATTAAAAAAAGAGTTAAAAAAAGATGTTAACCAACAGAGAATGTTGTCGGAAGGATATGGAGGAGTAACATGAGGAGTGACAAGGCCGTAAACGCTTAATCTGGAAGGAATATACCACAAAAATGTTATGAAGGAGAATATTTGTCTGACTTGAAACAGCCTTATAATAGTAGTAGTTTTCTCTGGATGGCACAAATATTATCAGGTTAGGTCTAGTGAGAGAGTTAAGTTTTATTTCTAGACCCCCAAGTGTTCTTACGATCGAGGGTAGGAGTTGGCAATGTAGATTCATATTTACATAATGTTGATTTATAATAATTGATATTCAATACATTATATATTAGATGTTCCTCAAGGAACACTTCACCAATTTTACACATGAAATTCAGTTTACTTGAGGAGTTCAGCCTGTGAAAACAGCTGTATAATGTCCTCTGTGGTTCTAGAGGGAGCTTGTTTTGCAGCATTGTCTACAATGACCTGATACTATATTAAAGCAGTGGCTGCCACCATATAAATAGGTTGGAAAAATACTAATTTCATCTTATAGTACACACTATATTGTGATATAGGCCAACCCTACCCTGGGGTAATGTATTCCTGTCCTGATCAGTGTATAGGATTTGATGCAGTTAGTGGATGTGTGGTAGAGCAGCATCAGTCTTTACATTATCTGGCCATTTGAAGAGTATTCTTCCTGTTTTGCTATGCTGTGGGCCATGTGTGATGTGTTCAGCTGGGCGCGTCCCTTGACTACAGTGATTCTACAGAAAATTATTTACCATCCGGATGACTGGAATTATCAAGTGCATGTGGAAAATCTAATTACTGACCTTCCCTGGTAATACTAATGCTGTCCAGAACCTCTTTTTCCTAACAACGTAATGACAGGGCCAGGAACATGAAGAGGTCGCGTAATCCCTCTGCAACTACTGGCCAGGTGTTTAAATGTTAGGTAAGGTTTGGTTCGCTTTCTAATGGAGAGCAGCAGGTCAAACTCCCTTTCCTAATGGATACTTCACTTCATGTTTATTATTTCACGGGCCTCAGTGGTAATTTTATGGTCTTTTTGAAGGCAGAAACCGGTCTGTAAACGGTTTTCAGGCACTTCACATCCATTAGGGATTTTCCACATGGTTGCTCTACATTGCTTTGTCAGTTGCACAGTATTGTTTTTAACTCTGTGTGGTGAAGCCAAAGACCATTTTCCACAATGGTACTTCTGCTCATTAACTACCTAATTTCACTATTGTCACTTCTCTGCTTTCTCCTTTCTTTCTCCACCCAATTCCAACATAGGCTCATAGGCCATCTATCCAACAACACATGTGACATGACAAATGTTTTATTTTCACACTTACAACTCTTAAAAGCTTTCTCCTTCAAGACTGGGCTGAATTACTCATCCACAAACTGCTATTCTGCTGTTCGTGTCTGTGACCATACAGATCTCTGTGAGGTGGCACCTCATGTACCTTACAATGTCCTGCTGCATGGTTTGCTGTTTTCAACTAAAAATGTGTTTTGGATGCAGATCTTTAACTGTGTTTGATGGTGAAAACCAAAGAGAAGATTCAGATGACATGGCCTGGCCAAATGCCTGAACCCCTCAAACCTGGCCTAGATTTCAACTGAGGACTTTGTAGGTACATGGTATCCGCTCTTGCCAAATGAAAAACCAGAGATCCCTCTATGACTGACTGCTGGCTTGCATTCAGGGAAACTAAAGGGCAGCTATGAACCGCTACCTCTGCTAGGTCAGGAGTGAACGATTTGTGAAATCGTGTCCTGTTAAAGTGAAAAAGTTTTCACTGAAACTCTGGGAAGTGATTTCATATCAAAAGCTGACAGCAGTGCAAATGGAGTCACACTGGCACTTCTTTTTGTATTTCCAAATGAATCTGTCTGTGCTGTGGTGAGTTGAGTGGTTAGACTGTGGTATTCATGCAGATCAGGTAGCACAGTGTTATTTTGGTCCTCAGCTTTGCTTATGCCTCTGCCTGCTTAGACCACTTCTTTCCCCAAACACAACTTTAAACTTTGTAAAAAGTTTCTGTCCTAACACAAATTCTCTGGGTTTCTCTTCCTCTCTAACATTTTTTAATGTCCAGCTGACCCAGTAATTGCTTGTAATTTTTAAGTCACATACAAGATCCCTTCTGCAGGTGCCAATGACCTCCGTTCAGCTTGCATTTTTAGATTGAACATGAGCCTGGTGGCTCAAAAGGGGAAAAAACCTTGAAAAAAACCCCTGTGCACTGATGCGAATTATGATCCATTTAGCAGATTTCTCAAAATTCCACAATACTCATATGCTAAGTTTGATATTTCTGCACAGTGGGTTCATTCAAGCTGATTATCAACTCCTTGCTGCCTGTTCGAATAAAGCAAAGTGTTGATATGAAAGAGCTTTGAAGGAAATTCTCTTTGGGGTTTTTTAGCTGAGTCCCAGCCAAGACTGGTGCTGGCTCTCTTTGGAAGAAGACACATTCACACTGACTCAGCTGAGACCGTCACTGATGAGCACTGCAGTGAGCATAACGCTGCCCTCTCTGTCATGAATGCTCTCCTGTGTTGTAATTAATTTTCCAGGCCAATTCATGCCTAACATTAGGGGATGTGAACAGTGTGAGCTAATTGCATTCTTGACAATACACTTTTCCCCTTGGAATGTAATTTCTCTGCCTCAACTGATGTCCCTGGTCAGAGCAGACAGTGGTGAATCAAGGCCTGGGAGCAGCTTGAGTACAAAACAGTGTGGAGAGATCTTACTTTTACATAGACTAGTACGTATAAGGTGGGTTTTGACTTGTGGCAAAAGTCACGGAGGAAGAGACATCCTTCTTATCTAGGTTAGAGAGATTGTAAGATTGTTGACACATCCAAAAGCTCTGTAATATGCACATGATTTCTTTCTTAAAGTTCTTCAAGAGGTGAGATCAAGACAATTAAAGTGAATCATTGTGTGTACATAGTTGGAATCTCTTGCTCCAAAGTCTTTAGTCCTCCATGGACAGTTTCCAATATCATGTGGAGCTTTTGGAGACTAATTTAGTGCCTCTGGTGTAGAGCCTGCAGGTCTGCTCAGTAGCACTAAAGGGTTCATCCACACTAATGAGTTTCCTTCTGACGCAAGAAATAACTGGGAGGCAGCATGCTTTATGATACATCATTCAATATTGTTACATAAGGGTAATGAGAAGATGGCCAGAGACCAACAGCCCAGTAATTAGCTCAGAGAAACCGGATGGACACCACTGAATTCTGCGAGAAGGTTTACTTTAGCTCACTGTGATGCTATTCCCATAGAAGAAAGGCACTGTTTTATCCAGCTGTGTATAGATTATCAAAACGAGCAGAATCTCTAGGTTAAGTCTGATGCAGAACTTGTTGCAGAAATACAAAAGGTGCTGTGTGCTGCACCTTGCCACCAAGTTTCAATGATGTTTAGAGCTAATGACTAAATGTACTATGGATTTTACTGACACACTTTAATTTTTTTTGCAGTGGCTAATGGGACAATATAATCCTGAAACATGTGAGGGAGCAGCAGATTGCAACTGGACCTGAATGTATTATGTTTACATTGCGTCACAGTATTGTTGATTTAGTTCTGGATTTTTTGAGGTTCTAGTTCAGCAGCTTTCTGCAAAGTGTCTCTTGGAGAACAGCTGTTTCCTTGGA
Organism: Chelmon rostratus; assembly: GCF_017976325.1. Lineage (NCBI taxonomy): Eukaryota > Metazoa > Chordata > Actinopteri > Chaetodontiformes > Chaetodontidae > Chelmon > Chelmon rostratus. The sequence continues at coordinate 14,891,742 of NC_055658.1, read as the reverse complement.
GATAACTTTGTCTTCGCTCAGCTTTTGACCCTTTTCCCCTTGCCATCCTGTTCAACATATTGCCAGCTGGTAATATGTAGCCTAATGAAATATGACTCACTTGTGAACATTCGCTGTCTCTGTGAATGTGGTGAAGTTTTGTGGTAGTATTTCCAATTTCTTTGTCCACTATATACAGTATGCAAATAAAAGTAGGTACTAAAGATTGACTTACAACAAATAATGCTACCAACGGATTCAAATACATGGCAGCTTTTTGTGAATTAAACATTTTTGTGACCATACATTCATGTAATTTACATACAAGCTCCTTGACTGGCTTGCTGTAAGTGACGCACGACTTCTGATTGGCTGGCAATTTGAGGTAAAACATTTGACTGGCCAATAGAGTATGATCAAGCCCTCACTCAGTTCATACAGACACCCATGGGGTACATATATAAAACCCTGTACTGTGGGGAGTGTTCATCAGATTCACAAGTGAGTCTATAATTTCATTCTTCACTACCAGAAGATCTATTATCTTACGGTGAGTACAGACAACAGACTGCTTTTTGATTTGCTGCTTGATTTTGATTTGTGCAAATTAGGCTGTGACTGATAAATATTAGATATGATGATATGGATTTTGGAGAAGATGGCGAATGTGTGTACTGGTGGACAACAGTTTGCCGGATTAGTGACGTTACACAAGCTACAACAGGCTGCAGCTAATTCTGCTCCTGCACAGAGCTGCTGTGTCAGTATATCACCAATAACTCTGCTATCTGCCTCTGCCACTTTAGCGACTCTAACAGCGAGAGAGAGAGAGGATTCATAAAGCTGTGAATGCATGAAGTAGATGAAGTCCATTAAAAAACAAACATGTTTAATGGAATAAAATGTTGTGGATGCAGTCAATACAAAAAGCATTTAAAAACTTGTCCTCACAACAACGTGTACTACCTTGTTTGATACTGTATGTGTTTTCCACAGGGAAGCATAATAATGCTGAAACTCTGGACTCTCCTTCTTGCCTACACGCTGATCATTTGTCAGATGTACGTCTCACAGGCAGCTCCATCAAGGTGAGAGTTGTGGCACTATTCCTAAAAGTATAAAACACATTGAACTTTTAAAAAAATATGACTGTGTCCGTCATGTTCTGCTGGACAGGTTTTATTGTTTTGTTTTCCAGAACTAATTAAACTTAAAACATTATTTTAAATCAGATTGTGTTAAGTTTGGCTTGTATCCTTTACAGTTATATTTATCTGGACAAGTTACACTGTTTTTAAACCAATGTTGTGGTAGAACCGGAGATCAATCTAACTGAATGTGTATTTTTAGAACTAGTAAGGAGTCGATGTCAGATGGAGTCACGCTCTCGAATGATGATGCACAAAACTTACTCAGAGCTATCAAGGAGTTCATGCAGATAACTTCAGATGATGTGCAGGACCACCAAACAGCTGATGGAAACAGGTATGGCTTTTAATAATTTTAGGCATAATGAACCCTAATACTGAGCATTTTAAAGTACTGTACAGGGTGTGGGATTTATCTATCTATCTATCTATCTATCTATCTATCTATCTATCTATCTATCTATCTATCTATCTATCTATCTATCTATCTATCTATCTCAGTAAAGCAAGATATAACACACCTTTGTTTATAAGCCCCACAGCTCCAACTTTGCTGTTTATTAATGATCAAGGTATATCATGAAATTCATGTAGATCTACTCTCTGTCATAATCCCTTAATGCATGGACTCCAGTTATTCATTCGTCCATCCATCCATCCATTCTGTATTGAATGATGTGCCTGCAAGAGAGTGTCCTTGGTCAGAAAATTGAAGAGAGCACGATATCAAAGAAAATGAGAGAACATGCATGATAGACATTATTACAGCAAATGAAATGTGAACAATAGCATGACAACTCAACTACAATATTTTGGTTAACTCCATATGCCTGTTGGATCTGTCAGCATGCATTTGAAATATTAGTTTAGCACAGACTATCTGTGAACGCATGACATTTTAGAAGAACATCATGCATGCAATTATTGATGTCTGCATGCCACGGTTACTGTAAGCCTGTTTCTGCATGTTTGTCTCTGTCTCTAACAGCCTGGATAGACCCATGTCTAAGCGCTGCACCGGCTTAAGCACGTGTGTGCTGGGCAAACTCTCCCAGGATATTCACAAACTACAAACCTATCCCCGCACCGACGTGGGAGCAGGGACGCCTGGCAAGAAGCGAAGTCTATCCGAGCAATATGAAAACTACGGCAACTCATTCAATTGAAACTCACAGTTTTTAGTCCATCTAGTCGTCTGTCTGAGTTAATGTTTGTTTGTCATCTCTATTCATTCATAAGACTGCTGATGCATGTGGATCCTACTTGTCTAACTAAAGTCAAAGGAACATCCTTGCTTTAATTTTCAACTGGTGGACATTAGATTTATGACAGAGACCTGAAAACTTGGAACAGCAACAAAAAACTAGAAAATTCCCCCTGGGAAATTTTGAAAGGGACACGGGGTGTGTTTGAGCCGACAAAATTATCTACGTTTTAAAGTTTGAATGAAGTCTCTAGGACAAAGTATGGCCGAGCAGCGGACAATTGAAAAAGGCTGAAATTTGAGGAAATTTCCCCATTCATTTCTTATGGGAAATTTATCGCAGTTGTTTGCGTCTTACGTCGGCCTTCGATGGTCATAGCTCGAAAACCGTAAGAGATATCAAAATGTGCCGAGGGTCATTTTGAGCCGACAAAATTATCTACGTTTTAAAGTTTGAATGAAGTCTCTAGGAGAAACTATGGCGAAGCAGCGGACAATTGAAAAAGGCTGCAATTTGAGAAAACAGCAGATATCAGAGGTGGTCAGTCCCTGATTAATGAACTGGTCCCAGCTGTGTTTCTGTGGCTTTCTCCTTGTCTGTCTCTGTTGATCACCTCAGCTGTCTGTGTCTGCTTCTCTCCTCTGCTTCATGTCTCTGTTAACATGAATTAATGAACTGAATCAATAAACATGAATGGAGCTAATGCTAACGGAGCTAACAGAGCTAACACTAACGGAGCTAACAGCGCGAATACAGCTAACAGCTCTAACGCTAACAGAGCTAACTGTGCTAACAGAGCTAATAGAGCTAACGGCGTTAACAAGGGGGCGGGGGGATGGGGTTTTCATTATGCATTTGTCTGTGTGTGTGTGTTTATGTATCTGTCATTGTGTGTGACTGCGTATGTGTGTGTCTTCGTCTGTTTGTGTGTGTGTGTCTGCTTGAACTACACAAGCAGCCCAACCAGCTCCTACATGGAGATGTGTCTGGTATATGTGTGTCTGAATGTGTGTGTGTGTGTGTGTTTGTTTGTGTGCGTGTGTAACTTCTGCCCCACCTGCTGATAATTACCTCTCTACCTCTCCCACTTTTTACCTGTTCCTGTTCAGTTTTGACGTGCTTGTTTTTAATCACTTTTTAGCTGTTGGTTAGCCCTGCTTGTGTGTGCGTTTGTGTGACTACTGTCTCAACCTTTTTGGCAAAGCGCTTGGTGAAGCTGAGTTTAACTGTTTGTTGGACGGAGATTGTTTTCAAACAATGCCCTTGTTTTGACTGAGCTTGTTAAGATAATCATTCTCAGGCTGGTTGTCCTGCAGATGTGTGTGCGTGGGTTATTGACCGGTGTGTGTGTAAATGACAGTTACACCTGTTAACTGAAAAGCGGCTTTTTCGCTGTCGGTTTCTTCCGAACAACTTGCGATTGTGTCAAAACCGTAGCTGCTATCAAAAAAAACGATTACACTGTGAGATGCGGACAAGTCTGGGCCAGATGTACGTGTGTTTTATGTCCAGATATTCTTTAGAAAAATGACAAAATGGTCGACTTAAAAAGACTCTGCGACTCAGAGAACAGGAGTTTGTATTGTATGCAGTGAGATTTGGGTTCGGCGAACCTCCTGAACTAAATCCTCTGGTGAGAGAACCGTACCTCGTATCAGAGTGTACTATAGATCATCGGACTCCCGAGAACTTCCTGAGTCCGACCATCTCCTCGTTTTATTCCTGACACAACAACTTTTCGTTTTATGGCGATCTAAAGACAGGAGGCATTTCTGCTTTGCTCACAAAACAGCTCTGAATTTTAACATGGGACTTAATGGGAGAACAGGAGGGCGCTGGCTGCACAAAACGTCTCACTATTTAAATTCAGTAAGTCTCTCGGCTTTTTCGAGGACATCACACGAAAGAGGACAAGTTTGTCTACAAAAGATCCCAAAATTATGCGTGTAGAGTGTAATTTGTGGCCGTAGCGACGAGAAAAAGAGAAGATTTTCAGATCGTTTTTAGACTCTGTGCCACTCTAGCACGCACTCTAGCACGAACATTCCGCGCAATACACACCCATTATAATCTCAAAATTTCCCGCCAAACGATCACTGTCATTGAACAGTGACTGATCAAAAACTATAGGACCAATCAAAATGTGGATGAACACACCAATAGACCAGACTTGGGTCTACATTTTAAAGTTGAAATGAAGTCTCTCGGTGAATGTATGCCTGAGCTACAGATGTTTGAAAAACTCCAATTTCAATCTTGTTTTTTTCGCCCGTCCCATTCATTTCTTATGGGAAATTTATCGCAGTTTTTCGCGTCTTACGACGCGAAAAACTGCGATAAATTTGAGAAAAGTAATAGCACACCGATCCCGAACAATACGCACGTTTTGATATATAATTTGCGAGGGTTTTCTCAAAGCTGCGGGGCGAGTTTGAGGACGAAAACTTGGAGGAAGATGAAAAATAACTAGAAAATTCCCCCTGGGAAATTTTGAAAGGGACACGGGGTGTGTTCGAGCCGACAAAATTATCTACGTTTTAAAGTTTGAATGAAGTCTCTAGGACAAAGTATGGCCGAGCAGCGGACAATTGAAAAAGGCTGAAATTTGAGGAAATTTCCCCATTCATTTCTTATGGGAAATTTATCGCAGCTGTTCGCGTCTTACGTCGGCCTTCGATGGTCATAGCTCGAAAACCGTAAGAGATATCAAAATGTGCCGAGGGTCATTTGGAGCCGACAAAATTATCTACGTTTTAAAGTTTGAATGAAGTCTCTAGGAGAAACTATGGCGAAGCAGCGGACAATTGAAAAAGGCTGCAATGTGAGAAAACGGCAGATATCAGAGGCAGTCAGTCCCTGATTAATGAATTGCTCTCAGCTGTGTTTCTGTGGCTTTCTCCTTGTCTGTCTCTGTTGATCACCTCAGCTGTCTGTGTCTGCTTCTCTCCTCTGCTTCATGTCTCTGTTAACATGAATTAATGAACTGAATCAATAAACATGAATGGAGCTAATGCTAACGGAGCTAACAGAGCTAACACTAATGGAGCGAACAGCTAACGGTGCGAATAGAGCTAACGGCGCTAACGCAAACAGAGCTAACTGTGCTAACAGAGCTAATAGAGCTAGCGGCGTTAACAAGGGGGCGGGGGGATGGGGTTTTCATTATGCATTTGTCTGTGTGTGTGTGTTTATGTATCTGTCGTTGTGTGTGACTGCGTATGTGTGTGTCTTCGTCTGTTTCTGTGGCTTTCTCCTTGTCTGTCTCTGTTGATCACCTCAGCTGTCTGTGTCTGCTTCTCTCCTCTGCTTCATGTCTCTGTTAACATGAATTAATGAACTGAATCAATAAGCATGAATGGAGTTAATGCTAACAGAGCTAACAGAGCTAACACTAACGGAGCTAACACTAACGGAGCTAACAGCTAACGGCGCGAATAGAGCTAACGGCGCTAACGCTAACAGAGCTAACTGTGCTAACAGAGCTAATAGAGCTAACGGTGTTAACAAGGGGGCGGGGGGATGGGGTTTTCATTATGCATTTGTCTGTGTATGTGTGTTTATGTATCTGTCATTGTGTGTGACTGCGTATGTGTGTGTCTTCGTCTGTTTGTGTGTGTGTGTCTGCTTGAACTACACAAGCAGCCCAACCAGCTCCTACATGGAGATGTGTATAGTATATATGTGTCTGAATGTGTGTGTGTGTGCGTGTGTGCCTGTGTAACTTCTGCCCCACCTGCTGATAATTACCTCTCTACCTCTCCCACTTTTTACCTGTTCCTGTTCAGTTTTGACGTGCTGTTTTTAATCACTTTTTAGCTGTTGGTTAGCCCTGCTTGTGTGTGTGTTTGTGTGACTACTGTCTCAACCTTTTTGGCAAAGCGCTTGGTGAAGCTGAGTTTAACTGTTTGTTGGACGGAGATTGTTTTCAAACAATGCCCTTGTTTTGACTGAGCTCGTTAAGATAATCATTCTCAGGCTTGTTGTCCTGCAGATGTGTGTGCGTGGGTTATTGACCGGTGTGTGTGTAAATGACAGTTGCACCTGTTAAACTCCTCCCTTGAAAAGCGGCTTTTTCGCTGTCGGTTTCTTCCGAACAACTTGCGATTGTGTCAAAACCGTAGCTGCTATCAAAAAACCGATTACACTGTGAGATGCGGACAAGTCTGGGCCAGATGTACGTGTGTTTTATGTCCAGATATTCTTTAGAAAAATGACAAAATGGTCGACTTAAAAAGACTCTGCGACTCAGAGAACAGGAGTTTGTATTGTATGCAGTGAGATTTGGGTTCGGCGAACCTCCTGAACTAAATCCTCTGGTGAGAGAACCGTACCTCGTATCAGAGTGTACTATAGATCATCGGACTCCCGAGAACTTCCTGAGTCCGGCCATCTCCTCGTTTTATTCCTGACACAACAACTTTTCGTTTTATGGCGATCTAAAGACAGGAGGCATTTCTGCTTTGCTCACAAAACAGCTCTGAATTTTAACATGGGACTTAATGGGAGAACAGGAGGGCGCTGGCTGCACAAAACGTCTCACTATTTAAATTCAGTAAGTCTCTCGGCTTTTTCGAGGACATCACACGAAAGAGGACAAGTTTGTCTACAAAATGAGCCCAAAATTATGCGTGTAGAGTGTAATTTGTGGCCGTAGCGACGAGAAAAAGAGAAGATTTTCAGATCGTTTTTAGACTCTGTGCCACTCTAGCACGCACTCTAGCACGAACATTCCGCGCAATACACACCCATTATAATCTCAAAATTTCCCGCCAAACGATCACTGTCATTGAACAGTGACTGATCAAAAACTATAGGACCAATCAAAATGTGGATGAACACACCAATAGACCAGACTTGGGTCTACATTTTAAAGTTGAAATGAAGTCTCTCGGTGAATGTATGCCTGAGCTACAGATGTTTGAAAAACTCCAATTTCAATCTTGTTTTTTTCGGCCGTCCCATTCATTTCTTATGGGAAATTTATCGCAGTTTTTCGCGTCTTACGACGCGAAAAACTGCGATAAATTTGAGAAAAGTAATAGCACACCGATCCCGAACAATACGCACGTTTTGATATATAATTTGCGAGGGTTTTCTCAAAGCTGCGGGGCGAGTTTGAGGACGAAAACTTGGAGGAAGATGAAAAATAATAATAATAATAAGAAGAAGAAGAAGAAGAAACGCGCGGGATAGTAATAAGTGACTCGGGGCTACGCCCCGAGTCACTGGCTCCTGCAGCAGAGCTGCAGGAGCCAGTGCCTCGGAGCGTGCCCTGTGTCCCTAACTAGAAAATTCCCCCTGGGAAATTTTGAAAGGGACACGGGGTGCGTTTGAGCCGACAAAATTATCTACGTTTTAAAGTTTGAATGAAGTCTCTAGGAGAAACTATGGCGAAGCAGCGGACAATTGAAAAAGGCTGCAATGTGAGAAAACGGCAGATATCAGAGGTAGTCAGTCCCTGATTAATGAATTGCTCTCAGCTGTGTTTCTGTGGCTTTCTCCTTGTCTGTCTCTGTTGATCACCTCAGCTGTCTGTGTCTGCTTCTCTCCTCTGCTTCATGTCTCTGTTAACATGAATTAATGAACTGAATCAATAAACATGAATGGAGCTAATGCTAACGGAGCTAACAGAGCTAACACTAACGGAGCGAACAGCTAACGGTGCGAATAGAGCTAACAGCTCTAACGCTAACAGAGCTAACTGTGCTAACAGAGCTAACAGAGCTAACGGCGTTAACAAGGGGGCGGGGGGATGGGGTTTTCATTATGCATTTGTCTGTGTGTGTGTGTTTATGTATCTGTCGTTGTGTGTGACTGCGTATGTGTGTGTCTTCGTCTGTTTCTGTGGCTTTCTCCTTGTCTGTCTCTGTTGATCACCTCAGCTGTCTGTGTCTGCTTCTCTCCTCTGCTTCATGTCTCTGTTAACATGAATTAATGAACTGAATCAATAAGCATGAATGGAGTTAATGCTAACAGAGCTAACAGAGCTAACACTAACAGAGCTAACACTAACGGAGCTAATAGCTAACGGTGCGAATAGAGCTAACGGCGCTAACGCTAACAGAGCTAACTGTGCTAACAGAGCTAACAGAGCTAACGGCGTTAACAAGGGGGCGGGGGGATGGGGTTTTCATTATGCATTTGTCTGTGTGTGTGTGTTTATGTATCTGTCATTGTGTGTGACTGCGTATGTGTGTGTCTTCGTCTGTTTGTGTGTGTGTGTCTGCTTGAACTACACAAGCAGCCCAACCAGCTCCAACATGGAGATGTGTATAGTATATATGTGTCTGAATGTGTGTGTGTGCGTGTGTGCCTGTGTAACTTCTGCCCCACCTGCTGATAATTACCTCTCTACCTCTCCCACTTTTTACCTGTTCCTGTTCAGTTTTGACGTGCTTGTTTTTAATCACTTTTTAGCTGTTGGTTAGCCCTGCTTGTGTGTGCGTTTGTGTGACTACTGTCTCAACCTTTTTGGCAAAGCGCTTGGTGAAGCTGAGTTTAACTGTTTGTTGGACGGAGATTGTTTTCAAACAATGCCCTTGTTTTGACTGAGCTCGTTAAGATAATCATTCTCAGGCTTGTTGTCCTGCAGATGTGTGTGCGTGGGTTATTGACCGGTGTGTGTGTAAATGACAGTTACACCTGTTAACTGAAAAGCGGCTTTTTCGCTGTCGGTTTCTTCCGAACAACTTGCGATTGTGTCAAAACCGTAGCTGCTATCAAAAAAACGATTACACTGTGAGATGCGGACAAGTCTGGGCCAGATGTACGTGTGTTTTATGTCCAGATATTCTTTAGAAAAATGACAAAATGGTCGACTTAAAAAGACTCTGCGACTCAGAGAACAGGAGTTTGTATTGTATGCAGTGAGATTTGGGTTCGGCGAACCTCCTGAACTAAATCCTCTGGTGAGAGAACCGTACCTCGTATCAGAGTGTACTATAGATCATCGGACTCCCGAGAACTTCCTGAGTCCGGCCATCTCCTCGTTTTATTCCTGACACAACAACTTTTCGTTTTATGGCGATCTAAAGACAGGAGGCATTTCTGCTTTGCTCACAAAACAGCTCTGAATTTTAACATGGGACTTAATGGGAGAACAGGAGGGCGCTGGCTGCACAAAACGTCTCACTATTTAAATTCAGTAAGTCTCTCGGCTTTTTCGAGGACATCACACGAAAGAGGACAAGTTTGTCTACAAAATGAGCCCAAAATTATGCGTGTAGAGTGTAATTTGTGGCCGTAGCGACGAGAAAAAGAGAAGATTTTCAGATCGTTTTTAGACTCTGTGCCACTCTAGCACGCACTCTAGCACGAACATTCCGCGCAATACACACCCATTATAATCTCAAAATTTCCCGCCAAACGATCACTGTCATTGAACAGTGACTGATCAAAAACTATAGGACCAATCAAAATGTGGATGAACACACCAATAGACCAGACTTGGGTCTACATTTTAAAGTTGAAATGAAGTCTCTCGGTGAATGTATGCCTGAGCTACAGATGTTTGAAAAACTCCAATTTCAATCTTGTTTTTTTCGCCCGTCCCATTCATTTCTTATGGGAAATTTATCGCAGTTTTTCGCGTCTTACGACGCGAAAAACTGCGATAAATTTGAGAAAAGTAATAGCACACCGATCCCGAACAATACGCACGTTTTGATATATAATTTGCGAGGGTTTTCTCAAAGCTGTGGGACGAGTTTGAGGACGAAAACTTGGAGGAAGATGAAAAATAATAATAATAAGAAGAAGAAGAAACGCGCGGGATAGTAATAAGTGACTCGGGGCTACGCCCCGAGTCACTGGCTCCTGCAGCTATTTCATAGCTGTAGGAGCCAGTGACTCGGGACGTTGCCCCGTGTCCCTAATAAGAAGAAGAAGAAGAAGAAGAAGAAGAAACGCGCGGGATAGTAATAAGTGACTCGGGGCTACGCCCCGAGTCACTGGCTCCTGCAGCTATGAAATAGCTGTAGGAGCCAGTGACTCGGGACGTTGCCCCGTGTCCCTAATAATCAGGCAGTTGTCTATAATGAAATAAAACGAAAGAACAGCTTAAAACCTTTCTAATGTTAAATTTGTTTTTCCTTTAATAAATTCATCTTTTACATGGAAGCTGTTTTTAATTTTTCAAGATTAAAAATGCATAATTCAATGAAAAAATGAAAAAAAAGGGTAAGCATGGCTGTCTATAATGCACACACAATTATGGGAATATTTCCCTCTACGTATTTCCATTGTGAATTCATTGCATTTGTTTCTGATGCTAGACAATATTGTTCAAAGACTGTCATGTGGATGTCTGATCTGATCGTGAGCGTCATGATAAATTGTGTTCACTATCTTTTCCATTCTTACAAGTAATGCAACAGCACAGAAGCGGGCATGCAACACAGCCACCTGTGTAACCCACCGCTTGGCTGACTTCCTGAGTCGGTCAGGAGGACTGGGACACAGCAACTTTGTTCCCACCAATGTGGGTGCCCAGGCGTTCGGCAGGCGGAAGCGGGGCGGCCCTGTGTGAGCGCAAGAGCAGGTCCAAGGTAAGTCAGCGTTCTGCACTTTCACATCGGTGTTGCTGCTCGATTCATTGAATAAAAACATGCCATGTGTGGAAACTGGTGGATTTCTGGTGCAATGTGAATGAATGTCAATCAGTTGAGTGTCAACCAAAGAACCCTTAAAGTGTTGTTGGATTTCAGCTCTACAGATTTGTGTTCTATTTTGTGTACAAAAATAATTGTTGAATTCCTGTTGTTTATTACTTTGGCACCCCTACATTTGAAACTTACTGATATACGATATAATGTGACTTATTGTAGTCATATATACACCACATGCTAACCAAACATTATGGGCTTAAAGAGACAAAAATGTAGCCTTACCGACAGTTGGTGAAACTATAAGTCAAAAAAAGTGTTGATTGTGAGCCACGATGGCTCAGCAGGTCTACACTGATCCCCATGTCCCTGTCTAACCATATTTCTTGTTGCTCTCTACTGTCAATCTATGATATAAAGCCAAATGCCCCACAAAAATAATTTCTGAATATGAACCTTTTCAGGATTTCTTGTGGCTCACAAAAGAAAGCTTATTTTTTGGTTCTCTCTCCTGTCTTTTGGCACTCTAGGACCAAGTGCCTCCTTTGCGTGGAAAAACTGCATCATCATCTACCTACAAACACTTGGAAACGAGAGCATGTATTCTTCACAAATATTGACTGATCTCTTGCTTTCAGAGTACCCCCAGGGTGCTGTCAGTAGTCATTGTTAGTCTGCGCTTAAAAACAGAGAAACATTGTTGTCATCGTCATGGTGGAATGATAACTGGGAAGATATCTTCTTTTGCTAAGAGGGATGAGAATGGATTCTTTCTCTGTCTTGGCCTGTGACTCATCTGCACTTCTGACCTGTGTGTGCAGTACTGTGTGTCAAACTGTACATCTGCACTACCAACAAAACCTTCAACAACTGTGGCTGTCTTGTGCCTTGATGTAAAACACTTCAGTACATTTTATTGTAGTGCTCAATGCAAGTGTGAAAAACGTACTTATGATTCTAAATATTGTTATAACTGTGAACAGAAAGCAGGAATAAATTGTATTTTAGCTACATTAGGCTCCTATGTATGTCTTCCTGTTTTTTGTTTGATTGGGTGATGTAAGCTGTAAACCATACTGAGCTTTAAAGCAGCACTTTTGAGTCATTCTGAAAAGGTGGACATTTATATATGATGATCACTTTTCCATTTTCATGGAAATAGAGGGGGACACGTTGCAATGCATATATATAATTGGACCTTCCTCAAACTTGATCAAATAATATTTCTTTAATGAAACACTTTTATGAATTGTAAACTGGTATTTGATATTATTTTGTTGTGAGGGAGCATGTAACTAACATTTGAACACATTTGTTTTATCTGTCAATACCATGATGCCCTCCAGTGGTTATGACGACTTACTGCTTTTTCATTGGATATAGAGCCTCTCTCAAGAACAAGTTTTTTATTAAATGAGGAATAAGTTTAGTTTCTCCTGTAGCATCACATCATTAGTTGGTTTCTAGCAAAGCTTTTATGTTTTTAAAACATGGCAATGATCCTTCTAGTGCTTTATTCTTCCCTATAAGTATAAAGGCTGTTCTGAGTGTTATTTTATCTAAGTTCCTTAGTAAAAGCTATATATGTCAACCATGCATTGTAGGTTTTGCCAACAAGAAACAAGCAACAAACAAACCCAGTAAACCTAAACCACCAAACAATTCAATCAAAACAACAACAAAAGTGCTACTTGGTAACCAAAGTGCTATTGTTTTCTTGAGCTAAACCACACAATAAACATCTATTCTTATTTTTTTTTAATTATATTTACTGTGATGACCACAATCTTTCCGTAACTTTAACCAAGCAGAACTGTTTTCCTAATCTTACCCACACTATCTCTAGGCATCTTGGCTGTAACTTACCTTAGTTGCTTACTTTGGACAATGCAGATGAAATTCTCTAACAATGTAAACTGTATACAATGATATCAACATAAATATTATGACTGAGTAATTTTTTATGGAAAATCTGTTGAGGAACTGTTTATGGTAAACTATCAAGACTGACAGGTGTGTTTTTGGCTAATCCACCAAACTGACTGCCTGACAAATCATTTTTACAAAAATAAAATAAAATATAAAATGCAGGAAAAAATCTAATTTTAACCATAAAGCAGGCCTACCCAATGATTTGTAGCATTGTTAACAATACCCCAATACAGTAAGAGAGATGGTATGTCAAAATCTCTGATGGTTGACACATTTATCATTTCACTGTATTCATGGCTCAACCAAGTATGTGCAGAAATTCTGTGGTAATAAAATAGTTAATAATACATATTCCTGTCCAGTACAGCAGTAGATACCTATTTAGGCTAGAATATGGACAGAAAACTCCAGGAACACATTTCAGCATGGCAAAAAGCCAGGTGCCTGAGCCTCTATGGGAAGGCTGACTCAAAGTCAGTCAGTACTAGACCTAGTTAGTGTTCCTCCTAATGCTGTTTGATTCACAGTGTTGAATCAGTTTAAAAACGGGTGACAACTGATGCAGCAGAACCAGATGTATCATCTTTTTTATTCCATGCATTCTTCCTTTTCGTGAAAACCTGGTGCCTACATCAGCCACAAGCAACTCGACTACAGATTTGAGTGCCTTATGCTACTACCTCGAGCAGAGATGACTCTTCAGAACCAACTTACGCTGACTCATTGATGTCACTTGAGGCAATTTACCCGACTTTGCACAGCTAACTCTGGAGCCACAAAAGGTCACCAAATCCGTTCAATTTGGTGTTACTCAGTTAAGCTTCAACTTCAACGTGGTCTCTAAACACTGGTATAGAGGGCCGCAAACAAAAAAACTAAAAAATTTGATCATCATCATGATGAGTGGCCAAGAGTGCAGGACCTTAAGACAGACAGAGTAAATGTATGACTAAAATGTAAACATTTTCTCACTTTAAGATGGATGGGGAGGTATGACAGGTACATTGTTAAAATTAGACATTTTACTAGTTATGTAGGCTATAATATGTTATGCATGACACAGTGAGAGAGTACACAGAACTAGAAAATTCCCCCTGGGAAATTTTGAAAGGGACACGGGGTGTGTTTGAGCCGACAAAATTATCTACGTTTTAAAGTTTGAATGAAGTCTCTAGGACAAAGTATGGCCGAGCAGCGGACAATTGAAAAAGGCTGAAATTTGAGGAAATTTCCCCATTCATTTCTTATGGGAAATTTATCGCAGTTGTTTGCGTCTTACGTCGGCCTTCGATGGTCATAGCTCGAAAACCGTAAGAGATATCAAAATGTGCCGAGGGTCATTTTGAGCCGACAAAATTATCTACGTTTTAAAGTTTGAATGAAGTCTCTAGGAGAAACTATGGCGAAGCAGCGGACAATTGAAAAAGGCTGCAATTTGAGAAAACAGCAGATATCAGAGGTGGTCAGTCCCTGATTAATGAACTGGTCCCAGCTGTGTTTCTGTGGCTTTCTCCTTGTCTGTCTCTGTTGATCACCTCAGCTGTCTGTGTCTGCTTCTCTCCTCTGCTTCATGTCTCTGTTAACATGAATTAATGAACTGAATCAATAAACATGAATGGAGCTAATGCTAACGGAGCTAACAGAGCTAACACTAACGGAGCTAACAGCGCGAATACAGCTAACAGCTCTAACGCTAACAGAGCTAACTGTGCTAACAGAGCTAATAGAGCTAACGGCGTTAACAAGGGGGCGGGGGGATGGGGTTTTCATTATGCATTTGTCTGTGTGTGTGTGTTTATGTATCTGTCATTGTGTGTGACTGCGTATGTGTGTGTCTTCGTCTGTTTGTGTGTGTGTGTCTGCTTGAACTACACAAGCAGCCCAACCAGCTCCTACATGGAGATGTGTCTGGTATATGTGTGTCTGAATGTGTGTGTGTGTGTGTGTTTGTTTGTGTGCGTGTGTAACTTCTGCCCCACCTGCTGATAATTACCTCTCTACCTCTCCCACTTTTTACCTGTTCCTGTTCAGTTTTGACGTGCTTGTTTTTAATCACTTTTTAGCTGTTGGTTAGCCCTGCTTGTGTGTGCGTTTGTGTGACTACTGTCTCAACCTTTTTGGCAAAGCGCTTGGTGAAGCTGAGTTTAACTGTTTGTTGGACGGAGATTGTTTTCAAACAATGCCCTTGTTTTGACTGAGCTTGTTAAGATAATCATTCTCAGGCTGGTTGTCCTGCAGATGTGTGTGCGTGGGTTATTGACCGGTGTGTGTGTAAATGACAGTTACACCTGTTAACTGAAAAGCGGCTTTTTCGCTGTCGGTTTCTTCCGAACAACTTGCGATTGTGTCAAAACCGTAGCTGCTATCAAAAAAACGATTACACTGTGAGATGCGGACAAGTCTGGGCCAGATGTACGTGTGTTTTATGTCCAGATATTCTTTAGAAAAATGACAAAATGGTCGACTTAAAAAGACTCTGCGACTCAGAGAACAGGAGTTTGTATTGTATGCAGTGAGATTTGGGTTCGGCGAACCTCCTGAACTAAATCCTCTGGTGAGAGAACCGTACCTCGTATCAGAGTGTACTATAGATCATCGGACTCCCGAGAACTTCCTGAGTCCGACCATCTCCTCGTTTTATTCCTGACACAACAACTTTTCGTTTTATGGCGATCTAAAGACAGGAGGCATTTCTGCTTTGCTCACAAAACAGCTCTGAATTTTAACATGGGACTTAATGGGAGAACAGGAGGGCGCTGGCTGCACAAAACGTCTCACTATTTAAATTCAGTAAGTCTCTCGGCTTTTTCGAGGACATCACACGAAAGAGGACAAGTTTGTCTACAAAAGATCCCAAAATTATGCGTGTAGAGTGTAATTTGTGGCCGTAGCGACGAGAAAAAGAGAAGATTTTCAGATCGTTTTTAGACTCTGTGCCACTCTAGCACGCACTCTAGCACGAACATTCCGCGCAATACACACCCATTATAATCTCAAAATTTCCCGCCAAACGATCACTGTCATTGAACAGTGACTGATCAAAAACTATAGGACCAATCAAAATGTGGATGAACACACCAATAGACCAGACTTGGGTCTACATTTTAAAGTTGAAATGAAGTCTCTCGGTGAATGTATGCCTGAGCTACAGATGTTTGAAAAACTCCAATTTCAATCTTGTTTTTTTCGCCCGTCCCATTCATTTCTTATGGGAAATTTATCGCAGTTTTTCGCGTCTTACGACGCGAAAAACTGCGATAAATTTGAGAAAAGTAATAGCACACCGATCCCGAACAATACGCACGTTTTGATATATAATTTGCGAGGGTTTTCTCAAAGCTGCGGGGCGAGTTTGAGGACGAAAACTTGGAGGAAGATGAAAAATAATAAGAAGAAGAAGAAGAAGAAGAAGAAGAAACGCGCGGGATAGTAATAAGTGACTCGGGGCTACGCCCCGAGTCACTGGCTCCTGCAGCTATGAAATAGCTGTAGGAGCCAGTGACTCGGGACGTTGCCCCGTGTCCCTAATGATAGTTCCTCACGATCTTACTATAACTATAACATGGTTACATTGAATAAGGTTCAAGGCTAGAAATAGACCAGTTAATCTGGTTTTAGTTTTAAATAAATGTTCATTGAGGTACAGTGAATGCATCTCATTTGCTAATGTTATTAAATTGTGTTTTATCTGATGCAAAAAAACAACGTGATATCACACATATTGGCTGCCCTGCTCTCTAAATATCGGCTGTTGAAAAACCCATATGAGTCGACCACTATTCAAAGCAGGACATATCGCAGTATAATGTTACAGTCAGATACAAAAGTAGGCTAACGTTGTTTAATTTTGCTAAATATCTGTAGATTATACATAACTAGCTGGTGTTTTGTTCGTATTCAGTTATCATAACAGTGGCTAACCATGACCCTATCATTAACAAACTTTAATTTTGGTAATACATCGCTCCCTAGCCTCTGTCCAGAACTTCTCTCTATATTGGCTTTCCTGCATACTTTCTACATGATCGACAGATAACAATAATGACAGCTCATGCTATCCCCCCAAAATGGCAGAACTGCTCCTTTCCTATGCCCCAGTCCCTATAGTACTTTTGTACAAGTTCATACAACATTTTTGCAGTAACAGTTAGTGTTGACGAGTAAAATCGGTGGTTTTCCTTTAACGGTTACAGGTAGGAGAGGGGGCGGGACTTCGGCTCTAGTCGCGCCACAAGAAAATCAAGCCCCGCCCTCACGCAGTCCGAGTTTGTGGCCGACGAAGCAGCGAATTTGGGAATATAATGTTAGTGTTTTCTGGCTGACATCTGGCTAAATAGTTGGAGTATATTGGAAATTACCTAGCAGAAAAAAAGATTCGGTCAGTTACACTAAAAAAAAAGCACTTGGAAGGCAGAGCAACGTCGGCGTCACCCACACAACCGACACCTGAAACTAAAAGCCGAAACATTCACGTTAGCATGGCTATCACCAGACAGCTAGCTTAAGATAGTTTAGTACTGAGGCGCAGAAAAACGTTATTTCCTTGGACAACGAAAAAAATAGACTTACAGAAGGTGGCAGCTGTGGATGAATTTGCGTATCCCTGATAGACAACGTCGTGCCGTTTTAAATAAGGAGCTCACGAAGATTGAAGAAGAAGACCAAGAAGACTGGCGCACTTTTGCACCAAGACAACACGGTGGAAGGAATTACGGAACAGAGACAACAAGGTGAACGACAAAATGACCAGAGCCGGACGAGTCACCTGGTATGAGGGAGTCATGGCTCAACTTTAAGTAGTAAGTAACGCTAATTTTATGTATTTATGTATTTATTTTTTATTTACACATTGCATGACTGTAGCTGCGATGTGAACATGAGCTGAATATTTGAATTGTTTTCGCTCTTGCTGTCCGGCAGGTGTGTGTGCGCATGTGTGGCATTTGTGCCAGTTTGGCGTGGTCTATCAGCATTAATGCATTAACGTCACTGGGAAGCATTGTTGACTCAGTGTTCTTGGCAGTTTATCTACAGTGTTGTTTTTTGTTGTTGTTGATAGTGAATTGTGTGCCAGACAGCGTGTTTTTTTTTTCTTTTCGTGTCCCAAGCTGCAAAAAAATGACAGCACCATTCAAATGTGTGAGAAACACATGGTGTATATAAAATGATGAAAAAAGTTACTATTTTACCCTACTTTAACACTATATGATTGCGTTATTATTGGAAATGCAAAGTTGAAATCAATCATAACAATATTACAGAAAATGTCTTTGCCAATTAGACTCTTTTACCGTAGCACCTCTTTAAAATGCTGCCAACATGATGGTCTGCAAAGCTAAAGACAGGTCTCACTCGAGGGAGGCAGGAGTTGGAGGATTGCACAATTGTCAGTGTGGTAGACAGAAGGAGAGAATGGCAGTGATACGTTAAGATAACCATCTAGCAATCAATTATTGATTAGACTGCAGGAAGAAAGCTGATTGGTTAGACCCGGTGATGTTCTACACCGGTGAAAGAGAGTCACTTTGGCAGTGTCAGAAACCAGACATGACAGAGAAGCTGAGAGGAGTAAAAGAATAAAAGAGAAAAATCAGAAACAAGCTTTTTTTATTGGACCTTTGCACAGTTTCATTTATAGAGATGAAGTCCTTTATACTTCACATGCAACACTGTTTTATATTGTATTTATTATGTATGTATCTATCCTAATTGACCACAACAGCATATACAAATACATGTACACTGCAAGCCACTGTAACTTTCGTTTCTAATGTCTAACAGTTTGCTCTCTCTTAGTAACATCTGGTCATCCACTTTTGCAGTTATGCTATTATAGCAACAGTAGTCTGACCTTTTTCTGCAGAACAAAGGATATCCTCAGGAACCATTTGTTATAAGCCTAACAGCCCCCTTGAGTATTGTCTGTATTTCTCTGGAGTTCCTGTGTAACAAACCCTGAGCTTCATGGCTGCTAGTCTTCTCTAATTGACATGCTCGTTCTATCAGTTGTTTGACTCCCATTTTAATCTCTTTAGGGAGAATATGCTTTTTTGAAACTTGAAATACCAGCAACAAGGGATTATTACAACATCACACATATGCGCATTGCTGTCTTTATTGTTGCACTCTGCCAACTGTGCATTCATCTCCGTCATCTCTCTTTCTGAACAATAAATTTGAATTGGTTGTTGACCAAAAAACAGAGAAATGGTAGGGATGCACGATAACTGTTTTTTAAAACCGATACAGATAACCGATAACTTTCAACTCCTAAAGGCCGATACCGATAACACACACATATACCTAACATCATGACATCAATACCACGAACAAAACCAAAATCAGTTTTGACTCTTTAAATGAAGAGATATTTATTTTTCCAATGAAAAACTATTGGTAAGCCTCTCAAACATGTTCTTAAAGCTATCAAACAAACCTATTTGATATCTCACATCAATTTAAATAAGGTGCATTACTTACTGATATAAAAAATAAAGGCCCCTTGAAATGATGCAAATACATGCATCAGGATTACAAACTGAAAAAGTGCATTCCAGAAGTTTACAAAAAATATACATAAACATACATAGAAAATTAATGCACTGGCACAAGTTAGATTCAAACAAGGGGCAATCCCTTAATGTACCAAGCTCAATAACACATCGCCAGCTGATTTGAGAGGCAAAATATGGAGCATTTTCCATACATTATTTTTAATTTGTTTGGAGAGGACCAAACACTTGGCTGGAGAATGATGTCCCCAGCAAAAAAGACAAGAAAAGTAAAGAACAACGCTGGACCGACAGCAGGAGCGATATTAAGACACAAAAGACTTGAGGATGCAGAGATTGACCAGATTGAAGCCGACAGACACGAAAAAAACACCAAGAGAAACACAGCATGGACGATCGGTCTGCTAAAAGACTGCTGAGTGGAGACAAAACTGGAGACAGATTTTTTAATGTCTGAAGTGAAAGCAGAAATTAGCTGATGCAGGACTTTTATCCATGAGTCCGAAAAAATAGCGGTAAACCAAACTCTGTCTCCAGCTACGTCTCTCTCAGGTCTGGGATATCCCGTCACTCGCCGTTGCGTAAGTTGCGTAAGTCCCGTAAGTCCCGTAAGTCCCGGTGGCTTCTTTGCAGCTGCCTTGCTAAGCTAGCGTCTTTAGCAGGCCAGGCGTCCTCATACGCTTTCCAAACTCCGTCAAAGCGGTGGTTATGTTTCAGGTGACTGATCAGGTCTGATCACACACTGACATGACACACTTAAGTGGCACACTGACATCACACTGTGACATCATATCACGGTGACATCACACGGTGACATCACACGGTGACATCACATGGTGACATCACACTGTGACATCACATCACACGCTGACATCACACGCTGACATCACACGCTGACATCACACACGGTGACATCACACACTGACATCACACACTGACATCACACACTGACATCACACACTGACATCATACTGTGACATCACACACTGACATCACAGACAACACTGTGACATCACAGATCACACTGAGTAACCACGGTAACAGGGTTTAACATGAAATATTTCCAGTTTATCAGAAGTGAAAACTGACAGGAAGTGGTTGTAACTTCTTTACATTTGATCTAACAGCTCAGTATCGTTTCTGTAACTCTGCCTCCAAGTAATCAAAGTAAAAAATGAAGTGCTTCTTTTCCAATATGTTAAAATAAACCCTCTGGACACTGCAGCTTCACATCAGAATTAAAAACTGACTCAGATTCACTTTGTTCATTCAGGTTTGGTAAACAAACAGCTGTGAGCTCAACAACACCAACATGCAGAATGTGTATTTTCCCTGAACGTCGCAGCTTTTGAGTGATGGTGGGTCTCTGTAGTTTCTGCTCAGTCCAGTTAACCGATGGTTGAACCAAACACTGAAATGTCTGTAAATCCACAGTTTTTGATCAGCGTGTGTGTTATTGACTGCCCGATTAAAACCAGTAAAAGCCACTCACCGGTTAGCGATGCTGAAAACAGGATAGTCGTGTTGGTGTCCTCTAGAGGCAGCTGGGTTCATTACAGCAACCGATCATTCAGATCTCCAGGGTTCATCCTCTGAGGAGTAAGATCCGCCTCACTGGATTTGTTAACATGCTGATGTTTAGCAGCTACGTCTAATGTTTACCATGTCCATCTTAGCTTAGCTTTTTAAGACTGCAAGCTAATATTTAGCAAATTAGCAAAAGGTGCAGCTGAGGCTGATGGGAGTGTCTTTATTTCTGCAGGTATTTGCTCCCTAGCACTTCGGTTTATGAGCACTAAAACACTGACCTGATAGTGGCGCTGATGAAAAGGATCAATTCACTTATTAATATTCATCTAGAGGGGAACATGAACTTCTGAACCACATTTATTAGTCATCAAACATCTGCTGAGATGTTTCAGTCGTTTCCATGGCGGCAGCCCGGCGCTCTGAAACTTCACCATCGACACCTTCTGTCAACCTGAGTCTGTCCCTCGGCTCTTTGACCTTTGACCTTTCCTCGTGAAGCAACAGGAAGTCTTTCTGCTGACATTGGTGACGTCAGACACACAAAAACGACGAGAGAGACCTTGTCGTCTGCTTGGCTCCTTTCTTTCCAAACATGGCTGACGCGCTCCGGGCGATCCCAAGGACGCCGGCTGACCTGAGAAAACTTCGTCAGGTAAACGAGTGAAGGTCTGCTCAAAGATGAAAAGGTGACTCTCGTCAATGTTTCATTACTCTGTCGGCTGTCAGCAGCACAATGTTGGCCTCCACCCTCTGCTGCAGCTTTCCCTCCATCACCTCCATCACCACTCAACACAGAGGCCATCTGGAACACAAGCTTCCTCAGGTCAGGTGCAGGTCCTGGTCTCTGACAGGTGGGTGGGGCCTCAGAGCAGAGACTGCAGTATGTGGTTGGTTGACAGTTTTCTGACTGACTGACAGATGAGAGACTCCGTCTCAGAGCAGCCTGATAAACTGCATCTGCAGGAAATGACAGCTAGCTTAGCTTAGCTAGGTTAGCTTAGCATGACCTCTGAACGCATGCTTCATGTAAGTGACTGAATCACATGAAGGCAGCTTCCTGAGTTCAGCAGAGGAAAGTCAGTGAGATGATTCAGAGCTGCTGCTGTTCACTGTCAGAAACCTGACCTGAGGTCAGTTCTGCTGCAGGACACCGAGCTCGTCTTCAGATTCCAGCCGGATCAAACTGTTCCTGCGCTCGATGAGACCTCTGCCTCACTGAACCAGTGAAGGCACTGCTGTGACTTCAGCTCGTTCAGGCTCTGATCTGTCGGGATGGTGGATTCATCCAGGAACCCGGTCGACTCAGTCAGAACATATGACAGCACAAAAGCAGGAAGCCAGAGAGCTCGTACAGCTGTGAGCTGCTGCCCCCTACTGTCAGGAAGCTACAGGAAGACCAGCAGACTGCGATCAAAAGAGTTTTTCTGATTATGCTAACATCACTTGAACGCAGCATTCGCTGCAAGCCATTCTGGTCTCATAGTGGGAGCGAGGCACTGCCGTGCTGACAAAAACACATATGTTATTGGGGCTGTTCGTCATGATATCGGACTTATCGGAATGACGTCATAATTTCTTGTTATCGATAACTATCGGGCCGATAATTATCGTGCATCCCTAAGAAATGGTAAATGGATTGTTGAGGTGGATAGGACACCGATATATAAATGTAACTTGTTAGGATTGGCGTTTAGACAAGTTCATGTAAACTCATTAGTACTGATGTCTGCTTAAGGTGAACAGTGAACCAGCTGTCACAATGAACGTGAATGTTTGGCCACTTTCAATGCCACATTTGTATAAATATTTCAACTGTTGGACAGTATCTTTTCTCACATGTTCTTGTAGTGTGGAGATCTTGATGTCTGGCAGCTGTTTTGCAAAAGTCTGCTGTGCCTAATGGACATATGGTGGGGAAGAGTATTTATATAAATGAGACAGTGTCATTCATGTAGTTGAAGTTCCCGAAGTTATTATTTAAGCAATGAGTGTTAAATCGCTGAATGTCACTAATTTTACTGTACTGAACACTGGATAGGGTTGTCATGTGTCTCTCAATGAAACAGATAAGCAAATGAAACTATCATGATGCCCTGTAAACAAGAATTCTCTTGTTAAATGTAAAGTTAAGCATTTAGTTGAAAGCCATGCAAAGACATGCATGTTACAAAATTCCATTTTGTACCAATTTCATAATCCTTTCTTGATATGCAGTTTAACACAAGTTTTAACATTTTAACATTGAAAAACAAATTTGTGTGGCTGTGGTATGTGTTTAAAAGAAGGGTGTGCTTACAATTTGCATCTTGCTCCCTTGAGTGTAGATCGACAATCTGTATCTCAGTTGATTAGACAAAGGAGAACAGGGCTACTCTAGAATGTGAGCAGCCATGTGCACACTCCCAAACAGAGCTAATGAAGGAGATGAGGGCTGGTGTTAGAGTTAGTTCAGAGCCCCGGAGGAGCTGTGCAAGATGCCAGATCTCTTGAGTGTCTGGGGACGAGCATCTGTCACTTTCGCCTCATCACCATCTGGATGACAAAGTGTGAGTTTGTTCGAGTGGCAATATCTTACTTTTCTTGTTTAGCACAGGATCACAGACTTTTTGTGTGTGCCAGTTGGTTGTTTGTCACACATCTTTTCTGTGCATATGGGACAATAGGGAACTTTAAGCTTTCACCACAGGAGAGAAAGACAACACTTTGTGTTTTGGGATGGAACCCTGCTGACATTTGCTTTTACAGTTTTATTTTTTATTCCTTCATCTCCAAGCACTACTTGTCCCATATAAAAAAGCTAAAGAAGGTGCTTCTTTACAGGAAATGTATTAAATTGTGTATTAATGCATATTTACCTTCAAGAAGAAATTTGACACACATAAAAATAAAATGGATGACACATCTCATAACCTGCAGTCTGTGGAAAGGCTTTTTCCTGAGTCTCAGCCTTCTTCTTCCAGGCTCTTCCTGGAGGTGACTTGTTGCACTTTTTTCAGTTTTCTATTTAAGTTTCACTGAGAGCACTGGTCTTTTTTTATAGGAACTTCCTGTTTCACGCTCTATTACCAACATTTACTCATGGAAGCTACCCACTTTGATGACAGTCTTATCTGATTGTCACTAAGCAGCTCCACTGGAAGAGTTGGGGGTTAAATACCTTGTTCAGTGGCGTTAATAAGGAAACGACAAGTTCTACAGTTTCACTTTCTTCACCCAGATTTACTCTGCCAGTCCAGGGATCAATCCAGATACCACCTGGTTTCATGGTCTCATAAGAATTTAACACCAGTAATTATATGATATTGCAGTAAATGCAATTAGGGCATCCCTCATAATGGTTTAATGTGCACTGACACATGTTAAACAGGCACATTTTTTAAACCTCTGTCCAAATACATTTAAGTTCAAGTGCATTGCATCTTAATCCACATTCTGCTTCTCTTTGTGCTGCAATGCCACCATGTGGCTAGATATGTGTGGTGATAGAATATGTGCTATGCTGCATGAACATGAGGGATTCTTAGTGGTAATGTGCATTAATACTTAGTGACATGAAACTAAATTTAAGGGAGGTTGAATTGCTGGCAAAGTGGAGGTTAATATACTCTTGTACATAATTTCTCAAAAATTTCTCAACAATTTTTCAATGCACATTGTATCGGTAAGAAAAAAAAAAAGTTGTCAACAATAGTCTATTTCCAGACAAGACTTGATTCTTCACATACAGTATAGCTAATCTACAAGTCAGTTAGTAGTAAAAGACCACAATATATTTCTTACATGCTTTCACCAGCTTGAATTGATTCAGTGAAAAAAAATGACAGTGACAAAAGTGAAGAGAACTATATCTAAACACAACAAATGGCAGTGGTGGCAAGTGTCACTGGTCAGAAGAAGAAATAAAGGTCCAGTGTGTTGGATTTAGTGGCATCTAGTGGTGAAGTTACAAATTGCAGCCAGCTGAATCCATCTCGCCCTACCTTCCCCTTTGATGGCCACTTTTAGCTCTCTCTAAAGCCAGTGTTCAGTTTGTCTGTTCTGGGCTACTGAAAAAACATGGTGGTACAACATGGTTGACTCCATGGAGGAGGGCCGCCCCCTCTGTAGATACAAAGAGCTCATTCTAAGGTTACAAAAACACTTAATTAATAAAACAAGCATAATTCTGAATGTTATATTCCACGGTTGCCAGAAGATCACCCTAAACCCTACACCAGGGGTGTCAAACTCAAATTCACAGTGGGCCAAAATTAAGCAGAGAAGTAAAGTCACGGGCCAAAGTCAATATTTATTGAAAAATTAACTGCAACTGATATGTAATGTTTAACCTTTTCATATGGAAACAAACTTTAGTTTTGCTTAAACACAGAATATGGAACAACCAAAGCTTGATATTACAAAAACATGAGAAATTAAATTTGAAATAAAAGACACAGTGGTATTCATTTCTTATTTAAATAAGTAAAGTAGTATGTCTCTCCCCTTATCCTTTCAAGTTCCTTTTTCAAGTAAATCTTTTTCAAAGCCAACAACAACAGAACCAAAAATAATAATGTCATTCGATAAAAATCCAACATTTCAACTATTGACAGACCATGCCTTGCAGTAGAAAAAGTGCATAAGAAACGGATATATTCAAGCTCAGTTTGCTACGCTCTGATGTACTCTGCACATTGGTCTAAGCCAGATACCTGGCATCTTTTCTTAGATGCAAGTTCGTCAAAGTCTGGAGTCAGGCTCTGAGCTGAGGAAAGCCTCAGGACGGAGTGAAGGTGCTCATCAGTGAGTCGACTTCTGTGAGGTGTTTTGTTCACCTTCATCATAGAGAACAGTTGCTCACAAAGATATGTGCTGCCGAACATTGAGAGCATCTGAGCAGCTTGGGTGCGTAATTGAGGCATTGTGTCGGGGAGGAAACATGGAAACTGCGCAGCACCAACAGAGTCATATTTTGATTTGAGCATGTCATTACATTGGAGTTCAATTAGCTCCATTTGGAAGCTGGTTGGTGCGCTTTCCACATCGATCGCAAACGGGTTACTGAGCAGTTCAAATCTCCCTTTCTGAGCCTCGAAGTCGGCAAATCGCCGGGAAAACTCGGCGCTGAGCGCGTTGATTTTTTCAGCGAACTGTGCGCTAGGCAGCATGGCAGGAGAAATATGCGCTGCCATGGTTTGGCAGCACGGAAAATGACCAAAGTTTCCTTGCAGCATCTGAGTCTTCCACAGACGCAACTTAGTTTTGAAGGCCCTCACAGCTGCGTACATGTCTGTGATGACGTGGCCCCGCCCCTGAAGCTGCAGGTTAAGCACATCGAGATGGCTCACAATGTCAGAGAGAAATGCCAGCTCACACAGAAACTTTTCATCTCTCAGCTCTGTTGTGTCCTTCCCTTTGTTCTCCATAAACTGACAGATTTCCTCGCGCAGCTCAAAACATCTGTTCAGTGCTTTCCCACTGCTTAGCCATCTAACCTCTGTGTGATAAGGCACATCTCTGTATTCTGAATCCAACTCCTCCAGAAAAGACTTGAACTGCCGGTGATTCAAACCCTTGGCTCTTATGAAGTTGACTACTCCTTTTATAGAGCTCATAACATGTTCCATTTGCAGAGCTTGGCCACAGAGCGCTTCCTGATGAATGATACAGTGATAAACTGTAATCTTACCTGCATCTTCCTCCCGCATCTTCTCCTGAATCCTGCCGACCAATCCACTCTTTTGACCGCACATTGCGGGCGCACCATCTGTCGTCAGTCCCACAAGTTTATCCCAAGGCAGGCTCATTTCAGTTATACATTTGGATACTTCTTCAAAGATATCTTTTCCTGTGGTCGTTCCATGTATTGATTTTAATCCTAAAAGTTCCTCTGTGACGCACAGGCTCGAGTCTACTCCACGGATGAAGATTGACAGCTGTGCAGTATCAGACGTGTCGCTGCTCTCATCCACAGCAAGGGAGTATGCAATAAAATCTTTTCCCTTTTTTATTAGTTGTTCATGTAGATTAGTGGAAAGCTCACACGCGCGCTCAGCCATGGTATTTCTGCTCAGGCTCACGTTTAAAAATTCTTGCTTCTTATCTGGGCACACGATGTCGCAAACTTTGACCATGCACTTTTTGACAAACTCTCCCTCATTGAAGGGCCGGGCTGATTTTGCGATCTCTGCTGCCACAATAAAGCTGGCCTTTACAGCAGCTTCACTTTTTGATTTTGCTTTCGTGAACAAGGTCTGCCTGCAAACCAGACTTCTTTTCATCTCCTCCACCTTTTGCAGCTTCTGCTTTAGGTCCAGGTCCTTGTACTTTTCA
Organism: Chelmon rostratus; assembly: GCF_017976325.1. NCBI lineage: Eukaryota > Metazoa > Chordata > Actinopteri > Chaetodontiformes > Chaetodontidae > Chelmon > Chelmon rostratus. The sequence continues at coordinate 14,864,521 of NC_055658.1, read as the reverse complement.
TAATGTTTCGTTTCATAGTGTCTTCTTATGTTATACTCTTTTATTACAGCCACGCCAGCTCCGCACACAAGACAAACAGGTTTGTCCTTTATAGTCGTGAACAAATAATTTGCCTCCCACCTGTCTTGGAAGGTCCTGTTGTCTATCTTTCGTTTGGCCATTTTTGTGGAGGGTGAAATTATTAATTTGTCCGATGCGACCGGGGCATGGATGAATGACTGTGAACGGAAGTAAGGAGCGCTTGCCGGGTTTTACTGCGCGCCAAAATACTAGCAAAGCATTGTGGGCTTTGTAGTATTAGCGGCACAGTATATACCGCGGGCCAGCTCTAATGCACATTTGATATGATCTCGCGGGCCAATTATAATCACACTGCGGGCCAAATTTGCCCCGCGGGCCTGAGTTTGACTCATATGCCCTACACACTGGACCATTAAATAAACTTTCAGTATTCAAGTTTGGAACAAAAGCTACCAACATGCTTCTGATAACCTGCATGCCCACCAGCTAAGGGAGTAATGATCTCTTCATTTTGCTCTGTTGTGGTACAAGGAATAAGTTCTGCATTACTAAAAGGCAAATCAGCCCTCTTTATTTAATGGATTGACACTGATAAATGGCTATTAATCAAAACACTCATACATAGAAGCCTTTTGATCATGAGCATACCCACTACAGAGAGGAGCTACACCAGCTCACCCAGTGGTGTTCAGCCAACAACCTGGTGCTGAACACAGGGAAGACAAGGAGGTCATTGTGGATTTCAGGAGGTCCAGAAAGACGGATCACGCCCCCCTCCTCATGGATGGAGAAGTGGTGGAGCGTGTGGACAACATCATGGGCCATTCCTGGGCCTCCACATCACATCTGATCCCTCCTACTCCATGAATACGTCCTGCCTGGCGAAGAAGGCACAACAAAGGCTCTTCTTCCTCAGGAAACTGAAATGGGCTGGACTCTCCTCTCGGTCAACTTTTACAGGGCCACAATTGAAAGCATCCTCTGCCTTAGTGTGACAGTGTGGTATGGCAGCTGCACGGCACAGGAGAGGAAACAACTGGCACGGGTGGTTAAAACTGCACAGGGCATTGTGGGCTGCCCCCTTCCTGACCTAGACTCTATATATGAATGCCGGATCAGGAAGAGGTCAAGATCCATCACCACAGACCCCAGCCATCCGGGCCACAGACTGTTTGCAGGAACACCCGCTCCACCACCAACAGACTGAGGGACACCTTCTTCCCCAGAACTGTCAGAGCTATCACCCCCAGTAGCCCCTCACTGGAGTGAGAGACTGTGAGAACTATGAGCCACAGCACACTGCACTTTTAACCTTCACCTCCACCTCCACCTGCACCTTCTGTGTACTTAACATTTAAGTACACACACACTTGACTAAATTATATACATTTTAGTATATTGGTACATTTCAATGGTATATTTTATTGTTTACTGTTTATATACATTTTAGTCTATTTCAGCTGCTGTCGGTACATTTCACTGGTATATTTTAATGTTTATTGTTTAGTATATTTTGTTGTCTTAGTGTATTTGCATTTACGAATATTTTTATTGTATGTTGGTTTATTTTATTCTAATATCTTCATTTTATTTTAGAATCTTTCCTCTTTTTCTTATTATCTTGTTTCTAACATAGGGGTTGCAATGCAAATTTCATTGACATGTCATGCTAAAGAAATCTTGAAATCTTGAAAAGCATTTGTCTTGCCTCAAGGCTAATGCTGAGATAATACATGTATACATACTATTGAATGGGTGTTGAATGATGGAACTTCTTCTCAGCCATCATCTTCACCTGCATCAAGGTGGTTATTGTTAGATAACTTGTAACTTGAATACATAAATTTCAGCTTTGATGTTAAACCTTTTCACATATTCCTGTTTTTTGTGGAATCATAGTTTATTTGTCTATACAGTGCATAAATGATGTGCTGAATTTAAAGTGTTCATGCTGTCAGTGAGGCTGTCCATGCTAATGTAGTCTCGACGTTTGCCATACACAGACCAATAAGTATTCCCTGTTCCAAAAACACACTCTGCTGGCTTGAAGAGCCTTTTCAATAATGGAACGCTTTCATATTATATTCATAATGCACTACGGTGAACACTGCAACCGAGTCTGCTGGGTTTAATTTAATGTAATTTCAGGGCCTAATTTGGCTTCCGACATGTCAGTGGTAATGAAACTTTTGTATTTGATCTAGATACCCTCCAGATAGATTTTCCCAAAGACTTTCAAGATTTCAAGATGAACTTTGTGCATAGCATTAAATTGAAAGAGAAAAAATACCCCCCACACCAGGGCTTTACACTCACATTTATTTTTAGGGACACTGTTATTTTTATTTTATTTTATAAGAATTAATATTATTGCATCTTTTAAACATTTCACTTTTGCCAGTATACATAAGATGAACAGGGAAATGGACTTAACTAAGAGATTACTTAAGAATTTTCAAACCTTAAATGTACTTGGGACCAAACAAAGGACAGTGACGCTTTGTGCTTCATGAATGCATCCCCTTTCAAACAGCAGAGCGTCTGCTAATTATTTTTCTTCTTCAAAATACTGAAGGTCCAAATTCAGAATTAATTTATCGATATGATATAAAGAGAATTTTAACTGCAAGATTTTGACCCCTGAAATGACGTGATCAGCTGATGAGACAATACATCACTCTCTTGGAAACACACTTAGTTGCCTCGTGATTGTGCAGAGGTGTTACAGAGTGATGCTTCTTTTCCTTCATAAACAGTCAGGCTGAGTACACTGGTGGATGGAACACTGTGGCGAAGCAGTTGAAATATTGCTTTCCTGCAAGTTTATGTTTGTTAAACAGGCATTTTGATAGCCTACTACGATTATATTCCAAGCCATACTAGCGTCTACTTTTCCACTCCAATAATAACTGCTTATTATACTGCATATCCACTCCACTGACTTCATAAAAACTTATTGCTCTATTGATTTATAAAAAAAACAAGGCTTCTACATAAAAGGTGTAATGTATTTTCAGATACTCAAGATGGCAGCAAAGAGCCATACAACTCTACTACTCAAGTCATCAATTTCCTATTTATGAAGTTTATTAAAAACTGTTTGCTGTTTTCTATTCTTCTGCGCCAGATTTATACATTACATAATTAATGCAGAGGCCTTTCCTCTCTGGTTATAAAACCGTCTAATCAAAGAAATTTTTCCAGTAAGAGAAAATTCATGGGATGGCTGAAAGTGTGGTGGTAACTAAATTAATTTGTGTATGAGATGAGGATGATTAACGATTTCTCAGGGTCCTTGATGAACATACTTAACACTAAATGACACTATGTTGTTTCATCCAAAATTATAAGTTTTTTATTTTAACATGTGAGCTAGTCTGTGTCTGTGAATACGTCAATATCTTCATGTGCTATACAGTAAAAACACCCATGCTTATTTGCAGTCAGGTTGTCAATATTGTTGACACTCTACCTTAGTTTTATTACATTAATTATTTTTGCAATTTTGGCAGCTAAATCGGTATAATGTCATGAAATCAGTGTGCTGTCCTTTTAATATTGCATCAACGCATTGTGGTGGTGGTCTCGATTATTGAGTTAAAAATCATGATATCTGTGAATGTCGTCATATTTATGATACTTAGGAGTAAGAGGCCTTTGCTCTTCATACCCTGCTTGCCAAACTCAAACCTCACAGTCTTTGGTCTTTTTCAAAATGTCAGTCATCACTGGGGCTTATTTACTGTGTGGAATAGATATTTCTAAAGACAACATTAAACAGACTTTGCAAGGCCTGCGTTGTGCTCTGTCAGAGATTCAGCTCCTTGCACTCTCCCTCTCGTTCTCTCTGAAGGCCTCCTTTGTAGGCGTAGGAATGTCCTGTGTGCACTGTGAAATGTAAAGCAGGCTTTCAATTCACATATGCACACTGCTGCTGATCTGTTTAATTGTAAATGACAGAGGGATTTATAAAATACTATGTTTGATAAAGATGCCTATCTGATATTCTCTTAAAGGAGACACACACAACATGCAGTCCTAATTGTTAGACTTCTCATTAGGGCAGCGTCGTGGGACTGAGCTGGATAATGAAATAGATGTAATGCTATGGTATTCATCTCTGTCTTCTGATCATACATGCGTATAAGAAGCTGCAGTCATAATCTTACAACTGGCTATATCGCTCACAGTTGATATTCATGTATTGGCAATTTTTATACACCTAATTGGAGGGTTTCAGTGGTTATCAAACATTTGGAAAAATCAAGACTATGAATGAATGAATTATTATGCTGTTTACGGTTTGATTCATGAACTTGAGCCAACATTTTGTTATTTGCTGTGATAGATTTTTGCATTTTTTTACCCACTTTTTTCCTTCTTTTTTAAAGTGGCCTGTCCATTTTTCTATTAGTGCTTCACACATAAAATTATTGACAAATCAGGAATTTAGAACTTAGGTTAGCAATGGGCACTTTTAGGGTTTTCCATCTAATCTCCTTTCTAAGTTTATATTAGCTACAGGCCTATAGTCAGAGGTCAGATCATTCCTGTCCCTTGGAACATGTTTTTTTTTTTGCTGAACAAGTTGACACTGTTATCCTCATGATACCTGAACATTTTGAAACATGCATTTGTTAAGCAGCTCCAGACCCCCCATTAAGCTTTATATTTTATTCTCACAAACATAAACACAACATGACACAAAGGGGAAGTGATCAGTTTGCAGTACTGTTGTATGCATGATCCAACAATTTAAATCTTTACAATAACTGGCTTGTGTTTTGAACTCAACCTTGGATGTATAACTGAAAAATTCTGCACATATAAACCAGCCCCTTTGCAATGAAGTTCCCCATATGTAGCTGTATGCTATAACCTGATGGTTGCCCCCAACACAGAGAATTATTTTTATTACAACTATTGTACAGTTAGGACACCATCACACATTCCACCTTTGCCCTAATATCACACAGCACACGCCACAGATAGATGCTCACATGCTGCTCATATTGTCTCCCAGCCACACTTTTAACTTCAAAGCCCTGCTCACCCTTGTGTCTCAGGAGGAATGGAGGCACCATAGCAGCCAGCCTTCGCTGCTTTGCCATGGTTAACTATGACCGCAGGCTGGAGCACGTCCCCATGCCTCCTGATACCAGAGCATGGGTGTTGGAGGGGGGGTTACCGTCCTGTAGCTCCACAGCACACTGCCTTGTGCCTTGCCACCACATAACCTGTCCCTACGAAACAGAGGAGTATTATGCACCTTGTAACAAGGCTACACTTGTTGAGAACAGTGCATGTATAATGTAAAGCATAGGTAACCTGTGTCCAAAGGTGTGCGTGCTTGACTAGGTTTAAGCAGTATTTCCTGATAAGAATATTGCCAAATACAATCATGAAGGAAAATATAAAGAAAAATAAGTTTGTGTGTCAGATAAAGAGATGGGAGGGTTGAATTGCTTATAGGGAAAATCAATCATATCGTTAAAAATTGATAAAAATGAGATTTTCTTCAAGACTTTTAAATTATGTCTGTGTGTGATGTGTTTGGAGGCACATTCATGCTTTGCTCAGGTCTGGAAAGTGTCCTCTCCGTTTGTTGAAATGGTGTTCAGCTCAAAGGAACAATGTGGTGGATTTACTTTATTATGAACAAAGCCTTTGTCTGAGGTGCTCACATACTGAACGGGGGTCCAGAGTCCAGGAGTAGCTTTGAACTATCAGGTCAAAGACATCACAGAACTGACGCGCTGTTTCGCATTCATCTTGTACCTCACACAGGAGGCCCGTCACATTTGTCCTTTTGATTGTCCTCCATTTCTTTAAAGGTCCGGCTGGAACCATAGGTCATCTGCAGGCTTTTATGTGGAGAAAAACAAGCGTGTTCATATTCTTGCTCTTCACTTTAGGGGAAGATCTGCACAGCACTGAGGGCTTCAACTTGTTAGCATGGCTTCCTGCCACAAATGAAATTGTACTTGAAATCAAAACGACAATTATATTTAGGAAGAAAAAACATTTTAACTGAAATACAAAAAAGTCTTTGCACATATCAATAGAAAGGTGGGCATAGATATGAAATCCACTGCCATGAAATATGCAAAGCAAGCCCACCACAGAGAATAGCTGAAAACACAGGTCCTTTTGATGTTAAGTCCTTTGGTTGTGCATGTCTTCATTCAACTAGCCTGTGGATGTTTTAACCTTCTGTAAAACTTGCTCCAGCACCGCACTCTCCCTCTCTACATCAGAGTAACGTGTATCCGCAGTTCTGCCCATGATTTTTATTTCATGAATGCTGTGTTTCTCTTTGCCAAGGTTTATGAGTGCCCACCATAGCATTTCTCTATCCTGTTACCATTGTGGACACCAGCATTCTGTTATTAGTGCAATTTGACTATTGATATCTCAGGTGTTTATGCTGGTTCTGTTTTCCTGCACAATGTTTTGATTGCTTCGGTTGTGTTGTGTTGACTGTTGTGCCTTGGGCAAAGTTCACTGCCTTTATTGATAATAAAAGCCAATTTTGGCAAAGTAATATTCTTCGGTAAAAAAAGGTAAAGGTTAAGGTATCACAGTTGAAAAGATGACTTTCTTTGGAGGTACCATTTTTTTCTGTTTCCCTTTTCGCGCATGCACACACACACACACACACACACACACACACACACACACACACACACACACACACACACACACACACACACACACAAAGGCACACACTCTCTCTCTCAAACAAACAAAATGATACAAATGGGACTAATAATCAATCAACCGTGGAACACGTATCCTATGACTCCAGGCTATTATTGCGTCGGCGAGCCTATGCGTGTTGTGCAGTATTGACTTTTTCAATTTTGATGATCCATTCTCAGATGAGAGGAAGCATGTCAGTGCACCGGGCATCAAAAATGACAGAGGTGTCAACAATGCTGCAGATTCAAGAGCAGATAATTATCAGAAATATCATCCTTACTCAATCTGTATTTTCCCCCTCATTTTCCTTGTGATATGTGGGAGTCTCCTGTTGGAGCTATAAGGACCGGGTAGGGTCCCAGCAGTGAAGTCGACACTGCTGGTCTTACAGGCTTTAGATGCTCCTGAAGAGAAGCTCAGGATTAGTTAGTATTCACTGGACATAACAAGGCCTTTGATGTAGCCAGTATTCTCTTTACTCACCCGGAGCATCAACATTTAATGAGACCTGATATCAGCCTTTTTAGGAGCTGTGAATATTTCAGATAAAAGCAAATTGTATTCACCAATGCCAATAAGACCATGAGGTGGTCAGTGGTTCATTGTCACCTGTGTGTTTTAAATGATAGTACATTGGAACTATGCCTTTGTGTAGTGGGATATGTTCATTAAAACAGGCCCATTTCACTCTCTCTTAATCAGCACCACATATGTCATGGGAGGATACTGCCTGGAGCTAAAAACCAGTGCATAATTTATAACTCCAGGTCAGGCTGTGCAATGAGTGCATATTATCTCAACAAAGATGCATTACTCTCCCCATCATTCCATATTTACAATTATGTCTTGATGTGCAGCTCGTTTAGCACACAATAGTGCAATAATCCTCTAGACGAGATTTCGGCATGCAAAAATCTTAAAACCTTATTAGTCTGTCTGTACACATTTTAAACGAGATCTTAAGATAAGCACCTTTCTCTTCTAAAGTTCTCCAGTATCTGTCTAACACAATTTTATGTATGTGTGTGTGTCTGTGTGTGTGTGAGAGAGACAGAGTGGGTGAGAGTGTGCAAGAAAGTGTCACAGTGAGCTGTGACACTGCAGGTGTTTAAACTGTGGTGATGTAATTGGTCACAAGGGGAATAGAAACAAGAGCTTCACAGTCCTTGATTTGATCCCTTGGTTATTGATTTCTCAGTCTGCTTCTAACAGAAATAATTGCCACATGTAATGTATTATTCAATTACAAGACACTGCTCTCAAGTTTGGGTTTGATGGTCCTTTTTGAATCACTGAGACCTATAGATAATTCAACACTGTCAGCCCATTAAGCAGTGCGAATATTAAAAGGTATGCGTTAATCCTGCCTATTTATTAGCAACTGTGACATTCACCAGTACTCAAAGTTTCCCATTTTCAGCCTTTGTATAGTTGAAGGAAGTGGGCTTAACTTTAGTTCAGATTCAGGCATATTCTGTTATTGTGACTCTTAAATATGGTATGTCAAGCTATTATAACTGCTCTTTAAAGCCAAATCAAAATAATGGAAAAAATATTGCACCTATGATTCTTGTTGGCACATTCCCATTATAAAAACACAAAACTGAACGACCATGGTCAGCAAAGACAGCAGTTAAGAGCTGGAACCATGCTCATCATTTTAATGTTTGTTTTATGCACTTAGAGATTTTGGATAGGCACATGCAATTTGGCAATAAGGAGTATTTTCTCTTCACCAGGTCTTTTTTGACTTCTCTTTTTGTCTGCTGTGAGAGACAAATAAAAATAATGATGATAATGAAATAAAAAAAAATACTGTAATAAAAATCCAGCCAAGGCTGAAATATCCTGACTTGTATTGTGTAGTATGGTTCAATTTCACATTGGCTCCTTCTTGCCATAATGCAGCTTTATAACCTCTTTCATTAGACCTGCCCTGTCTGGAAAATGTTTGACAGTTGTGTCTTTCAGACTTCCCACAAAGAGTTTCTAACATGCTGCATACTGTATTTAGTGTGAAGTTGTATTTTTGTCGCTACATTATTGAAGTAGTCATTGAAATCACATGATTCTGTTTGTGTATGTGCATGAGTGCGTGTGTGCGTGCATGTACACAGTTAAAGAAAGTTCTTTTGTAAGCTTATTAGACACTGAAATATATGTATGTAATGTTTCCACAATTTTCATGATAATTGGGATGGAACCTGAACGATTTCACCTTTTGTTGCTTTTGTGAACATTAATGCAAATACAGCTACTTTCTTCATATTGTGGAAATCCCTCAAAATACTGATTTACAGCTCCTGAATTCTTACTTGCTTTAATTGTGTCATGTGTATGCTACCTACAGTATTGAGCAGTTTCTGTTCTGTTTGCAACAGAATACTCAGTGCTTCATTCAGCTCTGAAGAAAGATCGATTCTAGTGTTAAAATCTCTATCTCTCCATTGCGGTGCAGCACTGTGTGACACAGTTTTAATGATCAGCCATCCAGCACTTGTTTACAGCTTGGCTTCCCAGTCATGTTCTGTTAATACCCACTCCTGTTAATATTTATCGTCAGTCTTAATTGGTTTGATGTCATTACACTGGTGCTGCTGTCGGCTTGCTTGTTCAACTGGCCTCGGTGTTGTTTCAAAGTCTTTATTATCGTGACAGTCAAGTCCTGTTCATTAAAGTTTCACTTTCCATTTTCATCAGTATGAAACCGATTCTGTAAATGCAAGGGAGCTGTGGAAGAGTCAAACCCTGCAAGCGATCACAGGGGAGGTGCATAGTCTGTATAAATTATCAGGAATATGAACTCGATCGAAGATGTTAATTGCACCAATGGTTAGTTATGTGGGGAATTGCCATGCATTTCATGCAGCGATAATAAAAATGAATTTTTGAACAAAGGGATCTTAAAATAATATCCAATCTACAGAGAATATGCACATCAAACGAATAATTAAAAGCTTTGAAATTTATCTTTGTGGTCAGAAATGCGAAGCACTAGCCCTGTGAATATTGTACTCAATTCAAGTTTGTCAAAGGAAAAAACAAAACCAGAGTTAATTAACAGTTATTATAGGCCTTTTCAACTTAAATTTGACTTTCAAATATTGGCTCTTATATATAAGCTATGCTTCTGGCATCTGCAAATTAGCTTTAGTGTATCTCCTCTAATTAGGCCTCATTGAACCCATGCTAACCCACACACAATGATATTAATAATTCAGCAGCATAAGATGTATTTAAGAGTAGTCATTAGAGTGTATTTTATTTGCATTGTATTAATTTGCTAAACCTCACCTTTACACTTAAGTAAAACTATAATCTTAGGTCAGAACAAAATTAAATGATGAGGTGATGATGAATATTAAAATGGGAGTCTTTTAATAGCTTTCCCAGGGCTTTCCAGAAGTTCTAATTTTGAAAAAAGACTACTGCTTTATTTGTTATAGGTCAGAGCAATATTACCCAAGCCCTATGGTTTATATGTTTAAATTAGACAGGCTTTATCATTGTCTCATTAGTTTATTATTATGATATATGATGTGTTTTGTGGTCTTTTACATCGAAACTGAACATGATCACACTGCAAAGAGCTTCAGTTCTTAACCGTCGTCAGTTGTCCAGCAAGTAATCTCATATAAAGGCACTGCCTTGTCTTTGTACAGTGTGTCTGTGGTAAAATTAAAGAACGTGTGCTTTAGTAAAACCTGCCCCTCAGCCCTCACACTTCTTTCTCTCCCCCACCCACTTGCCCTCCTATCTCCATCCTCCTGCCATCTCTCTCTGTCAACAGTGATTTTGCCTCTTGCCACTGATCAAACGCACCTGCCAAGCCCTGCTAACATTCCCAAGCATGTTCGCTAATTACCCACAAAGCCTTGCAGATTTATACTCCTAATAGGGGATTTGCCTCAAATCGGGGGCAGGGTGTGTAGCATTACAATGGTGTTTATTTACCCATTTGGGGAAGACTCTCATGGGATAATGTGCATTCTAAATGTTTTGAGGCAAATGAACTTCTCATTTTTACATGACTATGGTACCATTCTGAATAAGTGTCTCCCCCTTGTATTCTTCAGATGGTAAACATGGGTGGTACAAAGGGTTAGAGACATTGTTGTAATCATCTCTTGATTAAAATCAAAGTTAAAGCATTCATATCCTACAAAGGCGTGGCGTTACCATCGTTGAGATGAACAACAAAGCTTAGCACTGATTATCATCCTCTTGTTTCACTGTAATTAGACAAAAGAGCCTTTTAACTGTGCAATTAATTGGGGAAATTATAGATTAAGTGCTCAACAATTTGCCAATTACTTTTATGGTTAAACCACTACAGTTATTACGATGGGTACCACTGAAGAAAAAAAACTGATTTTACTAGAAAAGAATGATAAAACACCTTCTTATATAATTCAAGATTAGAACATACTAACAACATTTCTCCACAAATATGACACCACATTGCTAAATGAGTAGAAGATTCACTCAAATCAGACTGATCTCCAAGCTCTTCAGGACTTTTTCCTCTCATCCATGTACATTCATTTTGGTGGTGTGATTCAGCTTTGAGCTCTGTTTTTTTTGTCCTCAAGTTAAACATTTTGAATTTGCACAGTTGTGTCTTTACCTCAATTCCAGCCTTTTCATCCATTGTTTTAAACATTTTTTACTGGTTAACTAATTTGCAGTCTTTCGACCATGCATTGTGCAGGCAGAATTACCAGAATTAACAACCACCCTTAAGGGGCATACTGAAGATAAAACCAAATGTCATGCATCCCTCAACATCCTGAAAAAGATTGCTACCTGGAAATCCTGTGAACTTATTCTATAAATGTCTGTGGATTTTGTAGCGTGCCGGTCACATATAGGAAGTATAGGAAGTAGGAAAATATGGGCAAAGCCCCAGTACATTTTCCAATGGCATCTTCACATTTATTTAACTTAACTTTCACCTAAATTAAAACAAGCTTAATCGAATAGGTCATTCCATATGAAAGGCTTCTTTTATTTGTTTCGAAGGTGTGAGGTCAGTGGCTGAACTTTATGTATAAAAATTTCAGCACGTTCGTTTATCTTTACCAAAGGAACAAACTCAACCCTGAATGTGGCAGGGACCCAGCTATTGAGGGCTTCATCTGGGCCTAGTCAGTTGGTATAAGCATCAAATATCATTTTTGTCAGGGGAAAGCAATCACTAGGGAGAGTGTTTACTGCCTAGCCATTTAAAAGAGAAACAAGTTTTCCTTAAGCCTGCTGCTTTCTGCATGGTTAGTTCCCCAATGCTGCTCTAATGGAAGGCAGCCCACTCTGCCAGTTCTCAGCAGCGATAACAGCAGCGTGATGTGGGGAGAGGGGAGAATATGTTGTGGAGGAAGTGCTTGAATGCTCCTCAAAACAAACAAGCATGACTTTCAGCTGAGCAAATACTTGGTCACCACAGCATCATTAGTGGAGGAGGTAAGGGGACTCGGAGAGCTACGAGATAAACCCATGTATAAGTCCATGTTTATGTTCACACTTTGTAAGACATGTCTCATGCACAGATCCACCCGCAGTGCAGCTCTTTTCAGCAGTGTACTAGAATTATCATTTACATCTCAAATCAAAATTAGACTAACAATATCTGGTGACTATTCTAATTTGCCACATGTTCTGCACAAGCATGTGAAATATACCTATGGACCTAATAATACAGCGCAAAATTTACAGACTATAGCCATATGATCACAATTAGTCAAAAGGGGAATAAACTGAGAATTTTTTTCCTGTAACTTTTTCATTTGAAATATATTTTGTGAATTTAGCATCTATTCATCCATTCAAGTGGTACATTCCTCAGAAATTGCCTTTGATAATAATTTAGTCATAAGGCTCTTACAAATGTTTTTATTGGACTTAATGGCTCTTAATTTGATAACAGTGTATTTGTGACATTCAAAAAAACGTCTTCTTGTTTTTATAGCCCTTTCTTCTGTAGTGATATGAATTGGAAAATGTATTTTTGGGTCAGAAGGCATCATGTACCTGCAGTTCAGTCTCTGGCCACTGGCAAAATCGGCTGTGCTGATCCTTTGGTCTTGGCCCCTCGCTACAGTGGTTTTTCAAATGTATTCACGTTGGCATTGTGGTCTAACATGCTGTCTTAGTGTACATAGATGGAAGGCCAACAAAAAGTCTCTGGAGTAATTTCTGTGAATGAACCATTGCACTGTGCTGAATTTCACTTGAGAAATATTTTTGAAAATCACATTCATATAATTCACGTAATGTTCAGATTTAAATTTCACACTTGACCTCCTGCTAAAAACTACGGTAAATTGTATTTTGCTTTGTGTGAAAAGGGAATTTTCTCTCTGGATTTATGTGACTATCGCACCTATCTGTTGTTTAAAGAAGGTTATCTAATTGATTGTAGCCATTAACTGTGGGACATATGTTGGAAAACGTTCAAATATTTACGTTGCAATAGGGTTTTTAGTAAATAGATTAATAATCTACAACAACACAAAGAAAAAGCATTATTGGTGGATTTTGCGTTTGAATATATGTATCCCTAAAAATGGATCAATGGTTTGCAACAGATACAACAGTTGAAGCATTAATTGCTAAAATTTACTCTTCAGGAGACAGTTTCACAAACAAAAACACACATAGACACCTACCTGTACAGCACACACACACATATACACACACGGCCAGAAAAACAGATTTTTTCAAAGGATGTTGTCAGTAGGAGAATAAGCAATGGAGACACCACACGTTTGTAACCTGCCAGGACTGATCCCCCCAGCCTGTCTTCAAAAGCAAATGAAGAGTCTTAATAAAGGCTGCCATAACATGAGATCTTTTTAAGTGAGACACCCTCCCTCCTTTACCAGTCTACCCCCTGTGGAGCAAAAAACCTTTCTTCACCAATCTCATTTCCACTAATCAATAAACTTAAGTCTTCTGAAGACAGCCATGCAAAGCCACAGCTCTGCTCCTTTTCTTCCCCTCATTGCAAATTAGAAACAAACATCACTCTCTTATTAATGCCAGGCTCATTAGATGCTGGTCTAAACAATATTCCAGAATAATTCCTGATTTTGCTTCAGAGTTGTTGAATTTAGCAATTAACATTTTCATGGCATTTTCTCCCGTCTGTGATCAATAGTCATTCAGGTTATCATATCTAAGGTCTCGAAAGAAGGAGCTTGTTTTGCATGTTACAAGGCCAGATTTTAGTCATTTAACAATTTGTTAATCATTGAAATGAGAGCCAAATTGGTTATTTATTTAGTTTCTGCAAACAGAACAAAAGTCAGTTAAGGTGTAATGTGGCATATGAAAAATATGTTATTTGCTTGAGTTGTTTGTAATGTATAAGCTTTTTTTATGACTGGTGCAAGTGTTCGACTGAGACTGTGTCAATGAAGACCAGATGGTGGAGCCAAAAACTCAGAAGAGAACATGTCTGATTTCTAATTTGTTCCTCCGATAGCTCTGTAGTTTAGTGTCTCAGTGTGTGTAGGTATGTGCAAGTGCATGTGGGTATAAAAGCATGTGTGTTTACCCTAGACTAAAAACACTCACTTGAGAAACAGAGAACAGGCCTCATTTTCTAACCATCCCCATCGGCTGGTTCTGGGCTATGGATGAATAATGGCTGAATTCAGCTGTGCTGAAACAGAAACACATTCCACACACTCTGAAAAGCTAATAGCCAGAGCAAAACAACCACATTTGAACATTTACAATTAAGAAAGCTCAGTGATTGAATATCCGGGTGACTGGTAAGTCACGCTTTGGAGTGAGATAAAATGCTGCTCCTGGATATTGCTGAATGCTTCACAAAACCCTAACTATGTTTTAGATGTGCCTCAACAACACTGGGAAATGAGTCAATTTGACAGAGAGGCAACATTTTGTTTGCGATGAGAGAGCATAGGGAATATAGGCCTTGGCATGTCTTGAAAGAAAATTTCTATGATGGCAACACTTGGTTTAAAAATATAGATTCAACCAGTATGTTACGGATAAGAACTCCTGGTAGGTAACTGACTCGTAAATAAGATCTTGTCCAGATTTATTTGCACCGTTACAAAGATTAAGAAATATTTGGGGAAATGCAGCATATTCTGTACGTTGAATCTTTTGAAATATCTATATTCTTGACATCATGCAAAACAATTCTTTTTTATTTATGTCAGCTTTTGGCAGCATCTGATCAATAACAGAAATCATCCATACCTCTCAGTTAGTGCTTCATTTTGCAGCTCATTCTCCGCATTTGCAGTGGACCTCAATGGGTTTTACACAATTTTCTAGATTCTGCTCATATTAAGTCTGGAGCAGTTTTGTCTACAAGGAAGACACAAAAATGTGAAGATACTGAGGGGCTGATGGAGCAAAACCTTATAAACTCACCCTGCTTCCACTAGGCATAAAACAGACATATATTTGACATTAAGACTCCCACGTGAAAATTTTCACTTTGAGGTCAAGAGGGGAACGAAAACCCTGTGCAAATCATACCTTTAAATAAGCGTCCTCTATCCTGCAATAGAAATAAAGTACAGCACCATGTGGATTTTTATGTTAACATATCATTAGTCAGCTGTGTTGACAAAACTATAAATAAGCACACCTAATTAGTCTTGGAGATGCAAAGGGTGGACCAAGAGCATCGTATCTGCAATTCCATACTCTTGTAGTGAATCAAAGTGAAATTTGTGTGGAGATTGAATCAAACTTATGTGGAAATTATACCAAAGTATTCCGTTGTATAATTAGGAATCTCACACAGAAGCAAGTATTTGATTTGCAAGATGATATGAGTTCAATCTCAAACATGATTGGCTGTAGCTTCTTTCCTTCCCACCACGAGACACGTAAAAAATCGGATCCACAGTGTCAATATAAGCCACCTTAAAACAACTACATTCTGTTAAATTCTTTTGTCAAAGTAATCCCTTTTGAGAAGTGAATTTGTTATATCACTTATCAGTGTATTAAAAATCCCCACCGCACCAACAGGCTCAGAAGGATGTCCAGGTCAAGCACACGAAGGATCACGAACAATCAACTTTGTGAAGAATGTTGAGAGAAACATCTGTGCATTCATTCACGCATGGCCTCTCAGATTGCTGTGGCCATCACGAGCCCTAATGGCTTTACCTGGTGGCCCTTCATTCACAGGACTGACATCTCATGTAGTTAGATTTGGCAGGTGTTCATTCCGCAGAGCATCGGTAGCTGACTTCTCCATTTTATCAGCCCCTGGTTAGCTGGCCAGAAAATAATTCTGCAGCAATTACCATATGTTGTGATTGTGGTTTTGGAGCAACACTACAACATCTGTGTTATACTGGCATCTGGGGCACCCTGAAAGAGACTTCCCCAGTCTACATTCCTTCCCTGCATCTACTGAACAGGTGCTCACTGCAACACTGCTCTCCTACAGAGGGACTTTCGGCCGACCACATGGTTCCTCCCTGTTAAAGCTTTTATATCCACACAGCATGTTTGTAAAAGAGTAATTACTGATCTGCAGAGTGTAAGAGGATTCCACAAACAGCACAGTCATCTCTTTGTGGCTGAGGGGTTTCAGTGAAACGATCTGTCTGAATGCACAAAAGATGTTTCTTAAAATCTCTCTTTCTTTAATTGTTTCTCGATTATGAAAGTATGTGATGTACTGTATGTGTTACAAAACAATTTCTTTTAATGCTCATGACAGATAGGAGTAGATTGGATTAGTTGAGATTGATGAATATGAAAATAACTCATATTAACCTTAAGGTTTAAGAGAGGCCTTTCTCACACTCCTTGCACAGATTTGTGAAGCAAATCTGTCATGAATACACACATTCAAGAACACACTCATACGCACACACAAACACGCCTGTAAAGGCCACAATAAATGATGGCAAATTGGCAAATGAAAAACAGGCCGCTGATAAATGAAGACTACATTTGGGGATTCCCTGGCCTAAACAATCAATTATATCTTTAAACTTGTAACATCTATCAACATTTGTCACAACCCATACAGCAGAGCAGGTGGTAAGTTAACACACTGTCCACCAGGGACCAGGGAGAGCAGCCAGCGGGCTCCCAGTCAGGGTGATGTGTACTCCTGTGTTAAGTGATGTCTTCCACTGCAGGGCTGTGCTGGTCTGTCATACAACCACTCAGACCCTCAATGTACATGTCATTATAGTGCAGCAGAATGACAACTGTCACAGAACCTGGCTATCTATTCCAGACTGGCTCAATGCTGTAGGTGTTAAAAATGCACACTTTGATTTTCTCACCAAATCAAAGGCTTCTCCTCGCTGTTCTCTTTGCCCACACCCTCCCTCAACTGTGAAAAACAGTGAATATAAAGGAAGTTGTGGTTGCTGATACATTTAAAAAAAAAAAAAAAAAAAAAGAACTTTACAAAGCAGGACCTGGACCTTTTTAATTTTTCACTCTCTGATTTATCACGTCTGACATGAACACATGAGGTGGCGTTTAAGTCAATCATTCCAGCAATGTCACCTCACTAATTCATCAGAGCTAAAGCAATTAATATTTTAATCAGATCCATTCATAAACAACACACCCTATAAAACAGTCAAATTCTGCTTTGCCTTCCACACATAAACATATGTCAGTAGCAGTCATTGGGAAGCTGAATATGATATTATGTAGTATTTTAGCAGCGAAGTGCGCAAATGTAAAATGGACCAAACTGTTCTTGATTTTGATGTGCAGAAATATTGTAAATAAATGTGTATACTGCCTATCCATCTGCAAAGGTTCCTTAACATTTCCCTCTTGTTTTCTAACAGTACAACTGGATCATTGACTGTAGATTCTGAGACACACAAGATAACTCTAGATGCGCATAAAGAAAAACAAAAAATGAAGTAAGCCAGAAAATATGAAGTGAAACACTGCCAAGATGACAATCTGTTTTCAAGAAGTGTGTAATTAGGAGACCAACACATTTTAACATCAATAGAACAGCACTTGGCTCTTTAGAGGAAGGAAACGGAAAGAATTAAACACTTAGCATGACCACAGCATCGTGTTTGAATGAATGGGAAGAATAAGTCAATTAAAAAGAAGCTATTTCAGTTCATAAAAGATGGGGTAAACACTGGGTTAGCTGCAGAAGAATAATCAGAATCACATTTTGTGCAGCTATAAATTTGTCAAGGGACTGCAGAGAAGACAAAGACCTAGAAATTATCTCAAAGACGAGTTCAAGAATAATTAAACTTTCATGGTTTGTGAAATAATTGAATTATCCATAGAAATGCAGTCTTTATAACTGGATTTTTTACCACAATGGCATTCATTATAAACACATGGAGTCATGCTCAGACATTCTCCTGAAAATATGTTCAGTGTCTCTTCTCTCAATTCAACTTACATGCATAAATTAAGTGCTCCTGCACATTTCATCTTCTTTAGCACAAATATGTCAAGAACCCCTGGATGTCGGATCATTTTAAGCAGAGTCCTTCAAGAATGTCTACACCATCTAATTTCCCTGATCTAGAAAATTATATTCATGTTGCTTTATGAACCTGCCACTAATGCTTGTTGAAAAAATATTCCGATAGCGGGCTGAAAGTCAGTGAAAATGTAGCAGCTGTGCCAAATAAATGCATTTACTTAGCTGAATCTCATATAATAATTATCTTTTTTTACAATATATTTTAAGATGTTGTGATTTTTTTTCTTTTCAGATTGTAAGCAAACATCAGCTTTAAGCTCTTCTTGCTAGCAAGCAGCACTGTCATCTGCCAAATTCCCTTTACAGTGACAAAGGGAAGTATAAAAAGTCAACTGAGCATAGACAAGCTGGAAAATGTTCCCATTCATATTCAATATTCAAATTCCTATCTGTGTGTCTGTGTATATGCATGAGTGCTCGGTGATCGCAGCGTACCGATTGCTGCTTGAAGTACTGTAGATTGCTGGCTTTGACATTTTCCCATTGTGCATGGTGGTGCAGCAGGCAATAATTGAATATCAGGTGCATAAGCTGCTCTTTAATTTGACATGTGTGCTTGAGGCAATAAACACATGTGGTGCAGTGGGGGCTGCATAATTGCAGAGGAATAAAATATCATATCAAGAGTGAGAGGATCATTGTATCAGGTACCCGATGACAGCTCGTTTGATCATTATGCCAAGGCTAAAGAGGCTGGCTAATTAGTTGTCATTAAAACTCACCCTCTAATCAGGGTTCGCTCTTGCATAAAAAATGTCCCTATCACATGATAAGCGAACAATGCCCTTAAACCTTTCGGGCCAATCTCAGTGTGCACAGCGATGTGTACTGAATCACTGGTACATAAAGAGAGATTTTTGTTTGTATTTTTCCAAAGTAAGAATAAGACGAGCTCGTGTTGGCATCATGGTGTGGCTACTTACCAGTGCTTATAAGAGAATGGCTGATCTAAATTCTTAGAACTTATATTCACGTTTCTTTTGAGCTGGGAGAGAAATGGGTTATTACTTCCCAGATCCTAAAGTCATCAGGCCAGCAGTAACATATAGGCTGATGCGCCAAGCAGAATAGAGGAGAATACAGAGAGCAAGTAAATCAGTGAACGGAGATAAAGAAAACTGTTCTCCACTCACGGAAGCACAGATGCATTATATCAGTGTAAGTGGGAATGACTTCTTCAGACAACACCCTGGTGAGAGGACCACTGATGTCTCTGAAACCATGGGTGCCTCTTGCCATGACTTTCAAAGATGGCAGAAAGTGCTCTAGTGAGAGACCCATGCATTATTAGCTGACAGCCCCATATAAATAATAAGGCACATAATGCCAAGTGTGAGTGCTTGTGTCTCCACAAGGACGCTCAACAGGTGCACCTCTCGTTGCTGCATTTCCATTTTGTTCAACAAAGAGCCTGCCTGTGCGAACGACTTCTGTCTGAAAGCTTTGCCTGATCATTCTTTTATGTGCCACTTCCCAGAATGCACAACATTCACAGGACCTCATGATAATAGGCTCGTCGGGACACAGAGAAAGGAGCGAGACGCTTGTCAGAGTGGATACATCCGTGACTGACCCGGGGGAGATGGCTCAGTGCACGACACATCAGTTACAGGACACCGAGAGACCCTCTCCCCACCCGTCCCCTCCTCCCTTCTCACAGGCTAATGGTTGTCAAGTTAGAGAGGGCCTGTGCTCTTGTCTAGGCCAGGCCTGTTGTCATGTGAAATCCATTAGAGGTCGCAAGCACACAGGATGGGCGGTCGATTGATAAGGCAGGAGGAGAAGTGAGGCAGAAGCAGGGGAAGAAAAGAAGCTTTTTATCTCCCGACTGTACTGTACTCTCCATAAGGACTTGTTAAAGCAAACTGAAGTAGAGTGGAAAATTGATGGAGATGTCTTACATTATTATTGTACTTCTGAGCCGTGGGTTGTAAGTTTTTATTCTGAAATGGCAAGAAATTGAAAATAGTCCCTTGTGTAATCCAAAACATGTCAGATGGAAGCTCTCATGCTGTCCGTAAAGATACAAGGAAAAAGGCTGTGTTTGAAGCGTCCTCAAAAATGGTCATAGATTGATATTTCTTCTCAAACTGATTGTATTTCAACTTGCACTTGAAGGGCATTACTATGATTGCAAATGGCTACCGAAATACTACTTCTCCAATACAGTTTTCCTTAATTTACTGATAATCTGTTCATGATTTAACTTGTTTACTCTCTTTTTCCATTATTTTTTAATTGCCCATGTCTTTGAAAATTTCAAAGCTTCTTACAAATCTTATTTCTCAAGACTTGCCACAGCTACAAACTATGGAAGATGTGTTGGCTTCAGTGACAGCACACTGAGTTATACTGTGGGTTTCTTAATTAGATTAATTCACAGGCAATTTAGTGGGGAGCCACTGGATAGTTGAAAAGCAATCCATATGCTATTCATTTTCTGCTTCTTTTTTCAATTATTATACTTTTACATGAGGGCCCCTGAACACCCATCTTTCTGATAAATCAGTCAAAACAGCAGCATAATTTTCCCTCTTTTCTTCAACCCGGAGCACATTAAGTAGGTTTTTTGTTTAAAGTGTCAAACACATCATTAATAATCAATCTTGTATTCTATTTTTCATGCCTGTTTCACTTAATATACTGTATGAATGGTAATTAGTATCTTTCAACTGTCACACAGATGCTCAAGGTGGTACAATGCCTCATATTTTTTTAAAAAGATATAATAGGTATAGACAAAGTTTATCTTTTGACTGCACAAATAATGTTGTAATATTAAAGCAAGACATGCTGTAAGTAACATAGCATAAAGCCTCTAGGTTTTATATTCGGTTTATATACAAATCGTTTTTCAGGCCTTTTAACCTGTATTTTTTTTTATTTTTATAATTTTCTCATCAGCAACATGTTTCTTAATGTCAACCTTAGCTCAAAAAGGATGGTTAGTCATATTTGGACATAGTTAGACACTTTTCCATAGAATGCCTTTGTCCTGTTTTATCTAAAGGTTGGGAAAGTTACAGTTACAGAAGTTACAGTTATTATCTTTCTCCAGTTTGGATTTGTTGTGATACAGTAAGTTAACCCAGTGAGTATTATCCATATTTTAACTGATTTTACATTTTGCTTGTCTTGGATGTGATAATGTTTTTACAACTTAAGGGCCATAGCATGTTCTTTTCATACAATCCTCCATCTTTGTCGTAGACGATCACATTTTAGAGCCTATGTTCAGATATTCAAAGCGCTGGTCAGCCAGCTACTGGAATATTAAGCTAGTGAGATGGTCACCAAAAGGACTTAAGTGAATCATCTTTAAATTGCTTTTGAACAAAGTTGTTTTTCCAAAGACCAAATGGTTAATATTTTACATTATTACATTGAAATAAAAACAGAAATGAAACCAAGTGTTTCTTGATATGTCACTACAGTCCATTTTTATTCATTTTATTCACTTAAATGGTCTTTAAAAGGTCCAGCCCTTCTTTTTTCTCTTTTTTGCTATACGTTTGAGCTAAGTTTCCAGTCATAATTTGTCGTCGAGGAAATAAAAAGCAGCATTTTGTGTGTATGTCTGATCATGCACCTATTCATTATTGAACATCTTATCCTTTTTACCAAACAAGACAAACCCTTATCCTAAGCCTTGTTTTGAGTTGTTGTTGTGGGTTGACTAGTAGTTAATGGTTTATACATGCCTTAATAAGTCATTTTGTTTGTCGATGTCCATGTTTGCTTACATATGTGACTGATGATCGTTGTCTCAGAGTATTGTCTGAAACTGGTGCCTTCCTGGGGTCTTTTGAAGGATGCTACTGAGCTGCCTATGATAATTAGAGAGCTATGACCTTCTCATTAGAGCCAGGAGACTGCTCTCTCTCTCTAGCCCTCCCTTCTACCATCATGCAGGCCTGCCACAGGACAATCAGTATATCAAAGCAAAAATATTTATTAAAGCCAAAATTACAAAAACACACAGCACAACCTTTGAATTACAGGCCCTAATATATGCAGAGTCAAGTGAATAGTTGTGCTTAACCCCCCTCAGACCCTTCCCATCCTGCTCGCTTGTAGCTTAAATTTTTCATTACAAATTTCCAGGGCTTCAAAGTGGCATCTCACAGCTAATCCGTTTCTTCTCCTCTGACAAAGACAAAGACCTCTTTAAAATTATCCCTTTGTTTTGGACCTGCTTTCCTCCCTATTTTTACATCTAAATGTCAAAAATTCTGAATCAAATGAGTGGCACTCATCTGGTGGAGCTGGCAGGAGATAATAAGAGTGGAAAAGAAGAGAGACTATGGCAATGGGTGTTCAAAAGCCCTTTAATTACTCTTCCACATTGATTTTGTTCTATGTCTGATGTCATTAGCATCTTGATGTTCTCCAGAAAAACACGTAACACTTTAAACCTCCGAGAGTACATTCATAAGTTTATAAGTACAATAATGGCACACATTGGTGTGTGCATGTGTGTGAATGAAATAAAAGTAAAGCAAAACACGGTTTATTTTCTTTTACTTTTGCAAGCAGCTTGTTTTGGACAGGATGGACTTAGCAACAGTATCTATTATAGCCCCACAGATAACTTGATTATTGAGGAAGATACTGATATTGATATATGGGCCGATGCTTTCGCTGTGCTTAAAGGATGTAGATTAAAGGTGCCATGGGGATTTTTTTGACCACCAGTATTTCTATTGAGCAGTAATTGTGCAAGAGGGTCTGTGTTTTGCTTGTATTAAGGATAAGGATGGACATGTGAGTGCATGAGCACATGGCTGACGCAATGCACAGCCAGCTGTCAGGTTTCACACCATTCCACTGTTCGCCAGTTCATGGAAGAGAAAGCAATGCTAGAATGGCAGCTAGAAAGCAAATTAAAATTAAATTACATTAAAATATTAAGAAAAAACATGCCTCAAGGTTATAGGGCTTCTTTTGGTGAGAAACACTGAAGCAAACATAACTTTGTATACATGAAAACTCCCCAGGGCATCTTTAAACGAATGAGAAGTGTGCGATATCAAGGCACGGCTGTCCTCTGTTGGAATTTAAGAGGAGCATGACTGGATTATATCAGGTCTTACGAAGATGTGACACATTTAGAGAAATTCTGCCCTCAAATGTTACAAATCCTTTTAAATTCAAAGGTTATATTATTAAAAAGGAGAAAAAACAGTAGCTTTAAAGTTCCTGTAATTGGTAAATGTCAAGGTTTTTGTAAGATGGCCTATTTATTTAATAATATTCTATTTTCTAGGTGTAGAAAGCAGAATGATACATCTGAATTTCTTTGTGAAGTCAAAATAAAATGTGAAAATGTAATCATTGCTCAAATCTACATCCTGATACATTTTGTCAGGTGTCAATTCACTCATTTAAGATAAGTTGAAATGTGCTTCGACACACATAACCCATACCCATAACAAACCGCCAGTGGTACAGTACAGTAACAGTATTCATTGGGTTATTTTTTCACCTTGCTCAGAAATCATTATTTAAATGCTGATAATCACAGTGTCCACATTGTGTTGATAATTGGAAAGCTGTGAAAAGTGGCAATGTAAATTTGTACTTAGGACAGAATAAAAAACAATTTCCAGCTAAATAAATCATCCTTATTGTGGCTACATATGTTGATTGGAAATGACATGAGGTTAAAATCACTTATTGAATCTAACTGAGGCATAACTGATTGCCATTATGGAAAAGAGGGAATTTTGCAAGTTGTTTTGGACACTGTGTTAGTTGATGGACGTGAGCGTGTAATCTTCATCCTCAGTTCCTATGAGCCATTGGTAGTGTGACAGACACATGCCAGAACTGACACACAACATACTGTGTTGAGAGTGAGGACTCCGAGTAGCTGTGCCACCCAAACCAAGTCATTAGGCTCCTCAGCACCTGCACAGTTTCCTCCTACGTAAAGAGCTGTATAAATTAATCACACACAGCCTTATGCACTTTGATGCAATTTATAATGCACATTAATGAGGGCTGACAGCTGTAACTAAAAGGCAGAATGATCACTTACAATTCAAATAAAAATCACAGTGCAATAACAAAAGTCATTTGCATGACTTTTTTTCCTGTCATGCTCTATTTTCATCTTTATCCAGCTTTGATTCCTGCTGTTATATCAGAGACCGAATGCATGTGAAAAGATTAAATGATCTGCAAATTGATGCAACACTTAGGCTGTGTCTCACTCCAGGGTATGAGCTCTAATTGTACATTGTGTGAAGGTATGGCATTTATTTGCTTTTCTCCACACCTCATTTCAATCTCAATGTCTTATCAGTCGCCTTTGTTAAGTCACTGCTTGTTGATGGGCATTCATAAGTTAAACAGTGAACACTTTTTACAAATTGCATGTCCTATTCTATATGTTTCTTCACAGGGGCAACTTTTGTTTTGCTGTATTCTTCAGAATCAAAGTGGAAATAAATTTCCAACCAAACATTGTGCTCACATGAAAACATCACGAGGAAACCATTTGAGCTGACCTTCAGAGGTGCTAATTAAATTTTTGACGTGTGGCGATGGTATAACTGATTTCATTCTTCATTATGGCCTGTAATGACATTTCTCAGCTGTCAGAAGCATTGCAGGGGGCTTGCTTGTGAGGTTTGCAATGAATTAACCATTATACCATCATAGAGACGGCATAAAGGAGGGGTGGGGAGAAGCTCTGATTTCAGAATTCAGTGACTGAAGCTGAACATCAGAAACGTCAGAAACACATTTAGCAAAGCTCACAAAAAATGGAAACACTACGCTTTTGCCATTCAGCTGCTTATATCAACAGGACATATATGACCTTCCAGAAAAAAATGCATATGTCTCTGCCCCAATAAAAGGCTTTAACAGGAACCTAAAGATTTAATTAAGTTGTCAGTATGCATAGGTCAGCTGCAGTGCAGAATCTGGAGTAGAAGATGTGCTGTAACACTACAGAGAATCCAGCTGCATCTCTGAGGATATGCACAGAGAAGAAGAATGTCGCTGGCTCTGATTTACATGCATAGGCTTGTTGTTTAAAAGCAATGGCATTTTAAATGCAGGTTCATTTGCCAGCCATAAGCAAAGCTTGCATTGGTGTTGGGCTCGAGGAACATAGAAAAGCTTAGGTTACCACTCATCACCTGATCGTTAGTAACTGAACAGCCATACTGTCTAATAGTTACAGTGCTAAGATAAGTGAAGTTGCACCAGAATGTCGGCAGTATGTGTTGGACAAACGGATGTCTGGTGATATAGGATGAGATATGGTACAAAACGATTGATCACACACTGATAATGCTATTGTTTAACATTAGAAAGTTTGTCTGCAATCTGTAGTTTAATAGAGATGTCAGATGTTTAATTACATTAGAAGCAAATATTACATTAATTTAGACAGCCCATTGATTACAGTAGCTACTGTTTGCATAACACAGCTTACTTTAATAATTATGTTCTGTTTGTGGAGCTGCATCCAGTTCATGTAAGTATGTGTTTATGTGTACAGCAGGTATTCCTATTATCTCCTGAAAAAAAAAAAAAAAAAGAACAAATAGGAAAATTAAGAGGTATGCACATCAAAGTTTACTAAAGATCAAATCAGTAGAAATATTCAGGCACTAAAATAAATGCAAAATTAAATTGACACGTGATTTAAGTCCATAATATCTTTAAATGGAATGAACTAATGATCAGGGAAGTCAAAGTTAAAAACTGTATAAGAATTCAGTAAGAATTGAAATTCTGTCTATTCTCATGTCACCATCCCGTATTCTGAGAAACTTGTA
This sequence comes from Chelmon rostratus, assembly GCF_017976325.1. Taxonomy (NCBI): domain Eukaryota; kingdom Metazoa; phylum Chordata; class Actinopteri; order Chaetodontiformes; family Chaetodontidae; genus Chelmon; species Chelmon rostratus. The sequence continues at coordinate 14,838,508 of NC_055658.1, read as the reverse complement.
TATTTGTATATTTCACAACAGGTGAGTTCTGAAGGGCCACTCATCTGCAGAGAGTGTGTAGGATACTTCAATGGGATGTGAGCTGAGAAGAGGAAGGGTGACTGACACAGTTAAATGGTTCATTCCCTAGAGGGTGGATGTAGATCTTGTTATTTCTATTTCCCGCCACTCCTCTCTGTGTGTCTGTCTTCTTTTTGATTGTAGAGAGGATCTGATCCCAGAATGTCCAGTAAAAAGCAGTCTGCCACAGTTCTCTCTGACAGACAGGATTCAGTTTAAAGGCTGAGTTCACAAGATTCATCTATTAGATCTTGTGGTACCAAAGGAAAAAAGACTAGCCAACATCTTCAAACTTCAAAACACATTGATTTAGGAGGAAATTGTAGTGATGGTAAGGGACATTCTTATAGATCAACAACATTTTTCCCTCAGTTTAAAAAGGAGGTAACATCCTGTGATATTGAGCATTATCTCAGACAGACATAAACTCAAATGTCTTTTGAGTATTTAGGATGATAATATATTTTTAGTTAGTTTCATATTCTTCCATATATCCATGTAGTAAACTCATGGCTCCAGACTATTTTTTTTCCACTACTAGCACTGGTGCTCCATACTGACATTTTTTTTGGCACATAGGCACAAAATTTAGGAGCATCACTTAAATCAACATTAACTCAATAATGTCCAAGTCCAATATGGGTTGAATGCACATAGGTAGATCCGCTTTATATACATTCTGTGTATGAACTGGGTGTATCTTCAAGATACTGCCTTTTTATAAACCCTGGGTCACCTTTCTGTCCTGCGTTCAGACACCTATTCACTCCCTCTTTGTCGTCTTGAGGTGGATCGGGTCTTACAAGTACAGGTTATTACAACTTACAGATGCGTCGTGAAGCAACAACAGTCACATCTGTAGCCTAATGAGGAAGTGGGAAAGAGAATTGATCATGAAACATTGTGTTTTCTTTCTTTTTTTTATCACTGTGGCACCCTGCCATGGCAAAACATTACTGCCAGAAAAACTGCTTGCAATGTATATGTATATGTTTGCATTTGTTATCACACAAGTGTGGGTTGCTGAAACAAGATAAAGGAAGTTCCTCAAAATCCCTAAATGTGGGACATTTTATTTGGTTTAACTGATTTACTTTTTGCAAAAGTTTGACTTCTTTAAACTGGTGCAGGTGGAGACTGCTTGCAGGTAAGAGTCCAATGCAGAGACCAGCAGCAGCAACAGTGTGACTGTGCAGCAGAATAGAAAATAAGGCCTTGAATTTCCTATTGTATTGTTGTAAAAGTTTATTTGTGTCTTAAAGGAATAGTTCAGATTTTTTGAAGTGTGGTTGTATGAGGTACTTATCAATAGTTGGTGTATTACCTACTGTAGATGGCCGTGGGCATGCCTTCAGTTTGGAGAAGCAGTACTGGTGTAGGCAGTAAAGCAGTGTACTGCTGTGGATGGGGACAGCAGGAAAACACATTTTAAAAGCTGTTATGTGTATCTATGCTCTCTTCAAAGCCACCACACTCCTTTGGCAAAAACAGTAATTTCACTGGAGTTGCTGGTCTACTGCTGCCTTAATTGGTTAGATTGTTTGTGTTATTCTGTGACTTCTGTGTTAGGGCTAGTTAGGATTTACCAAAGCTACACAATAACATAAATTAACCAACCAATCGCTGCAGTTGTACACCAGCAACCCTGCAAGGTAGCAATATTGTTTAGTAGTGAAAATATTCAAAATGTACCATACACTTGATGTGATATAACTGGTATTGAGATTTAAATTGCTCAAATGCATTACGTTGCAGTACATTGTTTAGCTTCCTACACTGGTACTCTCGAAACTCTGTGTGTGCTGACCACCATGTACTGTAGGTAATACACTGACTATTGATAAGTACCTGATACAAAACCACTTCAAACAAATAGAACTATCCCTTTAATCTGATGGGTTATTATTTTGCCATTTTACTGATTTATGTAAGATTGCATACAATGAGAAGTGTAGAAACATAGCTGATTAGAAATATAGCTAATCTAGAATTATTGTTTTCTCATTTTCAATTCTCAAATCCTTTTATGTTATTTCATCTTTTTTCTAGATTACATTGCATTCTTACAGCAGTACTTCTGATTGGGTGGACCTGCGCTTGTGCCCTACCATGCTAGTGATTCTAATAGCAATGGTGGAAATTCTTGTGAAAGGGGGTGGGTTTCTGGGTCATGGGGACCTCATGTCCTCCTTAATACCACTCGATATGAGGCGAACCAAGTGAACCACCAGTGTCTTTGTTAAATATTCATCCCCTGTCAATAATTAAATGCTCATTATTTGAACCTGAAGATTGCTGTGATTCCAAATTTAATGTGCTTCTAATGCATGGGGCGATAAGACACGCCTAATAGCTAGGCTGCATGATGAAAGGTACGTGAGTACAGTCATACCCATTCTTTTTCAGTCGAACAGGTAAAAAGAATCCATGTTTCAAATAAAAAATTTACAACCGTTGTCCAGACTTTTTTGAAGAACATCTGAGGTGTTGTATTCTGCGACTGTACACGATTTCGAACAAATGTCAGAGAAAAGAAGCTTGTTATTTCAGGCCCTTTAAATTGTATCCTCTCTGAAAGCAGCAGACTTTTCAGGAGATCTGTTACTGCAACTGCCACAGCACAATCAACCACCCACACATGAAATAATGACACATGAGCCAATTTAGGTGATAAGATACAGGCAGGGCATGAATACACAAATATACAATAAATATGCAAACAACAAGATCTGTTACCCAAGGGCAAGGGGCTCACATGATAATACAAGTATTGTCCTGCAGCTATGTAGCACACTCAACCAGTAGTGCTATCAATTAACTCCAGGAGGAAGTCAGTGCATCAACAATGTTTTGCCTCTTTCTAAAAACTTTAAAGAATTTTTAAATACATAATCATTTCCTTCTTTGATGTCAGGCATTTTTCATTGTTTGTTGTTATTATGATCTGCATTATGAACAACTGAGAATTACCCCAGCTGTTTTTTTGTGTGTTTTTTTACACTTAATATTGTGTGTGTATGTGCAAGCATGTGTGTTCTCGTATGGCTCAAGGACCTGTCTGTGATGTAAACACAGGGAGGGTAAACACACAGGCAGCTTGTAGTCTCCATTGTTATTATCCTGTTTGTATAATTAGCCTTATAAATCGCTCACATCAAAGGCGCTGTCCCTTGAAATACTTCCATGCCTCTGTTCAAGCAAAGGAGAATAGAGTGGGGAGGGGCGGCTCTGGTCTGGGTCCCCCTCCAATTGAGATATGTTGATCTTCTACTGGGCATTGGAAGATTTAGAAGGGAAACGTAACCAGTGTAGTGATGTCCCTGGGCCTGTCTTTGTGAAGCTTTTTTCTTGGATTGAACTGCCAGAATATAAAGGCTGCAGAAATTAAGTAATTCACATGTGTCATGTTATTGGCATGATGTAAGGCACAAGTGTTTGTTTCAAGCCCCCACACTTGAAGGTTGCGTGAAAAGCCTGCTGTCTTAATCAGGGGCAATTGTTCAAACGGGCATTCATGGTGTTGCTCTTGTTTGTACACACAAAAGTTACAGAAGTAGCAGTGTGAAGAAACAAAAAGAAGTTAAAATCCTGCATACTTTTCTCGCTTGCCTCAGTCACAACGTTAACAAAGGTGTGGGGAGCGGAAGTTCAAGTCACTGTTTGACAATTAGTTGAATCATAATGTTGCCTTTAATCTAGTAATGGTAGTAACTGTAGTATGAACAAATGATCACCTCATAAGATGATTATACTTCGACTACTACTACTACTAAAGTTTTTGAATGTTTCAAAATCACTGCTTGGGACTCCGTCTAAACTAACAAAGTCATCACAGATCACCACTGGAAGGAACATTTTCCTGTCATCTTCTACCCTTTCCACACTGTGAAAACATGGTGAATATTGCAGTGCCTTCAGATTAGTTCCTCTCTCTTGGTTAAGAAATATCTACAGTACATTTAATGACCTTTATGACCTGTATTAAGTGTACGGCTAGGAAAGTGCTGGTGAGTACAGTATGTGCTGATTTAGCTGCACTCTGCTACTCTGATGCTGGCGTGAACAATAATGGCTTGGCAGCTGGAAGTGATGAGAGACAGGAAGTGTCAGAGGGGGTTTGCACAAATGTGATTGACAGTACCGAGGCTGCCTCTGCCATCAATTTAATGGCAATTATTATTTAATGTATATTACTTAAAAGCATATGCAAAATTAAGATTTTGTCACAAAAACACATTTTATATGGTATTTAAAGAATAATATGCATAATATATTGCTTGTTAATATTTATGAAAAAGAAGTTCAAGCATTTCTTGTCTTGAGCTAGTCTTCTGCTGAAAGCGTTGACTCTCATGATCTCAATTAATAACTAAGAAAGCAAGAAAAGGAAGAAGCAGCACAAAACTGGAAGCTTTTTACTCAGAGGAAAAAAACCTGCCAAAGGGAATTTATCTCAGATTCAGATTCAGTTATGTGTATGAGACAAGAGACTGGCCTCCTTCAGGGTATAATTCAAGAAAGCACACTGGAAAAAATATTTTTTCATGACAGATTTCAAAAGCGATATTATTTGTTCAATAAGTGTTGAATGGAATCTAGCAGAACTTTACCCTTTGGATGGAAATATAAGTCTGCACTTGCATTTGTGTGAAAATAGCAAAAAACAAACAAACAAAAACTAAGTATAAACTTAATTAAATGTACAGTACCAAAGAATTTCTTAGACCATATTCATGTGTTAAGAATATGATCTTGTTTTGCAGTTTAAAGCATAAAGTAAAACCTCTCTGGCAGTGCAGGGTCTACTACACAGGCCACCATGTGCCCATCCCTGGTTTGCTGAATCAAACAAATTAGAGACACACAAAACTAAATGGACAGAAGTGTGTTTTTTTGTAAGGAGCTTTAAAAAAAAAAAAAAAAGGTTATTTTTTCCCATACGCTATATAAAACATGGATGTAGTCTCCATGACCTCACCCATAGGTTCCTGAAGAGCCATTGTGAAACTCAGTAACAGTGGTTTCGGCCGTGGCCATCTTGGCAGTGACTTACCCTGACGCCAAACTCCTGAGTAATCCAAAAATTGGCAATGAGGTGGAGCTGGGTGGAGCGGAGACGGACCTAATGTGGCCAGGTTGCTGAAAAATAGCAGCTAGCTGTCACTCAAAGCAACACATGCATTATTATGCAGTTTATGCCTTTATTTATTTATTTATTTATATATATATATATATATATATATATATATATATATATATATATATATATATATATATATATATATATATATTTATATAAGTCGTCAGTTTTATAAAAATTCACCCTGGTACAGTTGTCATGAACTGGGAAATTAGCTATAGAGACCAAAACCATTTTTTTGGACCAGGCTGTAAACATGTTTATTTCTGCTGTACAGTTGGGCATTTTAACATTGGGGTCTATGGGGATTGACTCGCTTTTGGAGCCAACCTCAAGTGGCCATTCGAAGGAATGCAGGTCTTGGCACTTCCATGATGCCGGCATTTTTCAGTCCTGGAGGTTGCTGGTTTTCCTAACTTGAGAAAATCAAAATCAGGTTTGTTTCCAAGTAGGTTTTCACATACAATAAATTCGTCTTGGTGTATTGGTTCATAGAAATAGAAATGGTATGAGAAATGCTATATAAAATAGAGATTAACACAGGTATGCAACTAAACACTCGATCAAGCACAACTGTCTTTTTATACATGTAAAAATAAGTTGTTTTCTTGATAATAATGAAATTCGTAGCAATGAAGTTTAGCATCCTGTAAAGCCCATTTGTGTAAGATTTAGAAACAGCTGATTCTGGAGACTGCTAGTGGTCTTAACAAAAAGCCAGTGTGGCAGACAAAAATGCATCCCCCCAATATTCCACAGGAAACATTAAAAAGTCAACTGGCTACTAGCTTGTTAAAATTCTTCTGCTGTCTGTTACCTCTTTGTTCTATTACTGCCAAGATTAAGATTCTGAAGAGTGTGATTGACACTGAGATGAGGGTTTGACGGTCTGTCATCACTCACGCTGAAATCCTGTGTTAATATAATTAAATTATAAATGAGTGCATGAATATTATATCAGGATGGGAGAGCTATCAGGGAATTCTGTGTTGCTTTCCAACATCAACAATTCTGCCATTTTAGTCACCCCTGTGCATCTTCATCCACTGCTAAAACACAATGCAAGGGAATTCCAGCATGTTTGAGTCAGGTTAATATGAGTCTGCATCCTCACATAGCCCCATCCAAGAGGGAGGTTACTGTGCAAGCCACAAGGACCAAGGAGAATAGAGGACGAGGACTAAGGTTATAAGATGAAATAAATCTGCTTAGTTTATTTTCTGGCAACCCCCTGAGGGAGAGAGACCATGAACTGACAGGCCCTATGTAATTCTTGACAGAGGAAAACTTTGTATACAGACAGTCTCAGCAACATGTTATTAAAAAGATGAGCATGGCTGTGGAAAATAAATAAATAAAGAAAAAATACTGATTAAATTTTAAGCAGCTGGCGGGCCGATAGTTTGCCTGAGGCATATTTGTCAGTTTCAAAGGGTGTTTTTATTAATTTTGTATTTTGCATTTTGTTAGTGGAAAGAACTTACTCCACTGGGAGCGCCACAAGCTATAGCCAGCAGAGCCTATAGCAGGGAGAAAGGAGACGCAGAGCATGCCAAGCAGATCCTGCACACTTAGAGAAAGAAATCAGCTCGAGATCACCAGCATAACCCATAGACCCCCCACCCTCTGTCCAAAACACACACAAAACACTGACCTGTTCACGTAGAAGTAATGTATGCACTATATACATACACATTGAAATCTCTATGTGAAATGCACTGCATTTTCATTTTCCATTACAAACTTCTTTTACCAGCTAGCTGTTGCTGTAAGATAGAAACTGTTCAGTCTGTGTCCTATTGTATAGATGCACCTCTTTTGAAGGGTTACCACTGCACTGTGATAGCAATGTTACTGCTTTTCCCAGTCCTTTATATGAATCATCAACTAGTGGGTAGTGTTTGTGTGGGACCTGTAAGCTTTATCATGTACAGTATGTAGCTCAGGGCCACCGGTGACCTTTTAGAGGCTGTAGGCAGAAAGAATAATTTTGTTAGTAAGTCTTAACTTGTATAAAAGTCAGGTGTTATCCCCACTGATTAGTTTCCCTTAATCTTAATCATATAGACTACGTGAATAAACGTGTGGCCTTACCTCAATACTTCAATGCTCATAGCATCACACCTTGATAAAAAACATGTAATTTCAGGTCGAATAAATTAAATTGACTTGACAGTCCAGCAGGAGTGCATACATGGATATTTACATTTTGACAGAGAGCACACTTTGATGTGTGATTAATGTACTATACGATATTTTGCTCAACTTTTCAGCAGGAGCACAGTCTAGACAGACATTCCTGCCCTCTGTCAGCTCAGTGTCACTGCTGTGCTCTGATGGGCCGACCAGAAAACCAGCATTCATAACTGGGGTGGCTCATGATAGTGTGAGCTGTGCTCTGTAGCTGCTAGTGCTGTCTGAAAGTAATGCTCCTTTTGGCTTTGCTGGACAATGACTACTGACAAAATGAGTGTCAAAAGATAGTTGGTCAGGTATGTTAATTATTAATTAACATAAGTCAACTTAAGTCATTTTTTTTCTTGTTGCTTTTATTTTATTCATTTGTGTTAGTGGTGAAAATCTGCAGTGCATGCTATCTGTCCATCTTTACGGCCATCTGTCCATTTTATTCACTTGTCTGTGGTGTGGTGGCAGGCTAAGTTAGGTCCAGATGCCCAGCCACGTCCTCCAAGTCTTCTTGGGGGTTCCTGAGGACAGGTGGGATATATGAAATCCCTCCAGTCTGCTCTGGGTATAGCCTGAGGTCTCTTCCCAGTTGGATGTGCCTGGAATGCTTGCACAGAGAGGCCATATTAAAGCTTTTGTTGTTTATGTTGACGCTGCTGGACAGATGCCATTTATTGTTTTATATTTGCAGAAAATATGCTGAAGGACTTTACCTTGATATTATATGTAGTATGAGAATAAACCAAGATCGTTTTTGTAAAACAGAAATTGAAATATATGCCAATGAAAGCACAACTTTTGAGAATCAATTTCTATCACATGTAAATTGTGAGGAGGAATCATTGTTTTATGTAAATACTTGTGAAAACAAGGTAGTAGGAATGGAATAATGACAAAAAAACCTCAATAACAGAAACTTGGAATTTCACAAACTCCAGGCAGACAGTATCAAACAGCATCGAACACTGAGCAGCAAAGGCTGCCCTCAGGCTATAATTTGCAGAAGTTTTACCTGCTGTTGGCTGAGACGCCAGTGTGAAGACAAAGCTTAGCAAGTGTGTGTGTATATACATATGTGTGCACAATCCACAACACTACACTTGGCAATTTTATTGCAAATTGCCAGCATCTGGGTCAGGTAAGCCTCCTCAACCCACCAACAGCTTTAATCATCTTAAAAAAGAAATAGCCGTTGAGGCATTTGATGGCTATTAGCAATGTGTGTTGCATCTTCAAAATCACCTTTCATTCCAAAATACTCATAAAACATTTGCGTCAAATCAGTCAGACAGAGCAGTTTGAAGTAGATGCTACTTTGTTGTGTAAAGGTGAAGGAGTTAATTAGGTGATGGGAAGGTGACTGATGCTATGTATATACAGCACATACGACTGGGAGAGAAGCCAAGTGGGCTGCTAATCATGCCCTCCACCCCCTTACTCCTGCATTCATCTCCAACCATATGCTTTTGAAGTCAAGGCTGTCAGGAGCTCTGTGACAAGCACTCAGTTTTATTGGTTTTCGTGGAGAAAGTATGCTTTGTTTATCATGGATGATTTTGAATAAGTCTCAAATAAAACACTAAATTACATTTAAATGGTACGTTGAAAAAAGCTCATTCTAAATAGGACAAGATAGAGCCTTCTTGGCTTTTCTGTTTTTTCACTTTCTGCTGAATTAATGCATGTCCTGTGAAGTGATGGAACAGGTTTTACCGGGCATTTGAGGACATGAGAATGAGAAACAGTGACACTTGTAAAGTTAAAGAAACAACAAAACAAAAAAAGAAAAAAAATCTATATATTACAAATGATATGATGAACGGGTGTTCTATACTGAAAGTTTCATCAGTTATTAGGAGGTTTTAACCTAATATAAATTTGTTAACTACTTGCCTCTCAAAAGGAATTGCATAACAAAAATTCCCCTGATTTGGTTTGTGTGTGCATATGTGCATGTATGCGTGTGCATGTGTATGTGTATGCGCACCTTTGTGGTCTCTGTTGAAGGTTTGGGTATAGTACATTCTGAATAGGAACGCAAAGTCCCTCAAAGACATACTAACATAGACTGACCAGTGAGTAATTTAATGCATTTCTAAAAAGCTGAAACAATGTAGGTTTTGCACAGTAATATTTTTCCCCCCTGAGTAATCCTAGGCACATTTGTCAGTGCTTTTCTTCATGGATAAGAACATTTACTCCAAATATCATCTCACTTTCATCTTAAGACCAGCTGTTGTGGTTCTAACCCAGATCATCAACCTACAGTATATTGTCTTATACAGCCAGCTGCAATAACAAGATTTAATTAATTAAAACTAAAAATTGAAAATAAAGTGTTGTGGTTTGCAGGTTGCTCTCAGTTTTGCTTACTCAAGTGATTATTGAAATTGCATTGAATAGTTTTTTGGGGGTTTTTTTGACATCGGCTACAATGTCAATACTGCAAAAACTAGACTTTGCGGAATTGGATTATTTTCCCCAAATAATTCCCTAACTAATTCCCTTTGTACTTTATTATCCACAAGGAGCTAGGAACCAACTGGATATTTTTCCCCTCCCACCACTAATGCATTTATTCAGACACCTACAACCCTGATTCTGCGCTTCTACACCATGTTGTTTATCACTGCTGCAGGTAAATGTGATGCTTCACAACCTTTCCCTTGCCTGTTGGAAAGGAGATGTTGCACACAGTTGCTAGCTTTATGTTTTGGATGCTTGTACTGAGGGAGTTTAAAGATGTAGAAATGAGGAAAAAACATTGTCTTGAGATTTTTCAGGGAATTGCGTGTGTCCTGCAGTGCATGTCCCATATCGTCATCACAATTTTCACTGCATGTATGAGAAAACTGCGCACACAAGAAGGGGTTGTCATTGTCACATCCTTATCCCCCGCTGAGCTAAAGAGTGGCGGTTAAAGACAAATCATCTGAACTCTGTCCATACTCATACTTCACTTCTGTGTATGTATTCAACCTAAGAGACAAAAATCATTCACACTACGCTGTTGACTTGGTCAGAGCATTAACATCCTTGACACCACAACTAACAGTGGCACACTGGTGACTAAAACAAACACGAACATCCAATTAGCAATAATGTGTCTGCAAGTGTCATGGTTATTGTGGCCATCTCTATTTGTTCATTGTTTTATTTTTGTTTTATTCTATTTTGCAACGCTTTCCTCCTACTGCACGGTCCTCCACCTCTATAGCAATCACCTCTAATATTCGATATATTGTAGGACACACATATAACTCAGCCCCTCTTTGTTTGTCTTTGAAAATAAGACCAAACAGTTTGCACTGTTTCATAGAACTGCTGATTGCTTGCAGAAATGACTTAATTGATCACAGGCTGTGATCCAAATCAGAACCATAGCAAGCAATTAGGATCAAACCTCAAAAGCTATTATGAATTAATGAAGAAGGCATTAATGAATTATTAATGACAAAAGAATTACAGGCCTGACATGTTGTGTGTTGTTGATGGATGGATTTGAAGAAAAATGAGCCGAGTTCAACCATAAGTGATGATTTCCCTCCTGTAATCTTCTTCCCCAAGAACTGGCTTCAGAACAGAATGAAAATTAGTGATTAGGTGAAGAATAACCTTAAAATGAGAAAGCGCTTTCGACAGTAATTTGCTCTTTTGGAAACAATCTTTAAAGCGATTTTACAGCTCGCTCATAAAACATCCGTGAAAGACTAACGAATGAGCACATAACTGTTGGTCATATTTTTTTTATTTTTAACGGATTAAGTGCACCATCAATTCATTTGATTTTAAAATTTAATTTAACATAACAATTAAGGTTTTATTTGTATGCGGGAATATTGTATCGTCATTCTGTTTGAGGGTTAATTAAATATACTCTCTCTAAATTACACCAATTTACAATTACTACTAAGTGGATAACTGAAATGAATGTACAAGGTTTTGTACAGAGATCGATTGGAAAATGCAATTCTTATAAGATGTGAACACATTTCAACATGTAAACTTTGTAAACCTGTTTTTATCTTGTCTGCAGCCTCTCTCCAGAACTCAAAATGCACGTCATCGTTTTTTCTGTTGTTGGATTGTTGACTCCAGAAGTAAACTGCTGAGAGAAAAAAGACCACACTGACCTTCCATTTAGTGTTGCCTTGTGCCTGCTGGATCCCTGGAGAAAATGAGGCAGATTTTGACCGTGTAATACAGAAGTACAAGATCTTGTTTTATCTACTGTGTCTGTTGAGCTCCCCTGCCACCTCTCGTTCTCAGACATACCATAATACACAGATGGAGTGCAGAATGTGGCAGGACATAACAGCATAACAGCATTACGAGTAGCCAGATGACAACTTATGGCAATACCAATGTTGTTGGAACGCTTGCACTTAACTGAGCAATTTATTTGATATAATAGTTGCCTGTCTCTTATTTAGACAACAATAAGCCAAGTAGAGTAATCATGCAAAAAGCTGATGCTGCAGCACTATCAGAGTTAATATGATACACTACATTTTTTCACTTTGCCTTTTTGCGCCTCCACCACCTCATGCACATTAAATTCACAAATGCTTTTTGAGTTCCTTATTTTTATCATTTATTTCCGAGCTGAGGCATATTTAAACATTTTTTTTTCTTCTTGTCTCTGCCTTGGTGGATGGGGGAATTCTTTGCTTAATTCCATTAACTTTGTATTGCTGCTCAATCTTTGGTGCCCTGAGCATCAGTGCTGTGGCTTGGCTGTCTTTTAACAGTTCTGCTTCAGCGCTCTTGGATAGAACATGACAGTTACATTAATGTCTCCATGTAAATTGCTGTCTACATGTAGGAAACAAGCAAAAAAAAAAAAAGAAAAAAAAAGAAAACATGGAACATTCATTGCCCCATGACAGGAGAAATTACAACAACATTCATTGTGTGGAGCGCCAAATGGCCGAGTCTATTATAGTGTACAGCAATTTCACTGAGAGTCCAACCAGGAAGATGGACAGCAAGAAAAAGCAATGACAGGAAACACTCACACAGTGCTTTTTAAACAAGCAGTAGAAAAATAAAGGAAAATAGGGGTCAGGACTTCTGTTACATCAGTTTTCCGGTGGAAATACTGTATATATTTCTGAAGCATAGCACATGGTATTAAAGGTCCTGTGTAGGATTTTTGAGGTTGAAGATTAAAGCCAACTTAATACTCCTCGATTCACCCCTCCCTTTCCAAGCATGCAGGAGAACCTATGATGGCTGCGAAACCTGTGAAAAATGTGAAAGGCAGCCTCGAGAGCCATTGTTTGGCTTGTCCATTCAGGGCTACAGTAAAAACAACTGAGGAAGACGACCTGCTCTGTAAATATAAAGAGCTCATTCTAACAAATGAAAAATGGAGTTCTTATTTTCAGGTGATTTCAAAAACATACTTATTATTGTCCGTTTCTGCCTTATTCTTTTAGTGGTCCATTAAAGTGTCCCCTGGATTTTTGGACTGTTAGTTGTTTGATTAGCTGCTCCCTGAATTGTTTGCTTATGTTGTAGACATTTTGAACAGCTAATCAAAATATTATCAAAATCAGAGTTTAGCCAAATGTAATATCCACATCGCAGGAGCTGCAATTTTTTTTTGATGAAGGTCAAATGTGTCACAACACATCATTATAAATTAAGTATTGTGATGTTAACAGAGATGCCTTGGCCTACAAACCCTGATCTTCAGACATAAGGAGACATGCTGTTTGGTACACATTTCCCCAAAAAAACATGTATTTATGTAAAATCATTATAAATTTTATTTTTCTTTTTTCAGTAGAAATGAAATGCAAAAATGACCATTCCCACTAAAACTACATCAGTTCAGCCCTCATATGTTGTACTAGCATGTGCACGGACAAACATGCATGCTGTGAGCGTAGTGGTGGTTTTCTATTTTTTTCCCTTTAAAGTCTCAGACTTGACCTGTCAGACCTGTGTTTGTATGTCTTTTATGGAATCCCATGGATATGAAATGAAGAAATATTTTCATTGTCAAACAAAATAAAAAGTGATGGTTTAATCCAAGGTCAGAGGTGATATGCTTCTTTAGTTTGAAGTTGTTTGGCTAACCTCATTCTGCACTGGTGGTCAGGACACAGAGTGACACAACACAATAGTGGTGGAGGCAGCCGGAAGAGAAGACCAGAGTTGATGGACATGTAAATGTAGACATCAAAATGGTAATGTGAAAACATGCACAGATTATGAGCAGGCTCTCCCTCACTGGACAAAACTGAAGTCGGAGTGAGGATTTAATTCTATTACAGAGACTGACTTTGTTTTCAGGGGACTATTGCAATAATTTTACATATCTTTAAAGTACACAAAATGTTCATTTTGGATGTACATCTCAAAAAAGGCATTGCAAACAACAGATAACATATATGCCGATATGATATATCTCAAGTATATTTCTGATAAATCAAAATCAGCTGATAAAATCTGCAGACTGATGTATTGGTCAGGCTCTAACACACATCTCAAAACCCCTGGATAAACAAAACCAAGTCCAAGTCTGAAATGTCCCTTTAAGGTCGAGATGCTTTGGTTACACTTAAAAGTCCACAGTTTGCCTTTAAAGTTGTAAACCTATTATTACAGCAGTACAGTGACCGTTCAGCAGGTGCCCTAAATACTATATAAAAGGCAATGGAGAGGATTTCGGTATCCATTTTTGGTATGCCACATCAGATGTTTATATTATGATATAAATTTACTTTGACCTACTTAAAGAGGAACACAGAATAAATGATCCAAGTCTGCGCAACGCCTTACTCATGGTGTCTGTTCTGGTTGCGGTGAGGGCATTGCTTATCCTCACCACCAACATGTCAAAAGTCAAAATTACAGACATGCGTAAAGGAGCCATTATAGAAAAAGCAATCGCTGCATTTGGTTCACTTAAACTGCGACAACAGCATAAAAAATTAAGCACGTCAGGCTGCTAGTTGAAGCACTGCCACCAGCTGTGTGAATGCAAAATATTGCAGTTCCATTCAGTTGCCACTGTTTTAATGTTGGGAAAACAATAATGCTAATTAAATTGACAGAAAAACTTGAACCGGAGCAAGCAGCTCATGTGTATTTCTTATAGCCTTAAAGCATGTACAGAATCATCACTGATTTGTTTTCAATACATGTTAACAGTTTTTAGTGAACAGTGAACTGAACATATCCATTTGCAGCTAATGAACGTAAACAACACTGACTACTTGTGCAGTGTTGTTGTGATGTACAAGATCTAGACAAAGTAGAACAGCACGGTGCGTGTGATCTTAGGGTGTACAGAGAGACATTGATGGAGACCATGAGCTTTTCTGAAGTGAGGTGGGCATTCTGGACTTGAAAGTACATCTAACACAAAAGTTGTGCTGTCGAGATGACAACACCATGTCCTGAAGACACGTCTAAGGATGAGTGTCTCTGCTTTGCTTCTGTTGTGCTGGCACATTTTCAGGCTTCTCTGACTTCACAGCAAGCCACACACTGTAGTGAGACCAGAGTACCTGGGAGCCACCCTCATTCTGTGTCTCTCGCTCACTCCCTTTACTTTTAAGAAAAGGGAGTGGGCAAGAAGAGTGTGCTGTATTTGATTCAGGATTACTCCTGGGGAGAAACCATTGCGAATTTCAATTGGTGTATGGTGTGCAAAAGCATTTGATAAATACGATTGAACAGTTGATTATTCTGTGAAAAAGTACTGCAGATAACCACTGCTAATTTATGAATGAGTGAATGATTTATTTTTATTTTTTTGCAAAGCTATAATTTAGAAAACTAATCCACTTGATTTGTTTCAAATTGTTCAAATTTAAGGTCACTGATCCTCTTTGCAAGAAATTTTGCCGAGGTACAACAGGTTTGAAATATATCTATATCCATGTGATGAGTGGGAGAGGTGACAAGAATAAGAGATATTTCTATTATTATCCCATTGCTACAGCTTTCCTAAAGGGACCCTAACAATATTCCTTTTATGCTGTGCTATCCATCATGATAATGAATGGCAGTAACTTATCCTGGGACATAAATCTGGCAAGCCCCAACAGCACTGTGACACAGCATTTAATTACAACGCATGTCTAATTGAAAGACCCCCGGAAAATAGTGGGATGTCTCTTTGGCTTTAGCAGGGTTAAAAAACTTAATTAATTATGAGGCACCACCCTCCCTCTTTATTCTGAGTCACTGGTGTCCCTGCCTCAGTGAGCTGATGACATTTTCAGCCTCCCTTTCATCCTTCAGAGAAATGAATGACGTGGCAAGAGCGTTATCAAATGAGCTGTAGAGCCAGCCAGTGAATATGTCATTGGGTGTGACTGCTCCCTGAGTGAATTGTGATTTATCTCTATGGCTCCCTCGTCATGTTAACTGACTTGCTACCCGGCACCCCTCACCCCCACCCCTGTTGTTGACAGGCTCAGTAGATCATTTGGGGGATCTTGAGGTGAGGCGCTGGCTAATGTTGTGTGGGACCCTCCTGAATAACAGTACCCCTGCGTTTGACCCCACATGCCCCTCACTATATGGAACTGTTTCCCTTCATTGCTTCACACCGCCTAATCAATAGCATATAGCTTAGGTTGTAGTAAGTGAAGATATGACTAGGAACAAGTAATTAACACACTTAATTCAAATTCTCTGTCGATGCTTGGTGTCATCCACCAAAAACTGTTACACAACCAACACATACACAGACTTAAATACCTTTCACACCAAGAGCTGACAGAAACTGTCATAATTTTGGGAGCATTTTAGTTTGGAACAGGCCAAGAACCTACATTAGCCACTTGGCTGCACCAGCGCACTAGCACAGGCACTAAGTGACAGCGAGCTACAAGGATCCAGCAGTGGCATACCAGTTTTATAAAGCACCTGCTGGTGGGAAGTTTTATCTGTTGGCGTATCTGCCATTTGTAATACGCTGCATGTATTACAAATGGCAGATACCATAGAACAGCAGTAGCATGTCCACACAGTACTTATTGGCTCATGCAAATGAAACAATAGTCAAATAAGTTGCAAAAGATCTTGATTCACATCCTTGTAGGCTCTGTTTTATTTTTTATTTAAACCTTCCCTGCTGTTTATTGCGATTGTTAATAACAATAATGAATGCTGCAATGTTGTCTTTTTTGTAAAAGAAAAACAGAAATGGTTAAGTTTAAGTTAAGTTTTAAATGTTATCAGAATAAGTAGTAGAATACTTGATTATGAAAATAGTTACAACCCTTCTCCTGACATTATTCTGAGTAAAAAGCTTTTGTCAAAAATATGATTTTTTAAAACTCACACAAACTTTGGAGAAACTTGCATCAAAGACAGCTTGGAGTTGTTGACAAGGCACTTCCTGATCTTCTTGTACAAAAAAAGATGCACTTTAAAGTTGTTTATGTCTGAATCAAGTTTGTGTGAATATGTAATGTATTCATCAGCCTTCCAAAATGCTCCCAGTGCCTCTGTTTGGCAGAGACAGCACTTACATGTACATCAAGCACAGGGGTGTGGGCTGTGGGGTATCGTGGGGACAAGCAAAAGGGACCATGGAAAACTTATTTTAACTGAAAAAGGTGATGCAGCTTCCCAAATAATCCTTCTACCAGCTCCATACATTTGTCATCCACACTTCCATGCCTTGCCCCACCTGAGCTTGATTAGTGAATGCATGAACCCGCAGTACAGTGTTGAAAGGCTGCCAGCAGACATTCAGCACCAAATCAAAAGCTTCACTCTAGAATCAAAAGGGTTCAGTCTTTCTCTACATAAACATGAGAGCAATGGAGGTGATGGGCTGCGCTGAATGTGAGCCAGTTCTGACATCCCCCAACGGTTCCTGCACCCTCACACTGTTGTCATATATCCTTCCGCCTTTTTGCTGTCAAAGTCAAGTGTCATTTTAAACTAAGTAAAGTTACTGTTATGTTCTTTATCTCTCACACAAATTAAAGTAGGACATATTGTTGCCATTTCCTAACTTCAGTTTTGGCTTTACAATTTTAAATATCCTTTCTTAACTGACTGGCTCCCTTTCCAGAATATTTTTTTCAGATTGCCCAAAATATAGAAGATGTATTTTCCAGCATGGCAGGCTGTGAAGGAAGAAGAGACTCATACTCATGAGGAGTATCAGAGTTTAACTCATGATTATTTGCAGATTATGAATTTACTTGGGATATGTGCATCTTTTAAAAATGGTGAAAAACATATTATGATTATTATCCAAGCAGTGACAAGACAAGTCCAATAATTAATATAGTTTGAATTATTCAGGTCAATGAAGTAAGGAGCCTTGTCTAATTATAAAAAAGAAATCACATTTTATATCTTGTAGTTCCACACGGCAAAGCACAATTTCAAAAATTCCCAAACTTTAAATTTCACTTTCAGGCAGCTGCCTTTAAGATGGTCAGGTAAAGAATAGTGAATTTTTGAAATCATATTCCATACACACAACACACATACCTGCAATACATTACAATTCAGTCCAGTTATTTAAGTTAATATCATCCTATAGGGAGACAATGTTCTCTTAATTACATCACCTCTTTGTCTTTCAGCGGCAAGATGACAGTCTTTGTCCTCTCTTGTCCTAGTGTACCTTCTGTGAGCCTGTAAAACTTTTATCTTTCAGACATGTAGGATGAAAGAGAAAGATGAGTAAAGAGCATACAGCATGGGACACTAACGTCTTATTAGAATAATGACCATCGAGAGAACGCCGTCCCTGCGTTTCTGTTCACAGTAGTATACAGGCTTTCGTATTAGCTCCAGCTCTGTCGTTGGTAAGTGTCATGCAAAGAGACAGGTCATTTACATTTATGATAAAATGATCCTGCATTTTTTATTTGTCTTTGAAATTAAAGACTTCTTTAATCATTGTGGATGGAAGGGGACTTAGCCGACGTACTCATGTGTTTCTGATTGCATTAGAACTGATGTGGCGTGGCATGATGGATATTTAATAGTTGCGCTGTCCCTGTGTATCATGTCAGGAGTCTGACACACACAGATGCTCTGGAGCTCGCTCTCCACCCCGCACAGAATTGCTTTAATTATTAGGCCTATCATCTTGGCTTTGAGAAGAGAGGAGGGGCGAGGAGAGCAGAGAGGAGAGAAGGGGAAGAGCAAGTAGACGTACAGGCGAACCAAAGATGGCCATGAGAAATGAGTCAAAGGTTGTTGTCAGAGGTTCTAAATGAGTTTATCAGACATTTGTGCATGGTGATATGGTATCAAACTGGCATGCCATATCCTGTTTGTCTGCAGTACTTTCTTCTCCACAGGCCTCGTAGTGGGGCCTAATTGCTGTGTATATCTACAGAGGCCGCAAAGAGCCCACGGCAGCCCTGTAGTGCCCCAGGCAGTGTGCTGATCAGACCTCTCCCTCTGCTGTGCTTAACTGTCATCTTCTACAGCTATGTTTTTTTATATTGCAGCATAAAACTGATTTTACTTGATTAAAAAGATCAGATGTTGGCCTTGCCAATATGAGCAACTCGAAAGAAACACCGCAATTGCGTCACCAGTACCGCAGAAACATCCATCAGTGCACGGGTGCTGGCAAGTCTATTCTTGATAATCCAGAGCTATAATGAAGGAACATAAAACGGCCATACAAATTTTCCTAGAATACTTTTGGAAATAAAGAGGACCGATGAGAGGACCGATGAGAGCAGAGGCCAGAGAGTGATTATGTGAGAGAGAACAGCCACTCTTATGCTGGCACCTCCAGCATGCGGGCCATCTGCATAGAGGGCCTGGAAATGAGGATGACAATGCTAATCACTGCCATGGAGGCCTAACTGGTGTGGATGAATGGCCATCCCAGGCTCTAAACACACTGAGTAGCGCTCATCACACAATGTTTTTGTCTGGGCATGCCAGGTCCACAAGCCTCCACCAGCCCCGCCCTTTTCCTGTACACACTCCATCACTCAGTGGCAACATGTGTATGGCTTCCTGTCAATTCAGGAAGTCTTGGTTCATGTCCCAGCCACATTAATGGACCAGGCAGAGGATACTTGGTAATTTCCTATTTCCCTATTGAAGCAATTGTTGTTGGCTATTCTAATTCATGATCGTCCCCCCCTCCCAAAAAAATTGGATCATTATCTGTGTCTTGTTTCTGTATTGGTTGTTTCTTTCTTTCTCATACACGGTCCTTCATCTAGCAATTGCATCTTTTAAAGGTGTTTTCTGGTCATTGCAGCAAGTTCTATGAGTTACTATGAATGTATGTTCTGTAATGGAGCCTTAACACATGTCACAAAACGAGGCTGTGATGTGCTGTAGCCTCAGGTCAAATCAAATAATCAAAGCAAGTGAAATTGTCTGGAGGATAAGATCAATCTAGTGACACATGTATTTTCATGACTGATCAATCAAAGGGCTAAATCAAATAAACAGGGCTTTCAGTTCGAGAACATGTCTGGTTAATTCCTTTATCCTTAGAAAATGAGAAGAATAAATAGAGAATGACACATTTACATGAGCAAATAAAAGACTGTGCCAAGACAGTCTTTGGGCACAGGGAGGATTTAGCTAAGGAGGGAAGGCCCATAGTCTCAACTTTTCATCCTGATGGTTTCCAGCTGTAGTGTGGGCTTGCTTTTTGCGGGTGTCCCCATAAGTGAATGTGAAGAGGACCAGCTGCCTGGCAGCCGGGCTCTCTATGCCCCCAGCTTTGGGTAACCAGTAAACCTCTGTGTTCTTATTACACTGGAAGGCCCTTTGAGGTAACCTCAAAGCCTACTGTTTGGCTCCATTATCTTGCATACAACAATATACAATGCTGACCAGAAATCACATGGAATGGTAATAAAGAAGTGACACACAAAAATCTCTGTAAATTACTTAATTACTTAAACTTTTGGAAGTTTAGAATTCAAATCACCACAGCAGCTGTACAGATGTAATTTCTAAAACACCATTATTGCAGGTTACCTAGATATTTTATCATTGAGAGTACTGCAATTATGATTTTGTTTTTGCCAACACAAACGTCCATGTGTTGTTGTGTATTAGTGTTATCTGGGTTGGTTTAGTTGATGGCTCACCTGAGGAAGAGTGGAAGTGAAGCACCTCCCTGGTGATGGCAGGATGATTACAGACAAGGTTATATTCTGACGCTACAGTCACAAAACAAAAACCAAAATGATTAAGCTATGAAATTCAAGATCTCCTCAGCCTTCATCAGTAAAGCTCTGTGCTTTGTTGTTCCTAAAAAAATGCTAATATTGATAAAAGCAGTATGCTGTCCACCATGAAAATGGAAGCATGACTTTTTTGAGCATGTTTTTTGTTTGTGATGAAATGAAACATTAGCCTTTGAGCTGAACGTTAACCATCTTGATCAGACAAAAGCTCAGCCTTTCTAGCACTATGGTCAAAAGCAGGAGATCTCTGCAGCTACTCTTTCAACTGCCGTAAAATGTTGTATTTGTGGATGTTTGTGGTCTGTAGAGGTTGAATGTTAGTGGTGGTGGCCTGACCTTTTTCTAGCATCACTATTGGAGCACAAACACATTGAAGCATGGCAAGGTCAATAAAATGTTTTACTAGAAACTCTTACTGTCACAATGTATGGTTTCCTGATATTTTGGTGATCTCCTGAGCTTTTCTTTATCACCATCATCAGGCTAAAATTTCTGCTTGTAGACATTAAAGTCTGATTAGAAATTTACCACAAAGTATTATGCACACATTATGACACACACAATATGAACTTAGCACCACATTCAGGATATGTTATTATTCTATATTTTTTAATGATATTTTAAGCCCCACTACTGTTGCTTGCTGTAAAATAGCAAAACTAATACCCCCCTTCCCCTTTGGAATATTGCCTCAAAAGTTAGAGGTATGAAAAATTAAACTTGTGTAATGTTTCAATGCAGTTTTCATAAAGCAGAAACTATATGTTAAATACACAACATCAATGAAGGAATTACCAAAGCTTTGTAAAAGCGTGTCCACATTTCGCTTTAACCTGGAGACCTCTTTCAGACTGAGAAGACAGGCTTTTATTCCATGTCTTGTTGCAGCGGGTATGTACTGCTGCAGTTCAACTTCCATGTGGGGCATGTCGGAAAGCACTTCATTCTAATGTGCTGCGGTTTTCAAAATCCAATCCCAAGTAAGAAATAAAAGCCCGGACAACTGCATTACTGTCCAACCTGTCAGCTTTGTTGAGTATAAGCTCAATCCTGCCTGCCAGAGCCTTAAAAGCTGAGCTGGCAGAGCGCAGGACTGGAAGTGACAAAAGCAGATAGCTGCAGCTGCGATTTCAGGAAAGGAGAATGGACACTTAAATGCATTTTTCTATGTACATTTACAAGGAGTTCATACTGTTCTCTATGAATCAATAATAAGCAGCATGCAGGAGACCTAGATACAATTATCCACTCTGAAGTACCTCCCTTGTCACTACAATGTGAATTAAAGTCAACATGCTGTCAGGTGTAATGGCATTCATGCTTTCCCTTAGCTCCAGTAAACCTGACTCATGAAGCAGAACAAACCAAAGTAGCCTGGAAATCACACATTTCCTATTGCTTAAATCATAAACCTCTTCAATGGAAATAAAATACCTCTAAGAATTTCCTGGCTGTGTCAACATGTCAACTAACAATAAAACAGGTAGAACAGTGTCACCGATTTTAGTACTCATTAGCCTGAATTTCTGATTGCAGTGTTAAGATTTCAATGTCCTCAGTGACATTTAATTAGATCATACAACAACTTTGGCCACCAAGCTGGTTGTGCCGTATTTCCCTCGATCACACTCATAATTCATTGCCATCCGCTCTATCTCTCACAAAGGATATAGTCACTTTAAAGTATATCTGACAAGTGCAGCTGTTTCTCAGATTGGCGCTCAGCAGATCGCGGTTCCATGCTTCAGTTGGAAGGCACAAGTCCCTCAGCATTGCGTTTGGATATTGAGATGTTTCATGCAATTATGAAAACCTCATTGCTCACATAAAACATCCATAAATTCAATCACAGTCTGTCTTTAGGTTTTGTTGCACTACATCAATGCACTGAGACATTTTTTCTTATTCAGTGAGTTGTTTGATCGAAAAAAGAATAGTCAAGAATAAAATCCAAGCAGAAGCATCCACAGGGGATGAAGGAGAAATCGTATCTGAGCCACACTGGGACGCATAAATAAATTAGTAAATCGGCTCCAACTGTATAATTGGGATACAATGATATTCCCTTATCCAACCAATTCTCTGTAGAATTCATAGAATCCATACTCATGGATATGGACTTGTTTTGAGCCATGGAATAAATAGCCACATTGAATAAATATGCCAATTTAAACAAAGTATGAGGATTGAAAAAAAAATCAATATGTGTAAGTGCTTATCTTAAAATCAAAGTTAGATTTTAAATCTACAACTGTTACATCAGCTCGAGACGGAGTTGCTCGACAGAGGCTGACAGTGTTCCCAGGCTAATGCTCAAAGACGCAAAACATTGAATATACTGCACACCAAGCAAATGATTGTGTATGTAAGGGCTGTCAGAAATGGCCAGAAATTATGCTTGATTGTTCCTTCTGAAAAAACACATTCAGAAAGTTGTTTTAGAGCTTAATGTCCATAAGAAGGAAAACCAATAACATATACTACTTGTGTATTATTTCACATAAACATGTCTTTTAAAAGAGCTACACACCTAGACATTACAAAATAAATGTCCTATGATGCGTTGTTGAATTTTTGCTCTACATTTCTTTCTCATACAAATGGAATAAAACTCACCACAACCGTGGTTCGTCTTTCACTGAACCAACAATCACCACCAACTCTAGATGAGTTGAAATTAACTCTTAATTGAGAGAGGGCAGACATCAGAGAAGCAGTGCAGGAAAGCAGCCTGTAGAGCTCGAATATTTTCACATCTAACTCGGGAGTTATTTTCACCAGACGGTATGACCGCAGAGACTTTAAATATGTTATATGACTTCAACATGTTTTACTGGTAAAAAAAAACCAAACAAACAGAGACAACAGAAACTCTGGTTGTGTGACTCCTGTGTTTTTTTTCCACAAGCGAACATTCATTTTTACAATCGCATGTATGAATTCTTTTAGAATTTGAAAATCTGTTCAAATTTAGAATATTCTCTGGCAGCCCTATTGTATATTCATCCCATACAAACAGATTGGATTACTGTGACTTTAAAGAATTGCATTTTCATCAGTGATGGCTTGTCAATAACAGCACAACTTGTTGACTAGAAGGCAGTCTCCACACTCACTTGCTCATTTCAGTAGCATGGTGCAACAGCCCTGTTTGATATTCTTGGCAATATATTGTGTGATATTATGCACACCACTTCACTCTGTAACAGTATGCTTGCGAGAGAGAGACTGTATGGTGCACATGGTGTTCCTACCTGCGTGTTTTCACTTGCAATTAAGGAGCTTCACCAAGAGGGCAACTAGGGGGAACTGCTGGTGCAGGAAACGGTTGTGATGGTTGAAACTGAGCCACTTGGCTGACATTGGCTCATTTACAGTGATGTTGATCAATATGCAATGTCCCTGTAAAATTGGTAAAATGAAAAGAGAAGATCTCTCACTGGCTTCCTGTCTGCGACCACTATTGATTTGAGCCAGGTTGCTGCTGCTGGAAGCTGCATCACTGTGGTGGATAAGTGTTTGCCCCTGAGCCACCAATGCACCCCATGACTAATATTTTTATAAATGGATTTGATTTTTTTTCTTTCTTTTTTTTTTTAAATATGTCATTGGCATACAATGCCCGCCCCACTCCTCAAGAAAGTATTTGGCCATCTGGCATTGAGAGGGAGAATGCAGTTAGTTAGTTGAGCTTTATTTCTTCAGGAAATTGTATTACGATTGAGGCCTCTTTTGCAAGAGAGACCTGACAACAATTAATTGACTCAAAACAGCTATCACAAATGAACATGGGCATCTTGATATAAACAATCACAGCAATAATTAGAAATATCAGGTAGTAAAGTTTTAAGATTTAAGTACTGGAAACCAGTCTACGCCTGTTCAAAGTTGGTATGAGGAACTTTTAAAGTCAAAATATCCTTTGATCTGGTGTAATGGTTATTAGCTCATAATTTAACTAAACATGGTGTCATTATCTTAGATAGCAGAGCCTGATAAATGAAGATCTGCTTAGATAGCAGAGCCTGATAAATGAAGATACAGGCATGCTGATGCCTTCTAGATGCCACTCATGACCATCCAGCCTTTTCATGTACAGTAACTCACAGTGGTGAGTGCGATATGTTGTGTAATGAATCAAATGGTGCTGCAGTTGCCATCATCCAATGGTTTAAGTGTAGTGGCAATGTACAGGACATCTTCATAATCCAGTGAAGACAGTATGGTGCAGTGTGTATGCTGTTTCTGTTTTCAAAGGAGAAAAAAGCCTGTGTTTTGGTACAAGAAAGCAATATGAATTTTTGATTTTTGAGCGAGATGTTCAACATGAGTTTTGCAGGACAATCTGCCATCTAACCAAATTCCTAAGTATTAATGAAGGAGTGATGATGTTAAATGCTGCCTTGCATTTCATAATAGGCTACATTACCAATAAAATTTCACCTCATATACTTTCTCTTCTCTTACGTGTGAATTAAAAATTTAATTGTCAATAAAAACATCATTAAGCTTAAGGAAGTGTGTTTTTGTTTGATTGGTGGGAAGCTCAGCCCTTCACATTCAACTGCAGATTAGATTGTCTGGGTCCAATGGATGCTTTAAGACACCTTGAAAGAAACCTATGGATGAGAAACCTGTTGACGTGCACATTGTTGTCTACATGAAACAGCATTGAATGTTGACAAATGTATTGCTAGCTAAAAGTTGAGGCTCTTTTTCAGTTGGCTGTAATGAGCAATTTTTAAAAGTAAAGGGCAAAACAACAAAATTGTGGAACTATGAATGGGAGCCTGTGCTGCCCTTTTCCTGTATGACTGTTGAACAAAATAAAAAAAGCTATTGAAAACATTTGGTTTAATGTAGTGGTGAACTGTCATGAACCACTAAATTATTGTAGATGAGAAGTTACTTCTCTCTTTGGTTGCATATAGAACAAGTCATCTCTTTACAGCATTTTTATCAATTTATCACTATACTTATATTAAACAAATTGTAGATGCTTGTCCATAATTATTAAATTAGGCACAATAGCAGTTAAAGAGTTTTTTTGTCAAACAGTTGAGTCCACAGTCAGTATTTTTTCCTGCCCTTTCTTTTTTACATGTTGATCATACTCTTAAATTGCTTGATGTGAATTGATTCCAGTGCAGCAGCACAAAAAGCCTGAGCCGAATGGTCCAGCTACAATATGCTTGAAAGATGAGGAACTCACCCTTTTCCAGCCATTTACTGCAAACCTTTTCTACAAAGTGCTCCAAACGGAGCCATTACACGACTGAGGTGAAAATATTTGCTTTTATCACCCATCTATTTGAACACTGGCCACATCCCCAGCCAGCAAAATGCTCAGTGTGTAGCAATCACAGTCTTGCTTTGCGTGTCATCATTTCCAAATAATTTACCAGCTGCAATTAGCTGACTCCGGTTGTCATCACAGTGCTTTGTGAGATCTTTAGGAGAGAAGTTGATATATTATGGAGACTAAAATAAAAGTCTTCATTAAAAAATGTATATATATACATACAGTCTATATATGCATCACTGATGATTGCACACACCAATTGAAAATAAAAATGACCTCTGCCTGACAAATTAGAAATAAACCTGTTTGACAGGCCCCGTTTGGTTACAACAAATGTGAGACATGAAAAATTGTTTGACACACTTTCATAAAAGCAAGTGGCGGCAACCCATCCTTTAGCATGTGGTAATGGCCTCTCGTTGTTAGATTCAATGGAAAAAGCTATTCATACTGTTATGTGATTGAAAAGAAAATTGAATCCTTTTGATGTTATAAATGTGTCTATTACCGCATTTGCACACAAAATTTCTATGGAAATTATAGAGAAAGGAGTGATTCTCTGGAGGAAATGTTTGGGAATGACATATTGAATTCTATTCCTGCCTGAATATCAATATAGTGTATGCGTTCTACAACAACTTCAAAACTATATGATTTTTCACTGGGCTGAAAGGCTAAAATTACTATACTATACACATGAAAAAAGGTTAATGGTTAGATATTTCTTACGTTCTAATGAACAGCCTCTTCAGTTTACTGCTGAAGTTATGAGAAACTTTCTCTCTTTTACATGACAAGGTTTATCCGTAGCCACTGTTGGAGGTCAAAAAAGGTTCATAGGTGGGATGGGTCACGTCGACATTTGGTTCATGAAAAATGATCTCAAAAGGAAATAATCCTTGAGGGTGAGAGGTTCCGCAAGGGAAGTGTTTTTTTTCTTTCTGAAACACACAGAAAGATAGAACCATTGGAATGGTTATTCAGAAAATATCAATCAGTTGCACAGGTCCTTGCGCTGGAGCCTTTTACAGATGCATTGGGTATTAAAATGTAGACAAGGTTTGTTTTTATTAGCTTACAGATCAATTTTCATGTACCAAGGGTAGGTTCACAGAGTATGCCCTTTTTAGAAATATCATATAGCACACTGGGAGGTGTCCCAGACATCTTATACTGCTGACCACTAGAGCAGGTGGAGGTTAAGTGCCTCCCTAAAGAACCTCCCAATGGTGAGCACGAAGTCTCATCCACTTCCCCACACTGATCCTCTCTTCTGTTTTGGGACAGTGTACAGGTTAGCTCCCAGATGAGTTTTGGATTTTACAGTACACACGAAAAAGGACGATTTTCAGTATTTATTCATCTATTGCCTAGATTCATGTATAATTGATTAATCATTTTATCTTTATCATGTCAGAAATTTGGTAAAAGTGCTCTATAGAATTATCAGTTGTGGAGGAAGTATTCAGATCCTTAAGTAAATGTACTTATACCATACTGTAAAAATACTCTGTTGCAAATAAATAGTCCTGTATTGAAAATGTTACTGAAGTCAAAGTGTAGAAGTATAATTAGGAAAATGCACTTAAAGTATTGAAATTAAAAGTACTCAGTCCC
Organism: Chelmon rostratus; assembly: GCF_017976325.1. Taxonomy (NCBI): domain Eukaryota; kingdom Metazoa; phylum Chordata; class Actinopteri; order Chaetodontiformes; family Chaetodontidae; genus Chelmon; species Chelmon rostratus. The sequence goes on along the minus strand of NC_055658.1, from coordinate 14,811,030 downwards.
AGAAAAGCAGGAAATCCTCACATTTGTGAAGCTGGAACCATGAAATGTTTTTGTATGAAAACATATTTTATAGACTCTTCATATGTTTATTATGCTTAATTTGTAAAATAACTACAAGCTGTCCGATAAACGTAGGGATGTAAAAAGCATGTTGCCGAGATGTAATGAAGCAGAAGTTTAAAAGTGGCATGAAAAGAAAAGACTCAAGTACTTCAAATTTGTATGCAAGTGCAGCACTTTAGTGAATGTGGTTAAATTCTACCAGTGCCCATGATAATTTCTCAGAGCCCCCAGGTAACACATTCAAAGTGGTTGTTTTATCAAGAAGATGCAGCCATGGATGTTTGGCATTTTTGCTTGAAAAATGAAACTGTAAAATAGAATATAAATAGAATTAAAATTATCAAAATGGTTGCAGATTATTATTCTGTTCATTGACTTATCATTTAATCGACCAATTGTTATAGCTCTAAAACAGTCTAATTATATGATGTTTTTCCTTTTAGACGTTCTCTAATCAGAGCTAAGGATAATTGTTAATTTGTTGTAAGACATTTGCCATGGCTTGCATTTGATTAAGTTAAAGGATATAGGGCAAGCTTATAAGCAGTCAGATGAAGGCAAAGAATATCTGAGTACTTCTTCTCTCCATCACAGTTTTATATTGTTATGTAACATTGATTATGTATATAGACCTGTGTTTAATGTTAATGTCTTATGTGTGTTCATCTGTTTCAGGCTGCATTGTATGTTCAAAAACCTTAAATTAGCACAACAATGAAAAAACTGCTAAAATCATACATTTAGAAAAGGGAAACAATATTTTTGACTCATGAATTATTGCAGTTAGAAAAACATTTTGACAAACATTAGGTGAATGAATGCTAATTTATTACTATAGGATACAGTATGTTGGGCTAAATTTCAAATTCCAGGTTTGCATTATGACAAGCTGAATTGTGTTGTACTGACATGAAATAGTCCCACTATTTTATCCCAGTCACGGGGGTCACCAAAGTGTGTGGCTTTCAAACTGTACTGATAGCAGCTCTAGAGGTTATAGAAATATTGGATTCCTATCTGAATGTTTAATTTCAAATCAGTCAGACATTAATGTACCGTTTTAAGATCTTGCAAATGGATAAGGCTATTGATTTGCTCATATGTAAATTTGGGTCTGAGTATCTCATGATAAAGAACACAGTGCTTTTATTTTACTCTTTTTACTGCTAATAACTGTCAGACACCCTTCTTTGATTAAGTTCCTGCAGAAACCTTTTTCGAGTGTTTTTAATAGTGCACGTGTGAAGTAATATGTGTCACATGTGGCAAAACTACCGACAAAACAAACTAAAAAGACATCTGTATTCAAGGTAGTACACCTCATAATTTAACCCGTCGTTGAACACAAGCTGCTTTCTGATCACTACACCACAACATTATTCAATTGCCTTAATGAGTGCATTTAAAGACTTTTCAGCTATGCTCATATTTGATGCTTTCGGGCCTGTTGTAAAACATTTTGAAGTCTCAGCAAATGGTTGTAATAGCTTCCTTTCAAAACGGTGATAATGATTATGGATGTATTCAAATTAAATTAAATCTCAAAGACTGTGATGCAAGTCACTGTGACTAACTCAAGCGCATCAATCATTTTCCTGAAGCTTACAGGAACACTGTCAATTCACTCGGAGGTACTTTTGATGTCAGACACAAAGGAATAATAATTGCTTTAATTCAAAGGTACACTTTATACTTACAATTTCAATCAAATTTCAATCTAGGATCAAAAGGATATGTTTGCATTATGCTCTGGAGCAATCCAATCCCTGAGTTTGAACACAGATTTTCCCAGAATGTTTAGCAAATAGAAAAGCAGATGGCAGTTCGTTTTTCTGCATTCATTACATTAAAAAGATGCACAAAGTTTCCACCCCACAGGACATAAAACCAAAACATCGTGATTAAAAACGAGTATGTTATATGAGAGGTGGGGAATATAGGCTCTGATTAAGAATTTCAAATTAGAATTATGCAGCAATTTTGGTCATTTGCTGGCACATTTGATCAAAAGTTGTGTGATGCCAAAAGAAAACCTTCCAAGGCTGGACAGAAGTAGGCGCTGAATTCTATGTGTACAGCATAAAAACTGTCATGCTTTACTCCAGATTGTCACAGGAATGGTGAGGAAGTCGAGCAAAGTGGTGTATTTTGTTGTTAACGTGATGGATGTGACCTGAGGACAACGGGATATTAATTTGCATGTGATTAGCAAGACTGATTGAGTGGATACAGAAGTGGCATGCTGTGGTGTGTTGTTGCCGTGTCATGAGGTTGTCATCCGGTGCGTGTGTGTGTGTGTGTGAGAGAGAATGTGTACTGTACGAGTGTGTGTCTGTGTGTATTTGAGTGTAAAACAAGCTCAGTGGCTGCAGGTGTGAAAGTAGCCCAGGCTGTGAACTGCACACACTCCCTCATCCTCTCTCACTTCCTCTCCCACTCATTTATTTCTCTTTTTCTCTGATTTGGTTTTACACTGCTGCACTCTGCTCATTTGCATCTGCTCCTGACACCCTTGTACCAGTCACAAGCAGCCCCTCCGACACACATGCTCTCTTTCTCTCCCTCACCCACACACACATTAAAACTACTACCATCATTCACAACTTGTCCTGTCTTTGGAGTGCGACGAGGAAGAAACTCATGGAACAACGTGTGTAAACTGGTGCACTTTCTGGTGGAGAATTTTCCGTCAGAACGTCATGCTATGTACAAAATATGTAAGATTTAGAATAAAATGATTAGCTATATGTTTAAAATCTTCTGTACAGCTGTTAATGAGCTCTGGTCTAATTACCATAAGCACATATAGGAGCTGGTGGACTTCCTTTGTCTTTTATTTAGTCTGCTGAGTGATCCGTGTGTTTGTTGGGGGGGGTAGGGAGTCGGAAACATATGTTTGTATTTATACCAGTGTGTTTACGGCAAGGATTCAAGCATGAATGCACAAAGGGAACTGATAATCAAATCTTTAATCCAATTAATTTATCCAAGCAGCAGAATGAGCTGAATATATCAGGAGGCTCTGGTCATGGAGCTGTGCTGTTGAGAGCACTGCGATGAAGTTCAATCAAGACACAATATAATAATTATAAACTGACTCGGGAGACAAGGCAGGGTTCATTTCTCTAAGCGTCATTCTTCTGAAAAACAGCCTGTTCTGTTAATCACAGTGACTTGGATAAGTAAGCAAAGAGATTTGCCTCCAGCTTTGCCCACTGGCTTTTGTAAAGTAAGTGCACCAGCTCCTATTTAAAATGTTTTTCAATGCCACAAAACGTTCACTTCTGCACGGTGACTTGACTGTGGCAGACGAGTATCAAATTCTAAAAATTATGAAGCCTGCTTTCTGCATGTCATGTGCGACTGTAATCCTCAAAATCCTTGTAGACACGCAGATGTAATCATACAGGAGGGACTGAAGGACGCTAAGACAGTAAGTCCTACTGAACAAAACTGTCTGCATATTAGCACATGTAACGAGGAATGATGCCAATAAAAGTTTTACATTTCATTAAAATATACAGTAGAGTAACTACGATGAGAAACTATCTTAAGTCCCTCTAAAACATTTCATACAGTTCAAGAAAATGCTCCAAGTAACAGTGCAGAACAATTCTAAGCATTTGCAAGTCACAGGTCAGGCTAATTATGTCTTCTCATGAAAAATAAGCCTGACCCTGTACAACTCATACAATCATGCATTGATTTTCTAAAGAGCGCGTGTTTAATACGTTTTGCTACTGTAGCAGAACCAGGTGGTCAATCATTGTTCCATTCTCAAAGCCCTTGATGAGCACTGAGAAAGATGGCAGAAATAATACATCATTGTTCTGCCTAATTGCAGCATGTCACAGACAAGAGTGGATTTGCATTTTAAACAAGCACTTGTTCTGATTGAGGAACAATTGTTATATATTTCATTAAATGTGAGCCATGCAGAGGGCAGCGCACTCCCTTCAAACATGCATCGCAGCTAGAGGAGATGTAACCCACAAAGCATCCAGTTTTATTCAAACATGTTCCATCGGCAGTTCAAGATATTCTTTAATATATGTTTGTTTGTTTTCATTTCTTTTACACTTATGCATACTTTAGTGATATTTTTCCTCCCACCAACGATTAATTTAATCTCGCAGCCTTCTTCAAGGTCTTTTTTTTTTTCCTTATCCCCCCCTTCCACTCCCAGTTCAAGCAGAAATGAGAGGGTCTGAGGAGAAAGGGAGAGGAAGAAGAACTAAAACAAGATGCTAGAATCAAATACGCTTTAACAGTTTTTGACTGCTTTTGCACTATTTTCTTAGAGTGGATTTGAAGCAGGGCTGGGCTGCTTCCTGAATATCTTACAGCCTCCTCAGTGTCTTTATCTACAATTCCACTTATTTACAGATCACTGGAGGAACATCTGCTCCAACACTTGCCCCAAATCTAAGAAGTGATGTTTTGCAATATACCATTTAATTTTTAATGCTGAAATTCAGTTCTCCTTCAAAACAGAAGAACTTTCATAGATAAGCTCCTTTTGATGACAACTAAACAACATCCAATAGCCTGGAAATATACTGGAATTCAAGGGATAAACAAAACTGTGGCAAACAAACAACTACAGTAATGGTAAACACTGCAAAAGTTGACAATATCACAGCAACATAAAAGTAGCAGCACTATTTTATCTTAGTTATAAACAAGTCTGAATGCAGCTAATCAAGTGAGATGAGTCACAGTATGTCAGAGAATACACAACAAATAACTTCATAAGAGATGAAAAATGTCTTGTTTTAGATTTACAGAAAATACAAACAAGGAAAAGTCATGAATGCTCCAATATTATCAGATTTCAATGAAAAAAAAAGATAAAATGTAACATAATGTACATAAATTTCAACACATAGAAGTCAAACTGAAAACACCTGCTTCACAAAGAGGTTTAGAGCGAGCCATCTTGTTACATCTACAATTACTCTGAAGTAGATGCCTTCCATTGTTACTGATCCGTTTTGTTACCCTGACAGGCACGGGGAAGTTGTGATGCACCTGCATCTGTTCATCTGTACAGCAATACAGGATGGCCTCATGCCAACGCTCCCCACTTCAGCTACCGCCAAATACTACACATATTTGATTTGCAATACAGGATAATAGGCCATCAGCTTAATTATTACTGAGGAGTTATCATCCTGAACCTTTCTGCACAGAATTGCAGGAACAAGGAAGAATGGCTCATAATACCAACATTTGCATGGAGCTCAACAACAGTGTAGTTTTTCTGCTGCTCACTGAGACCATGCCAAAGTTTCCTGTTTTGTTTTTAATTTTTCATACCCATTATCTTTGTGAAGTAAGTGATCAAAGACACTGGAAGGAGCACAGCAGTTTACAATTTTACATTTTACAGTTTACATTTACACATAATGTCAACCACACTAGGATACTCTGCGTCGATGTTCCCCACCAGACATACACGACAATGTGCTACACTGATTTTTGCGACCATGATAATAATTACTATTTTTTAGAAATGTATATACTCAAATCTGTGATGCAGTTCCAGGTTATCCTTAAATCAAGCAAAACAGCCTAACATATGGGAGAGACTGCAGTACTTCTGAATGTAGATGTTGGTGGCCTAATGAATACTGAAAACACTAAACGGGAATTCTCTATGGAAAACTGCCAAGATCATGGAAAATAGTCTGTCCACAGTTTGTATAGTGCAACCCTGCTTCCAATAATGTTGGGACGCTGTGCAAAACATAAGTGAAACAGGAACTGATCATTTGCTGATCCTTTTTGACGTATACGCAACTAAAAACAGTACAAAGACAATATATGTAATGTTTGACCACATCAACTTCATTGATTTTTATGAATATATGCTTCTTCTTAATTTGACACCAGCAACATGCGACACAGTAGACATACTGTAAGGCTGGACAGTGTATGAGTGAATTTCTCCATTGTGAGATCAATAAAGTCTCATCTGTTCTAGTCTAGTTCATTATTATCATTTAATCACTCTTCGTGGAGTCTGTGCAGTTACTGTTTTACAAAATTCAGTTATCCAAATTAATGATTATAAGCAAACTGTAATAATAAAAAACTGAAGCAAAACAAGTTATTGAACTTTTTGTTTTATGCTTGCAAGCAATGATGTATGATGTAAAGACACATTAGTTTGTCGATTTTGTGTAATTCTCTGTACACTTTTGCCATATCATGATTTATGTCAGTGTCAAGAAAATATTTCGTTTAATATGATAGTAATGTGATATATGTTTGAAATTTAGATTAGAAATAAATGTAGCTAACTTGAAAAACATTTCCTGCTTATTGATGGTTTGTCATATTAATTGATATAGTAGATTGCCCATTAACATACTGTGTATCCATGTTGCTTTTTTTAACACACCTTTGCAAGAGGCCCGACAATGTGTATGGTATAGTAACCTACTTTCCAGACACTTTACCAGTCAGATCTAATGTTATTGTATGGAGTGAGTCAGGAGTTAACACCTTGACTAAACTGAAACAGTGAATAACGTCCTTAGACCGAAGTTTGCCAAGCATGTATGGGACTGTTTGTGTTGGATGCAGGTCATGGAAGTGATTTCATAACAACGCACAGTCTGTGCATTGCACAGTGCACTGTTTCTTCTGCTAAATGTGAGCATCATACTCAGTTTGACTACATTTTGCAGCATTTAGAATTACACCAGAACATTCTCAGAACCAAATACATTTTCACGTTTCCAACAGTTTTTTATGTTGATATGATACCAAGAAACCTTATGCCTGTTGTTCGGAAGTATTTTTTATGTTGTGAATAGTCTGAATAGCCTTATTGTGGCACACTATGCAAGGTTAAGAAAGATTACCACTGAACATGTGGTCTCTTTCTCTGCTGTTTTACCTGGCATTTCAAACATCTCTAACTCCCATGTTTACTGCTGTCAATTACTGACTGAGTGATATTTCTGCAACCACTGGTTGCAAAAAAGATGAAATCTGTCCGTTGGTGAATTCGCAGCTTTAAATGGGGGACAGTTTTGTTCATGTCAGCAAAAAGTGCAGTAATCTTCCAAAGAAATCGGCTTTGTGTTTGTGCATGTTCCTTTGCAACTGAGCATTTCAGGAGCCAGAGATCTTTCCATCTGCTCCTGCAGTGTGAGATCTAAGCACAGAGAACAAGTCAGCCCCTTCCCACTGTACCTGCCCCTGCCTGGCCTTCTCGCATGTTTTAGTTGGCACAGCTCATACAGTATATCCATCATAGTTATGCTGCTCTCTGGCTGTAGTTATGTAGAGGGAAAGTAGTCAAAATAAAGCCTAAAGCAAATAGGAAAATATAATCTGATGGATGGTTAATTCAGAAGTATAGTCATGACATACAGCTTACCATCTTTACTGTTTGGGGATTAATAGCTGTTGTGGTGGTAAATTACCTGACACGGTGTCTCACATTTTAAAGTACGGCTGCTCGATCTTGGCAAATAGCATTATTATTATTATTTTGGTCAATAATGAAATCACAATTGATACGATTACTCAGTGACTTCAGTATCATGCATATATTGAACTTTTTAAAAAAGCTTGTCTTTTAAGCACTTGATTATGTTGGACTTCAATTGAAAAACAAATTAAAAAAACACGTCCAGTAGCATCATGGGCCTCACTGTGTCATTTTCTTCGGTTCTATCTGCGTGATACATCTGAGTTTGTTCTAGCTCATTCAGTATTAAATGTCCTTGGTGACCACTGTCAGCTCTGGGCACGTTATGGTACACAGTGGAGAGCCGATACATGCACTGAGAGCTTTCGTATGCTGAGGTTCTCTTCTAACTTGTACGAGGTTTTTGGTACTGCCACAGTGTGTCACGACCGTCCTTGCATGCTCTTCCAACATAAGCTGATTCTACTTGAGTGTGTGTGTGTGTGTGTGTGTGTGTGTGTGTGTGTGTGTGTGTGTGTGTGTGTGTGTGTGTGCTTGTTGTGCACACCTGCACGCATCTATCTGTCTAACAGCTGAATTGGTTTTTCCTTTCTTGACCAAAGGTTTTCTTTCCAGCATCTTGCCTTGAGCTGAACTAAACATGCTGCAGCCTGGCTGAGAGTGAGTTTGGGCTTTTAGGGAGGGGCGAAAGCGCACCACTGCAAGCGAAAGGGATGGATTTATAACGCAGGACAAAATGAGAGCACCATTGTGAGACGAATGCGGCTGATAATCATTTATCTCGAGTAACTTGTTTTCATAATCATTGGAAGCTAAAATCATCTTTTTCAATAAATCGAATTCAATTTCAATTCAATTCAATTAATCAGCCGTCTTTAAAGAGCACTGTTTTTATTTTTAGTTTTTTTTTTTTTTTTTACTTGTATTGAACACACATACATTCATAAAAATCCAGAAATTTGTAGTGTTTACCTCACACACTGATCTTGGTTATGATTGCTGAGCAGTGCAATAATTCAGACACTGTTGAGGTCTGATTTTGGATTAACCAGAGAAATCTCTGCAGATGATTTTCTGATGATAAAGCACACACTTACTGTAGCACTTTCACAATTTCACAAATCAGAAGAGCAGTTTAACTGTTGTGGAAGTAGAAACTGTCAGTACTTTAATAGCACAGACTGAGAAACTTGCATCCACTCAGCAAAATTACATTATTAAATACAAAAGCCCTCAAATAGAGCTGCAGCGATTAATCGATTAGTTGTTCACTACTGAAATAATCAGCAACTATTTTGATAACCAGTTAATCTAAAAACGTGAAAGTTTTATGATTCCAGCTTCTTAAATGTGAACATTTCTGGTTCTTTACTCCTCTATGACAGTACTGAATATCTTGGGGTTGCGGACTTGCTTTTACTATTTTCTGACGTTTGATTGACCCTCCTCTCAACCTCTTCACACAGAACACTATACACCCACACTACATATGTGTGCATTGCTTCCTAAGGGCTGCCTCTGTGGTTCCATTGGCTCAATGAATACACATCAGCAGTCTTGCCCACTCTCTGGCTGCAAGTGATGTCATTGTCAACTGCCTCATGTTGCTTTGACAGCTCCTAATCACACCTCCTGTGTTGTGGGGACTAGCCATTCAACATTGCAACAACACTGCTTCTTGTATCTGCCAATCACTGTCAGTGGGTGATACTTTCCCTGGGGTGTGGTTGTCCATCAGGACGGGGCTGGTCACTGTGTTCACATGTGGCCCATCAACCTTTTTTAGATTGATACCATACAAAGCTGACCGGCCCTTCAATCTCTCTTTTTTTTCCAGCTCTAGCCAGGAATCGGCTGCCGGCCTTGTATTGACAATGCAACAACAAGATTCAAACAAAAACCCCAAGTCTTTCTGCTTTCTCTTTTTTTCAGAGAGAGGGATCAATACATTGTGCAGCAGAAGTTGCTCCCACAAAGGCAAGAATATGTAAACTTTTGTTTTACACTCTCTGTCTTTGGAAAAAACTTCAAATAGAGGATACATCAAACAGAGAACCAGAACACTTTGATCTCACTTTGAATGCAATGAAGTTACGTTGCATTAAAATTTAAGAACTGGACTTGAAAATAGAATACTGTAGAGAAACCTGTATAGTAAAGACACCTGTGTATTGAAAAGAATATTGTACAGTACTTTCGGACAAGGCAAGCTTCAATAAGAACCATGTATCCTTGATGATAAACTGAAGAAAGACTCACCCCAAGGATCTCACAGGTGAGGTGAGATGAGAGCCCAAACGTTGATAAAGGTCTTCTTTCGCATGTCATTTGACTGACAGGCAAACCTTTAATTGTCTGATATTCGGCGATATGGCTAAATAACAGTGTTTTTAAAAAGTCCTCATTCACTTTAAGTGTAGATGACAAACATCCACGGATCCAACAATGTTCTTACCTCCGCTGTTTACAGCAGGCATCAACATGTGCTGACAAATGACCATGGCAGGCAAGACAGGATAATTTACCACCGATTAAACAGCAGGGCTCTTAACAGAGAGCCAAGGTTCATACAGTTAACACAACTCATCTTTATGCAAGCATATTTTATTACCTTACATGGGTGGCATGCCCCAGCTGCAAACACAAGTAAATACAGCCCCTTGTTCTGTCAGTGTGATTAACCATTTATTGCAATGATCATAACAAAACACAATAAGGAAATCAGCAGGGAAGATGCTTTAATAGAAACAAGATCATTTAAGAGCAGATAGTTGCTGTATTTAATCTGGAGTGAAATCGGTCATCACACATCAGACAGCTGAGACACAAAAAACATTAGAAGTTGCTATAACAAAAAGGAAATATGTCCTAAATAGTCACACAATCACCTAACCTAAGTTTAACGTTAATTTGAATCAATATTTAACTCCATTTTGACAGAACCAGTGTCCTTATTTCAGAAATGGATTTATTCTTCTTTAATTCTAATTTGTGCAGTCTAAGTGCCTCTTTTACAAAAGATGCATCTGTGGTTCGTAAATGACTTGCTGTTGAACAGGTGCAGTGTTCCACTGCTCTACGTATCTGCTCAAGTGAAAGGCAGGACAGACAGACAGACTAACTGTATGAAGTTTACAGTTACAGCTGTTAACATATTTGAAAATTATTAAGTTTGGAGGTGGGTCTATATTTGGGGTGGGGATCTTTTCCATTAGGGGATGATTAAATAATGATAAGCTTGTGAATATTTACTGTGATATTACAGTGAATGTAGCGTGTGACCCACTTTAGACTTTCACATCTGAAAAGGATAAACCCTTTGATAATTCTTTGACTGCAGACACTATTTGACAGTCAGTTTTGGGTAATAAAATATGCTTCTCCCCTGTTTTCCCCCCCTCCTATCTTATTTCTGTTGAAGATGCGCTTGTGTTAGGCCATGAGAGGTGCAGTCTGAGGTAAATGTGACTGAGTGATGTATCATATAATCTCTTGGACATATCTAGAGGACGTTATTCCAGGAGAGGATATGGGGGCTGCCTCATGAAACATTTATCTGGCAAGAGTAGCACAGCGATGGCAGAGAGATGGAGTGACAGAATGGAATGAGGTAGCGATGGGAGAATAACAAGGAAAATGTTTGTATGTGTGTCTCTCCATGTTTCTGTCTCTCAGTCATCCCGTTTGCTTGGTAAAGGTAGAGATACTGTGGAAAAACATACAGCAAACCGAATTTACCTTGAAAATGAGTCATTCTATAACCAAGTATATACATCAACAGATGATATAAACATGTACGCATCACACACACGCGCACACACACGTAGTTTTAAACATGCTCAGAGAGCTTAAAGAGGCTTTGAGCGTGATAACTCCTAACAAAAACCCAGAGGCTGAGCTCTGACATAAAGCTTATAATCTGACCGAGCGCTCCAGTGGTTGAGCTCACTGAACAGCAAATGCACCTCTGGACATATTTTGTTCCACAGTCCCTTATTTAAAAGTGTGTAAGAGGAGATCTTTAAATGTGTAATAATGTAATAGACTAACAATCTGAGTTCCTCAAATGCTGCAATTGACTGTAGTCCTATTAACATGTGAAAACTAAAATCCTAATTAATTTACACTCTGTGCTTTATTTTCGGTCATGCAGCTACTTGTTTAATAGGCATTTATGACTCCTGCTGAACTTCGAAATTGCCAACAATTGACTGATGCATCTTACAGTGCAAGAAATGTCAGTTGGCAGGGCAACTGTTGAGTCATTTACGGTGATGAACAACAATATTAATCCTCCTCGGTAGCAATTTCGATGATTAATTAGTTTTAAGTAATTTGAGTGATTTAATCAGGTGAAAATATCAAATATTTGCTGGTTCCTGCTTTACTCTGGTTTGCATCATTTTAAACTGAATATCTTTGAGTTTTCAGGCTGTTGATCAGACAAAATAAGCTATTTGAACATGCGGACTTGGGCTCTCAAAACCTGTGGTGGGCATTTTTTCGTGCTTTTTCCTGACATTTCATAGACTCAACAATAGATCAGTTAATTGAAAGTAAAAATTGTTAATAAACGCTATTGTTAGTTGCACCTCTACTTGTATAATCTAATATGGTTAAAATCTGTATTTTAAGTCTTCTTTTTACCTTGACTAATGTGAGTACTTGTTCAGTGTAGACCAGGACCTTGAAATAAACAGATGTGGGCAAAGGACCATGGGAAAGATTTGATCATCATACTCTGTGCTCCCATGCAACTCTTGGTTGTGCTTGGCTGGCCTGCTGTGGTGCTTCAGCACTGGATCTTCACATGCTGACAGACACCAGAGCCTAGTGGGAGCCTGGTGGAGTGGCCTCTCTCAGAAGGAGGAAAGCTGCTCCCACCCAGACAAGGTCATGCTGGCCTCTTGTCATTATCCTCCGAACAGACAGGGGAAAAGCATTCCTATCCAGTGGCCATTAGTGCCAGGCAGAGACCAATTACAACCAGGCAAAGGGCAAGCTGTAAGCGGACATGAATGAAGCCGGACGGGTCAGAGTGGTCATACATAGCAAAGGTCACTGATGTCATAATTTCACACAAGTTAAAGTTGTAAATAGCTCCCGAGATGTATACATGAGCAAGAAGGGTTAAATTAAGTACGCTTTTCCTGAGTGCAATAAATGCTGTCCATTAGGGATCTGTACTGAAGAGCATTATTGTCATTATCTGAATAGTCTTTCTCTAATCTCTTTACCAAAATGATTTGCATTAGCAATTTATCATACACTTATGAGTAGTAGATCAATAGGGGTCTTTGTTATTAGGATAAGACTGATATTCTCCCTGAAACAGAGTCATAGGTTATCTCAAGTAAACATTCTGATACATTCAAAAATATCCTGTATATTTTCTTACGAAGATCAAATAAAAACAAACATACTGTTTGACATGCAACACTTAGGTTCACTGAGGCAGCAAAGGCAGTTTTTTTTTTTTTTTTTTTTGGGGGGGGGGCTGCAGAGAAATGATAGCACTTACACCGACTTCTTTTCTTACTGTAACTCTCCTGAAGTGGAAACCCATTCACATCCTCAGGAAAGACTCCAGTTAACCTCCTGCTGCTGCACAACTCTAATCCTGCCAACAGCGAGTGTTGTCACTGACAGGTTTGCAGGATGCTCCCTGTGTCTTTGCTACTGTCACAGTGGGGAAAAAGAGGTCTAATTACAATCAACGATCTGTTTATGATATGCATTAAACATCTTGTCCACCTGCTTCCATGGACATGATCTGTTATCAAGAAGACAAAAGACCAGAGGCCAGATGCATAAAATTCTCTAAGTCAAGAATAAAACTCTGTGTATGCACTCTTTGCCTGCACAGTTAATTTTGCATCGCAGTAACTGTCCTCGCACAAGACCATGACAGACAGCTATGGTTATATTTAGCCTTCATAGTGTCATTAATTTGTTACATATGCGCTTGTACACCATCATCGGCAATGATATCTCTATCATCACACTCATCAAACATCAGAAAGGTCATCAGTACTGTTTCAATTTATAACACTCTTATAAAACAGTCTACAAAATGCATCACAAGTAATTAAGGGTGCTAATAGCCAGACGCAAATATCCATTAAATTCTCAAATGTTGTTCTCAAAAGTAGAACAAGGGCTCACAATTGTTTTATTTTATCAATACCAACAGTTCAACTGGACGGCCTTTAATTTTATTTAAAGAAAACCTGTCCGTGCCCGCCCTACTAATCTAACTTAAATTGAAGGAATCTCTCTGTCTGTCTGTATCAATGTATACATGTCTATCTTTCTCGACAACCACTCCTCCCATCAGCTTCTCACTTGGCGGGTCGGTTGCTTTGCAGTGTCGAATGTGAAGTAGTTTGAATCAGTGGTTGTTGAGAAATATAACAGAAATATCGCCCTGCATGTGCGAGTCTATAATCAGATTTTTTTTAAATGCATATTTTTTAATACATAAGAAGTTTTCCATGATATGAATAAACACCTGTGGCTCATATGTAGGTCTACAGCGGTGGATGTGGAACTCTGATCCAATACTGAGAAAGCTGCAAGCAGCAGTACTGTCAGCCAACCAATCTGTCCGATCACAGGCACATTTTGAACAGGCACTGCACTAGTTTGTAATATAGAAAGAAACAAAAGTAAAAAGTAAAGCAACAAAAATAAGCAAAAGAAAAATACAATTGCACACAAATGCATTTATTTAGAATCAAGTTGGTAAATGCACCTTTGAATAGCATGTTGCAGGTGATCAAATCATACACCTTATTCTTCATTAATGTGTGAGAAGTTTATTTCAAAAACAGCATCTGCAGAGTTCCTGTGCATACGCATCATTTATACTGTACATCTGGTCGACCTGGTTTGATGTCAAAGGATTACGCATCCAAGTATGAACGTCCAACCTGTGAAGAAAGTGCCGGAGATTATCTGATAGAAAGAGGGAACCAAAATTCCAATGATCTAGCAATCTATAATCTCTATGCATTTGATGAATGTCCATCCCCTTCTTAGTGTTAGATGTGCAACTCGAAATTTTCACACACCTCCTCCCACTCTGCACTTTTATGCCACACAGGGGTGATCAGCTGGAGGAAATCAAGCCCCTCTCTAAATTTCCTCTCAACTGATTAAGATAAACTGCTTTTCAGCCATGGTTACCCCCCCAACCAATCAATTAAAGTAATCAATTAAAGGCCTGCCGGCTGAGCCTTTGGTAATTGAGGGTTGAATAAACACAGGCTGCTGATACTGATGATAAAGCCGTAACAAAACCATGGGCATGAAAAGGGCTTGAAAAATGTAATTTCTGGGATTTTAGTTAGTCTCAATTGTAAGATATCTAAGGAATTCTACGTTTAGTTATTTATTTCATTTCACACCCAGTGCAGTTCTGGCTGTTTATCCCACGCTGCCAGAGATTGTGCCCTAGGACGTTAAATATTGAATAAAATCATCAGCCAGGCCTTTCCAATTGGCTGTGACTACTATTTGAAAAAAGTGCCAGTAGAATTCAAACATGGCACTGTGTTCCAGCATGTCCTCCAGTGAAAACAAATCCTCAGAGGAGGGTGAAAGAGACTCTTTAGGCAGGCTTGGCCTCTCCACTGCTGGCTTCAGGTCCAAGAGGTGAGGGGGCTGTCTGTACTTCAGGGATCCTAAAATAAAGCCACAAAGGCCTCACTGAATGAGTCACATTCACTTGAATATGCATTTTCTTCTGTCCTCTACTTAGAAATTTAAATTAAATTTTGATTCACAGACTCAGCAAACTTGGCACATGAAGATAAAGAAATATTTTGATGTAGAACAGAAAAAAAGGGAGAGAATTTACTGGACATTTTTAGTAGTTTTTTTTTTCAAAACTAGTTTTTCTTGCAGAAGTGCTTATAACAAGTAGGTTTGTCCATTTGGTTTGAATCAGTCAGCTTTTGTTGAAGTTAGTGGCTGTAAGTCTAAGACTCACAAGCTCCTCCTCCATCTTTGTGAGGCGCTCGTCTGCTGGGCTTTTACTAGAGAGTAGAGACAGGGTGATCGGTCCTTGTTTAAGATTTGTGTGACCCTGCCTCTTTATGGGGTCACCATTTACATGTGTGCGCTGTCGGAGCACGGATCTAATAACTGGCTGTTCGTAAAGTCAGCTTCCATGTTTTGATGACTCACAGCACGACGTGCGGCCGGGATTCTGTGTGGAAGAGAAAAGGAGAGTACAGTATCTTTTCAGCTTATTTGTGAATTACGAAGACGGCTGTGATAGTTCAGACTTTTTGTCTGTTTGAAATGCTACCATGGTAGCCATTGAGAAAATCCACTATTGATTAAGGTAATAGATACACAAGGACAAAAAGATACTAGACAAAGAATGGCAATCGTTTTAAACGCTCTCTTGGCCGTAATAATCATTGTCTCATCTCTTTCTATGGTGTTACCAACAGTAATACTGTATGTATGGACTGTACATGGAGGAAAGTGCTATGCCTGTTCCAGCTCATTATCTAACAGCCACATAACATAATTTAACATTTCCTTTGTGTTCAGGGACACCACGGCAATTAGCTAACAAGTGGGTCATCCATTAACCAGGCCCATGGGCCTGGGAGAGATATAAGCCTCCAGGGCAACACTCAACAATTCTCTGTAATAGAATGGCTGAGAGAGAGAGTCCATTAGTAAACATTTAGGAAATCAGTGAGAAGGCAGGTCTCCACGGATAATTATATTACTGGTTATTTACAACAAATACACTCTGCACTTTGTTGTATTTTGTTCCTTTATCTTTTTCATGATGTTGTTTTCAACTTTTTTCTTCTACCATTTGCAGGTTCACATTAATGAATCAGGAGGTCATAAATTACAGACCAGTGATGTTTCAGTCCCTGAGCCTACAGACAGTTTTAACCGAAACACAGCATTCTCACTGCTTTTTTGAATGTCATGAATAATGAAAGTCTGTTGATTTTCCAGAGATTTCAATTGTATGATCCTGCAGTCAGAGGATTGAGACTGCTCTATTGAGGAGCCCACCTCGGAGCCCAAAAGACTGGCAGACGCTTCCTTCTATTGACGTACTCCTTAACTCTGATTCGACTCTCTCAGACCCAAACTCTATATACACACAAAGAATAGGCTGTGCTGTTGGACCTTGAGCTCAACAGGGATTATATAGTATGGACACCCCTTTGAAATAGTTTACTTCAAAATAAATACTTAATGCAGCGTGCTTTTTCTGATGAAATAATTCATTGAACACACTAACATTTGTAATAGCTAACCAGCCCCTCACAACGGTGTTAGAGTAAGACTCAAGGTTGATCAATAGAGGCCTTAGGGGTTTTATTTTCTGTTCCTTGATCAAGGCTGTCAGATTAGTATAGGTACAGTGTAAATAGGACTGCTCCTTGAGCACAGGCGGCGGCTCTGCTGCACAGGTTGGAGCATCGCTCCCTCATTAATATGATTAGGAAAACAGCCTTCGGGCAGTGAGGATGCAGAGCAGCCCACACCGACGCTCAGTGGATACTGACAACAGTACAGCGGCACAATGGCACTGTCAGTATGTTTTTCATGGCCCGTCTTTTGCAAATCAACTAATCTGAACAGAATTCATAAATCGTGCACAAAAAGAAAGACATTTCTGTGACCGTGGCCCGGTGAGGTTTTACTCCTTTAAAGGCATAATTGATGGATGTTTTTTTCTGGTCTGTGGTGGAATTTAATAACTGAAAGATGTAAAGAGTTGGGCATTTGGAAATCTAGAAAATTCATATTTTAGAGAGGTTACTGATTTTGTGCATCATTTTATTTTGTGAACGCTGCTGTTTTGATTTGTCTTTTGTCTCTGCAAAATATTCCTCTTCTTGGCTCTCTCTTTCTCCCTGTGTATCGCCAGCTCACTCACCAAACCAGTCTGTTTCACAGGATTCACTAAAATCTTGCATGTTGTGAAGCCTGTCATATCAGTTTCAGGGTGTGAGATGTGGAAATTAGGGATTTTCTTAACCAATTTTTGAGCGCAGATTTTGTTATGAGTTTGCTTCATTTTTAGAAATTAGCAAATTTGTGTAGCATGTTGCATGGCAAGGGGGTGAAATGTGAGTGCTAATATAATTGATTTATGGTAGTAATGCTTCATTTCTTATCTGATAAGCAATCCATTTAGTTTCAGAAATCGCCAGACAAGGTTTTTGCTTTTCTTTTTTTTTTTTCTTTTTTCACAGTGGCTGTCGTCTAGTGAGTAATTATCATTGGTCTGTGTGTCATAAGCCAGAAAGGATAGTGACACTTCTACTGATCTGTTCATCTTTTAGTTCCGATGACATCTCCCTCCCGGCTTCAGAAACAGGTTGTCACCTCCTCAATCCAACAGACAGACAACACAAGTGTTATTAGTATGTGTTCCAGATTCAGCAAAATAGGTGAAAATGAAAATGGGCTTTACTGCTTTACATTGCACCTCTTTATGACAGTAATTACAGCAAGGACAATGTTGTTAATAATAAACAACATTTTAATGCTATTTCAGGGATATACTATACTGCAGTATCTCTGGCTGCTGGCAATTTTTATTTCTTTTTATATTTCTGTAGTATAAATCATAGTCAAAATTTACTATGAATTTTCATGTTTTTCATCATCTTAGGGCCCTTGACACCATCTTGTACAAGAGAATGATCATATTGAGCTTTCTTATTTTACCCAACAATAGCACACAGTTGTAAATAACTCAGTTAACTTGCAAAGCAGTTTTCGTCTCTCACCTAAGAGGATTTGCATTGTAACTTCACTGAGGGACATGTGTAAGAATCAAACTGCGATTCCTAAATGCTCTTTTGTGATGCTAGAGGCTGGGCAAAAAATTGTTCTTTGTCACAAATCAATGTTTTGTTTTAAGTTCAGCTACCTTTGATGTATCCAGATACACATCATTTGTGCTGTGTTGACGTCAAAATTTAAGATTTAAAAAGCACGATGGGAAAAGTTCACTTGTCTCCATATGTTTACCTTAAGAGGCTTCCATCTAAAGACCCTTAGGAGCAGTTGAGATGTGACTGTACAGAGGTGACTGAGATGGGGCTGTTGGTTGTGTATTCAGTTCCACAGACAGCCAGTAGATGGTACTCTACTGTGGGGCTAAGCAGGAAAATAGTAGTGTACACTGTTGTTGTATAAACGATGGATAGGAGACTCTGAATCGTATTAAATATCAAAAGGTCATTAGCTAAAGCATGTTTAAGGGGATCCTTAAAGAACTGCTGCATTTCCCCACATAGCATATTTGTGATTGTTGAATAGTTTGCATATATAATGGGCATTGAAAAGCTTTGCAAAAAATGATAACTTAAATTTTAGTTGAGAGCCAGTTTATGGAGAGGTAATCATGGGTGTATTGCCTCATGCCTGGCCAGTGTTGTGTGTGACAGACAACAGCAGATGGCACGTGGCTGCCTCCCTTGATGGCCCTGTCAGCAAGAATGTTTTGTGGAGGTTACTTTGGTGTGTGATGGAAAAACCAGATTATTCCTGTCAAAAAGCCGGCAACAATGCAGCCCGGTGCTTTGTTTCCCCATTTTCAAAGGCGTTTGTTCTTTGATAAGGTACCGGAAACAGTTAGCAACATACTGGTGGAAACCTATGGAAAAGAATACACTTTCTATCAATTGTGTTTTCCTTATCCCCTGGTGGCGTTTGCAGGGTGTGGGAATAGGCAGCATTCTGGGCACTGCTGCTCTGAGATAGCATTCACAGACCAGAGCACAAGAACGGGCTGCATTCAGCATGGGGAACCAGGGGGCCTACGCTGCAGAATCGTACACAGGGATGGACAATGTACACTATCTTTGGTTTGGACACAAAGAACCAAGGAAAGATTTTATTGTAAGGTTTGGCAGGTCTTGTTTGCAGACTCTCTCTTTCTTTCTTGTTTGGCCTCTGTTTACTTGCTGCCCTTTTGCTGCAGCAATTTCATTACGTGTGTATTATTTTACATTTTATGGCTTGTTTACTAATAGCAAACAGGCTCCTAGCTACAACTCTCACTCTCTCTCACCTCTTTATACACACTTTTGAAGCACACACAAGAAGAGAGGGTTTGAAAGGTGTTTCTGTCGCAGTTTTCTGGATTTCTATCAGATAGTACAAATAAACATTTGTACAGCACATGCTCAGCAAAAAGCAGCAAAACATTGCCGATTTTGATATAATTGTTTCTCGTTAATAATTGGCATTTCTGCGTGCTGAATGTCTTCACTGACTTGTGATCCATTCAGTGCTGGAGCTCATCAGATGATGTGAAGGCTAAGCGTTTTTAATAGAAGTTGGAACCACTGCTGCCTCCCACAGAGCCACCACATTGCATTGGATAAATTAGTATTATGATTTTTAAGGGATAAATACCCGTTCCACCTAATTAATCCACCACATCACAGGGGGATATGACACCATGAGCCCAATAGATCAAGGACCACAGATCAAAGGCACCACCACTGTTAGAGTCCTACACAGGCAAGAAGAAGGTTTCTTGTTTATTTCTATGTACAGAATGCCTGTGAACTAATGACTAAAGAATACAGCAATATATGCAAATTTGTTTATTGGTTGTTGGTCGAATGATGTTACAACGTTGGTCCACCAATAAACATGTCTAATTGGCAGTGGTTTCAAAACTCAAGCCTGAAATTTTAAGGCTTGTTGAAATTCCTTGTTTGGAAAAACATCATTTTGTCATTAGCATAATGTATGATGTAAAGTGTGTGCTTTGAATTAAACTGCCATTTGTAGTTCAGCTGCTTATGATCAATATGGAAACTGGAATCTGATCAATATGTTAACTAGAAAGCTCTGCATTTAAAAACTTTTTTTTAACGGTTCACACTCAGGGATGGTAATAAATTGATTGTTTGGTCCGGTCTACAGGGGTAAGGCTGATGTTGGCAAGGAAATATGAAATGAAAAGATCAGTAAAGAGGACAATTAACAGTTGCCTGCTCTGCAAATGAAATTAAAAATTCTCGCTCCTGTGAGACGCTTTACCACAGAGACTGAATACATTTATGAGGAAATCAATGTCTTCTTGATTTCTGTGATTTTTTTTTTCTTGTGGCTTGCTTCATCATGGTTATTTCTAGGTTTCATTTTTTGTGTGTGGCTTTCCTCAGTTTTTTTTTCATTTAGTGTTAATCACTTGAGCAGTTGATACACTCACACGTAAATAAAAAAAAAAGCTTAACTGACCCTGTAAATTGCCCAAACCAGCATTGCGAAGCTGCTGTGACATCTTGTTATGCTTCATAATATTCAGAGCAGTGCACACGCTTTGGCCCGTCCTCAACCTGACATAAGAAAGGAGCTAGCTGGGCCCTCTCTTTATTTAACACACTGGCTGTGCTCTAAAATATGTCAGTGTTCTGCCAAGTTTACCACATATTCACTGTTTACTGATGGCTGTTACACATGTGGTTTTTGCATATGCTCTCCTCTCCCACTTAAATCATCTGCGGTCCCTGGGCTTTCTTTTGACATGTGCAGCGTTGGTGCTGCCATTGCAGCTTAAATTTTTCAAGCAAAGAAAAGGCATTTGTATGAAATAATAATGACCGTTTCAGACATTTATATTTTCCACATCTGACTGTCATCTCTCCTTTTCTTTCTCTCTGTGTCCACCACAATATCCCAAACCTCCTACGCACATCTCCATCATCATTTTATTTGCAGTTAGTTTGTTAGAGTTGTCATTTTTAGGGTAAAGTTTGTTGATGCTTTGTTTATTTTGGCACATGTTGTGGTGTGCAGCATTGGGGAAATAACTAACAAAGCTTTTTCTTGAACATCTCACTTCTTAGCATTCCTCTAATTCATAATGACATGCAAACTAAAATCTACAACCGCAGCCTCCAACAAAGCTGGGCTGTGGACCTCTTCTCTCGGGACATGCTCCCAAATGTCAGGGATCGTGGGTTGACTGGACAGCCTGACTGATTTGGGACTACTGACTTGTCCTCAATAATTCATACAACAGTATCAAGTGCTTCATTAATATACTATTGCATACTATGTAAAAATATATATGTAAAAAAACAAGACCTTGTATCATATAAATGCAGTATTTTCATTTGAATTTTTTGTACATTTCAAAACATTCTGCATAATCCTCTACGGAGAACACATTTTGTTGAGCACCTACAAGTTCATTGTCATAACGCAGAGCTTTTGCTGGGTTAAGTCTCAAAAGTGCCACTCAAAACATTCTCCATAATTTATTGAAGGTTGCATTGTGAAAATTCCCTCTTCTGTCAGACTGCATCAGCGTAAATGATGTACACATGTCTTGTGGCGTGGAATCCTTTTCAAAGAGGCACTATTTGTTTTGTCGCTGTTCCTTTGTGTCGGCACGCCTACAGTCTCAGTAGAGTGTGGATGTCACAAAGCATTAGGAAGTATGAGATTCAGGATGTTTCATTTAATCTCCTTGACTTCCCCAGTTAGCAAAGGAGCCAAGCAGCAGCTGAGGGAGCCCCAGCATCCTGTAGAACAAAGCTGGCTGACATGATGTTTGCCTGAGGGGTCTGCACTAACTCTCTCACAGGCATAGTCTGCGAGCTTGTAAAACAATGAGAAACCAGTCAGCTGACAGATACACTAAGCTGCAGTCACTTTGAATGACAACAGCGCATGAGAGGAGCAGTGGCAGCCCCGGTCTGGGACTGGGGTAGACAGAAGGCTCTATCAGAGCTATCAGTCAGAGCTTCTTAGATCATACTGTTGTAGTTTACTGCAGTGTTGGAGTACTGTAGACTGATCATGTTTTGTAGTGACAATGTTTTGCCCGAAACCACAACAGTGCTGGGTATCTAACTGTGATGTATTCTCCTTTATTGCAAAGGCAGCAAGTAAAGCACAGTGGTCACTCTGATTACCCAGAGTGCTGCTGTGGCCTTGGGGTTAAATAGGAGCAGATGCCTACTTAGATGGAAGGGTGAGCCACTCTCCTCAACTCTAGACCCTTCTCAAGCATCCCAGTTCAGTTTTCCTCCCGTGTAATAATGATCTGCTGCAAGACGACACGTTTGACCCTCCGTGACCCCAAATGGTATAGAAATTATAATCAAGGGAGTTATTTAGATTGAGCTGATTTGATGCTCAGCTGACGGAAAGGCTCCACTGCTCTGTGTCAGTTCCAAGTTGACTCTTTCCTGTTTACCGCCAGCTTTGGAATCAGGTTACCGCCGAATAAGTGGCCGAGTGTGATTGAGATTCCAAAGGCCACCCTGTGCTAAGAATTGTGAACAATCTGTTACAACAAACCTGCAAAAAGAAACATGTTCAAGGAAACGGATTGCAAAGCATGAAGACAGTCCGCTATTACACATCTCAAGGGAGCCAAGTATATTCTTCCAAGAATCATGTGCAGTTGTCACACACACACACACACACAAACAGACACACACACAGTCCCATGGGTGAGCAGGCAGCACCACCACTGCCCCCTCTTCAGGTAAAGAGGCCCGCTCAGAAGGGTCATATGACTCAGCCTTTGGCTTTTCTGCCCGCCCTCCTGTGCATCCCTGGGGTACATGAGACTCTTCGGCATCCACCACTTCTCTCATTAGCACATGCCAGGCTGCTAGTTGCTGTGGCTGAATCCAGGGCATGTCAGGAGCCATGTCTAGGAGCCACTTGAAATGACAAGATGAGAATGAGGGCCAGGGGCTGGCATATGGTGCTGATTAGCAGTCAAGTTAACAGGGGTTCTCTATCCACAGAACATAATCAGACCGACTTCCAGCATCCTGCCCACTGAACATCATCTGACACACATCGATTCCCCCAAGATGCCACTGATCCTTCTGAAAGAGAAATTAAATTCCATTATTTTAAACTTCTGCTCCAAGAGGAAACACTGAACTTGTGCCTTCTAAACTGGGTCTTACTTGGCTGATACAAGTATGTGTTTGATGATTTTCTCGTAAACAGGTCTTTTGGAATTAATGAAAATGAAAAGCAAGTTCTCAGGCTTACCCTGAGGGACCTTGTCAAATGTTGATGGATTTCTGTGTGCACTGACAAGTAAAAACTAATATCTAGAAAATAAGAAATCACAAAACTATTCTACATATTAATGGGTGATTTCAAACAGTCTATGCCTGCACTGGATGCACCTCCCTGCCCACCAGGCACAGAGCACAACTCCCCTCAAACAAAACTTTCAGTGCCACAGTCGAAGCAGCAACATCTGGCTCCTCATGTAGGCGCTTATTAGGATCAAATTAAGTAGAAATGAATGGGATGATACATGACAGGGTGCAGATGTTCAAAGCCGTGGTGTGAAAATCTGAGGGCAGAAAAGAGCTTAATGAATTCTGCGTCTTACAGCAGGGGTGAGGCTTTGGGTTCACAGGTTAAAAAAAAAAAAACGCTAATTAAATTCTGAAGCAGACGCACAAGAAAATAAATGTTTGTTGCTTGTCGCTCCCCTTATTTACCCGTGGCGTGCTCAGGGACAGTGTAGTGATTTGCATCAAGCAACACAGTGAAGTGTAAGTGAGTGGTCTGCTCTTTTGTGACTTACGAACAGACGCATATCAGACTTGGATCCTGGTGAAGTGCTTCACATATTAGATGAACTGTCCCTCAGACCAGGTTAGCATTTTCCTCTCAGCTGATTTTGTTTATAGGTAGCACACAGACAAGACGTTCTAAATTCATTACCACACTAAATGATTTGTAATGAAGTAAATCAATAAGAGGTTTATACATTTGTACTATTTGATTTTTTTCCCCAAAGATTTATCATCAAATTAATCTTACTTTGAAAAAATATATCTATAAAAATCCTTGAATTACACAGGCCGAAGCCCTTCATTTGAGTGGTGACCATTTGTGCTTTTATTTATGGGACTGTTTTATGTCAACCTTCAAATATTATTCACTCTCTTCCCTCCCTCCACACAACAGTAAAATAACTTTGAACCTCCTCTGCCAGGTAGACGTGCACACACTCACGCTGGTCTGTCTCAGTCGATAGCAGGTTTCTTTAGAGCCACAAGACTTGAGCCAAAGAGGGAAAACTCAGTTTAACGTAAATGATGTCATCACACATCTAAATGTGACTTTTGGCCGGCTGAACGACTTGATAGTTACCTCATTGTTGAATCACAATTCTCTTAATTATGTCCTTGAGGTCTATTATTTAAGTTTATTTTCCTGCTGTGGCGTGGGGCTGCTTCTCTTCTAAATCACTGAGTCTCCCCTTCCTCGTTAATGTCTCTTCACCCGGCGTACTGAGCTCCAAAGCTGCACAGAGCCAAGTCTAATTTACACATTTTCACCAGCATAATGTTTAAGGGTGTTTTCTCCCCACTGACTACGCTGCAAATTGTGTGTGTCTGTGTGTGAATGTGTGTGTGTCTGTGTGTGTGTGTGTGTCTGTGTAAATAATGAGGTTGTAGAAGTAACTCAGCTAAGGGTTAAAAAAAACATATAGATCTTTGTGGAGTTCTTTTATTGTTTAAAGTGATAAACAGGTCGCTTTGCAGAGAAAAATATGTAGATCTTTAATTGGATTTTGTGATTGTTTATATTTCTTTTTACTGTTGCAACAAAGGCAAATGTTGCAATGAAATTCACTGGATTTTTCTGTATATTAGAATAATGAAATACCTTTCAGCGTGAGCAACAATGAAAAAGTTATGATTTTAATAGAAGTAGCACTGAGTAGCATAATAAGTTGCTTTGAATGGAAAATTAATTAACTAAACCTAGCAACCTCTTAAAATAATGTCTGACATATCAGTACTTTTTTGAGTGGTTTCTGGGGCCACAGAACACTTGCATTATAAGCACAGAAAACTTAAAAAAAAAAAGGAGGAAGGCACAAGAGCAAAGGGCCCAAATATGAATAGCGCTGACAAAAATCCCAATGTAGTATATTTTTGGCAATCCATGACAAAAACAGCAATGTATCAGATATTTCTTAGCACTCCTGCCTCTGCAGACCACATTGTAATTTGTACATGTTTGTTAATTTCTTTTCCTGATTGTACCAGTGATTACCAAAAAAATGTCTTTTTATATGGGCACCATTCTTGATTCAGAATACAGTTCTTTATCGACTGAGCATAATGCAAAACAAATAGGTAGGCTACGTCCAAGGCCTTTCTATTGGTGGCATCCAGAGGGAGCAATCCTTTTTACAATTCCAAGTAGAGGGCAGGTGAGTTATTTCTTTGGCTGTGTTTTACATGACTGTGTTCATGCATAGTATAGAGCACCCTATAAAAAATTTTAAGTGCAGACCCACTTCCCTCCACAGGAGATGTATCATACTTTGTTCCAAGTGTTCTGACACATAAACGCACATTTTTGGTTAGGGTGAAGGAAAATATTAATTTTTCTTTTTGTTTCTGTAGCAGTGTATTTACAGCACCAACAGATGAGAAGAAATGCGGGTCTTCAGAATAGGAAATCTTCTATAATGTGATACAGAGATGCCAGGTACACGTGCACATGCTAACATATACTGTACACACACACACACACACACACACACACACACACACACACACGTCTCCAACTTTGCAAGCACACTCAATCTTTCTGGGCTGGCACTTCCAACAGGAAACTGACAGTATTATGTGACACCATGGAATGTTCTAGGGAGCAGCAGCCTAGCAGCACTGACCTACACCCAACAACAATACCTCTTTTTGTCCTGCCTTTCCCTCAAAATCTCAGCTCCCCTCTCAAATGCAGGTGTGGTGCTCTGCAATATACATGCTATTTTTTTCAGAGGGCATAATTAAAAGAAATGAAGTCAGTGTTCCCGAGCACAAATCAGAGCACTCAAGGGAATGACACAATTCTCTCTATACAGGGATTTACAAGAACAGCATGCTACAGTACATGCCAGCTCTCGAGTAAGTTGATCGAAAATAGAATTTGATTGGTGAACCAATAAAAATGGGGAGAAAAATGCTGGAAAATGAGAGGGTTTAGGCATTTATTCCGAGTACGGACAAGTATGACAGAACTTTGGTTCCAGTGAGCTCCTGTAGTATGTCTAAGTAACATTTGCTATAAACTGGAATAATAATTTTGGCTGCTCTATGGAAATAATTAAATGTTCATAATGAAGCGTTTTAGCAGGATGTTTAAATTGGCCGGCCAGCAGACAAAATAGCATCCTTAAAACCAGCACATCACCTATTAATGTTATTCTCTAATTATATTGTCAGTACTAAGAATAGGTAAAAACATATTTTTGAGAGACAAACATGTTAAACCTAATTAGATTTGTTTGTAATATATTCCATTTCAAGTATAATTATTTTCGAATGTGCTCTCTGAACAGTGGTGGCCGTGCAGTTAAACGCTGGTTTGTAATGATAATCTCATTGTTGTCAGTGTGTGATCTTTTTCGAACTCTGAAGTTTTTTTTCACTCTCCTCCTTGGTTTTCTTGTAAAGAGGTTCAGATTGGAGGTCAGTCAGTATGACATTCTGAGAGGTTGCATGGGGTTTGAGGACCAATCTCTGGAAACTTGAACTGTATCAGTCAATTCCAAAAACTTGTTTTTTTAAGAGCACCGACATCAAAATGGTTGTGCGTTTTTTGCAGCAGTGAGGTGCTCTCTCTAGGTCATAAGTAAATTATGATGAAACATTTTCTTTTGAAATGATCCATATACTGTATGGCCAAAACCACAAAGTTTTTATCCTCAGAACCTAAATATGCTGGAATAGTACCCTTCAGCCTTAAAGTGCATGTGTATTTGTGCTCCATTTGAAGATACTTTGAGGTGCTTCCTTTTTCTTAGTGCCCAGTAAGAGTCAAAATCTCTTCATTTCACTATATCTGCAAAGTATGCATCTTAAGTCTGCCCTTACGTATTCAAATACAGATCATGCATATGCATCATTCACCACTTACCTGTAAAGCAATCAAAAGGAAGATGAGGAAATGTGGTGTTATACGGACACAGTTTTTAACATTTTTAACAGTACAGACAAACAATAGTTTATTAATTCAGTAGAGTTCATATGTTTTCAGGATGTGATTGAGCTGTACTTTCCTGCTAGTCCCGATGTGGGGGATTTGAGGCTTGCCATGGCTTCACTGGGGTTTCAGCCACACAGCAGGAAGAAGATAAAAAGGGGGGCTTTGGAGGAAGAAAAAATCACAGCGCATTAAAAACAAATCTACTGGGGGTTCCACCAGCAGCTTAAGTGAGCCAAGACGATTAAAGGGTCAGTGGTCATAGACTGCAGGTTGAATGTACCTGATGCCTCTAACCTTGATCCACCGGAGGGGTTGCCAAAACCAATCTCTCAAAATCAAAAACATACACAGGAGACGCAGTGAAGGTCAATTCAAAGTTACAGTAGATAATGACAAGTAGCTCAGCAGATCTCTTGGCTTGTTCAGTCATTCTTACTGTACAAGTCTTCTGGAGTATTTCAGATTTCTGAATTGTTTTTCCTAACTTCTAGACAGCCATTAGTTTCAACTTATTTCACATAAAGACAGTTGTGCAGATTGATTTAAAGTGTCTCTACTGCATTAACACACAATGATAAAGTAAAGAATAACACTGTCGTAGATTACCTTTCTTGTTGATCCTCTGCCAATTTGATTTTTATACTCGACTGAAATGAGTGGAACCCAATGGCTGCCCGGACTAAGGTCCCTGATCACAGTCTGTATTTTTGAAATAAGTAGACTGCACTTTAAATGGTCAGTAACATTGGGGAATGTCTTGATGACTGCCATGACACCAGCTGACCCTGCCTAATTGTCTTGTGGTTTATATCATTAGCTCATTAGGCCAGCGGTCAGTTCACTACAATCAAAAGCAGTTTAGCATACTTGGCAAAACATATTATTTATTTGTCCATACAGTAGCTTCAGTTTCAAGGTTACAATAGAATGAGGCCTTCACAGAGGCAGTCATGCTGAAGCGATGTTAGTTGTCTATTTATTTTAACAATAAGGTCTGTCAGGTGACCTGTAACAGACCGTCTTCTTGCCTTTTGGGACTTGTCACCAGTTTTTGCGACCCTGTAATTCATCAGATAAATTAATGAGTAAGCCTTGAATTTTAAATGCTGCTAACATATTAATGACCAGGTTTTTTGTCATTGTTGAAAATCTGCATTGGCTGCAAAAAAGGAACTATAGCATATACTGCATTAATGTTTAACTGTAAAGTTGAAAATCACCAAAGAGCCCTGTGGAGTGCACTTTTTCTTTTAGCGAAGCACAGAGGGTGGACTGAAGTGACTCAACATTTTGCCGTATCAATGAGGGCCTCTCTCTTTCTTCTGTCTGGTGTCACTAGTGGTGACTCTGAGTGGCTCCCCAGCCAAAGACCTGCTTTATCAAGCAGCCAATTTAACAAGACAGCTCCTTTCATGCTTGTTGGCTTCTCCAGTGGTAATGGATTTCCTCAATGAGTGTCTCTCTTTCTCCAGGTTTCACCAGGTTTCACACTTTTCTCTCTGTACTGCTGGGCTTCACTCCAGATCAGATCCTTTGCCATTGACTTTGATTTCTTAAGGTAAGTGATCCATCGCTCCAGGCCTGACCAGCATTGCCTGAAATCTGGCCTCACTTTGGCTCCTGTGTCTGATATTGTACACTCTAATGCAAAGTGAAGTAGCACGTCTAAATAGCCTGTCACTCCACCCCTTGCCCCCACAACCCACCCAACTATGCCCACCCCACCTCCAAGTCTCTCTCGTCACCTCCTTTGGTGTCTAAGCTGCCCAGCTGGGACTCATTTCCAGTGTGTGTGGCGGGGAGTGTAAACGATACAGTGATATTTAGGAGCATTAAACAAGTTGATGACATTTTGGTCACATTAATGAAGACTGGCACTTTAGACAGGGAGGAGGGAGAATGAGGGACTGAACAGGCTGCTTCTTCTGTACATGATGTCATTCACTCAACTTTAAAAAAATGCTTGAGGGAACTTTTGAACAAACTCCTGCAACAGCTTTTGCATGATGAATTCCATTTGCACTTTGTTTCCAGGTTAAGATCTCAATCCTATATCAGTCTAGTTTTTTTATTTCTGTCTAATAAATCTCTGCAACACTGGAGCTTATTTCAGCCATCAGGACCGTTGCATTAATTGTAAGTGAAACTTTGTGTGGTTTCCAACCCAAATTTGGATCGTTTTCAGAGCCTCCATTCCTCCTTTTAGGAAATGCAACCCAAGATGTGTGAAAACAGTGTATATATTGTTGTTTAATTGGCCAACACTGTTGCTCATCCTGGGCCTGGGGCACATGCTGCTTAGGGTTGTGCGCTTGTCAACAGGAAAGAATAAGCTCAGACTCAAATAATAGGAAACACAGATGATCTGTTTTTTCAAGGCTCAGTGGCCTGCCACATGATCTCTATAAACCAAATCCCTGCTTACCGCCTTACAGGTCAGCAGATCCCTTCGCTCAAACTGTAATCGAAGCCAAAAGCAAAGTGACAATGTATGAAATCACGGAGTTTCTGTATGTTGCTTTTATTGATCTTGTTCTGTAACTGAATGTGCTTGTTGATGTTCGATCTTAAAGCCACTACGACATCATCATCCTTACTGATGGTACTCTGCAACTAACTTGTTCATCTAGCGTATATTCAGGGGTGTACATGACTTCTGTAGTCAGTGATTCAGGTGAGTACCAGGAGCATGGTCTTATTGAAGGCAATCTTGTTCGCTGTACTCCTCTGTGTCTTCCTCACTGTCCTCCACCTCAGCTTCCTGCATAGTAGATGATGAAGATGCAACTCCCAGTCCCTGGCTGAGTCTCTGATTAGCCGTTTCCATCCACAGGCCAACAGCTGACTGGGTCAGATGTCTATGTGGTTGTCTTTGACAGGTGAATGTGCGTCAGGGTTGAGAGGCAGATGTCACAGATAAGATCTGTATTTTATTGTGTTGAGATGTAAGAATCCCCTTTCACCCCCAGCACTGGTGAAAGGCAGTGTGAGAGACATTTAAAGACCTTGTTGATGTTGGAGTAACAGTCTGGATTGCTTGTATTTACTGTTTGGACCAAATCATACACAGAGGACGCTGCCAAGTGTTTTCCTGCTTGCTTTAAGCGCATCCATTCTCTCACAGTGAATTCACACCTAGCTGCCTCAATAAAACAAGATCTTCAGTATAAGAAGACATGTTTAGTCTTATGACAACATTACACAGAGCTTCCTGTTGTTCTACAACTTGTTCTACAATGTAGCAAGTGGGCAATTGGACTTTTCAGCTTGAGTAGCTTATTTTTTTGCAATAGCTTGTGCGACATTTGTGTGCTCATCATTCTTTTTGTGTTCATTAGATTATGGATGATTGAAACCCTTTCACACACCTGTTTCGTTTGCTAGATGTGGATGCGAATGACCTATCTTGCACCACATTTTGGTTTGCTTATTGTTAGCTTGAGGCTGTGGCACATCTCGGAGCCACATTTCTTTGTAGTTGGCGAAACACAAAATAAGCTGCTTAATGTCTGTTGTTTGGTGGATATGACAGGCTCAGATTGTTAGTCTGAATGTCTGACAACATTATGGAAAGGATCCCTTCAAAGAACCACCTTTTCATTAACAGGAGTTGTTTATCCAGGAACAGCGGCTGTATCTCTCTCGCCAAAGCCACCAAACTCCATTTACAGAAACAGTAATTTTATCATCTTAAAACACACTTCAAATTTAGGAATAGGACTAGAATAGGACTTAACAAAACCAAGTATATTCTATTATACAGTATATAACCTAAAGTAGAGTATTTTCACCTGTAACATGAATTTCACTGGACATTATGCATGTGCTATGGTTTCACTTGTGTGTTTTATCTTAGCTAATTCATTAGTGGTGGATGTGCAGAGAAAGGCTCAAAGCAACCCACTGTGTGGGTATAAGAATGAAAATCAAAACCCAGGCACACACAGACCAGGATTTCTTCTTATGACTATCTACTTGATCATAAATTGGACGTAATTTGTATTTAGCAGTAGAGAAAATAGGGCCATACCTGTTTCATTTGACGTGCATGAGAGCTACGACTGAAAACTGCATCCTAAACGCCTCCTGTGTAGACACTCCTTAAGATGGTCTAACTTATGATTTAGAGATGTAGTTTGAATCATAGAAAATGGACACAGGCATTCGTTTTTTAATCCCTTTTTTATTTTTATTTACCCCCTTACTAACCCCAATATGGTTCTTTGTTGTACAAGAGGAAAACCACAAACCTTGCATCCTTTGCGAGGGGTAAATATCTTGCACGATGTGAAACATTGTTCACAGCTGAGTCTTAATAGCTCGTTTGGTCTGGCAATTCTGACATGTAGTTTCAGTTATTTCAGGAGACAGTCATCTTCGAAATCTGATTCCTGGTCTTTGCTACCACCCATCACCATCCCTCGCCTTCCCAACGTTAACGTCACTCTGCGTCTGTCCTCTGTATGCTTCGTCAGAGTAAGTCTTGTGGTTGAGTGGAACACAAGCTCATGGTTTAGGCTTCTTCGTTTCTAACTACAGGGTTTATACAGTACTAGCCCTCCGCCCTGATACCCACTGAGTCAGGGAGGCAACATGTGCTTCTGTGTGGTTCTCAGAGATGCATTACAGCATGCAGTTTCCACAGCAGCATAAATTGAATTTAATTATTTGTGTAAGAGTTTCTTTAATGAAAGTGTCCCTGGTTGTGGGAATGGGTTTCGCTGTCCTAAGGCTGTGTCCATCTGGATCTGAATCTCTTTTTGAAACTTCTTAAGAAAAATTGTGATCTTTTTTGTGAATCATTTTCTGGGTAGTGCAAAATATATGTAAATATAACCATGACAGTTACCCAATGACAATGAAACCTAAGTCTTGAGTTGAGTCTTTTTTCTTTTTTCTTTTTTTTTTGCTCAGCTGAAATCTGCAGCTAACGACTTCCATTTTCCTTCCACATCTCACTCTCTGAGTGTTCACTCATAATCATACCTACCCATATGTGAGGCCTCAGATGGGAGAGCGAGTCATAGGAAACCAGATGACAACTGTTCTAAGGAGCCAACGTTATATTTCAAACCACACCACTACATCCTTAAGCGTAGAAGTGACATTGAGAACACGGGCTCTGGAAAAATTGCATTACAATTAAGCGGACTAGTTAAAAGCTTTTAAAACCGGCGTCTTAATATGAAGCAGACGGCAAAGTTTGATTTCGCTGCAGTGATTCCAGAAGCGAACATGTGTCTCAACCAGGTGCCAAATTTTTGACAACTTAGATATTCAGGGCTCCAACACCATTTATCCCCTGAATTAAGAACATAAATGGACAGCAATAATTCATTCAAGTCTTTTTTCCACAGCAGTGTAACTTTTAAAGAAGCGAGTCGGATTATTTTTTCAGACAAGGTTTTTTACATCTTTGAAGCACAAAACCACAGTGGAGATAGCTGCCAAATCCTCAAATCAAATACTCTGTACTTAACTGCAAAACCAATAAACTGATAAATTAATACTTTTCAATATGATCTCAATTCCCAGCTTCTCTTTTATGTGTAATGTACATTAGATTTAAGAATGCCAAGAGGCTAAATAAATGTGAAACTACTCTGATCATTATTATTAAGATATTGTGCAGGCCCCGTTCGACTGGCACCGCCTGTCTTCCTCCTCCTTTTTTCTCCCCTTCTTCCTCTTTCCGCTCATTCATCTTATTTTGTAGTGCATAACGTTACACTATCTCTCACTGTAAATGGTTAATAACACAGAGTTCAGAATCCTCTGCAACTACATGTGATTTTTTTCCATAACTTTCTTTTTGATGTGTTGATTCTTTGCATATTAACCGCTAATATTTGCATTTACAATTTATAACATAGTTTAAATTGTTTTTAAACTCAAGTTTCCCTGTGTTGATGATGATCTCAATCTAAGGGTCTTGATCATTTGGTCTTTGCTCTAAGAGTACTAATCACATGCTGGATGTTGAAATGGACCGTGTGTGAGCGCAGATACTTTTAAATTCATTGTGCTTGCACATAGGATATTAAGACTAAGTATTCTGTACATGCCTGTGATCTTTCTCAGTGTTTAAGATTTTCTGGGCAGTAACGAGGCAATGGTTTATAATGAGACATATTAGAATCACAGTAGATATTTAAAAGGCAGGGCAAATCAAAAGGCTTTGCCACCTCTTGGTGGAAAGTAATTGAGCTAGCTGGCTGTATTCTGTAGCTCTGTGGGATGGGGAGACAAAGCCACACTAATCATGCCTCTATAATTGATACTAAGACTACTTTCTGTTCCATTGGCCAGGCCACAGGCATTGGTGAAACACTAACAATAGCATTATTCACAACTCCTCTTACATCTCACAGTTACACTGGTTTAATGAATGTTGAATATGCCATCTAATTAGAGGAGAATATTAAAGATCATGGATTC
This sequence comes from Chelmon rostratus, assembly GCF_017976325.1. NCBI lineage: Eukaryota > Metazoa > Chordata > Actinopteri > Chaetodontiformes > Chaetodontidae > Chelmon > Chelmon rostratus. Next base: position 14,777,063 of record NC_055658.1, on the reverse strand, counting down.
ATTTCTGATCTAATCAGCTGTTTTGAGAGACAGTGGGGATTCTCAGTTGGTCTTGTGCAGTAATTATGCATCTTCTCTTCTTTGCTGACTCAAATTTATGAATCCATTTTACCAAATAAGATTTCAGATGATGCCAAATCTTTGATGATCTATTACCTAGTATATGTTACAGGTGTTATGATACAAAGAAGTCACGGTTCAGTACTAGTTCAGTATAATGGGGGGAAAAAAGAAAAAGTGCAGGTTTCCTTCCATGTATTTTGAACGGATAGCAGTGCATTTCAAGTGTCAATTGGAAGGAAGTATCAAAGACAACCTCTTGCTGAGGTAGCATTTTGCCTCATGGCAAAGTATTGGTGTACTATTTCCATTAGATAAATAGATAGACTAATAGACGAGGCTATAAAACTGAAAAGCAGCTCTTGTACTATGAAATTGAAAATATAAAATAAATAATAAAAAGTAAAACTTGCGAATTTGTGTCTCAGTTGGTTCCACCTTTCCGCTTTATTTCAACATTCAAAGCACCTAAAAGCACACTGACACTGCCGACACACTGTCTTATCCATAACTCTTTCTCCATTGCTGTTGTATCTGACCAGGAAACCAAATTGTTGCTTGCCGTAGTGTGACTGAGTCGCATGCCATCAGCTTGTTGTGCTAATGTCGGCATTGTTCAGTTTCCAGGCAGAAGTCACGAATACATGAACTGTTTCAGCCCTAGTACAACTTTACATGGAAAGGAGTCTTATCTTCTTCTTGAGATACACATTCTCCAAGATGTGCATGCACATCTTTAAATTGCAGTGTCTTTTTCTAAGTATTTTTCTGGGAAAAATACTTTTTGGGCCAGTGTGTGTATGTGTCATGTGGTCCTGCTGCCATCTGTGGACACTATGCCAGTATGACCTCACAGCCCAGCATGGTTCCTCTGGGCTTGATTAATAGCCCTCAACCTTATCACAAAAGAACATTATTTTATATCATTAAGTGTACGTCTGCCAGTATCATCTTGAAAATAACACTCATAGCTTTCCAACTATTTCAATTCAGCTCTTTATGCAACAAATTTTATATCATTGTGTTAGAAATGGCAACATGCAACATTTTCCCCAAACTGTTAAAGCCATGGTGCAGCCAGCAGCCTACAAGTGCTGATGGAAAAGTGGATTTGTGTTACAGTGCTGACTAAGGCACTTCCCCTGTCACATCATTAGATACTGGACACTTGCATTTTATTAAACCCATCCACCAAATGTAAATTGTTTGAGAAATTTGAGCCAATCCATGGGGCCCTGCACATGCTGGGATCCTAGGCTGCTCCATAGGGCAACACAGTTATTGACTGTCATCGGCAGACAGTCGATTTTAGACGGGACAAGGAATCGTTGGCATCATCTCTTTTGTAGAAGTAATTCAGAGCCTCCTCTAGTCGATAACAAAAGTTTGCATAGGTGGCAGCCGTAGATGGTGTTTTGTGGACCCTGTGCAAAACATGATCTGCCAACTTCAGTGTGCTAATGAATAGACATGTGCCAGTGCAACAGTCATCAGTGTGAACATCTCCTTTGATGCTTCATCGAGCAGAAAGCTCTTAAACAAAATGTTTGAAGTGTCTGCCTGTGTAATAATGATTTATAATTCTCTTGAACTAATGCAAAATTTGCTGTTAAAATTTTTTTGAAATGAAAATAAATTGTGCCCGGAGGGTCAGGCCAACATTCAAAAGAAGATCACCCAAGAGCAGCAAATGATTTAATAAGCCACCAGCTTCGCTTGGGCATGGAGACGAGCAGAATGGAGAATTTCAAAGTGTGTCTAATTAACATCAGTTTATTACTATGTCAATCTCTTTGGCTAGAGTGTGAATGAGGGTTAGGGCTTAGAAATGTACTACTTTGCTTAAATATATGGAATTAAACTTAACTCCTTAGGTTAATATGAAAGTCTGAACCCAACCTCCGCACACAGAAAAATTCCTTTTGCATGTTTCTATCTTGTCACAGCCAGACAAAATATAAATCTCATCTCACAGCTAAGCTTTTTTAGCTTTGTTGAAAAATCATTAAAAATAGAAAACAACTTCCAAGATTTTTCCATCACCATTATTCCTCAAGGAACGAGTAAATGAATATTTAATATCACTTGCATCTATATGATTGCATAGTAATTATCAGAACCCAAATGCTTGACAAGCTCAGCGTAATATAATTGGTAATATGTTAAATTTGCAGGGGAGACAATGTTGAATTCCTCAGACACTGTGATTTAATCTTGTTAATGTTGGTTTTTCATCACCAGCACCACGTCTATAGAGACCAGAAATGTCCCCATCAGAGGGGAGCAAATCCTAAAGAATCACAAGTAAAAGCATTGAGCAACAGGAGCAATTAACAGGTCTTTTCTAACCTTAGTACAGAAAACAGAATGGTTTCTTGTGTGCAGTGTTATTTATCCCCGTCTGTGCTCTTAAGCTTCAAAATGTCCACAAAGTTGCAACGTATCAGCGAGCATAAGGATTAAAAATGTTGTAATGACCTTATTTATATTTTCTTCAGTTCAATAAATAGATAGGCCAGTGGACTTTAATGGTGACTTCATGAAACGTCATGTTGGATCCAAAAACCAAATTAGAAACAAACCGATGCTAAACACACACATGCACACACGCTATGCAATTATATAATAACCAAATGGGAGTTTCGGGATGCTGAGCACAAGTTGTAAATCCATCAGCATCACAGGACTCCTGTGTCATTCCCTTGTATTTGGCTTCTTGCATGCCAAAATTGTAACTATGTTTTCAATAAAAGCTTAAATTGCAGATTCTCATTTTAACAGTGGGGTTCCTCCAGTCTTATTTTTCTGAGAGTCTCCTGGATTGTCTTGGCGACTAATTGGCCCTTTCATCAAGAGGCACAGTGGCAGCACAGCCGCAGTGGTGTGAAGAATAGGGATCTTGCATCAGCTTATGGTCTGGACGTGAAGTCACTTGTAGAGTCACCCACATGTGGAAACGCCAATAGACATGAGCAAAGACTGGATCCTTCTGCTACCTGCTGGTGCTGGACTCCTTACTCAGTCAAGTAGTGATATATTAATCATTATTCATTACTCATTTCAAAAGTAATTGCTTTACATATTGCTTGCGGAGAGCAAATCTGTTGCGCAATTTGTCGCATTATCTTTTTGTTACACCTCCATAATTGCATTACATCCTATCCTCAAAGATGATGAAACGTTGCTTACCTGACTTTGTAAAGGTGCCCACATGTCACTGATATCCAGCTATTTGATAAAATTACGTAGCTCATTTCTCCCTGGGGCTGGCTTACAGTATAAGTGGATAATGACTGATTGCAGAAAAGATTTCTGATTATTTTTGTTTCAGCTGTTTGTTAAGAAAGGAAAGAACAGGTTATGTTGATAATTGAAATAGCACTTTATTGTGTGACTTGACTGAAAAATGCAGAATTTGTCACAAATAACTGAGAGGAACTGAGCATTTGACTTTTTCTGTATGTGATCAATATGTCCATTTAAGCCGATTCACCACATACCTCAGAGAATGCCTTTAGTGAAGACACTAAATCCCACACCCTCCCAACAACCCATTATTCAAAACTAATGCAGTTTTATTGAAATAATCAGATGAATGATTCAGTGTTGCCCTTTTGAATGGTAAAGTGGTATACATGATATGATGACACATTTGTTTTTTTCTTTGAACCCCCCCCACCATCGCTTACTTGTTGAAAGCCCCCCCCCCAGTTTACATAAATATATCCCTGCCCCTATAGGGAGGCGGAAACAAAGTAGTTGCATCCGTCAAGTAGCGGACTTTAATCCCTAACAGAAAAGGCCACACCCCAGCTGCCCCTATGACTCCATGTTAAATTCATGGTCCAGGAATGTGCGCTGGTCAGCACACACTGATTTACTGGATTTGCACCTACTCTCGGCGGGTGCACAACTCTCCTGAACGTTGTAATGATTTAGCATGAGGGCTCATTTAAAAGCCACGCATCCAGGAAACCCCAAGACAGCACTGCTGTACATATACAGTGTATTTAATTCAGGCGAATATCGAGATTAACCAAGATGCACACACCTTTGTGGACACGCTGAGCAAGTATAACCAACCAAATTTATTTACTGCTAGTCAGGCTGTCATTTTGTAGAGATGTATACACGATATACATTGAATACTGAGTAATTATCTGGAAACTTGATGCAAGATTTAGTCTATTTTCATTTGTGCGATCAAACTGTGAGCAAGGAGCTGCAAGCTGTTCAAAGTGTTGCCAGGAAAGTTAACCTGACTTTTGTAGATATGTAGATATTAATCCCGACAGGAATTCACGGTCTTTCATTTAAGAAAACATACACACACACACACACAAGGATTTTTACAAAGTTTAAATCCTAAGAACGCTTCTCCAAAACAGTTTTGAGAGTTTTGACCTCTAATACTCTAATATTCCCCAACTGGATTGTTTTCACCGGCAAAAGAAATGAAAAACCTCCATGCACGTGGGCTAGACGCTTCTGTAAAACTTCTTGTGGCACTTGACAGTACGTGTCGCATGAGACATTGTTTTGATATCTCATCATTTTTCCTCACATCTGTCTTAAAATGACCAAAACGACAGAGTTATTATATCAAATAGAACATACCAAGAGAAATAATTTGATACACTTGCATTTTAATATTTTAACCAGAGTATAATAATGTAAGCAAACATCTCCTTGGAGAAATGTGCCTGTTAACATTACAAGTGCACTTGCAGATTCCGAGTAGAAATCCATAGATCATATTATGAGACAGCTGCAGCGATACGGCCATAAAAAGCTGCGCAAATCATATTCATTGAATTACACAAATTACAGATGTAGCTCAAAACCTCTGAAAACGTGATGATGAATCCCTTTTTTAACTTCTGACTGATAATTCATCAGACTACACTGGCAAAGTATTGGGGTTGTGAAAAATGCATGAATTACTAATTAATGAGGCATTCTCGCAACATTTACATATTCATAAAGGTGTGTAATTCACATATGCATGAGAGAGCTGAGTGATAGCTTTCAGAGAATAACACATATTCCAAGAAAGAAGCCTTTTATTTTGTTAAATTCTTCAAAAAGCTGAGGGAGCAGGGATGCTTTTAAAAAAACATTACGCATTTATTCTTCCCCACAGAAATGCAGTCAAATGCTTTGGGAGACAAATGCACTGAGGAGATGCAATGATGTGAAACAGCATGCAAAATTACATTTTCTGAAATATTGTCCCATGTGGATTTTCAAAAGTTCATTTAGCAGCCCAGTGTTTGTAACAACTGTGCTCAGAAAATCCAATTGATTTATACAGACAGAAATATATTTTCACTATCATCCCAGTTTGTGTTTGCAAGGAGACATAGCAGTGCACTGTAGAATAAACAATCCATAACATGTTTTTTCTTGAATCCATTTCTTAAAATCTGATGCTGACATTGTTCAGAGGTCACATATTGCATATTAGATTCAACTGTGCGTGTCATTTCCTCTTTTGTTATTTTTCTTTGGTTTTGAATTGTAATTTGAAATCTTTGTGATGCTTAGAATAATTAGTTAATAATAATCACTATTGGGATCAGTCATTGTTATTTACTTTTTAGTTTTTCAGTTAAAATCAACCAATAGCTGTGCCATGATGTCAGCCTTTTGGTGACGAACCATTTCAGTGAAACAGGTCCAAGATGGTTTGGCCGGAGTCGAGGCCTGTCCCTCTTCTGAAAGCGCCTCTCCATTGTTTCAACCTTCTCACAAGGGCTTTGTGAAAGCTGGCTCAAATATGGCTCAAAAAAACACAAATAACATTCAGATGGTTCCTAGGCTTTCCTCACAGCTATGCCCCAAAGAATGACAAGTCCAACAAAACCATGTCGAGTTTTTCACCCTGTGCCATTGTCTTTCCACATTAACTCCAAGCTGGGCCTTTTCAGCCAGGCCAGAGTTTTGTCAGGCCCACTCGGACACGACCCAGCTCTAGCAGCAGGCTTGGCCTCTTCAAAATACCATGCAGAGTCTGATTCACTCCTTTATTCCATTACAAAAAATGGCTCTTGGATGCATTGTGCAAAACGTCTAATGAGAAAGAACACAAAGTAGCAAGTAAGAATAGTCTCTCTGGCCAAGTGAACACATCAATTTCAAAGTAAAGTCCTTTGTGCTCCAGTGTGCTGTTTTAGCCAAGCACAGGAAGTAAGAAAGGCCACAAATTCCAAGGTCAAAAAACGAGACAATCATTGAACTGAACAAGGACTTCTGATTTTAACAGAAAAATAGAAAATGTGAAAAAGCAAAGGGCAGTGATACTGAAGCCACAAAACCGTATGTGAAAAGGATAAGAAATGTTCACAAAGATTAACGACTAATTAACTATTCTAGACACAGAACAATAGAGAGAGGAAGTTCATTGAAGACGCAGCAAAGCTAACAACATGGATGGCATTTCGGGATGCTTAAGTTTGAGTTTAACCTTGCAGGACTTTTGGAAGGCACTTCTGAGCATCAGGCGCAGGGTTTTGGCAGCTGCACAGGGAGCCTGGTGGGTCAGCCCTTCTCCGGGAGCTGCTACTCCACACTAATCTATTTTAAACCATCTGTGAAATTAGCAAGATTTCCTAAGTCCTTCACCTCCAAGGATTAAAACATTGCTAAGGGTCTAGGCTGTTCCTACATACTGTTCTTGTGTACATGTCTGATGACTCTTGAGATTAATCCCAAATTCTTTTCTTTCACCTGTGCTAGAAATAGATGGAAATACGCTGAAAGCTACATGCATGTAAAAGAATATTGAACATCTGGAGGCGTTTCTGCGAGAGTGGACACAGATATGGATACAAATTTTGTTTAACATCATTTAAACTGATGGTTGAAAATCAGAAAAAGAGAACATAGACAGGTGTTACTCATTCTCACATCCAGTAACATCAGGCAGACCAAGTCTCAGCTGTTTTAAAGAGCCATACCTAGGCACTGCAGTGCCTCTGCCAAAGCCAGTACAATAAAGTCATGAGTCAACTCTAATGAGAAAATCAGATAAATAGCAGCTGTTCTTGGGGAAATGGTGCTGTCTGACAGATTCACTGGGTGCAACGGCTGTAGCATTGAGCACATCCAAATGAGTAAAATATTGTTCCAGGCGGCCCTCACTGCTCCCCTTCCACCGGTGTTTAGTCATCAGAGTTGTGAAATAGCAGTCCTGCCGCTGCACGACAGCACTGCTGTATTAATTATTATCCGCTGTTCAAACATACACATCTTTGTACAACAGTGACAGCTCATCCAAACAGGCCACTTACAAACAGCAGTATTACTCCCCATAGCTCACCAAGCCCACAATTATTCACCCCGACCTCTTCTTTGGTTCACACTGAAGTCTGCGGGCATGATGCAAAGCGAAAACGGCTCAAAGACGATGAAAAAATGTCTCACGAATCACCAACTCAGCAGTGTTATAATTTTGTGCACTCTCTTGCACAATAATGCATAGACAAATACACAAAGCGCAGAGCTTTTCTCCATGCCATTAGTTGTCATGGAGGCTTGGAAAATTACTATAAGATTTATTGTACAGAGGTATATGTCTAGTTTTCCATCTACTGCTGGAGAGCGCTTACACAGACATCTATTACAGACACTGCAGTTAAACTGTAGCTCTTGGGAAGGCAGCGTGCAGTACAATGGTAAAAGACTAAGAGATCAACGAGGACAACAAATTAAATGGTTTCCCCAAATGGTTAAAAAGACTTCCAGAAACTCTGATTTTTTTTTGTTTTTTTTAATTGATTTTCTTCTTTGTAGATAAGTACAGCTAACACAGAGCCAGAAGAACTGTAAATCAGTCAAGTGTATGCTGACTTGTAATAACAAATTTTATTTGAAATGTTTTACCCCTCGCATCAAGAAAGACATTATTTAAAAAGGAAGCAGGGTGTAGAACTCATAATAATTATGATGATAATGAGCAATAGATGGCAGAGATCCAGAGAAGAATGATGGACATAGTCTGGGCTTACAACTCTCAAGATGACCTCTGGCTCTGGTACACACACACACCTGTCTCAATAAGCACACACACACACATGCACGCACACGCACACACACACACACACACTGAGCTTTTACCTCTGAATATCTGCCTGCAGGAAGTCAAGGATCCTCAGGACGTGTGCATGTGCAGATTGTTCTTAAAATCTGGGTTGACTCTAACAAACTGCATTATCTGAAAGCAATATCAAGTTGGTTTCCTGATTAAATTGTTAAAAACATTTAATGCTGTGCCATTACTTTTGATTTGTGTGTGCATGTGTGTCACATGTGTCCATCTGTGATGCATTGTGCCGTGCTCATACTGGACACAAAGTTTGGTTTCATTAAAGTCTACATAAAGTGTTTCTGCTCCCTTGAAAACTGCACATGTACCATTTCAGTACAGAACAACTGAACTTAGTGTCAGTAGCTGCTGTTACTGTTAAAGTAAAAACCTCCTGGTTTCTAATCAGCGTCTGCCTGTTCATGTTGACAGAGGTTTATCTTCTGTTCATATTTGAATAAAGTTTCCAGCCCCCTTTGTCTCACACACTGGCGCTTCCTCTGCACTTGTTTCCTTTGTCCCAGTTAGCAGTGCAGCTGCCGCCAGTCAGGCAAGCTGCTAAGTGGTGGGCAGGCCACTAGCCGATGGGGTTACCCACTATGCGCTGGTTTTAGACCAGTATTAGCACTGTGTTAAAAATTGTATCCCCCTAGTTTACATCAATCAGACCACTGTGTTGGCTTAGCAAGGGTCCCAACTAGGGGTGGACAACATGGCCAAAATCCTCTCTGATGGTACATCTAACTTTATATCATGGTAACAGTATATATCACAGTATAGTAATTGTTCTGTAAATTCAATTAAGAAATTGTTTAAAATAACCATGCCGTACCATGCTTCATCACTTTGGATTAATTTCTTTTGTTTGAAACTTCCACGCAAACAAAAACAACGTCCACACATGAGACAGCACTTGAGTTTAAAAACAAAGGACTCAACACACATGAGAACGTAGTAAACAGTCCTGCAGCCCAAATCACGTGACCTTGCAAGGCATTGCTACTTTGCGCTGCCACCCTGAATATATAGCAGAGACACTAAAGCCGTTTTCTAACATGAACTCCGGACAGTCTCTGCAGATTCAGGTCTGGGCATTCTCCAGAGTTGCCCTTTCGCATATGTAGCTCATTTGTCCGTGTCAGATGTGGTCTAACTCACTGGAAATACTGCGTTTGGTTTACATGAGGCATGACGGAAGGGGACCTATCCATGGCTGTTTTTATGTTGATATTAATACTGCATGTAATTGGACGTATCCGCAATGTTGATGAAAGAGTGGAAAACAGTATACAGGTAAACAGAAAAGAGTACGAAGCAGCTACATTCAGTGCAGTGTCATCAACACACCCACTCGCTTGCTGTGTAGCAGGTAACAGTGCATACACGGTGAATCACAGTGTTTGAATATGGCTTAAGGCAGGCATGTCCAAACTATTCCATGAAGGGCCGCGTGGCAAAGTCCAGCCTGGTGTGCTCCTCCTTGGTTGGAATGAAAACCTGTAGCTGCACGGCCCTGCATGGAATAGTTTGGACATGGCTGGCTTAAGGGATTGCTTCTGTGGTGGAAACAGTGTTGCTTTATCTTGCTAAATCTTTACTAGTGGTCACATTTCTACCATTGCACGATATATATACTGCCAAACTGCTCAACCCTGCAAAAACAGACAGGTTTGACTGTTGCTGCTATGAAATGCAACAGCATCGGGCCCCTCTGTGCGCTGGGCAGTGTAATATATATAAATACATATTCCAGATAGGAAGCTTTGTAATCTAAGTGTCACAATTCTACTGTTTACCTCACAGTTGTTGAGATAATAAAATGATTCTCCCTGTTATAACTTTCCTCAGTTGTAAAATCTTTTCTGATTGTATTTTATAGCACTGTGTAATGTTTTGGCATCTGACAAGGCCTTCAACTCATGGATTTATTCCTGAAACTGGCCTTCGTGGATGATACATTGTCTTTTCACCAGCACCTGAGGAAAGCAGCAGCTCTTTTAATGCAGCACCATTTTAGGTCTAAACACCCACTATCTACTGAAGCTGAGGCCTCTCTCATAGGTTGAAATCGTTAATGCAAGAGCAAATCTACCACTACTTCTTTTGACATGATTTGATGTGAGAAATGGAAAGTGAATGGCTGAAGTAAACTGGGCTGCTACAGCTGGCTACAGTGATACAGAGAGCATTGGTAAAGGGGTGGATGCTGTCTAAACACATACACTGAGAGCAGACAAGCGCTTGGTTCTGTTTATATTACATTGGAAGTCTGAGTACACGGACGTGTGTGTTGGCACATGTACTGTAGTCTACGCAGTCATAAATTGTGGGCTACAAGCAGACATGAGCAGTTGACAAATTTGAAGTAACACTGACCCTTGTGAATCCTCACACTCAGACGGATGCAGAAAGTATAGATTGGTTTTAAGCTTTTTCCATGCCAGCATTATAGCTAATAGTTGGAAATAAAGTTTAAAACACATAAACTACCTGGTACAAATATATATTTCTGATGATAAGCCAGGAGACAATAAGTTTCCGGATTTCTGTTTGCGATCAGGCTACAATCTTTAGTGCATGATGAGATTGTACTAAGTACGAACAAAAAGTTCAGAAATCGAACTTATGAAACAGAACATGCTCAGTTTTGTTTCATGAATGTTAAAGTGAAATATTCGTCATACACACATCTTTTTCAGCGTGCTGTAAAATGCACAACGTCACCCCTCGGAAACATGGCACACAAACCGTCATCCAGGTGGTCTCCATCACGCCACGATGACATCAGGTCAAAGGGAATTAATGAGAGACGCTTTCCATTCAGAGTTGGTTTAAATTCAGTGTGCAAAGCCCTCCAACCAATTTGCATGATGACATTTGGATGTTTTGAATGCTAAACCCCATAAAAGCTTCAGGTATAAAGAGGTACATTCAGTACCTAAGTTTTTCTGTAAATTAGAGCAACAGTAAATCATTTAATGTTCAATTTCACTTTTTGTGTTCTTAAAGGCAATTAAATCATTAGAGACATTATAGGCCCATAAATGTATAAATAACTGTGACTGTAGTAATGACTGTAATAATATAATAGTAAAAAGTTTTCAACAGTCAAAAGATTTTTGATAATGTAATAATACTAATAGTAATGTATTCATGCTAAGTTGACAGAGTAAAGAAGCAATAAGGGTGTACAGTTTCTAATTATTTTAATTTTAATTTATTAACACAAAAGCACTGAAACTGTTTGTAGCTTATTATCATATTATGTTTCCTGAGCTTCTTTTTCCATGTCCTTGTTGTGAGGTCAGTAACATTGAGAATAGTAGTGAATCATCACTTTGGTTAAGAAAGTAAAGGTCATTCTAGCTTTAGGAAAAAGCTAATAGAGGGTGAAAGTACAACAGCAGTGACAGACCATTACACTGTGTCTTCATTGTGCAGTGTCACGCATGCAATGGGTAAGCCTCTCAAAATGGACTAAAGCAAGTTGACACCACTTTCACAACCCCTCTGTTTTCTTACACTGCGGACAAACACCTAAACAAGAGGAAATAATACGACGAATGCCTTCACAATACTCAAATCTTAAAACAAAATGTCTCTTTAATTTGTAAGTGTCAACAGCAGTACAAAAGATGGAGTGATGGGAGAAGTTTTCTGTCTCTTTTACAGAAAAGGAGGAAATTCTTGAGGTAAATGAGCTCCAACAGGCAGTTATTCATCCCACTGTTGCATTGTTACAATGGACTGAGACAAAATGGTGTTACAGTTTAATATGCCTGAATTGATCCTGTGGGGATAATTTAATCATATACAGTATGCACATTTCTGCGGCGCGTAGGTGCACCCAAATGTGTCACTCATTGGTTTGTTTTTACTTGATATAGTGTATTAATACTACCAAAGCCGAGGAGATTGCTCTCCACACACACCACTGTAAAATTATTCACCTTAAGTTTACCTCACGTCAATACTGCACATGGAAACCAAAGACTTGCTGGTGTACACTTTGAAGCCAAGCAAAACAAAACAAACATTTAAAAAAAAAATTGTAACATTTTCATTTTTTTTTCTTTTAGCAATAATACCCCTAGCAAATAATTGATCTTTTGTACTGTATAAAGAAGAATGTGAACACAAATGTGATGGCAACATTTTTTTTAAGTTGAATTAAAAACTTTACATTGGACTGTACAAGATATTATGATAAACTATTTACATATTCAGACATAAACTTTTTTTAAAGCAGCAACAGACACTATGTATTTCATTTTCTCTAATAACACCCAAACAATACTTGCAATGGGCCTAGGTACCTGCCAGGAAAAAACAAACAAACAAACAAACAAAAAAACAGATTTCTATGCAGAAAATTGTATCAGGCTGCCAGCAATTTCAAAACAACGGCTCCAGTGATAGAAGAGCCACACACAGTGTTGCTTGAGAGACAAATCTAAAAAGCAAAGTACCAAAGGCAACTATAAATGTTGCCCTGAACAACAAATTTTACACTTCTGAACAGCAGCTAGCATGTCAGTCCAGCATGTCAGTGAATTGTGCTGATTAAATTAACACAGAGAACATTCCCACCATATACATCACAAACTTCAGACAGAGAAAAAAAAAAATGAAATTACAGTAATGTTGAAACAGCATAGAAGCCTTTTGTCTTCAGTTGTTCATTCAAACCATTTGCATGGCTAACAAGTGAATTGAGAGGAAAAAATTGTGAGGGCTACATTTGTAGATGGCTGGATAGTCATGAACATGTTCGGAAAAAATAATCAGCAACGTATAAAAGGATGACGAGGAGAGAAGAAGAACGCACAGTGTCTGTGCGGTTTGCCACATTTAAACGAATAAATATTTGCACACTCCCACCTTTGAAAAAAAAATCTAAAAACATCACCTGTGTTTGAAACAATCATTCATAAACAAAACACTTTTGTTTATTATTATAATGTCAATGCAACCTATGTTTTTTTTAGGATGATACCAGCTCCTCATAAGAAATTTGACATATACTATGAGTGCTGTAATAAACACAAGTGAGGATATACAGCATACCGCTTAGATTGTATCATGATTGGAAACAAATTACTGAATAATTCTTTTACATCAAGTGCTTGTTGTTTAAACGAGTACCTTTCTCGTAATGACTCGTCTATGTTAACAAGTCTAATGAGTACAGCTTTTATTTCGATTGGCTCTTTGAATAGTCCAAGGAAGATTATCAAAACATAAGCAAGTGAGGTGCTCCTCTCTGTCTCAGGTCCAATATTGCTCTCTACCAATAAGCAGAAAAACTCAGCATCTACATGAGGTACAGTGACTTGTCAGGTTTTAAAAACATGAAACCGCATACAAAAATAAAACATGAAAAAGAAAATAAAATAGAACAGCCAAATACATAACTTATACTTCACTAATGAACAAAAATATATTTCCTATGTTATATTTACAATAAAATCTAAATGAGATGGTGAATTCACTGAAATCCATTTTTAGTCCAAATTCATCAAACTTGTTTTTTTTTCTATTTCTCTGATTGTCCATGTTGTTGTTTTCCTGACAGTTTTAGAGCCAACAGTGGCTAATAATAAATACAATATGTTGATACTCTACAGTTTCAAATACAATATACAATGCACTGAAGTCTGAAGTCTGGTGTTTGACGGCTAACCGAGCCTGCTGTTGAAATTTCTGCTCACTCTCTTGTGCTGAGTCTCTCCCCCAGGCAGCCCTGAATCTTAAACAAAGTGTTCATTCATCACATGTGTCTTTGCATAAATAAACAAAATAAGTAGACAAAATAAAAGGAAAAAAAAAAAGAAAACGACTCAAATCTGGCAAGTGTGAGAGCAAACCCACTTGAGTCCAACTGGGCAATTCTGTTCATTCAGGGTGTTTTTCCTCAAACAGCTTCACATTAATCAGAATTGATAAAAATACAATTTATATCCAGTGCTTATAACACTTATGAAACATTGTCTCCTTGTGAGTTCTTGTCATTTTTTCTTCCTTTCTTTCTTTAGTTTTTTAGGTTTTTTTTTGTCTGTTTTCACTATATAAGCACAGTCAAGTTTCAGTTCCGTGAAGAGTCCTTTTTAACTGCCAGACACCTAAAGCAGTGTGGCATGGTCATGAAAATATTTACAATCACATACAAATCAATCTAACCACCAGCAAACAGGAGCAAACAGCTTAAAAATACCAAACAGGTTGGAGGGAAATCCACTTGAGTTTGTTTTTAGGAGAGCATCCATAAAATGTATTGTACCTCATAATGAAAACAATGTACAAAAGTTGTGATGGGGGGGTAATGAGGTGGTTAAAGAATCCACAACACTTAATGTAAATGCTTCTAAAAAGTAGAAACAATGCAAGCCAGCACTGACAATAAGACAATAAGAGTACAGAAGATATGAGTGCTTAAGAGATATTAAGAGCCAACTGTACCAATTCGAGCTAGGAGAAAAATGCAGTGACCAGCAGTGGGTGGATCTTGACCAGTTAAAGCCAGTAACCGGCCATTCAGACCCTTCAAAAAGCTCTGTGCTCTTTCTCAAATGGACAGGTTCAAGGGCAAGGGAGGGGAATAGCTGGACTCATGCATTAATAATGCTGTATTTCAGATGATACCCAGTCGTCAGTCATTTTAATAATCCCCCACAGCTTGATGTACTTGTTCCATCTGCTCGCCAGTGCCTGGTGATTGGGCCAGGGTGGGAGCCCTGTTGAGGCCTTACTAGCAGCACTTTGATGGAGAGCACAATGAGGGACACACACCCCATTTTTATTGTTTCCCCATTCCTCCCTGGTGTTTTCTCCTTCTCTGAGCCAGATGGCGCCCCCTGGGTGCTGAGGTTGCCACGGGCAGGGGTCAGAGCAGGGCATGGCAGGGAGGGGAGCCACTTAGACCTTCTGCCCTGTAAAGAGGATCTGAGTCTCAACATCAAGGCCTTGCTTTATCTAGCTGCAGTCTCCAGAAGGTCACCACTTGTCAGCTTTTTAGCTGAAATTAGGATAGAGGCTTTGTGTTGCATGTTGTCCTGTTTTAAATGCAAGAGTTAAGTGCATTCCAAAAGCTGATAAGATTATTTAAAATAACAACATAAGGCTCAAGGGTGACAGAATAAGATTTGTTTAAGTGCACTAATGCAAAAATCAGTGTTTGTAGTTACCACCATCATGCGCATATGACGAGGTGATTTAAGAAGCAAACATATGATTTCAGCCTCCCCCTCTGTTTAGAAATGTCCTCATAAACTGTCACTCCTCTTAAGACTACGGCAGTAATCAACTCATTGCATCAGCCCGATGTCCGTGCTCTGCTTTAAGACTTCTTAGTGTCAATTTAAGATTTACAATGTCTAAAAAGAATTAAGATTGGAAAAAAAGAAGTTCTAAGACCTAAGACTTAAACTTGCGTCCAAATGGGGCTAAAGCGTTTAACAGAACGTACTGTAGCTTCACATTGTACAACATCAATT
This sequence comes from Chelmon rostratus, assembly GCF_017976325.1. Taxonomy (NCBI): domain Eukaryota; kingdom Metazoa; phylum Chordata; class Actinopteri; order Chaetodontiformes; family Chaetodontidae; genus Chelmon; species Chelmon rostratus. The sequence continues at coordinate 14,761,424 of NC_055658.1, read as the reverse complement.
TGAGATTGTAATGCCCCCAAAGCTGCCTTTTGCCGCTGTTCCAATCCCACAGATTGGAGGCCTTTGGCCCTTTAGCATTCTGGCCTGATTACAATCACTCTGATTAAGAAATGGTGAGTCAGACTGGGATGCAGAGCTGGAGACGAGTTAAGGATGCCACGGTGCTCTGTGTGGACTGGGATGAGGAAATGAAAGGGCTGGCCGGTTTCATTGATGATCACTGCATTGGGCTCCCTGGAGAACAGCTAGCATCACATGCTACCACCCAAAGATGGCCCACACTGTAACCTCCTGCAGAGCCTGCTGCCTCCAAGTTCCTGAGTTTCATTTGTTTATTCTGTTCGGGTAAATTAAAGAAAGACTGGAGAATGAAGCTGTATTAAGAGCTCAAGAGATTGTCCAAGACTCACGAAGCCTCTCTCAAAAGACTCTACAGAAACAACTTGAAATGTTTGGCACTTCTGCACTAAATTATGCAGTTTGTGTAATAACAATAACAAAACACCAAATAATAATAATAATATTAATAATAATAATAATGTGTAATTTCCCTCTGTAATAAGTTGGAATCACTCCATATGAATTTTGAGATATTTTGTACTGGTAATAATTGATTCTTGATTAAAAACATTCACAAGCTGTTGGCTGGCACACTATACCTGAGTGAGAATATTATTCCCATCTTGAACAGTTATGCAATATATCAAAATCACCTAATTGAAGAGGAAAACAAGGTAAATGACTGTAAGAATTATAGGTTTATATCAAATATTCAATTTCAAGTTCTGTCTTTAGTTCTAGGCAATGACCTAATTGTGTAAATGTCCGTGATCACAATGAAAAAAATGAACGATGAGATAAAAAAAAAGAAAAATCTAAATTACCACAACCAAACTGCTTCACACACTTGAAGAAACATTTAAGACCAAATAGCTTTTGATTTGGATGGAGCCACATCTGCATGCTGGCTCCTAAATGATACATCATTGTTTTTTACATTTTTTGTTGTTTTTTTTTTTTAAACATTTTTAAACCTTTGTGAGGTTGTTTTCTTTTGCTCTTTTGCTCCCCCAGATCAGATCAGACCAGCCCTCTGGGCATCCTCCTGTATGAGTGTTGTGTCTGCGTTGGCCTCCACGATTAAAGAGGTCTCAGTTGGCGCTGACTGGCTCTTGTGTGTCATTTTCACTACTGTAGTCTGATTTGGGCTCGTCCTCAAAATCCTCGTACATGTCCATCTCATCCTCGCCATTGACCGGCTCGCTGTTGTTCGCCATGGTGCTGGGCTCTAGCTTCATGTTGTAGGTGCTCTGAATGACAGGAATGGATGGCTCGGGACTCGCCGAGGCACTCGAGCACTCTGATGTCATCTGAGGTGAGGGTGTGGTGGTCGCCATTGTGATGGCCCCAGGATACACCATACTGGCGCTGGTGGTGATGGGAATCTGTGGTGGCTGTCTGGACGTGGGAGAAAGAGATAAAATTAAGATTTATGACTAACTTTTAATACAAACCTGACCTTCAAAAATGGTGAAAGAACAGATGGAAGGAAAGCTGAAAGTGTTGCTGAAGGAGTGAGAGCTGCCGAGGGTAGTCTTCAGAAAAACTTTTCTTTTTTTTTTTTTTTTGTTGCTGCACTCAGACAGAGATGGTTGCATTAGGGGTTTCCCACAGCAGTCCGCTTTAAGCCAGCAGCTCTGTGAAAATGATTTGGGAAAAGAGAGGTTCTCCTGACAGCTCCCGTCTTGAGCTGTTCAGAAACACTGCCCAGTTTATTGGTGACATAAAACCAATACGTGGTTAGTGCTGCTCTTGTCTGCTGTTGCGCTGGATGATTGATACTCCAGCCGCTGAAGCTTATGACTGACATGGGAACACCTGGAGAAGGGCTCTCCTGCTAACCACACACAGTAAATTAAAGTGTTAAGCTTCAGACTGCTGCCCTCCAGGCTTCTGTAAGTCTATACCTACAGCTTATAGCCTGTAATAATGTCTGCACTTCATGCTCCATTTGCAGACTTCTTTTGTCCAAAATTATTAAATCACAGCTATCAAAAAACACTTGATTTTAATGTGCATGTCAGGCTCTTGTCTTAAAACCAATACAGTAGAGGTTAACTCAGTGCTCGCTTTGGGAAATGGTGCTTACATTTTATTGAGAACAAGCTCTAAGGAGGTGAAAAGCTACAGCCCAGTTGGTATAATTGTCTGTGTTTGTGTGGTTAGTTTGTGGGATTTGTGACTGCGCACCTACCCCACAGTGAAGAACTGCCTCATCTCTTGTCGCCGTGAGCGCATCATCTGCTTGTACTCTCCAATGCGGAGTTTTTTCCCGTCGATAATGCAGGTCCTCTTGGGCCGTGGCTTGTACTTGTAGTTTGGGTACTTCTCTAGGTGGAGCTTACTCAGCCGGGCCTGCTCCTCATAGTATGGCTGCTTGTCTTGGTTAGACATGGCCTTCCACCGAGAACCTACGCAACAAAGTAGATTCAGATTTCACTGTTTGAACACAAGCAGGAACAGAGCGCATTTTAATAATGGATAGTGGACATGAGTAATCTAGTCAGAGACCTTCTACTTCACTTTCTGTTATGAGAGTAATTCATGTACAAGCTCAAGCTGGGACACTGTGTAAAAAAACAGAATGCAGTCATTCGCAAATGAACTGTATTTACTGAAAACAGTTTTCACAAAGTGTTCCTGAACCTGAATCTCCTCTATACACTCATGTGTGAACCTCGCTTCATCCTCGCTTGTGAATGACTGCGCCTTTCAAGATGCCCCTTTCATACCCAATCATGATACTATCACCTGTTACCAATCAACCTGTTTACCTGTGGAATGTTCCAAACAGGTGTTTATGGAGCGTTCCACAACTTTCCCAGTCTGTTGTTGCTCTTGTACCAACCAAATGTGTTGCTGATATCCAATTCAGAATAAATATATATTAATAAATATTAATGAAGTTGATGATCTAAAACACTAAATATATTGGCTTTGTACTGTTTTCAGTTGAGTGCACATCAGAAAGGATTGGCAAAAGATCACATTGCGTTGTGTGTTTTACACAGCATCCCACCTTTTTTGAAATCAGGGATTTAAAATTTGCAGTTGAATTGCATTTAATCACCTGGGATCCAAACTTACTTTAACAATGGATTGCACTTCTTAACGGTGCATATGCACACTATCATGCTGTTTGACATGCTTTGATGTCAAACAGCAAGGAACAACAAGCTAGTGTTGTAAATACTGCAGCTCTGCGAAGTGTCCTACTAGGTACTGGATGACAGCACTTTTAACAGCTCTGATGTATGGACTCCAACACTGAGGGGACAAGACCCATTTAGCCTCTGTCATTTTTCATGACAAACACTTATGGTAGTGATGGGCTATAAATCTATTTGTATGCTGAGGTGACCCAATGCACAGTGGCCTATGAGATAACAAACCCTCCTCCTTTAGATTGTTGCTAATTTCTCAGATCAACTGTACTAACTGGAGAGCAATGAAGACATATCTAAATGTACAAAACTTAATGCTAAACTGGTGGCATGGGAACATATTTCTGTTCATTTTGTTTGCCAGTGACACAAGTGCAGATGCAAGTGATACTAATTTATTTAGCAGGGGTAATAAAGCACTGAAGCTCGTAGAGGTTCCAGTGACTGAGGAGAGTGATACATGGAAGTACTTGCTGGAATGACTTGTATTTGATTTAAAAGGTCTTACCCAAAATCTTGCTTATGTTGGAATTGTGCATGTCGGGGAAGGCCTGGAGGATCTTGCGCCGCTCGTCCTTGGCCCACACCATGAATGCATTCATTGGCCTTTTAATGTGGGGCTCGTTGTTGTTCCTTCCTCGGGCTTCCCTGAAGACTCGTGCTTCGGTGGATCCTGCGCCTCCTGTTGGCCAACAATAATAGGGTTGGGGTTTATCTGCAGAGCCATTTATTTCCTTGGACCCTGCATAGCCAGAGCAGAACAAGAAGAGAGAGCGAGGCAAGACATTGATTAAATGACGAGCCATGTTCAAACTCTCCTTCATCTACTGCCGGTACTGCCACCATCATCATGAACATTGTTTCTGATGAGTGCAGGAATAGAGACCCTTCTAAAGGGCGGTAGTCTTTCTATTGCGTGAAAAAACCTGACTTGACAGGCTGATAAATGTATGTGCCATAAAAGCAAATACAAAGTCAGTTGAAGGGAGAGCTATGCTCTTCAACTTACAGTATACTCAGGTCTATCCAAAATCAAAAGAGGAAGAAGACCTTGGACTCCAATGGCAGTTAAATATTTTGACTGCAAGTGTTCACACGTCTCTACTCAGCCACATACATTTCAATTTGACATTCATAGTGTCCATAAAAAGTGCAAGAATGCCAACATAAATAACAAATATGGGACTTGAGGCAGTCTCTAAAATTCATTCCTCTACTTCTTCTTTCTCACTCTTACTCAAGCACACACACAAACGCAAACACACACACAAACAAACTAGGCACACATTTGCGATGAGAGACTGTGCCGATTCTGCAAAGTGCTGTTTCTCAATCAGGGCATTCACAATCAGCATAAGAGAGTTTCTCTCAGTATTAAACTGTACATCAGACTGATAATGATTTCTGTTTGCATGCGCATTTGCTTCCTTTTATATGTAAGATGTGAAAGAATTAAATAAAAGCAGTATGAATATTTAAACAAACAAAAACATGTTGATAAACAAGGCTTGAAAAATAAGACAAAAAAAGCCTTCCATATGCTACGATACATCTTTAATGATCTCAAATCTGGAAAAGAAAGCTTGGGATGACTCATGCATATTTCATCATCCACATGTGAAGCCTTCTCATTAGACCATTCCACTAGCAGCCTTGGCACACGTTACCTGGGGTTTGATTTCTATTATTATTTCAGTTGATAAACAAAATCAAACTCTTAATGAGTAATGGAGGGCTGTGCAGAGACATTAATTCCAAATCCGCAGAAACCTCGCTCTGCTCTAATCACTGAAGATCCTGCTGCACCATTTTCAGCCTCAAGAGTTTGAGTGTCTTCACTTTGAAAAAGCGTGTCTTCTTTTCAGAAGTATTACAGAAGACAAGTAGTGAAGAGGCAGAATATGTAGTCTAACACACACACACACACACACACAGATGCTGTACTGAAGGAGCAGACAACCACCTCTAGTATAATAGAGATGTAGTTGTGGTGGAAGTTGGTTTTGGCTTGTGCCCACAGAGAATGTTTGAGGTCCAGCTGCCCACTAGGAAACCTGTTTCTCCCAGTACAAAGGCCCCACAAATCGATTTTCACCAGCTCATGTTTAACGGTCAAACAAGTCATGTTGATGATCCACAGAGGCTTGCCCTCACATTGTGACATTCTGTCTTCAGCAAATACACATTACAAAGAGGAAAAAAAGCACATATAAAAATAGATATATAAATATATCTCAATTTGGGGGGCAAGAAGAAAAAAGTTTATTACCTTTATTTATTTATTTACTATCCATAACTAGTCCAAAATTAGTCCTAGATTTTCCTAATTTTGTGTTTTCTCTCATATGATCTTCAGAGGCCTATAGAGAAAGCCTAATCTGAAAGGCTTTTTCAAACTGAGAGCACCATCTCTCGTTCTTTATGTTTGCCTCTGCCTCCTAGAATGCTTAAGGCCCCAAAGCCATCATGAATTCAGAAATAATACACTACCTTTGCTGAAACCGAACCACACAGTACGTTAATTTCATTTAGCATGCACTCACTGTACAGGATGAATTGATTTCACTTTGTTTGGTTTTGACAACCATGTTTATTGTGCAATGAAATGTGGTGTGGCGGAGGGCTGACAGTATCCATCAACGCGGGGCAATCTGCTGACTGCCGGGGCCAGATGAAGGTATTCATTAGCTCAGGAGCGCAGCGCTCACTCAGACACGACAGGCAGTGTCTGCGCCCCGGGATCGCTTGCTGTAATTTACGATGCCTCCCGTGCCATTACTCTATCACTGACACTGATTCAGCAATTTATATACTGGTGTGCATGCATATGGGCAGAGGTGAGCTTCTTATGGGGAGGGGGACAAAACAGCCGCCTGCCATCAGCTAGTGCCACATCCATAGTTAGCCAGGAAACCAGCCACGTGACTTGGTTCATTGGAGGGAAGCCAGATGAGGCATGGTTTTTTTGCTCACACGATGGCACATAGAAAAGCGCCTGTCTGCTCTGTCTGATGCCACTGAAAGCCGTTGAAAGGAACAAGAGTTACATCATCTTCACCTGTACTGAGGCAGTTTCTGTGGTCCTGGACTTGTAAAGGAAAAAGTGATGAAGGTATCAGGCTGACTCAGACCTACGGCTGCCTCTCTGGGAAACCAACGGCCTAACACACAGTTTGACCTTTGACCTGAGATGATATTAAGGGTCTTCACTGAAGTCTGTCGGATTAATGTACAAACTTTACAGGGGATTGGCTTAATATAATATAAGAGCATGCAAGGCTTCATGGGTAGATGAATTTGGTTCCTTATTCAGCCCCTGTAATATATATGACTTAATCAGAGGCATCCTGTGCATTAGCAGCCTGTCTCGCCAAATCCCTAGAAACTGCAACATGCAATTTACTGCAACATTGTTTCTGTCTTTTCATTGAAAATCCCGACACTGCTCTGACATTTTGCAAATGAGCACTAACTATTTTTTTTCCAGGAGGTGCAGGACATTTAGGAATCAGTTAGTTAGGTGTGTGATTGTGTAAATAAACACAGATGTTTAGCAGTGACAGGGGCAGGCCCCCTGGGTGGTAGCTGGGGAGGGAGCGAAACAGGGGGAGTGCCGCTTAATAGAATTTATTGTGATTCATGAGGCCCGCAGCTCAAGTGTGACAGAGCGATATGAGAATCCCCTTTTAATTTGTCTCTCCTGGAAACACTGCAGATGAGCAGCATGAATTACAGTGAGAAAGACTGATTGTGTGTGTGTCTATGGGGGAGGGCAGGGAGGTGGGGGGTGTATAAAAAATGGAGAAGGGAGCGCAGATAGGGATGAAGCAGAAAAAAGGGAGAGAAATGGATAGAATGCAGAGGCCCAAAAGCCTATCACACCTGTGAGCTGCAGGCTCAGACTCGACCATGCACCGAGCCAGAGGGTAGCACTGCCCCGGCCGTCCCCTCCCCCCTTGTCTCCTCCTTACTCATCTTTGTTCTGCGGGCAGACACATAATGTCACCCAGGAATCCGCTCAAGAAGATGAGCCTCAGTGAGCAGGCAACAATCACGCAAACCTGCCAAACCCTCCCTGTTGGGATCAAATCTAACACCTCTGACTGAAGGCATTTACTGCTGACAATAGAGCCTCTCCCTCAGAGCAGGATCAGGCTAGATTAATGTTTATGGACAGACAGGACACAGCGCTCAGTGCCCCTGTTCTAGCCTGAGCTCACAGCACACTAATTAAACCATTACAAATTACTAGTGATATAAGGCTTATTATAACATGTCAATCCTTTTTTTCTTTTCAAGTCAGGATAATTTGAGTTTTCTTTTGTGTGTGTGTGTGTGTGTGTGTGTGTGTGTGTGTGTGAGTGTGTGTGAGAGTGTGTGTGTGTGAGAGTGTCTGTTAGGGTGTGTGAGTGTACGCACATGGGAAGCTGGGAACAAACAGCCAGCCTGTTACAACATGCAGGCAATGACTTTTACTTTTGTCTTCTCTGTCCTCTGTATTTAGCCTATAAGTGGAGTCTAATCTTTTCAAACATGACAGCTTTGCACACGTAAAAAAGGAGATGCCAGCACACACACACATATATATATATACACACACACACAAACACAAATTTGTCCTATTGGGTGTACATTTGAATTTGCCAACTTCAAAACACAACTTCCTTATTGATCTTGTTGACCTTTGTTGCTATTGTTGTTGTGTCTTGTTGATAAATCATTATGCCTGAGCTTCGTCATCTCAGCCTTCTTCGAGGAAAACTCCTCAGCAATAAAAGCCAGAGCTCGATTCCCACGGCCTCACAGTGAAAGAAAAACAACAACAAAAACCTCTTCAAACAATCAACTTGTACAAACTTCATAACAGCTCCGAGCTACCGATGCTAAGAAACCCATCACCAATGATCTTCAACAACAATGCAACAGCACTGTTCTTCTCATCCTATTCCATGTGGACTTTGTTAGAGACACACTGCTCTGCTAAAGCCTCGTCTTTTCTCACTCTGTGGTTGATATTATCACGCTGGGCGTTTTAGATTAATTCTGTTTCCTGCCTCTACACATCTCTCAACAACCCCTTTGTTCTCTACGGACCCTCAGTGATGGGGGGCGGTTTAGACAAACACACAACCTCAGCTACACAGCAACTCCGTACTGCCATATGTGAATGAACAAAGGGCCTGGCTGGGCTGAAGGCCTTTGTGGTGTTTGGTAATGTGTTCATCAGAGTTTAAAAAGACCTAATGAGTTTGCGGCAGGTTCGTGCGTGTGGCTCGTGGCTTTGTAAAATGAAGGAAATCCTATCTATTTTCATTCCTTTGCTTCTTTTTCCCCCAAGTCGTTAAGACTGTGGTTGCTGCGTGCTTTGCAAATATTAGCACAAGCAACCTAAAGCTTTCTGTGAACTGCTGTGATGACAGAAGTCTGCTGTACACTGGGTCTACTCAATGTGGCTGCTCTGAAAGCTGCTACACACCAAGGGGCTTTCACACCCTATGTAAGGGTTGGGAGGTACACCCAGTAATTTTCCTTTTCAGGAAACAACCAAAGTATAAGCAGTGTGTGTTTCGTTTATGACTTAAGAATTACTGTTCAGTAAGCACTGATTTGGCAGATTTGCAGTTCAAAAGACATCCAGATGTCTGGGTTAAAACTGGGCTAAGTTTGGTTGAAAAGTAAACATTTTTTTAGATGTGTTGGTGACATATAACCGTTGTTTCAGAAGAATAAAATGAACATAAAGCAGACCCACTGTACATGTTGAAATATGGTCTTTTTAAATGCCATTTAAACAACTGTAATATGTAAGCTTCATATAACAAACTGTTTTTACGCAGACACCTGCATGACTTTTGACATGCAAATCAGCAAATATATGTTTTTAAAAATGATCTGCATTCAGATACTATATGTTTCTATATATCAAGGTATGCCAGCAAACCGAGTCTTGATTGGTTCAGAGAGTAGAAAATCCTCACAACAAGGATTTCGAAAGTAAACATGTCCTCAGAAGAGTAAACACTTTGTGGTTCACATCATAAAACCCTGCTTCACATCACTCAGCCGTATGTGTTTTCCTGTTGGTGAAGCTGAAAGAGACAGACAGATATATTTGTGGTGAAAGAGAAGAAATGGTAACTGTGTGTTTTGAGTTATGTGTACTGCCCTGGCTCCCAGCCATTTCCCCCTGGGAAGAGGACCTCTCTTCTCCTCTAACCTCTGCTTGCTCCTAATCCATAGCCCACTGGGAACACTGATGTGAGGCGTCTGGCACAAGCCTTTCCCTCGGCCCTGTGCAGGACTTAAAAGGACACAACTGCCCTGGTGCGCGCTCTGTTTCAGTCCTGACTCCACAGTAGCCACAGAGGGAAGGTTCCCACTGGGAGAACGAGCACTGGAAGCACATCTGTCCGAGGAGTCAGACGGGTGGGGATGGGATCTGCTGCTGTGGCTCACATGGGAAACATGTCAATGAATCCACTAAATGCACCTCTAATTGAAATCCTCAGGATTGGGTGTGATGTGAAACTCGACATGGATGGTAAACAAACATTTTTAAGGGAAGTGAAAACATTTTTTTTTATAAAAGTCTATGTGAACCAATTATACAGGAGCATTTCATGCTAAAACTGATGGGAAATGTGTCTAAGATGCTATTTAAAGATGTTGATGGGTTACATTGTCCTGAGAAATATCTATCCTTCTGCCTTGAGACTCTTTGAGGCATCAAAGATGAGTCAGAACCATTTTCCTCTTTGCTCTGGCTCTGAAGTGCCATGGAAACTGTTACAAATATTTATGTCAGACAAACATTTGTGCACTGAGGTACTCCTTGCTCCTGTGTAGGAGCCAGCACCACAAAGGGAGATGACGCTTTGTCACACTGATGCAAGCCGAATTTACACCCCTGTGCCCAGGACCTCAAACAAGCACAACAGCAACAGGAGCCGAGCTTGGAAAAAAGCCAGCTTTGTCCTCAGGCACCCTTGTCCTCCGCTCACCTACCTGTGAAAACCTCGGAGCCACGGCTCATTTCAAACGGCATTCACCCAACCCCCATTTCTTTACACACACGCACATGTTTCTGCATACACCCTCACAAACCACTCTGAGACACACGCAGAAGCAGGCCTTGTCAGCCAGCAAAAGTCCTTTTGCTTTCAAAGCACAGATGTAGTCTACAATGTATAAATAATCCACTCAGCAATATTATCGCTTTAGCACAGTAGCTTTTATGTTTCTTCATAACCTTTTGGATTATGAAGAAACTTAAAGCCACCTGATGCACGAGCAGCAAATTACAATTATGTGTGCAATAAACAAGAGAAACCCAAATATGGCCTTACCATCTAGATCCTCTGGCCTGGTGAGGTCAATGACTCGGTGGCTGAGCTTTCCTTCCTCACCCAGCTTGCCCAGGTGGTGCCCGATGCTCTCAAAATGTGCTCTCTCCTACAGGGAAATACAAACAGTCAGGTACACGAACTAGTACATATACACGCTTTTACAGTGATAGAATTGTAAAAAATAACCCCATCAGGAATCTGAAATTTTGAAAAGGAAAAAAAAAAGTGTCTGATAAATGGAGGTTCTTTTGAAGAGCTGCTCTTTTGACATGAGCTAGATGTAGCTTTTTCCTCTCTCATCTCTCTATTCAGCTGCTGCTATAATGGATGACAGGAGGCAGAGAGACAGTGAGGGCCAGGGGTGCTGTAAATAGATTTACAGAAGGATACTTTGTGATCCCAAGCACACAATGGGGCCGTGGCCCTCTTTGCAGTGCTCAGATTTTCCTCTGTAATCTTCTCCCTACATCCTCCCTTCCAGTCTACAGCGCCCAGAGCTCAGCGGCCATCATTTATTCAGAGTTCATGCTTTGGAGAACACACCGTGTTTTCCCGTTTGTCATGTCGCTTTGTGCTCAGATTAAACTTGGCATCATGTTGTACTTGACGCACAATGAAACCCTGTCATTCAGCGCTCCGTGACAATATTAAATGTCATGTCCGTGTGCATTTACAGAATAAAATAACAGCTTTCGGGGGGCCTCTGAATAGTTGCTGCACATTACACTTAATGTATTATGCAAGGGGAGAGTGCCGACTGCTGCTGGCTCCATTGTTGAATGACCTACTTCCTCAGTGAATACACAGGGCATTAGCAAAGGGCTGTCTTCCTCTCTAAAGACTCAACTAGGAGATGGACACTTTGACTCTGCATGATACAAATAATCTCTCCCCCCCTAGGTTTTGCCTGGATGACACTAAAAGCAGGCATGTTGCCACCATTCAGAAAAAAAGCATTTGTTTTACTCCCAGGGTGAGCATTCAATCTCTGCCAAAGATGTACAGTCTGCACTGACCTCTGCCACTTTCTTTTCTAAACATGCCTATCACATGCAGTCTGAACAGATACTCAGGTAGAGTCCCCACACAATACTAACAGCTCCCCTGCCACACACAACGACACCAACACACACATTAATCTTTTAGCCCCTTCTTTGTAATGCATTGTACCATTTTGTTGTTTCCTCACTTTTCCCCCACAGGGGAGTTTTGTTTACCACCAGCATGAGAAGGTGCTAAAAAATTAAGCAGACATAACTATTTAACTGACTATATATATATATATATATATATATATATATATATATATCTTGTTTCACCTGACAAATAAAATCATGTTGGCAACCATCAGTAATCACAGCACATTTAAAAGAACTAATTAAGAAATCTATCTGTCCACATTTTTTCCCCTTTGTATAACCTTTTTTTTCCCTTGAGGAAAAGATGACAAGATGAAGGATGAAGACAGTTCAAGTCCATTTGAGGCCTTTCACTGTATTTTGATTTTCCTCATGCTTTTATTTATTCAAGAACTATTCCTCAAAAGAAAGGCTGCGAGAAAGACATAAAGAGGACTGCAATTTACCATCATACTTGAAGAAGCAGTCATTATTTATGGCCAGCTGAGTGATTCTGGTATACAATTAACCACTACCTGCTTATGGCCTGTGATTAGAGCCTGTCTATCTGACGGCCCTTTGCTTACTTAAGTGTTTTCTAATTATGACATATGTGGTGGTCCCTGCTGGGCAAGAGGACGCTTTGTAAAGAGAAGACGGAGTGTGGTGCCTCTCTCGGTGTCACATTCTGCGTTAAGCAACACATGCGCGAGCAGGCGGGCACGCACGCGCACACCGAGCTGTATTCATCACCCAGCCACATTATTGCTCTTAATGAAAGAAGCTAGCAGCCCGATGACAAAGTGACTGATGTGCGATTAGCTGGATGGTGCAACGGTGCTGCTTCAGATGCTACTTGGACAGTCCACTAGGAAGACACAGCGTTCATGGGTACTGTACGTCTGTAATAAAGTAGTCATCTCGTCCCTCTTCTGCGCTCTGTTGGTCCCGCCTGATCAATCAAGTCCTTTTATAAACTCATGATCATTAAGCATCATGGTGGGCTGAGGAGGAGAGAGAGCAGGGGCCATCCGTCAATGAATTTCATTAATAACTAGCTCAGCGTTGAACTTCTTTCTCCACCGCACAAATCCAAATGATTACTGCACATCAGCACATTAGACAGCCGAGAATAAGACTGAATGAGGCCTTTGTTGGAGGATTCTTAGTTTCTCATAGCCAGACCTGTTTCCACAGCGCTGCGTCAGTGTAGGAGAAAAGTTGGGGTGAACCTATTATCATTCTGGTACTGGGGGGGAAAAAATGCTCTGGCTTGTTTGTATTTCTTTAAACGGATCACAATCATTTTGGGCAGCGCAAAGCCCAGGATGCAACAACAGTGCCCTGCAAAATAGTGTGTGTCTGTCAGGGTGTAACAGCTGCTCGCTTGTTTTTATAATACCGTTAGCGACCAGGTTAGGGTAACTTGCCATTTCAGCATAGATCTGTTTGTCGGTTGCTAGCTCAGTGGTTGCTTGTTATTTCCTGTAGCGACAGGGATTTTAAAAAAAGGTAACATGCAGACAGAGTAGGGCCTGCAGGCGTCCAGTGGCAGGCTTTTATCTGGTGAGTTAGACTCGAGGATTCTCTGAGGTTTCTTCACTTAATTTAACATAAAAACTATTGTGTGGTTTTTTTGTGGTTATGTGTAAAATATATGCATATCGTATACTTTGTACGAGCCAGCATTTTACATACTTGATATAAAGGGGTAGTTACAGTAAGTACTCCTCCCTTCCTTCTGTTAGCTATGTTAATTAATATCAGACTATCTGAGCAATATGGTACCACAAATTTTCATAAAATTTTATATACTGAGCTTAATATACTTATTGGTTATAAGTTTGGAGATTTATATCTGCGAATTAGAATTACAGTTGAAATTAGGGCCATAAATTATCTGCACAGCATCAGGGTTTTGTTTTAAGGCTTGAAAATGTTCAGTGAACTAATGCTTCTTTACTGCCCACGCATCAAGTGCTGTGATAAATTAATGGCACTTTTATTATTTTATAGTGTCATTAAATTTTTACTGATCACTCTGACACAGAGAAGTAGCAAAGGACATGCAGTATCCTGGGAAGCGGGCCATCCTGCCAGGGAAGGAGAGGGAGGATATGGCTGATATTAAAAAGGTGTTCATAATGTACAGTACACGGGGCTGATCAAAGACAAAGAACACAGAGGAGTCGTGCAGCTGTGAGGAGGTAAAGATAAAGAGACAGGAAACAAAAGATGTAACAGTACACATTATTCTCCTCCCACTCTTACCACGACCGCTGGCAGGCAACCGGTCCCTCCCTCAAATGACTTCAGCATGCAGCTCTCCACCCCACAACTAAAATTATAGCAATGCACTCCGAGCTGTAGTGGAAAACTGCCACCCACAATAATCTCATCTGCCCTGCCTGTGCAGTCTGTTGTCTTTAAAGTTTGGTAGCGGATGCCTTTTGTTCAGTTGCACATGGCTGCCCAGTGAAGCCACGAGCCAGCCCAGTGAAGTCGTGAGTCACTCGGGAAGAGAGCGTAGTAGAGAGAGGCTAGATAGTGGAGTCTGTGCAACTTCTTGGGCGAGGGAACCCAAAAGAGCCCTTGTCAATGCTGTAAAGAGAGCTTTAATCTGGCCAGCCACAGAACATGTGCCGGAGGCCTGCTGCTCTGCCCACAGGGTGTATTCTGGGCAAAGGCGGGTGGCGGACGGCCCTGTGCATTGTGCCTACTCCTGCCCTATATTTAAGAAACACATTGCCAATCCTAACACTCCTTCACTCTCTCCTTTGTAAATAGCTCCAGGCTATAAGGCAAAGACATATGGCCTGAGATTGTTCAAATAGAGATGAAAGAAAAATAAGCAGGAGAGTAAGGTAGACTGTGGTGCGGATCAGCGTGCAGTTTTTTCCGAGTTGTCTCAGTTTGTTGGGTCAGGTTTTGACATTAAATGAAAACTGTCTTAATCTAAATGATGAGGTTTTGTGTGAAAAACTGTGCTGTTTTTCTTTGCGAAGAGAGGCTTCACTGCACCAGGCAATAGTCATGGCAGAGAGGTTTGGACATATCTTTTTCTCAGTGCTATATCTCGTTAATACCTTGATGAAAATGGACAAACTAGGCCTTGTTGCATATTACAGTTCTAGACTGTGGGCCTGGTCCAAAACATGCATTATTTTAGTTTTTATTTCTGTCCTAATTTATCATTAAAAAAATATTTGTTATAATCGCTATTAATTAACTGATTCTGCTTTTCCTTTTGCATTTGATTTTGAGAACAATCTGATCAGACTCCATGCTAAAAAAGCAATAAGTAAACCAGATGATACAAGCCAGTATATTTGCTTGCCAAATTATTTTGACGACAGAATGATTGTTTAAGGAGAAAACTGCTTCATTTCATTGAGGCATCTGGCAGGCATGACACATTTTATTCCTTTCAGAAGTTACCAGTTGCCAACTTAAAGTCATATTATAGTCTGGTTATTTTTTGGCCTTATATGTATGTACTGTATATACAGTAAATGACATGTTTAGCCCTTTCTGCTTTACCTTCCAAGATCTCTAAACTATTGGTAGAGTCTCTGATCGCACATGTTTAAAATTTTCATCATTGGAAGCTGTAACAGCTGCAGGACCCTAAATAGCCACTTATGTTTGATAATGCCTCTGGTTATATCACGCACCTGGTATGTGGCAAGTTGAAGGCAGTGGGTCTCTGACCACAATACAGGGCTTTGTGTATCAAGTGTCAGTCATCGCTGTGGTCTGTGGCCCTCAGAGTCTTCTCTCCGAGGGTCTCAGACTAAACCCCTCAACAATCTGCCCCAGCCCTGATGGAGACAACCACTGCACTTTAACATGGCTGCAGCTCCTCACAGCTCAGCGCCTCATCTGTTTTGTATTTTTATTGTAACCAGTTGCAATGTTATTTATAAGTCTGCAGCTTTCCAGTAGTTTTTGCTAGTTTTGAGCCATTTAAATGTTAAGTACATCCAGCCATGCGGTAAACCCACAGTTCCTTTCATGCAGACTGTTGCTCTCTTTTTATCCCGAGCTCTCCCTTTGCTAAGGCTAATGCAGGCAGCAGCAGAATCAACAGTAGCAGCCACAAAAGGCTGGCATCTGTTCTATAGTAGTCGTCCTGAACATCACACAGAGCTGAGATGGCCTGCTATTCCAGTCCCATTTGCACTGCCAGAGCATCACCTCATTTGTTTAAAACAGAGGAAGGAAAGGCCTTTAATTAAATTAAGGAGGTTAGACTATATCCAAAAAATGGCGAGGTAACCCTACTCTGGGCTGTGTGCCAATTGAATGTTTATTGTTTGTTTTTAATAAAAGGATATGCTGTCATTATTCAAGATGATTTATTTCTGTTGGAGGGAAAACGAGTCAAACCCACAAAATGTGACCCTTCAGTGCCAGTTTGAAACGTGCATTTAGTCTAAACAAATCAATTTCTTTCACATGTTGGTGTGTCCACTTTGGGACATTTTGTGAACATTGTGTCAAATGCAAAATGTCTCTTTAGTTAGATTCAAATGTGCTGAAAATGTCAGAATTTTAGGAACAGTAATACATTCCTTAAATTGGTAATGGTAATACATAACCATCCCAGCACTGTGACACACTTCTGACACAGTGCTCAGTTATTGCTCTATGTTATGTTCTTCTCCACTCCAATGCTGAGATCATTTGTGTTGGCATCATGTACTTTTACGGGCTTCCAGTCCTCAATGATCCAGAACTGTTCACTGGTTCCTCCAGGGAATGTTAAGTTGGGCTGCAATCTAGTGCCTTATCAGACCCTCCAGGATGCAAACAGCAGGATATTAGAAAGTGCAGGCTTCCCAAAGCCCCTTTCACATACGGACAAAACCTCACGACTTGTTGGACATTGGAGCCATTATGTGTCGACTGCAACAATGCCATAGACTATAAATAGGCCCTTTGTGGCCTTTTCTTTTCCTCATCCTTTGTTGTATGTGCCTTGTGGTGAGTGCGGTATCACAGGTCTTAGCTACCACGGCCAGCAGCATTTCTCTACAACAGGCCAGAAATTCACCATGTAAAGTGACAACTGTAGGAAATAATAGAGCTACCACCGCCAAATGACCCCACCAAGATGCAGTGTTGATGTCTTTCTGGGGGAGAGGCAAGACAGAGCAAAAGACCTGACCTGGGAAAGGAGCCCGCAGACTCACACACACATGCACTGGCGCATATTATCCAGAGTCATACATTATTTTTATTCTTTTGGCAAACAGGAACAATTGGACAAAGCATTAATGTAAGCAATCTTCACAATAGCACTTGCTGGCTACAGCCAGTGTCTGGGAGCTGAGCATAATCTAATTTGGATGGGCAAACCCTTGTATGCCAAGGATTTACATTGCAGCCAAAACGCCTTGGTTTGCAATTTCCAAGACAGCAGTCGAAAAGGAGCAGAAAATTGCTTCCAGGGCTGCAGACCAGACAAGATTATATTCAAAGTCTTTGTGAGGGCTTTGCCTGAATAGAACCCTGGCATCACATACACACACACACATATGCGTGCACATGTATGCACGCACACACACAAAATCACACACGCACACAGGAGGGAGGAGTATAACCACTATAACCAATAGGTTAGGAGTCTGGATTTTGTGGAGCACCAGTGTAAGCTCCATTTGAATATTTACAGGATGAGCTTGGGGACACGGGAAATGGACAATTGTAGTCATCAATACTGAGGAGAGGAGGTGTTGCAGGGCAGAAAAGGGCAGTTCAATAGGTTAATACACTGGCCTTTCACCTTTTGATTCCAGTTAGGGACATGTCAGCAGAGGAATATATTTTATCTCACACAACCTCCAGGGCATCACATATGCATCGTCTGTCGGAACTGAAGTGAGAGAAATTGATGCATCATTGTAGATATCAGTCATACCCAACTATGCAGAGTTAGACAACAAGGCTTGGCCAATGGCCCAGAGCCAATAAACTGCAGATTTGGGCCAGATGACTAGTCAGTCAGTGGCCCAAAACGTGATAAGACTGGTATCTCTTCTTCTTTGCTTGGCCTGTGGTGTGTTATCTTCTAACCAGTCGCATTGGACCTCGATCATGGGCCTGTTAATATGTGTGTGCAAGACAGATGAAGGCTGAAAGATTTGACTAGCATTGTACTATCTAAACAGTTTCTCAATAAGAGGAATTAAAGGTAGAGGCAAGGCAGCTATTTGGCTACGCCTGGCCAGTTCTGAGTTGACGAGTAAGAATACGTAGCAACGATTTGTGAGTTATTTGATTTTAAGCTCTGGCGTTTGCTGTTTGCTTTTTCCATGTTATGTCTGGTTACATTTTCAGTAAAGCGTGGATATGAGAGACGATAAGTTGTCTGAATACATTGAGGACAACTGTACCTTGGGTACAGTTTGTCATTTATTTAGTTCATTTTAAAAAATCTGCTTTTGTGGACTTTTGTGAACAAGTCATATAAATACATTGCTTAAATTTCCTCTGAAAATTATTATCTTTGTCTGCTGAGCCAATGAATATTTAAAGTAATCTTAAAGTACTCCATCTCTGATCTACTGGCCATATATTCCAGTAAGCCATAAATGTTGATGACACGATGGTAACATGGTTGAGTCTCTGCACGTTGAGTAGAAACATACGGAAACAGATACTTGATATTTATTCACCCATGACCCTGAAAAACAGCATGTCCAGATATAGCTTCAGTGCATAATAGAGGGAAACAATTCAAATGGTTACAAATGGATTCAGATGTACTGTATTTGACTCTAGGCACATTCTAGGTAAAAGCTTCCACTGGGTGAGGAGCAGATAGTAAATAATGGAACAAAGTAATTGCCCTCTGCAGACAATAATACCTTTAGATAAATATTTCAAAAAGGTAAATTGCAGAAGGGTTGTAAAAGGTTTTATTGTGCTGATGGGATATAGTAAAAACAGACAAATAAAAAGACAAGCAAGAAAATCCGCTCCTGTAAAGCATGAATATTTTACATGTCCTCAGGTTAAAGGCTTGTATACTGTACAGAGTCTGGTCTCCACCATGTTCTCCTAGGTCAATGGCCATGGAGGAAAAGAGAGAGCGCGAGAGTCATAGTGATAAAGGTTAGGGAGGAATGCATTGTACTGTTCAGACACACTTTGTATGAAAAGATGAATTGATCCATCTGTAAGCAGCACTTAGACCCACTCCTCTGCCCGGTCATTACAGTGGGATAAATCAATATTTAATATCCCTCTCTAACAGCCACACTGGATGATCTTAACCTCTCCTTAATCCCATTTATGTTACCTTTCCAGAATCTTCTTCATGTAAGCTCTCACTATGATAAACTTCCAAACAAGAGACTGGGAGGGGAGCTATTAAAGACCACACCATATTTATGTCAGGTGAGGCGCTTTCGTGAAATATTAATATTCTGAAACTGACCAAAGTGAAAGCTTTTATCTGGGGCGTTCAAACCTTTCTAGTTCGTTGGCTTGTATCAGCAAAAGACTCTCTCTCCTCCTCTCTCATTTCACCGCTGAATTACAGCCTACTGTTCTTTATTGCCGCAGAAGGATGAAGATGATGGGGCAATTCTTTTAGCTGACTTGATAAAGCGTGCCTCTCATTTCACACCATCCTAATAGGGCCAATGTCACTGAAACTAAGAGGTGACAATATCTCACAGTGATTTGCACGTACCAGGGAATCGAGCACGAGCTCGGTTAAGGTGTCATTCAACAAGGCAATAAATGATGTTGCAATGAAAACAGAAGCATGTTACCTGAGGTGATTATTACTACTTTCAATTATTGATATTAGTTGGCCTTTGCGAGAAGCACACATACCTGTGTGTGTTGCTTAAATGACTACAAATGCAATACAACAAATACATTTCCCACCTGAAATTCAGCTCTAATTATTATTTGGTGTTTTGTTTTTGTGTCGTCAATACTATGATCCTATTAGTGTACCCATTGCTTAAATAATATTTCCATTTTTGGGCTTTTTATCAGTACCTCACATTCACTAACTCAGCACACACACACACACACTCACTGACTCTGTTTCTCCCCCTTCTCTGAAAAACACTCTCTCTCCACTCAGGTGGCAAATGCGGACAAAAGGTAGATTACAGGTGAGGAGTGACTGACTATTTCAAGATCCCTTTAGAAAAAAATGAGAAAAACAACAAAAAGGAAAAGTTCTCTCCTCCTCTGAGATGATTGCTTTTGCGTAGGTCGTCCCAAATTTGGAGGAAACATAACTTAATCCTACAAAAGACTAAGCAGGGAGTTAAAAAAAAGCGTTAAGCTCTACCTGCTACGGACAATGTAGCTGTAGGTGTGTGCCGCTTGTTGAAAATGGCTCTTTGCAGCCATTGTTCAGTTACTGCTTTCATGTCGTGGCACATTCGGCTGCTTGGTTGACTACAGGCCCACCTTAGTTAGTGAGGCAGCTGCACCAGCTCCTGTGACTGAAAAACGGGTGCTTGCATACTCTTGCTAAAAGCTTCACATACCACGTTGTTACTAAACAAAGGAAGCAAGAACAGGGCGGAAAAAGCTTACGGCTGAATTTTGTGCAGGATGCTGTGCCTGTTTGGTTTAGATTTAGGGAAGAATCTTGACATGGTACATTTATGACAGCTTGTCAGTACAAGCATCAGATTATTGATTGATTATTGTACAGATGTTTTTGTTCTAGTTAGCAAAGACTAAGAGCAGGGGAGGCTCTGTCTCTGTCCTCTCTCTGGGCTGCACCAATTTATTTGCTTCACTTCAGTAAGAGCATCGCTGATTGCCACCTGCGTAGACAGTGATCTTTTCCAAACACCAAATTAGAGGGAAATCAAAATAGATATTCATTGACTTTTTTACATATACATTGACCTAGTTGAGGCTGTTGGTTGAAAGTGTCAGGTGCTGAAATATTAATGAGCATCGCTCCCAGTTCCTGCCTGCTCCTCACAGCCAACTGGCAACATGGCATCAAGCTGAAGAGAGGAGGACAGCTTTTTTCTCTCCTTGATTGACTCATCGATTGAAGATATTTTTAAAGGGAATCCCTGGGAGTGTGTGTGCTCCTGGTACAAAGCAGCCCCATCCCATGTCAGGGGACGGAGAGGGCTGCAAGTCTGCTTTAATTGGGCAGAGACTTCAGAGTCTTCTTAACCCACACCGGGCACCGCCATGGCCTGTCACGGCCCTCACACCAACATCAACAACACCGAGCCCTCTAAAACACGCACACACACAAACATATTCGTACAAATTTGAGTAAACACACATGTACACACTGAACTATGCCAGCTCTTATCAATACTACCACCCTGGAAATGGATTAAAGAAAAAATATTAGTCTTAAGAATGACTGCTATATCAAAAACACTGCGTTCTACTTTCATTAATAGTTTCTTTGCTCCACTACTTGCAGGGAGAGCTGAGCAATCTTTGTGGTCAACTTTTTCTTTTTTTTTTGCTTTATGGAAAAAGCTTGCAATGGAGAAGACCTGAATCAGGGATAAAACAGAGACAGACTTCATGATAGCAGTCCTAACCTTGTCAACTCTGCAGTTGTTGAGGCCCACTGAACTGAGGGCAGACAGCTTCGCCTCCATGCCCTGCTGGTGATGTTGCAGCTGTTCCCTCTGGATCTGCTCCCTCATTTTCCGAGCTTCCTGGATGGCCTTCATCACTGTGTCCTGGTCCCCGAACAACGCGGTAGAGTTTAGGCTGGACAGAATATCTGTGCGCACACACACATAGTGGATTTTGGACAGCAAAATTAGCCTACTAGAACACACTCTGCCAAAAAAGAAGCAAAACAACTTCTCACAACATCCTGACAGTGGCGTTGCTTTGAGATGTTAAGTACTAAAGCCTTGCAGTGAGGTCTCCCTGGATGTGAGCGCACCATAAATGTGTGTTTGAACAGCCAAAATCTCTGTGTGTGTGGGATGTGAAGTGGAGACGCTCTGAGGTCTTACCCAGAGACGAGCCCCGGCCCAGGCCTCCGACTGGGCTGGGGATGCCACCCTTGCTGAGGAGACTGTTGGGGCTGCTTTTACTGCCCAGGAACAGGTTTTGTGTCGGAGATGTGGGCGATTTGACCAGGTCTGTCGTCTTTGGCCGGGCAGACAGGTTGAGCGGCTGTGTTCCCTCCTCCTACGGCAGCAGAGAGAGAAGAGTATGAGAGAAGGCAGATGTGAATAGGTGCCCCCCCCCGCCTCCATTTTCAAGGGGGGCTCAGGATTCTCAGACAGCACAGTTCTCCTCTGTTCCCTGTTAATTATAGGATCCCTGTCTTGACCCACACCTCCTCCCTGGTTCTTCCTTCTCTTTGCTTATTTCCCTCTCTCCTCTCCTCTCCTCCTCATCCATCCTTCCTTAGGAGCTGTGCCACTGTGATCTTCCTCACAGTTGCTCAGTGCCTTTGTTCACACTAATTAAAGCAGATTCTGTCTCTCTGTACATCTTCATCTGTTCTCCCTCTCCTCCTCCCTGCTCTCTGTGTCTGCACTCTGGTTCGAAGAATAAATAATGACCAGATAACGGCAGTGGCAATGATCAAAGACAGCTGCTCCATTCATCAGATGTCGACTTATATTATCTACTTCATTAACTTGTTTTGTAATTTCTTTCCTCGTTTGTGCATCCTTGGTTTTATCACATGCTTTAATATTGCTATTCCTGAAAAAATATGATATGATATGAAAACGCCCTAAATAGTGTACAACCCTGATTCCAAAAGACTTGTGACACTGTGTAAAACATAAAACAGAATGTGATAATTTGCTACTCCTTTTGACCATTTTGATATACTCAATTGAAAACAGTACAAAGACAATAGATGTAATGTTTTACTTTATCAACTTCATTGATTTTTGTAAATATATGCTTAATCTGCACTTAATGCCAGCAACATGTTTTGAACAAGTTGGGACAGGAGCAACAAAAGACTGGGAAAGTTGTGGAATGCTCCAAAAACACCTGTTTGGAACATTTCACAGGTAAACAGGTTGATTGGTAACAGGTGATAGTATCATGATTGGGTATGAAAGGGGCATCCTGGAAAGCCTCAGTTGGTCACAAGTGAGGTTCACCACTTTGTGAAACACGTGATTTTCTAAAGAATATTACTACATGGGCTTGGGAACACTTCGTAAAACTGTCGTCAGTACACACGGTTTCTTTGCAAATGATTGCATTCTGCTTTTATTTACATTTAACTGACTTTTTGGAGTTGGTTTGTTGTTCTGAGATGAGGTCAGAGGAGAATACCTGCATTTTGTGCTGTGTTTGCTGAAGGCCAGTCGCAGCTTTTAGAACAGTTACTGATGAGAGATAAAAAGGACAATTTTTCAAAGTGTAACCCTCAGCAGCTTGTCTACTGGGACCAAATATTATTTTATCTGTGGGTACCTGTACACAAACAATAGGAGGCACAGGCCAGATATTTTAGAGCTTGCTCTCTTGCTGGAAATAGTTTAAAACTCTTGAACTCTTAAGAGTACAAATAACAGTCCGTGCAAAGTTGACAGTGGCTTTGCTAAAACCTTTTTATTTTCCCCAATATTAAAGTAAATGTAAAATAGCACATTTACAGAAATTACAATTAAACCGTAAAGTAATATATCTAAAATAATTGAATATTTGATCACCTTAAATATATAAAAGCACCCGCATCCCAGAGAAAGAGAAATGTCACTGATTCCTGGCCCTGTGTGTACAGCAGTCTTTTACATCAGATTGGGACATGTTGTCGTTAACAGTCTTTTTCAAAGCCCAAGTGTCTCCTTGTCCAAACATATGGCCCAAGCATACACTGCCCCAAGGCCTTGTTATTGCTGTGCCAATAACAGTTTGTCATGCAGTGAAGCTGAAAGCAGACAAACAAAACTAAAGGCAATCTGATTCCACTGGACTGAGAATACAGATGAGAGGACGCCAGGATGTGTTTGCTTTCCCTTTCATGTATGATTCATTTCATTGAAAGTCTTTAATTTTCTGATATTTGTCAATATTTGAAATATTTTGACTAGAATTAGTGTTGTATTAATAATGGCCTAACTGGCATCCACCTAATCTGATAAATGGAGAATTGCATTAACGTGATGAAATGACAGTGTTGAGTCAGTTAAATGGCAATCTTTCAATGGAAATCCCAGGAGGCAGGAGACCTGAAGGATTGCGTGTGCGTGTGAGTGTGTGCGTGCGTGCATGTGTGTGTGAGAGAGGAGAGCGGTGAAAGCCAAAGTGGCTTCCGAACATTTCAAGACATGATTTATGGTCTTTCTCCATTGTGATATTATTAAGCTAAACTACTCCAAATGGGCATATGTTTCTGATTATGGCCTTAGTGAGTGGAGATGATGTATATGGCCTTTCTTCTGCATGGAGGTCTCGTGGAGGCATGCCATACAGCAGCAGAAGACACACATCCTGCATTTGGTTTGTTTACAAGGCAGAAAAGGTCATCAATCCCGCTCTTTGCTTTGCTTTTGTCAGCATTTGTATAGTGCCGTTGTAATGGTTTTATTCCATTTCAGTTACAAAAAAGGAAGAAAAGAAACTTTTCATTGTGAAAAAAAAATTAGAAACCATGTGCTCCACAAATTACTGGCTTGGAGCAGCCATAGCCATAGCAACTATGTCCACAGAGTTCTGGTTAAGAGAGAGAGGGCCTTGTTAAAGCCCCACAGATTGATGGCCTGTTAGAGGCTGGGCTCACCACCGTCCAGCTGTAACACTGAAACGGTGAATAGTGTCAATGCTATTTTATTCAGACAACACCAGCTAGGCTAGGTTAGGTCAAGTACCACTCAAGGCCTGGGCTGGTGGCTAGGCAGGTTGAAGGAGTTAAGGGTTGTACCTTGACTTGAGTGATGGGGCTGGAGGAACTCTTGTCATTTTTCAGAGAGGAGGGAGAGATGGGCCCACTAGTATTGAGGGCCTGGGGGAGTGGAGGCATCTTGGCTCCAGGAGAGACCTGCATGCTGGCAAGCTGGGCAGCATACAGTTGCTGTAGGGAGGTGGAGAAACCCGCAAGGCGTTAACATCCAAATCCAGCAAACATTCAGAGTTTTATATTCTGTCTTTTCCTCTCTCTGCTTCTGTGTCGGCCTTCATCTCCCTCTCTCTCTCTCTCTTTTACGTCTTTCCTCTCTTTCCATGAGGCTGGCAGAGAACCTCCATCAAAGGTCTTAACTGTATTTCAAAGGCTGAACCCAGAGAGAGACAGCAGTCTTAAAAACCACACAGAGATGGCTTTCATTCAAAATACTTGGAGCCCCTATTTTCCACTCATCACAGAGAAAAGTTTGCCGACTGGATGCAAGTGTGTTAGCAAAGATCTCTCATTTCTCTAGATCTACACAGCTTCCTATTGAAGTTTCTGGTCTGTGATTTGTCTCCATGCAGCCATGTGAGACTGTCCCATTCCACAATGTTCGAAACCCAACCTCAGTTGGATTGCCATCACAGAATATGTTAAACACATGCATTATTAAGGCTCAGAAACCTGCACAGAGAAAACTGATGTAATCACTGTTATTTTCCTTGGCGTTAAATCAGTAAGATGTCCAACCATTGGTGACATTGCCACACAAGAGGCTGGTTTAAATGACTGGCAAAGCACTCCATAACAGTTGTGCCTGTAACAGGGTTGAACTCTGGAAGCTCAATTTACATTTCCACCACTGGGCTGATTATGTGGCATATACTAGAAAGGCTGGTTAAAGACGTTGATATGAGGGTTTGGAAATATTCTTTTAAAATCTGGTGAGCCACAGGCTGCTAATTGTCTGTTGGATCACTTATCTGACATAATCATTTATCCTGTATCAAGTTATAATTTAATGTCTTGACATTAAGTTGTGCACCATTTTTTTTCTATCATTAAAACCTGAAACAAATAATTCCAGACTGATTTGATGATTGTTTCTATGCTTGTTTTTTGTGCCTACAGAGGCCAGCGCTCGCACACTGCTGCGACTTCTTTCCGCCCCAGGTCTGTATTGATTGGCCACCAGGTAAGTGATGAAATTGGCTTTTGTCTCCAGCTGTAAATGGCAGGGGTCTGTCAAATAGAGCTACTGTCTGAGAAATAGTGTTACTCCATGTAGCCTTAGACCTCACTTCATCGCACAGATAGCACTCCTTAACTCCCCCACTGGCCTGCTATCCTCAGACTAGGTAAACCTTATGTTTTTTTTGTGTTATTCAGTCAGATGGTGCTGCCAGGGAGAATCTAATTTCTCTTCCTCTTGCCAATCAGCAAACCCTGTCTCATTTCCTGGTTTGACTGGCCACATACAGACTGCATTTGTGTGGATGGGGAAAAAGCGACCCAGCCCCGCTGCCCTCACCTTCGGCGGTGTAAATGCAGACCAAAGCCAAACAAAGCCCTTTATGTCCATGCACATATCTCCAGATACAAACACATATGTGCTCCTGTAAGAAACTTTATCGCTGCCACATAAGCGGCAGTACAAAAGGGCCATTCTTCCAGGGGACCTGGGGATAACAACAGCACATGGGCAGCGGAAATGACAGACTGATTATGTTCCCACAATGATAGCACTGCCCCCACCTCCCTCACAAGCAGCCTTTTGTCTCTGACAGGAATGGACAGAAGAGTGGACCCAACTCTATTTTCTTCTCATCTGAGCTTGACTTCGTTAATGTCAGCGGTAAAGGCATTCTGTGTGTCTTGTGTGTGAGGGAAGTTGGAAAGAAAGAGAGAGAAAAACAGTGGCAGGGAGAGAGAGAGAGAGAGAGGGGAGTCTCCATTCACTGCATGTCACTCCAGGCTATACACAAGTCTTAGTAGAGGAGCCAAAGTGGAGTCTGTTGGACAGATGTTTGCTAACAGGCCTGTCGACGGGCATGTCCCTGACCTTGAGTGGGAAGAATTTTATTGTCCCGGAAAAACAGCACAATTAGACTTTGCTCCAAATTACACGCAGTCAGGGTCCCCCTTTTCAGCACTGATTAGCAGGTCAGTGCCATGGGGTGAGAAGCAGTGGTTACCTTTGTAACCAGGAACCCCTGGAACCCTAAAGCCAAAGAACAATAAATACAATCAGGAGTAAAGACGGATGAAAGGTGCGTCAAACTGCCATATACTGCTCAAGAACAGATATGGAATGCCTCAGTGTTCAATGTGTGTAGTCCAGAGGCTTTTCCCTCTGCATTAACTTGAACATCGAAACTAAATTAACAATGGATTGCAAAATTATTGTTTGACACCAAGCGTATTCTTAAATTAGAGATGACGACCTCATGAAACAGCTCAGGATATTGACAGTATAAAGGGCATGCTGGTGCTAAAGGCTGAGGGATGATGCATTCTGCCAAGGCTGGTCTCCCATAAGCAGAGGACATCTGCCTGCTATCTTCTGTTGACTCTCTCACATCTAACAGGTCCCTTGTTCATATCTGCTTGCCAGGTGGGGGCAGCAAAAGGTTCATGGTATTTAGGGTTGAGCTGAAAGTCTGTACCCCAACTCCGGAGTATGGAGGAGCAGGCGAAAGCCAAGTATAGTTCGGGACCCTTCTGTGTCCTTTATCTCTTCTTTATTCCCCTCTACACTCTTAATGCTTGTTGTTTTGCTTTATTTGATTAGAGAAACATATATGTCCTCTAGGACACATACAATACTTCCATTCCTATACTTCCAAGCAATAGAGCAGCACACTAAAGCAAGCTTGAATGATGGTAGAAAATGGTAAATTGAGCATAATAGCTGATGGGATTGCAGTGTGGGTGTCAAAAGAGAAGTATGTGTGTGTTTTCTGTTAGTTTGAAGGCCATTTTCTATTATCAAACCTGTGCACCTGTAACTTTATAATATTACAATATATTATGTGTTCATTTTTCTGTGTTCTCTGTGCTTTGAAAGGTTTTGCCTTTTACCTGAAAATGTCATTATTTCTTGACACAGAAGCAACACACATAAATGAGGAGACACACAAACACAAAATCTAAGGTCTTCCTTCTGACCCCATCAGTCCCGTTTCCCAGTAGAGCAGAGCAGCTCTCAGCAAGCATGGATTCAAAGTGAGTGCAGCACGCCCAAGGTCAGCCTGTTAGCCTCTGGTAATTAAAAACAAGCCCTCTGGAGGCAGCAGAGGTTAAACGGGGAGGTTCACTTTTCTGCCTGCGACATTAAACTGAGATTACACACTCTGCTGATGATGTTAGACATCTCAGAAGTATGATTTGCAATTAAAATAGGCAGTCTCTATTTGTTTAGTAAAACAACAAAGCTGATACTATAGCTCAATATACTATATAATCAATTGTGGAAAAAGATCATAGCTCAAAGCTCATAACTTCCACCAAGGCTTTTTTTTCCTTCTGTAGAGAAAATAAAACTTTCTGAGGAAAAACAAATATGCATCTTGTTTTTCCTAAAGAAAGGCAGAGTCGCATCATGGCAATACATGCTGGAAAATACAGTGACAGATATTTGTCACATTTCTTGCTGCCAGCGATGACGGTGCATTGCACATTTATGACTGCAGCCTGCAAAAATCTAAAAATAAAGACAGAACAAATTTGCTGAAAACCAAAACAATTCCTGATACATTACCATAAAATCCTCTGCATTTTCCATGAGGTGAGGATCATCAGATGATTGCCACACTCTCTTTTAATCGCACTCTTTGTGTGTGAGTGTGTCTGTTTGTCTGTCTGTCAATGTCTCATTCACCTCTGCCTGGCCTGGGTGCTGAGCACTGGGCTGGATATGAGGGCATTAACTGTGCTTCAGTGCACCACACCATTTAAAAGGCAGCGCAGCGCCAGCCCCGTTTGCCACAAGGCTTGTACAGGCTCATTGCCCAGGGCGACCAGGCAGGCTGACCCAGGCTAAGCCCAGATGTCAGGAGTGGAGGAAGGCGTCCTGGTGCACTGTGCCGTTGCTTTCCAGTATGGCCCAACATCTGTCTCATCTGCTGGCACCCAACCTGCTCTGCTCTAACCCCTCCCCTTGCCTATCTCTATCTTACATCTGCAGTATATATATTTAAGTTCTTCTCTATCTGTGTCTCTCTCTGGCACATACACACACAAACACAGTCCCTCTTGTGTGGGTGTGAGCGTGTGTGTGGGTTCTACAGGCCCAGGGGCCCCAGAGCCAGCCCTCCCATTCAGTGCAGCTCACTGCATTATCCACTCTATCTGTCCATCTGTCCCTCTGTTCACCACTGCCTCTATCCAGCTGCTCACCTAGCCGTCCTATTAGCCAGCCTTCCACACACACAGCTAGCATTGCTGCACTGCTCTGGGTTACCTTCAAAGACTGAGCTCCTCTGCTCATAAACACAGAAACAGCTGCTCTCTACAGTATGTCTGTTCTCTCCCTTCTCCCCCCACTTCTCTCCCTCTCTTTCAAAGTCAAAAGTGCTTCACTTGTTAATGATGGAAGCCGTTTCTTCACATCTGTACTACACAGGCATTTACATTCAAACAAAAGATAATGTGCGGTTTGCGGCTCTCCTACTTTCTTCCTGTTTGTCCCTGACTGTGTAGCACTCTTTCTTATCACTCCAGTCGTCTCAGCCTCTGAGTACTCCTTCAGATGTGTCTGTCTGCTCGAGATCTGTTCCGGGTTTGTTGCTGAGCATGTGGGCTGCTTTTCATCTTTACAGTGGGAGCATGAGCTGAGGCTGGGCCCAGGTTTATCGTGGGCCTAGAGAGATGCCAGAGCAAATGCAGCGGATGATAATTGCAGCGTTACGTCTTAACTCAAGCAGCCCGACTTCCACTACTGTTAAGCATGAGGATGTGATGGTTCTGGACAATTCAGGGAGAAAAGAGCAAGAGTAACACATGGAGAGAATGAAGGGGAATAAAGGGGAATAAAGGGGGGATGGGAGTAATTCAAAGAGAAATACACGAACTAAGAGGTGGTTCAAGATGTGGATGGTAAATTGGAAAAGCAAGACAGTAACACAGAGACAGCAAGAGAGAGAAAGTGGACTTTGACTGAGTGAAAGCAGAGGGTTTTTATTTGTTTAGTTCTAACAGTGATGCATACAGAGAACCCAGATGTTCTGTTTTATCCAATAATGCTTTCTTTAAAATGGCTTAGACCCCAAATTCTGCTTCCAATGATAGAAAACAGGACTTTCTCAAGGGTCCTCCTCCTGTTTGGTGGTTCTGTATAAAGAATGGGTGATATATATTAAGTTCATATTGGCCTTAAGTAAATTGTTTTTCACTTGCCAACTGATGCAAGGTATAGTGTACAAACGGCAAATTAAGCACCATCCCAAATAGAAGATTCTTTTGTGGCATTAGGGAAATTCCCATCTTGTCTCTTCACTCAATTGAATATAGTGGGTGTCCGGACAGATTGGGGTACAATCTGAGCACAATTTCCTCTGTTCGCTGAGAGGTGTCAGTTGTAATCAGCGAAGGACAGGCAGGGATGGAGCCATTGTTTCCTGCTGGTGCTGGGCTCATCCCGGCCCTGTGTGGGCACTAATGAAGAGGGGCATGTCGCGCTGGGGTAGTTTACCCGCCTCCCCTCCTGTGAGTTGAGAACGAGAGCCAATCTGTCAGGAAAACATTGAGTGAAATTGCCCTGTGGTACAGCAATGCCCGGTGACAGCCACTTGCAGACTGCCAGCCGCTAGAGTGATGCTACCACCCTG
This sequence comes from Chelmon rostratus, assembly GCF_017976325.1. Classification (NCBI taxonomy): domain Eukaryota; kingdom Metazoa; phylum Chordata; class Actinopteri; order Chaetodontiformes; family Chaetodontidae; genus Chelmon; species Chelmon rostratus. Next base: position 14,731,070 of record NC_055658.1, on the reverse strand, counting down.
TATTGACAAGCAAATTACAGTCTCCAACACTCAAACGCATCCTGGAGGATTCATTTACATCCATCAGCTCTAAGCCTTTGTTACCTTGTTGGGTTTTCTTCTCTTAGAGAGAGAGGGCGGGGAATGGGGGGAGGATCCCAGACTGTTATGACACAGGAGATTGTGACGAGGCTGCGTGGCCAACATTAAGACTGACGGAGCGGCTTGCCTCTCTGACTGGATGGCTGATCACATTACCTCTGCAGCATTGTGGGAATTAATCCCTCCAATAAGATCATTTTTAAGGTTCATATATTGCACAATCTAAACTGAGTAAATTGGTGAAAATTATACCTTGCCATACAGCTGACAGGAAGAGAGATTTTAATTGGGGGGGCAGCCTATTCAGCCGTGTGTGTGGATTAGTGTGTGTGTGTGTGTGTGTGTGAGGATGAAGAATGAGCATGGAGGTGAAACTTGAAAAGCTTGGGACAGTTTAAAGGGTTAGTTGAGTATTGTGCTTGATGATGCATGAAGAATTGACTGAGTAATGTGATAAGTAATAAGTAATATTTGCGGGGGAGCTTTTAATCATCTTATTTTATTTGATCTTAAGTGTGTTTTTGTGCTAAATAATCTGACCAGTGGTGTTTAAATTATAAGTATCATTATTGTAACACTGGACATAATGTGTACATTTTAAAGAAGATGTCACAAGATGTCTCAACTACGGGAGCTGAAAGACACATGTGGAGCACAGCCATCGGTACTTCACTGTACTAATTACCAGACAATGTGTCTTCTTATTTTATTTCAACCACTCTCATATCGTGTTCTCCTCTTATGATTTTTGTTGTTAATGAGAAGAAAATTTTATCTGCTTCTTTTGTAATCATGAGTCCTGTATCTCTAACACACACACACACACACACACACACACACACATACACATACACATACACACACGTGTAGTGGAGTATACTTTTCAATAGTTTAATTTTGAAGAAGAAGGAAGGTGCTGGTGCTATTATTGCTCTGAAAGGGTGGAGACTACTCCAGCTTAATTCCACGTCTGGCTTGATATGATGTTTTTAATCATAGCCGGCTCCCAGTGCTTTGTAGAGGAAGTGGTGGCAGTCATGGTTTGTTGATCTCAGCTATGTAGAAAAGGGCATGTTTGACTTGCCTTGCTGTTTTAAGGGGAGTCTCTGTGCAGGGTAAATAGCAGCCAGCAGGCAGAATATGTGACAGGCTGACAGACTTCAATTAATGGAAAATGCACCTCTTTTTGTTTACTATGTTCTGTAAAGGTCAGCCAAGTCATGGTCTTGGAGGCACTGTTTTTGCCCATTCCCAGGGTTAGATACATAATCAGAATTAATCACTGTAGACCCGTCTCCCCTCCTCACCCCAACCTTCAGATATATGACTGTCTCATCTGACCTCAGACACTGCTATAAATACACTCAGCTTGTCTGTCTGAACTACCACTCCTTTCCAATGGACTTCACCATGTTCCACAAACTAAGACACATATACACCCCAGAAACACAACTTCTGTCATTTCCTCTCACGAACACACTTCTGCAAACATGGGCAGACTCATTTGACACCTTACACGCTCTTGATAGCTGTTCTCATGGCTGCATAATGACGCACAGCTCTACGGAGCCAGCTGCATGCATTGTTCGAACTTGCCAAGGCTTGTTAACACTGACAGTGGTAGCCTCAGAAGGACAAATGCCACATATATCAGTGTGCAAGTCCCCCCACCCCCTCAGTCTTGAGCTCCCCTTGTTTAATCTTAACATACACATGTTGCAGCTTTCAGTAACTTTTAACTGTTGTTGACAAAGCAGCAGTGGCCACTTAACCATATGTTAGGAGAGATGCTATTTAATCCTTTGTTTCCTTCTTTTGTTTTCAAAGAACAGTACTGATTTCTAGTTTCAAATAGACTTAAGATCTCCAATTACTCCGAACTGCGAAGGAAACTGATATTTAGAGAAGCAATGAGCCACACTACAGCCAAACAGATATGGTGGCCACTTAGCTTCCACTTGTATGTTTTTATGTAAAAAATCAGTAAAAAGTTAGCAAGCGAATCAAAATTAACAATTTGAAAACAAAGATCATGCCTGGGCTGAGAGAAGCCCTGGTAACAGTAGTATTCATAATAATAACAGCTTGAGAGACAGAATGCAGATAATTATCTATATTAAACATTATGGCCTCAGGTTAAGCCCTGACCTGGGTTCAGCTTTTTTAAATGCTGTGTGAGAAAAGTCCTCGAGGAGCCTGTAGGGCTTGGAGCTAATCCCAACATTTTCTATGCCTCAAAACCCCTACTCAGCCTCCCATTGTGTAACATACCATGAGTTTGCCTTTACTACATACATATATTGTCAAATCTCTCTTCATATTTGTTTTCCTCACAGAGATAAAAGAAATAGCACAGTGGTTCTGCTAGATAAAAGCAATAGGAAGGAGATTCTTTGCTTACACAGTCAATTGTCTTCTGATAAATTCACTGGCAGGCGATTAAGGCAACCAAAGTGATTCTCATTCCTTCTAATAACTATTATCTTCCTAACTCCTCTGTCTGGCAGAGCTAGTAGGGATAAATCCTCTATAAAACAGGATAAATTACATATGTAAGGTGATAAGCGTGTGTGAGCTGGGGGCCTCCAGGATTATTTAGTGTGCAGCTCATTACTTAGCGTACAGCTGCTTAGCCATCCTTTCTGCCCTGGGCTTGGCGAGCGTCCCTAGCATTCTTTGTCATAGTACTGTACATACCTGAAGCTGGAGGGGGCTGAGTCCTGACGCTGCTGCAGCTGCCATTGTGGATGGAATGAACTGCACCGGGTAGTTATCACCTGTCAGAGAGGGAGAGAGAGAGACAACAATGCATACAGGTTCAGACAATGAGCCGGCTCACAGCGACCAGGCAAGTGCCAACACAGATCCTGGGCCCTACTGGCTCTACTTTGCCACAGCAATGTGGCACATTGCAACGAGCCCTCGGCTTCAAGCCCAAACATCTGCATTAACAAAAGGCTAAGCTGGTTTGACTGGAGCAGGATTACTTAGGAACTTTCACACCACTCCGTCCTTCCTCCACCTGCACATTGCAAGTTAGGAGTTCTTTCAAGATTTATTTGTGCGTGTGTGTGCGTGTGTGCGTGTGTGCGTGTGTGTGTGTGTGTGTGTGTGTGTGTGTGTGTGTGTGTGTGTGTGAGTGAGTGAGTGAGAGTGTCTCCCTGCTATTCAGTTAGTGATTATGTAAAAGGACCTGCATGTTCTCTCAGGCAGTTCATACAGCTGTAGACTTGTCTGGCTATTGTTCAACACTACATTGTTTGTTTCTGAGTGATAGCTTTGGCAGCAGAGTGAAAGCACTTGTATGTGAACTGGTTCGAACAAGTGTGCAGTCACAATAACAAGGCTAAAAACCCCACACATTCTTATCTCGCGTTTCACTGTGATCAAGCAAGGGGGAATTAGTCTCCAAATAGCAGCTCTATTCATTACTATTCACTACTGTTTGCCTGCCATCAGCACGTTTGTCAGACATGGATATAAAAACGGCTGCTGTATGAGTGATATCCACGGGGGTGTATAACTGAGTACCAGACGCTTTCACACACTCAACCTAGTGTGTTGAGACGGACAGAACAGCCCCAGTGAGACAGGGCAGCCCAGCGCTGGTAGAGGGGTGGTTGGTTTGAAGCATGTGTCTGGAGGAGGGGAGGTGGGCTGCACAGTGGGAGTGGGGAGGGGTAGTTGGCCTTCGCTCAGACCCCACTTCTGCCTGTCACTTCTTCTCACAAACATATGGAGCCATTAAGCCACAGACAAGGTAAATGTATATACCTTCTCTTTCACTTTGCCCTCGGTCGCTCGCCCCTCTTTGCAATCTTGTACAGCACAGCACAATGTGATGCAGGCCATGGAAATTCAATCCCCATTTAGTAGCAAATAAAATCACACAGCAGAAGTGGTTTCAAATAGCGCTGGGTTGGATGTGTGGGGGTGCACTGTGGTTATTTCTACACCTCCTCGTCTTGGTATCGCTTTCTCTCCGTCCCCCTTTCTCTGTGCTGTCTGTGACGTAGGGTTTGGAAATAATGAATGGCTGGATGTCTTTAGATGTCATGTGAAACCTGAGGACGGTCATGTGCTAAGTGAGCACAACACGGCCACCGGGGGGGTCTCCGGCTCCAAGGTCTGGGTCTTGGGGCACGCAGTCTGTGTCGAGGCACCAGACTCCAGCAGAATGGGCGCTGTGCCAAGTTGGCGTCACTGGCAAAAGGGAATTACGTTTAAAACTGAGGGGGGTTTTTAACTGGCCATGGCTGATCCCATGCCCAGAGCCTGGACTCTGAATGTTTAGGCGGAGGGGGGGGGGGGCGCCATGGTCACTACAGGCTATATTTCCCTGGTCATGCGGTGCCATAAAATACAAGTAATAGATCTGCTGAGAGTTGACAGATGTAGTTGAAACCTTTCTTAGACCAGATTGAATGATGATCAATGAACTGACAGGAAGCCTCAAACTTGATCTTCTCTTTTCACTTGCTCTTAATTTTTTTCTGAATCACCAAAGCTTACCAAAAAACAGAATAACATGAAACTATATAGGTTTTATATTTCTGAGATTTCATTCAGAAGTAGATCTGATTAGGCCAGATGGTTAAAAACAACTTAAAGTACCAAACTTAATTTGATTCATTTTAGCAGAAACCATGTTATCCAAATTAAATGACACAAATAAACACCACAGCATCAGAGAATCAGTTTAAGTGTGACAGCTAAAATGTGGTAAAAAAAATACAAGATTTAAAATAAAATAGCACAAGTAAGTTGTCATCTCTCAGCAGGATGTCCATGAGGAAGACTGGCAGAGGAACCCAGAGACTATGGGGTCATTCTGCAGGTCCATTAGAGCCACTACAGACTGAAGGGAAGTCAAGGAAGTCCAACTTGTATCTATTTGTTTAAAAGATGAGCTGGTGTTTCTATGACTGTGCTTGTCTACCATGCAACACCAGGCCATTGAGCACAGCCAGTGGATGGTGCGATGACTTGCCACTATGGTGCCAGAATGACTCTGTTTGCTATGTGAGCGCCACAGGGCCGGGGGTCATAAGCAGTGTCCCTGGGAGCTGTCTCATAATGATAACATCAGATTAGTGTGCCTTAGTCTTGGAAGTGAATGCTTGGCCACTCGCTTCATGGACAAATGACACGGCAGCATCCTGTATACCCTGCAGGTGGTGGTGATAACATTGTACTCTCTGGATATGTTGTGCATATTGTGTTGAACAGAGGGGAAATAATAGATGTTTTGAAATACCTCTCCTGACTACAAGAGTCATTTTCAGGCCCCCTTTGCTATTTCTTCATGAACTCATGAATTATGCAGGAACCATACACATGGCGACCCCTGACCACGATTCCATAATAGCTCCTGTTATTTGAACGAAAACATTTTCTGTGTCAAACCTATTGCAGAAAGCACACTGGTAAAAGACTCCCCCTCAGGCACTTTGTTTAAGCTGTCATGGCTCCATAGTTCCAAAATAGCTGACTTTCTTTTTCATCCTGTGGTTTTATAGTTAATTCATTAACTGCACTACCACACCTTTTAATGTTCTGCTGCAAACCTGCTGACTTCCCAGTGTTTCTTTTTCCGTTTTCAGTCCTCTCCCTTGTTCTGGTGCTGTTATACGACAGACAGGAAGGCTTTCCTTTTTGTGGCTGAATCTTAAATACCTTTCTTTTTGAAAGCAAGGTTTTCATCAACATAACACTGTCTCCTTCTGTTTGCATGAGTGGGAGAGAAAATAGGAAAACTTTTTTTTTAAATGTGCAAACAAAGTTTAATTTGATTGACTAGGTAATAAACACGTCTAAAAATTGCTTGGCCCTTGGACAAAGAAGGCCATGTGAGGTGAAAAGCTTCAGCTGAGAAGCAGGGAGCAATAGGCCATGAATGTTTTTTATGTGAGTACAGCAGTATGTGGCGGCACACACTTAATTTTCACAAGCATACAAGGGAGTATGAGGTTGCTGCTTTGGCATCAGTTAACATGTTGTAACAATGAATTTTTTTTATTTTTTTATTATGAAAGCTGAGGACAGCTTCTCTTTGACTCAATTCAAAAGACAAAGGGAGAGAAAGAGGCATGCTGTTACAGGCCATGGAAACAGTTATAGCTGTAGGAAAACCTGTTCCATCTACCTTATAATTGTCTTTTAATTACTTAATTTTACTATCAGAAGTCTATCAAATTGTGTTTAACTGTAATTGGGGGATGCTTTTTATGCATATAACAATAGGAAGACAGGCAGGGTTAATCTCCTGTGTTATTGGATATCTAACAGTGGATACTCGAAAAACAATTGCAGCCAGCACACTCCTGAAAGATACTTCATGTTGAGGACATGTTTACATTCCTCTGCTTCTCTACCCATATCTATTGTTCCACATGGAGTAGAACATTCCCGGGCCTCGGTGTCAAGTCCAAGTTCAGACAGAGCGGAGCATGCTAGAGTGAATTTGCTTGTCGCTGTATATTTGCTATGCAACTTTAAGACTGAACATCACAATTTGGAATAAAAGTGCAAGGGAAAAGACACAGCAAGCAGAGAGACAGTTGGAAGGACAAAATGAAGACTTCAGTTTGCAAGCATACCTGGCTTATAAGACATTCCCGGAGGGAAGAGAAAGCCTTGCTGGGCGGCGGCTGCTGCTGCCAGAGTGCGTTGGTCGTGTGGAAAAATGGGGATCATGAGCGGAGGCATGTGACCCTGGACCTGCTGAACAGATAGGGAGCGGAGATCAGAGAGAGGCCTAAGCATAGTCATGGTACACAGAAACACAGAGCCCACTCAGGGGGAGGCCAGATCACAGCTCTTCCTAACGCGTGCTGACAGGGGGCTCTGTGGCAATGACGGCCCTCGTGTGCTCACACAATACCTGGCAGAGCTGCGCCCGCTCTTAATCCAAACCACAATTTCACCTCGGTACATCAAAGGGCCAGCATACACACATTGTTCCAGTATAGGTTAGAACAAGCCACATGCGGGACAGAGAGCGGAGAGACGCAGTAGGTACGTACGACGCGTTGAAGGAAGCATTGACCAGTACCCTCGCTGTTGCGGTAGATGTTAGCATGTTAGCAAGAGGAGTGTTGAATGTAAGGCACAGGTGCAGGGACAGAATTGATCAGCATGTGCTGTACATGCATGAACACACACACACTCACTCAAGGGAAGATCAACCACTCACATAATCTTGGGTGATCATTTATTTAGATGATAGAAGCCTAAAGGCAATTCAGTAATTTATTAAAACTGTTTGCAGCAGAGGAAAATAGCAGCCAGTTGAAATTTACTTGCCGTTGTTGATTTTCGTGTCACTCTCTGACTGTCTATTCCACTCACATATTAACCTTCACCATCCTGTGTGTTTCTGACTTCCCTACTGGGAATATCAACACAAACTCCCTACGTGTGTGTCAAGGGTGGGTGACTAGCTTCTGTCTCAACCGTGATGTGTGGGGGTTTTGCACACATGTTGCAAGGTCCAATCTTACTGTCATTCTCTGCTTCCTGAAACTCTATGATGGGGAGCAGCCTGGCTACCATGGGCATGCGAGGGTTAATCTAGCACGGAGCCAGGCCATCTCAGGGGAACCTGCCTGGAAAATGGGTTAATAAAGGTCATCTCCCAAAATAAACACTTTACAGAATGTTTCTCCATTCATCCCTCCTTAAAATCAACTCGCAATAAAACAGGTCTGGGTGCAATTACTGCTGCTGCATTGGGGCATGAAATCAACCTGCTCTGAGCAATGACTTTTCCCCCATGTTCTGGCTGAGGTCTGCTAGGATCTCCACTTTTTCATCGTGTGCTGCTCCCCCTGTAGACCCTTTACTGGAGTGGTCGCACCCAGTTTCTCTCAGAGCTAGCATGCTAAACCTACTTTAAACTACTTTATTGATCTGTCCAGAGGTGCAGAGCTAGACTGAAAGCTAAATAAATATAACCATTTTATGTCTACTGAGCTTTTACAGAAGTGCAAGTGCAGAAAGTGCATTATAGAAGAATAGAAAAGTATGTAATTCTTCCAAAAGTAATTCTGTAAAATGTGCTGTTGCTGAAGAAAAATAAATGGCCAAGGAGACTGCGACAAATGACCTTAAATAAAACATTGCTTTATAGGGATTTGTGTTCCAAGTTTCCAGGCTGAATGGATGAAAGATGGATCTTGGCCTTGCATGTATGGAACATATGGAAAAACACAATAATTAATGTCACAACATGAGGTAGGGCCAGTGACAGGAGTGGGGGCGGGGGGACACTGGGGAACACAGCTTTTCTCTGTCTGTGTATTTAGACTGTAAAACCAGATGGAGTCTGTTGCTGAATGTGCGGTAGTCACAGGGCAGAAAAGGGCTCCCTCAAGTCCACATCCCTCCAAGTGTGTTACAAGTGTGTTGCATGGGAGTTCATACATTTTCATGAATTAGCTAACATGCATCAGTAGTAAATTATAAGTGATCTCATTATTTCCCGAAATAAACTTGACTGTCAAAATATTTGAGCTAAATGGATAAAACAAAAACATGTCTCACTCCTTATCCAGAGGTGATGATTTTTTTCACTTTTAAGTAAATGCAACCTTAAAGTGTATTAGCCTAATGTAAGGGATGCTCAAAATCAAATCTCATCAGCAAGTCAAACTGAGCCACAGCTGCTTATCATGATGCTACACAATGAAATAATTAAAGTAATTAAATATTTTCTACCTTTTATGCAATTCTATAGTATTTGCTTTTAAATATTTAAAAAGGCAAATGTGATTTCATGAATTGTACAAGAGACGTATACAGATTATACGCAGTATATAAACTGAGAGACATCAGCGAAAGGCATCAGATACTTTGGGTGTATTTTTCTCCAGCACTAAATGTAAATGATATAATTTCATCTGGGATATCAGCTTTTATTACCATTATTATTTTAAAATATGGAGCAGAATATACAAGATTCACTGAGGCAAGACAGAGTGAGAATGTGCGTTGAAGGGGAAATGAATGCACTGAGTTTGAATGGCTGTGATTTGCAGTAATGAGCTCCACGCATTAAAGTTTAATTTACGGCAACTAATGTCAGAGAAAGGCAAATCAAATTTTGAGGAGCTTCAAGGTGGCAACAAATAGTGGAGGTTAGTTGAGCTGTCAATTAACAGCTGGCACAGTGGCTGAACATATAACATTTCCACAAGTGCTTTTTTTTTATTTGACTGTTAAAATAAGGTAAAATAAAAAAAAAGTGTGTTTAAAAAAAAAGCAGCGACAGAAAGAAATTTATGTGTGGCTTCCACTCTCCCTCTGTAACTACAAACCCAACCCTCCCCCCCTTTAAGAGTTACCCTCAAGTTCATCTATGTATGGGCTGAGTGCCCAGGATATTTCTATTGCCAAGATGATCTTGAGGAGTTGGAGAATGAAGTGGAGCAGATGTGTGGGGCACTTGGGCAGCGTCCTCCCTTCTCCTCGTAAATACAGCGGCATTGTTGTGCTGGCACTGCTCTTCCTTTGTCTTAACACTGCTAAGTACTGGATAATGTCATTTCACACCATCTGCCCCCAGGCTTCATTAAAGATACATGAATGGGCTATCTTATGAGGAACAGGTGCTATTGTTTGTCCCTCAAGACCCAGCACTAAGGATCTGACTCGGAATACTTGAAGAGGAGCATCTGTAGTGATCAGTCAGACAGACTTGGCTGAGGCCCCCGTCTCCGCCAGCAAGCACTCCAACAGAGGTTTCTGGGGGAACTCAGCCGCCTTGCAACATGTATCATCAATTCAGATGACCTGATGAAGTCTGTATCAGGCCAGCACGCAATCTGTTTCCCTCTCAAGGAGATGCTGCTATTTGATAAATACAACCAACTAGCAGCTCGACTGCAAGTAGGATGCCATATCGATACCATACTACGGAAGAGCTAATTAGAGTTATTTTAGTTGTTGCTAAAGATTACAGGACAGCCTTTTATTATTTATGCAATATTTAGTTCAGTTGTATCTTTTTCCTATTGTAATTGTGTGATTTGACAACTTTCTTTTTGCCAAACTCTCTAGTAGTTCTGCATCAGTTTCATTGAGAAAGGCTTTATTCATCCTGTTTTAACTGATCATTCATTTTAGCAAATACAACTTAAAGAGTCTGAATTAACCACTTAACAACAAGGTGCTTACAGTAGCTCATCTGACTGCACTGTGGTTGACAACTGCAGCCCATCCCAGGGTCAGACTGCACAGGACCAGTCAGACAGACTCTCATCTCTGATGTGTAAATACACACGGTGTAAAAGACGGGGTACACTTGAAAGAGCTCCCTTTATTTCTCCTAGCGCTTACGACAAATGCCATATGCACACCCACACACGCATATACGCTCTCAAATTCAGTTTTAATACTGCATTAACGTATGAATGATGTTCTTTTGTTAATACTACATTTATCTTTAATTATTCCTGAGGCTTTCTTGTGGGGAAATGCAGGCAGCACTTAGCATATTTTAGATAAAAGATGCACTTCTATAGTTATTTTTTAACGAGCTGTGTGATTAAGAAAAACTTCTGCAGACAAAAAATCAAGACAAAAATATTTCTGCAGACCTGCATTATGCACATTTAGCTCTTAAGTGTTTGTGCTAATGAAAAAAAGTGTGTGGTTTTGTTTTTGTAGACGTGTAAGCATCCACCTACAACACGCGAGCAAGCAGCTCCAAAACACTGAGTGCAAATGGAGATGTACAGCGCATTACAGCGCTCACTTGGGACCCTGTCAACACCCATGTTCCTCACTGTCTGTTATAGCCTCTACATAGCACCCAGGAGGTCTGAAAACCCCTGCTGGCTTTCCCTCTGAATCCCCCTCACACTTCCATGCACTGATCCACACACACAAGTTTGCTGCCCACTATGGACCACAATGTGCTGTGTGAAGGAAACCGGGAGAGTTTTTGTTTTTACTGCCAGAATCAGTCAGAATTAACAAGATTAGAAGACAAAAGAGGCAGAAAAGACATTCTTACTATGTTTCATGGTTATTAGCTTGGAAGGACCTGTGAGAACCTGGGTCTAATATCCTGATTAATTGCTGCTTGACACCTTTTAACACACCTCTCACATATATGCTTATCTTGGATATAATTTGCATTCATTTGTCATGTAAAACCGTCAAGTATTTTATGAAGATACTGACAAAAATACGACCGCAAGTAGCCAAAAATTCCATGGTGATGATGTTCTTAACAGTGCCTTTTCCATTAGGAAAAGATCACAGTCACCAGTAATCATTGAGGAGGACTTACTTTTCACTGACATCTCATTTTAACATAAAAATTACTTCCACACTTCAGTAGCTGTCAGATCCGCACCTCTCACTAACCTTCTCTTTCACATTTTCTATAGGAGGGGTTGTGTAATTTCACTCAGGGAGGATAGACTCCAGCTGTTGCTGTAAGACCTGATAGTTCACACTTAGTTCCCCCTCCTGCTCTCCACTGAGCTACACACCAAACGCCTGCGAGAAGAAATCACCTTTTGTGATCCGTTTAAAGAGAAAGTGATCTTGAGGAAGCTTGCACGTCTGGCTACATCGCAACAGCAGCACACACAGTAAAACTGACACTAGACAGCAGGATATGTTTTAACACCCGCCACTGTGTACACAGCCCGCTGGGTGTACACTGTACTGGAGCCTAACCAGGAGGAAAATCACTCAGTGGAAGCACTTCTGGGCTGCTGAATCCTCTCTGTTGCTCCAGGATTTTTCCCCCCATCAAACAATCAACATTTTCTACAGCACATATTACTCCTTTACTACAGGTCACTTATCAGCTGGTTATACCACCACTGTATGCTGAACAGTTAGCACAGGGCAGACACACACATTGATTGAACAGAGATGTGATGGTGTTTGGATTTGTCTGTAGCTAATGGTAATCAGACAAATAGATCAATAGATTTGAACCAGACTTTGATGCTCCAGACCTCCGCCTTTGAATGGAGGTCTTCATGTTTCCGCCCACTAGACTGAAGCACATCATTCCTTGCTTGTCTGCTGTGAAAATGGGCTCACTGGAATGGGGAGGGCAAATACACTGGAGAGGTTTAGGTCACCAACAAAGAGCCCTTGTACTGGTCAAGTCTCTGACCTTTCTCCTCACTTCCTTCCTGCATCTGAAGTCCTTGTGCGGCACCCTTTCCGACAAAAGTCAAAAACAGACCTCTAAAGCCGAAGATCAACAGTGTACAAGCAGCAGCCTGAAAAAAGTCCTGTGATATTTTCTCTGAATTGTTGGGCACAGCTCTAACTCTGACAGCAGGCACTGTTTGCTCAGGTTTGAGTGTGACGCTGCACATCAGTCACGCTTCTGTGTGTGCTACACTGAGTGCTGTTCAGGATAAAATGCAGCAAATCCAGACACCGAGTGAGGTCGAGCCATCCAGAGGGAATAACCAATAGATGACTTCTTGTTCCACTAATTCCTTACACAGTAAAACAAGCCTTCTTGGAAAACGGCCATTCCAATATGTCTATATTAAGTCGATGGGAGCTTGAAAGCAGGGTAGTCCAACCATCTGACCCGCCTAACACACCCCACCCCAAATCCCTGCGCTCCAGCCCTCCTCCAACTCATCGTTCCTCCTGACTTCCTTGGAATTCTGGACAAAAACTGCAGGCTACCGTTTGCTTAAATACACTGCCTGGCATTGACAGGATTTCTGCACACCGCTCTGATTTAATGTAGTTTCAGTATTAAATGTTTTAGAAAGAATAATATAAGCCTGATCTCAAGTGTGACACAAAATCATAAAATAGAAAGACAAAAATAAGCTTTAAAACACTTTAAAACCACTAGTGCAACTATTTACATAAAGCAAATTGTGCAAATTCTTTAAATGAAATGAATCTGTGTAAAGAAATTGGACAAATTAAATATCAAAGTAAAGCCAAGCCTTTCGCTGGTGTATGTTAATGTGACGAAAGAGAGTTTTCATGCTACAGCTCTGCATTACGTTACACTGTCTGTGTGTAGTCCTACATGCTGACACAATATGTGTCATTGCGTACACACTGCAACACAATCCTGCATTACATCCTTAGAATACCGATGATTTTGAACAGCAAATTCAGCGTTGTATTTCCAAAGAATATTTTTTGGGGGGGAGGGGGCATCCCTGGAAGTACGGATTAATATATTTTTTTCAAGGTCTGGCCATAAAATTAGGGTTCGCAGTAAACTGGCCAAATCCATGGGGACTCCCTCAAACAGCATGCGTAATGACGGGAAAGAAGAGAACAGACATAAACAAACCCACAAGTGGGTTTGGGGCCGGCATCATTATCCTGCGTATACATCCTCGCTGTATGGAAGTGGGAATAAGCGAAATGCCTCTGACCCTCATTGCAGGGGGCGAGTGATTTTCGAAAGAACATTGGACATGGGCTAGTCAGATAGCCAGCTACATCCCTGTGATGTGAACGGCGTAGGGGGAGTGGGAAATAGAGGGATTTAAGTATGTGAGGCTTATGAAATAATGTGGCTGTAAAGGTTTGAAACATCACATCTTCAACACTTTGGAGCATGCAGAGAGACACAAATGCTTTGTCCACTCTTAACTGTTTTGTCTTTTATAAAATATAAACTTGGCATTGCATGTGTTTGAGGGGAAAAACCTCTCCTGTGGTTATGAAAAAAAATGTTTTGTCTGACTGTGAAACAAAAGACCGTCCCTTATTTGTGTGATGGTTTTGTCCACGCTACGGCTGGGTTTCCCCCTCTGTCCCGTCCACCAATCAGAGACTGAGGCTCTGTCTTCACAATTACCTCCCAGCTGCTGGGGCCACAGAAAACAACTGAGTCCATTCTCTTGCTCAGCAGAGAGCAGTAGACACAAGTGTGTTGAAACTTTTAAACATGCTCAAATATCATCACCTATTGATTGGCATGAAAAAAACGCAGCATTTTGTAAAAGATCAAACAAGAAAGGAAAAAGGCCCAAAATTCACTTACATTCATTGCTGATTTTTAAATGTAAGGAAATATTTAAAAGAAAAATAGATATTTCGGCAAACTGATTTATGCAAAAAACAAACATGCAAATTCTACAATTCTGTTTCTATGAAAAACTGTGAATGACAAAATGGCTCATTCATTGTGTTCTGTTGGGGAATGCTTGGACTCTCCTCCGCCCCAAAAACAAAAAGCTCCTTTTTTGCGTTGGCCATGGGCTGAATGCTTTGCTTTGCCACCCCAGCCCTAAGAAAACACGCGCCCCTTTCTCCCTGCCGGCTGCCCCTACACAGTAGACCCTATTAATGCAGCTCCTTCTCCCTGTGAGTGTGCCCACTGCTGAGGACGATGGCCACGCAAAGCCAATGCAAAGACAAAACAGTTTGCACAACATTAGCAGAGAAAACACAGTCCATGCAGAGAGGGAGAGGAAACTAAATCAACATCACACTGGAGGATGTGTTCTCGCCTCAACTGATATTTTCCTTGCGAGGGTTTGGTGCACAATGGATGTTAAGTGTAGGCGCTCTGCCTTCATGCAGGGAAGGGTTGTGGAGCTCTAAACAGGTGCTTTATAGTGATATTCAGACAGAGCATAAAAGTGCTTCATTCACTCTATGTGTATAAAGAATAGATGTTCGGTTATCTGCATTATTTAGCACCGTGATTCATTTAAAAGACAATTTTGCACTCCTGTCTGCCTGGTAATCTTCAGTCTTGTGTGCATTATTCTTGTCACTTGTGAAAACTGATAGAAGGCTGCACGTTTGTGTCATAATTTAACCTGTCCCATGGCTGCTTTACAAACCCCTCAGGTGACTAATTTTAAGTAGACCCTCAGGTGTGATTTCACACATTACAGCCGTTCAGTGTGGCACCTCTCAGATGGAGCCTCTTAATTATCGCTGCTTAAACTGCTGAGGTGTCTGCATACAAAGGGCAATTACACAAAAGCATGGCTTTATTGTGTAATTTGCATCAATAATGGATCCATGTTTGTCTACAGTCCTACAACATTGGCAAAGAAATGATGTAAGCAAGCATATGTTTCATTTGACTACGTCTAATGAGAGTCAGCAAAGCCAGTGATCATCTGTTAAATTGATCAAGGTTTTGTAGGATCTGTCCATATTTTGTCATTTTTAAATCAAGCTTTCAGACATTCTACTCGTCTTTTTAGTTCAGAGCAATACAATTCAGTAGCCTGGCCTGCGTACCATAAGTGTAAATAGATGGTACATTTCTTACAGAAAAAAAAGGAGACAGAATCATGCCCCAATGGGAGAACACCCCAGACCATTCAAACAGAATCTACTGTTTATATTCCTAAAGCAAGAATTTGTCTTAACACACAAACGGCATTACATACCAACTGTTCATCCACTTAGCTTCATTTACAAACTATCACTGCCATTGCTGAGGTTGTATCTATTACACCTCTCTGTGCATCATTAAGTTTTAACGGGGTTGCGATGGCTTTATTGTGTAAATTGCACATGACTTTGTTTAACGTCAGCATTTCTTCTGCTTCCTGACAAGAAGTCACATTTCATAACTAATTAAATTGATCCTCCCTCCGCACCGATAAGAGTCCGCTAAATGGAATTATTTGTATCCAAGTGTCAATATATTAAATCACGGGGGCTAATGAGTCGGGTCACCGCTTTCTTTTATCTTCAGTCTTGCATGTGCACATCTTCATCAGCTAACAGTCTCCTTAAATGGTGGATGAACATGCTGGACTGAGCCTCCCTGGGCGAGAGCCAAGCCTGTCTGACTAGGCTGTTAATGCCCCCACATAATCCTACTAGCAGGCTAACACAGAGCTCTTCAACAGAAGGGAGAGCGCTGGTGGCACAGCATCTACACAGACACACATGTGCACACAGCAGCACACACTTCCACACTAAAACACACACACAGGCACATGATCATTCCCCTGCTCTATTATTCTCTTATTATCATGCTAACAGTTCCAATCTAGCTGTGCTAATTGGGGGACTTACACATTCTCTTTAACAATGTCTATTTTTGTGCTCTTTTTTTTTTTTGCCAGTGCATTAATAAGAGTCTCACACTGAGAAAATCATTTGTGTCGGGGAGACAACAAAAGCATCTGAGAATACACAAATTAGTGCTATTATCTTTGTGCAATTACCATACAGCCCTTTGTTTATTTAAACTCATCTGATTGATATGAAATATTTACCATAATGTTGTAATTTTTAGCCTTTGCTTCTCTAAATTGGCAACCAAACAGAATCAGTGCATTAAATTGCTGCATTGGTTCACATGTTTATTCCTTGTTAGAATTATAAAGAAGCGATTGCAAACCAGTACCACTAAAAGCCAATTTATCATATGGATGAATTTGTCTTTGTTCGCTGGGAGATTTGCTAAGATAAGCTATTGTGCAAAGCAAAGTTAAATGCCTCAGCTGTAGTAAAAAGCTCTACATAGCGTCAGGCTGTGTGGGGCTTGTAAGGATGGAGGAAACTGTTGATGCGGTCTGATACGGGTGATCAGAGTGGAACTGCCTCTCAGTGACAGAGACCTTACATTGGCGTGATGATTTATGTTGCAACAGGACCATGACCCCAAGCATCCTACGCATGCAGCTGAATCACACTGGAACAGCGTTACAAAATGTGAAAGTCCTTGAGTGGCGGAGCTAAAGGATTCTATTGAAAATTTGTGGAATGACTTCATGATAGCTGCTAGTCGAACTAGACATGAGGCATGACAGATGTCTCACATCCAGCTTGACCAATCTTGAGCACATCTGCTAGTAAAATCCAGATTTGCCAAGATAATACAGATGTCTCCAGAGAACTCAAAGTTCTGCCAAAGCTGCTGCTAGAATGTATTTATAGATAGATAATGGATTGTTGTGTGAGTAACAAAAAAACTGAAGCGTTTAACGGGGCAGACTCTACAGCCACTGAACACAGAAGACACATATAGGGCTTCCCCTGTGAATTCTCTGGTTTCTTTGTGACAGGGGGAAATGGGAAATACATGTGCAACTGACTAACTGCTGTCCAGATTTTTTTTTCCCTCTTCTAAAAATATATTAACTGACAGTAAACAGCAGCATGTACGAGCATTTTGTCCGTATTAAAACAAAAGTAGCATAAAAAGAAAAGAAGCATCTATTCACCTGTGCGTAATTAAGTCTAAAACTGTGTAAATAGTGACTCAGACCTTAAAATGGAATGTTTTTTTAAATAAACAAAACAGGACTGTATTGCACAGTGTTCTACATTTTGTGTCACACACTAACAAAAACGGAATAAATTACTCTGAAGCCGAGAGAGAGATCTGTTAGTGATGAGGTTCTGGCTTCTGTATGACCTCTATGAAGAATCACTGTCGGTCTGCGTGTCTGTTGTCCTCTGTCTCATGTCAAAATATATGCTTTAAAATCCACCTTATAAATTATGGTCAGCTAATTGCAGGTGTAATTGAATTTCATCTTTAATCTTGGGACCTTTAACATCCAACCTGTGAACGTGCGCATGTCCCCCACTGTTTCTCCACGCCATTAAAGACACATGTGAGAAAGCCTCAAAGACTTTGAAGTGTGCAGTGGACAACGATATGCTGGCCTTTTCTCTTTTAATCTCTGGATTTTTAATGGAAGAGATATGCACACATTCTGTGTGTTTGTGCGTCTTTGCGGACACAAGGTTAAAGGTAGAGGCTTATATAAAGTGTACATACAGCGAGGTTGGAATTGTATAGGGAGAGACCGACTGTGTCAAATATAAATAAATAGAACCAGACCTGCTGGATGTACAGATCATTTAAGGTGCAGGAAAAACACGATAGACAACATCCTCCATAGAAATGTAGAAATTCTCACATCGTGCTTAGGGTTAGCACGTCGATGACTCAGCCAATGGCGAATGACAGTGTCATGATATTGTGCTATTTTTAATGAATACAAAATTTAAATGAAATGTTTTGGCTTAACAGTGTCCCTCTGTTTCATCTGGGGAGCTCTGCTTTCTCCAATCTGTTTGTGAAGATAAAGTTCACCCTGACCTTTCCACCAATATTTATTCTCTTGATGTGTGTATCAGTGTGTGGGTCCCTGTGTGCTGTGTGTATGATGCCAATGAGTATCCTGTGTATGAGAGTCAAACTACAGTTTCTACCCATCCTTGAGGAATGCGTGAACTGGGGCCGTTACTATGTGAGAGGTGAGGCGATGAAGGGTGCTTGCGTCATGGCCGTGGACAGTACTGTCACTTGACTTTCATGGAGCTCCACATTTCATGAGGCCATTATTTTATTTTGCATCCAGAAAGACTTTGATATGCAACTCTGCCGTCACCAATCTAGTGCTGCTGACTTCTTAGCAGCGTGCATCTTGCCTTAAACTCTCATGTACTGCAACTGGAAAATGCATATGAAAGAACATGCCAGCCAGCAGAGTCAACATGATGCTGTTTAGCTGCTCATCAGCTGCAACTGCTCATCCATTAGGAGCAGGAAAAAGTGGCTGTGATTATGAAGCAGAGAGCCACGAAGAGGAGATTGAAATAATGCTCAGAGTGCCTGAGTGATGCTGAGCTGAAACGAACAAGAGAAACCGAACCGTGTGCTTATTATTATATTTAATGTTATTTTTGGTAATCTCACGCTGCCTCCATACAGACTCCAAGAGAATAAGTAATTTATTTATCTGCTAATATATATCTTTAAGTGTCACATATGTCTTGGTGGTGTTTCAAATTTTCAACTAAATCAACTCAGGAGTTAATCCCATCCTGGGATTGAATTAGTGCCAAACGATTTCAACTGCAAGGATGGACTGAAGGAATACAAACAAACTGAGGGAAAAACACACAAAGCCTTGAGCTTTAACTTTTGATAAGCCCCTAACACTGCAATCAAAACATCTGCTATCTTAAAACAAGTGACATTGTAATCCCGAAGGACAAAGACTAAATCTCTCCCTCTGTAGTAGGAATGATGAGAAAGGATAAAAAGAGATGGCTATTCAAAAGGGAAACTTGATTAAACGGCGTGTTGCCTTCCTCCACAAACTAAACCTCTAGAACTACACACTTGTGATGGATCCCCGTCAATCCACATGCAAAAGCCCTGTGAAAGCGCACACATAGCATGCCAACAGGAGTCTCCAGTTGCAGTCCCCATGGTTTTATTGTTTGGACAGTTTACAGTGTCCACTGATGTGATCAGTTACATCATCAATACGAGACCTGAGCAAGAGTCTTTCTCTTGGTTTTCTCCCTGAAGCCAAAACAGAAGGGCTTTGATGGCCGGTAGGGTCTCCAATAAAGTTTAGTGCTCTCCATGCTAATAGCAGAGTAACTCAATCCCCCAACACTGCTTCCCACTTTGCTAAAAGTCTGTGACATACAGGCTGGAAGCTTGTTTACAGAACTAATTAAGTCAAAGCTGTTATATATTAAAATGGCCAGGGCATTTTAAGAGGCAGCAGTAATGAAAACAGAGCAGCAAAAAATGCTTCACTAACTTGCCCCTGACTCTCTTTTATCTACTCTCCCCGCGACTCCGGCTCGAGAGGAGTGGCCATCGCCACACTGGATATTTGGAGGAAGTGGGTTCGGGAGAGAGAACCTCTCCTGCTCTGAAGAACTTGCTCTTGGATGAACAGTGTTGCACATGATCAAACTTATTTGAAGCAATGAGCGCAATCCCCATTTATTCTTGGGCAGTGTTCTGTCTGCATCGTGCAGCCAGCAGAGGCTGACGGGCAGTGGAACAGATGGTGAACTGAACATGGGACTCTTTTGTTTAATTGTGGATGTGGCTTTTTTCTTCTTCTTTTTCTTTTATCAGGGAAGATCTGTGGCACATTTGGTCCAGGGAGATGTTGGCTAACTGGGCTCCACAAGAAAGGACTTTACTTGTATCTCTGTTCAAGTGTTTGAAATGGATATTTAGAAGTACATTCCCATACGCACTCGACCCCACCACCCTCTCTCAAAACTATTCATCAAGAGGAATTTTCAGGTATCATTTGCTGTTAACTTTGTGATGAAAGGAAGGGCCTCTAAAAGTGAGACACATTAGGGCTTTGCCCTTATGCTCACTGAGCATAAGTAAAGGGTCCTCCATGATATGAGTACTACTAGCCCCTCAGTAGTGTATAAGGTACTTCATTTGAGAGTGTTTTCTAGACAGAGTGTCGTGCCCTTTGCTTCTCTTTAGTGGAGTGTAATATGGAATTATTTTTCCAGTGGACACAAACATGTTGACAGTACAGCCTTTCTTTTGCAAAGAGCTGTTGAAAGAGCAGTAAATCTGGTTGTCGCGCTAACTGCTGTTTGCAACCAGAAGTGTATCAAGAGCAAACTGTTATGTATGAGTATGATGCCCAATATAATGCCCGTAATGAGGAACTATTATTAAGTAAAAGGAGAAAAAAAGAGAAGCTTGTGAAAAGTGCTTTAAATGTGTGCTGAAAGAACAACTTGAGTGACTAGGTAGGAAAAAAAATGAAAAGGAAAGAGGAGGATGGGGAGTTGTCAGTGTGAAGAACAAGCGGAGGAGGAGGAGGTGAACAGAGAAGGATGTGCCTGACACCAAACACACCCGGCAGGATAACGCTGGCTTCACACAGGCAGCCGGGCTCACAGCCTTGACCACTGCCAGTGACCAAACCTGGATTACCCTGTCCTGTCTGACCGTGTCCAGCTACATGCTGCCTGGGTGGTCTTTCACTGCGCCACTCTGTGCTGTATCACATAAAGCACTCAAACACGCTAATGAGAGTGATAATGTCTGAGGTGCAAACTAGAGCAATGCATAAATGTATACCAGAAGGAAGAGGCAGCTGAAAGAAAAGAAAGACACACTACCGGCCACACAGCATAATGACAATATAAGTTTCAGTAGTTCTTGTGCTGTGTGAAAGCGTGCCACGTTGCCCGTCTGGGACCGACTCGTTTCAGAGCCATTTATCAGCCTCTTTCATGTCCCCCACCTCCAGGCTCTTCTCCATCAACAGGACTCATTAGCTGTTGTTACACCCCCCCACCACCCCACCCTACTCCTTTTTTTTTGTTCATTAAGATGTGCTAATTATTCTCCTCCATATTTTAAAGCCCTCCCGATTACCAACAGGCAATTAACATTTGATGAGAGTGATGAATGTTAGTGTGACACAAAAATTAAAGATAAAAAGACAAGAAATGTAAAAAACAGAGAAGGATGAGAAGGAGAGGCTAACAGAAGTTAGCAGTGATATTTACTTTAATGTCTAATTTTTATTGATCTGTGTCATTAAAATCCAGACGTTTGGCTCATGGTGACAGCAGCGGTGCACCAATTACAGTGAAGAGGGAGAAATGCTGTAGTAATCAGCGTGGAAGAAGTGAGAGGTGTAACCTGCACAGTGTTAGAGCGCCAGCAGAAACACTTTCACTGACCTGGATCTGTTGCTGGAGGAGGTTGATTTTGTGCTGCTGCTGCAGTAGCTGCTGCTGTTGTCTTGCAATCTGGTTGGAAACAGAAGTAAAGATGGGAAATTAAATGGTGAAACTCACGTAAAGAAGAGAAGGAACTAAAACAGCGTGATGCTTTTGTTCCCTTTTTCTAGACAAGGAACTACATTCCAACTGCTGCCTCACGACCAGAGATACTGCTCCTAGATGCTACCCAGGCCACTCGTAGCATATTAGAATATTTTTTACTTTCCTTTTACAAAATATGGTTTTAAAACCCAATGGCTGCAAAATCTGACAAAAATCAACACATTTTCAATTTTCTGAATGAACACACATAAACATAAACTGTGCTGAACTGCACGGCCAAAAATTAGCGGTGAAAGAGAATGAATGATTTACAGGCCAGACGATCGTGGTTATGATGGAGCTGGCTGGCGCGGGCAGTGTACGGGTGACAGAGGTCCCCGAGTGACGAGCAGACGCACCGCAATCCTTCTCATTCCGGCAGTCCCCCTTTCTGCATGCCCACTTCATTGAGCATGACAACCTAGTTTTAAGTGTCATTTAATTTTCATTTTTAAATATAATTACAAAGTGTTCACTGTAAGATACCGGCCGTCTGCAAATGTGTCAAGATTAATTTGTGCTGGCTTCCTCACGAGTGTCAACAGTTAATTACTGTGTTGTATCTTGATGGCTTGATGACATTCTAGCTCTCAGCGGGCTCCCTCGCTCCCCCTCTCTCTCCACCCTCCCACCCCCCACCCCCTCTCGCTTCCGTTTTATTCATGTTATTCCATTTTTAAATAAGTTCAAATAACAAAATGTCTTATCCCACTGTTCATTTGTGCTGCCATGTCTACAATGCCGACAGAGTTGAGTGTAGTTTGCAAATGAACAAAATTGATTGAAAAAGAAATCAATACTGTTAATGTATTATTAGTGTACTATGACCAAATGCATCACTCTAAGGTATATGGGCTAGCTCTTCATTTACCACAGGACGGTCTGAGAGTGTGCTGAGGAAACTCTGAGTGAACTCCTTGCTGATAATTGACTCATAGCCATTAGGGTGGCTGGTGATAATAAAAGTGTCGCCCGTGTGGATAGTTTGTGTCCTTATTTCTTCCCAGACATTAACACACTTCATGGCCTCTGCTAATTTGCTGATTTGTACAATATGGCTCATTGGCCTGATTCGTGCTGCAAATCTAATGCCAGGCTTGTTCTAATAGGAGTCGATTTATAAGATATAGAGGACTTCCATGTTTAATATAACGTTTAATTCACACATTCCCTCGCATTTGTTAGTACAAGTCATAATAACGTTTTTCCTACCACACAGCATAAATGTGGGCGAGAGAGCATGACAGAAATATCTGAGGTAATGTAGAATATAGCATCTCTTAAATTTAATATTATTCCAAATTCCTACCGAGGACCAGGATTTTATTGGCATATTTCAGGCATGAAATTTAATATGAAATAGAGTCAAGTGACAGTTTGTTACAAATGTATTTAATGGGAGTTGTTACGGAGGCGAAAGAGGAAACAGAGTAAACAAGATTAAAGGAGGAAGGGGACTGAATATTTTAAATAGCAAGGAAAGAAGAAAAGGAGGAAATGTGCGGTAAATATGGAATATGGTTAGAGGGAATAAAAGGCTATTACCTTGTCACTGTGTTACAAAAAGAGACAAAGAGTGACACTGTGAATGTGAGAAAAGAAAAGCGTGAGCAGCTACCTGCTCCTGCTGCTGACGTGCTAACTCCATTTGCTGCCTCTGTTTCTCCATCTGTGAGGCGGCAAGCTTCTTCTGTTCGTCGTGGGCAGCTAGGAGCTGCTCTCGCAGGCTGATCAGCTGGGTGATCATCGTGGAGAGCTGGTGTTCCTTTTCTGCCAGGCTCTCTGGAGTACCTAGTGAGGGGAGAGAGAAGGATGTCAGGAGTGGAAAGGATTAACACAAGGTGGAGAGCCTGAGTCATAAACACAGATAAAGGTATGTGTTTGGTATACCTCAAAGAAAAAGAAAGTACACAAAAGGTTTTATCGTGGCCATGACTACATAGCCAGGGTGTAGGCTTTTGTATGGAAGCCTGCAGAAGGCCTTGATCATTGTACACTGCTAAATATAGAAAAGTGACCATGCTGTCAACACACTGATCATCATATTGTGCTATAGTACTGTACCCAGTATGCTGCACAAAGAAAACCACACAGGCAGCAACCAACTGCAGTGAATTGAGAAAGTGTTAAGGTCACACACAGCCTGGAGTTGTCTGTTTTACTGCGGCTGGTGTTCACAGCTCTCACAGGAAGAAAGGGAATGAATTGTTCCCGGCACATAGACAAAGAGCTGCGGGGAGCTGTCAAACTGAGGTGGCAGCTTGTGTCAGACTACCAGGAGTAAATATAAAGAAAATGTTGAGAGTCAGTGTTTGCCCTGGCCTCAAAGCTACACAGGTTTTTCCTCATAAGGCCTTTTCATTAACACACTGGAGCTGGAACTTTGGAAGCATTGTTCAAACTTGGCAAAAAAAACAAACAAACTGCAAAACAATGTTTCCACACTGAATAATATGCTCCGAATGCACTGTGACAATCCTCATCAAAGGGAGATTTGTATCATAATGATCAGCGCTGAACAATACACTCATTTTTTTTTATTATCTGTGTAGTTACTGTGTGCAATGACAGACCACTGGGCTTACTCTACAGTCACATGTCCGTGCTGTGTGTGATAGAGAGAGCAGCTCCGCTGCACTGCTCTCTCCCTCCGCCTAATCAATGCTAAGTGATCCTACCATTGACTTACACCGCCAACATAATTGCCAGTGAGAGGCTAGACAGTAACTCACTCTCCTCCCACTGCACTCCTGTGTGACAAGCTGATCTGGGTGAACATGCAAAAAAAAAACAAGATGGGAAAACCGACATAGAGAGAGAGAGAGAGGATAAAAGCATAGCGATCCAAATAAGAGTACAGTGAAGTCTGGCCTTGGGCCAGCAGGAGCTGAATTCTTTCCTGGGTGTCTTCCTCTCGTCTCTGGCCACATCTGTCTTGAGTTTCTCCGAGAGCTCCCAGGGGCCCTCTCCACTCAAACTATTTTAATTTGACTAAACACCTGATTTATTTTATCTCTCCGATGAGGGAAGCCGTTTGTCTTAATAGGGCTTGTCAACCTCCAGAACCCATTCAGGGCAATTTACTGGCAGGCTTGTCTGAACCTCGGTTCGCCTTGCTCTGCCTCCGCTGCCTGCTGCAATGGAAGAGAGCTGCAATTCTCCATTTATCCTCCTAACGAAAAAAAAACCCACCTAAAAGCAGCTATTCATTGGGCCTGTGTGCAGTTTCCAAGGCCTGAATTGACTTCTTATTCACCCGACTACACTTGTTGTGAATGGCTTATCTGTAAAATTGATACAATCAGCACCAATTTTATTAACCTTTGGCTGTGTCCATGAAGGAGCTGCCTTTTACAGGTCACAAGCAAGATACATCAGTCGTTGTCACAATAAATCACTGCTATCAATACGGTAGTGGGAAGGAGGGAGGGACTGAAGAAAGTAATAAAGGAAGACAGGCAGGGAGAAAGAAAGGAAAGAAAGAAAAGAAAATCCTCATCCAGATGAAAATGAGGGTCATCAGACCTCAGGGCTAGCACAGATGACGTTGAGTTCGGTACCAAACATCTGGACTGAATGACGCCCTCTCAGCCTGTCTAATTACACATTTCTGATAATCACTCACTAATTAGGAGTGTCAATACTGTAAAAACAACAACAACAACCCAGAATTACAAAAAAAAGTTACTGGACTGCACAGCACTTGCATTTTGTGTATTGTGCATGAATGTGCAGGGGGGACTTGGTGCTAAGGGTCCACTGATGGCTTAGTCTGAGTGTGGAGAGCTCAGTCCTGCCCGGACACCAAAAGAATACTAAGAGAGGGCTCATTGTTTTGATGCTGAGCTGAAGTGTGGGAAGCCCAAACTGCCCTCTCTCCTGCAATTTGGGCCTTCCCTCCTCCCTTATTTTAATTTTAATTATTTGGGTCTTTTTTTTTCTATTTTTGACAAAGTCAATGCTGAAATATCAACAAGAATTCCAGAGTTATTCAGATTAGTGGTGAAGATGAACATTGAAAGACAATTTGGCGTCGAAATGTGAAAACATGTTGGAAGAATTTCCCCTTTGAGACTGTACACAGCGGAAAAATCAGGCGCATATGTTTTGTGTTGAGTGGTTAGTGTTAAAATCTCTTTCTTCCTGCTTTAAATTATGGATCAGCCTTAAAATGCAGATAAAACTTTTATTGGGTGGTGCAGAAGAGGAGAGTCGTGGTCTGTGTCTGACCAGCCCGCTGACAAAAGAGGCCGTTTCCTGCATATTGCATGGCTCTTAACAGCGGTGGGGCTGGGGTCTGCCCGTTAACATGTCTCCTCGCATTGCGCTTCCGATGGCAGACAGACAGCCCAGAGATGCCTTGGCGCTACATAAACCCCAGCAGTCGGCCCAGACCTAACATGTTGTGACATCCTCCTGTTAGACGACTGAAGCCCAGTAGGACAATACCGGCCTGACACAGGAAGAGGATCCCAGGAGTGAGCGGTCAAGCTGTGCTGGCACTTTTCTTGTTTTTTTGTCCTCAGGCCACCGTGTTAACTTCAGAGAGAGTGACACATAGGAGGAGGAGACGCTAAGGCGGCGTTGTTCAGTTTCAGCCCATTCTGCATTCACCTTTTGAGATTCCTGCCTCTTTTAAACGTCACAAAGTAGGGCAGAAAACATCAACGGGTGGACTAAATAAATGATAAGAGGAAAACAAGCAGAGCCATGGTTGCTTGGGGAGGGATGGGGGTATTTGAGCCTTGGGGTCTTTGGATAAAAGGCACTTTGTAGGGGTGCGATTTGTTCTGTCCAATACCCACATCTCCCTCTCTCTTGGCTCCCTTCTCTCTGCTCTAATCAAGCAGTCTCTAATTTGGGTTCCAAGTCCAGTACCGGGGAAAAAGAAGGAGGCTTGTTACTTTGAAGAGTCCCGAGTGAATAACACAGATAAAAGATTCAGACACAAAAAAAGAAGAAAAGCGAAGGAGGGCGAGGGTGAAAAGGGGGAAAATCACAAGGCACCCTATTCTCTTCCCTTCCTTTGGTTACGACAGCTGAGCCATTAT
This sequence comes from Chelmon rostratus, assembly GCF_017976325.1. Classification (NCBI taxonomy): domain Eukaryota; kingdom Metazoa; phylum Chordata; class Actinopteri; order Chaetodontiformes; family Chaetodontidae; genus Chelmon; species Chelmon rostratus. Next base: position 14,704,362 of record NC_055658.1, on the reverse strand, counting down.
GACCAGATCTGAATTGAGTTTTTTAGCGCCAGAAGACTGGAATTTCTTTGTCTCTCTATCAGTCAGCTATTGTGGATGCTTCCATATGCTGCAAGCCCATCCTCAGTAAATTAAGACTTGTCTAAATGCTACGATTGTACCAAGCCGTATCCGCACACAGACCGCACATAGCTGGAATGCCTCGCGTGCTGTGGCTCTCTCTCTGTTCTCTCTTAAAGTGTGTGTGCATGCAGACATGAGTGTGTACAGATGTGTGTTGTGCGCTGCTCCAATCGATAAAAAGTACATGCCTCTGAGTAAATGCACACGTGTGTGAACTCTGCGGTCATCTGACCCTTTGTCCAATATTTCTGTGGGAAACACAAAGAGCCAATTGAATAGCAGCTAATGGCACATATTGGTACCTTCTTTAGTGTGTTCAAAAATAGGAGTTTTTTTTCTTTTTTCAAAACCATAAAACTGCCTCTACAAAAGCATGAAACGCAAGTCAATCTTTGTACCTAATCCACTTTTGTGAAATCTAATATGGCTGAAACATTTGATCCTTTGGTCAGAAAAAAAGCTAGTTTTATGGTATTCCTTTGCTTTTAACTACTACTGTACATACATACACTTGTTCAGCATTGCTACAAGGCCATATGTGTTTCCAGTAATATGGTGTTAACGCATCTCCATGCCCTACAACCAAGACAATATGAGCAACAGCTGTTTTACCTGGCTTGCTGCCTCTGCCATGATATAAAAGCTGTTAATCTTGCCAATAAAACCACATTAACAAGCATGAGCAATGACTCATGAGCACATGTCATCCACTGGCAGCAATGACTCTCAGTCTCTAAGCTTTCCTACATCTAATGGACATAAAGGCTAGTTCATACTGACAAAAAGCCCATCATGTTGTTTAAAAAAGCCAGATCTTCCTAAATGTTTCAAATCACTTGAATTTGTGTAATTGAGACTTTTAACAACTTTTTACTTTTTAGAAATGCTAACGATAGTCTGGCATTACAAGCTTCTTACAGTATGTCTATATGTCTATCAGCATGTGTGCACGCATATATTTGAGCACTGATGTGATTTTTAAGACACTTTTACAGAATTAAAATCATGTAAATGGCTCAGGCGACGATTTCTAAAAAATGAATATTCTGATTGGCATATGGAGAGGTTATTAATGAAAGCATACTTCATCTACAGTGGTTTTGCTGTTCACGCTGAACACTGATGGAGACTAATATTTTGATGATAGGGGAAGCTTCACTCTTCAGTATAATTATGCTAATGTAAAAGCTCCAGCACTTCACTGTCTATCCATGACACTGGACAAGGTACTTCATCAAAGCCAAGATAGAGGCTCGACCTGAACATATTACTCCATGGGGAATGCCAGTGACCCTGAAATTCACACTGAAGACAAAAAAAAAACGAGCCAACACAGAAACTTTACTTCTGTTCTTTCAGTACTTGAATATATCATTCTTTGACTCTATAACACAGTGCGACAAACCAGAGATCCTTGCACCATGGAGGATGCTGTATGTATGCAAGGCCGCATATAGCAAGGATCATTACAGGAAAACAATTTCCAATCCTTCTATTCATCTCCCATGGCCTTTATGATGATGAGTCTGACCCCTCTGCCCTTAAAATAAAAAAAGCATACACACTTTTCAAGGACTCTCTCATACAAAGCTCTTTAAGCCTGCAAGACAGTGATGAAGGCAACATCTTACTGTCTGGAAAACCTTGTAAGTGAATTAGGAGTTAGATGTTATCTCATTCTTTTCATAGAAGATTTATTCATTGGTCTTACCTATTCAGCTGATAATTAAAGAAGAATGTACTTAATTCCTTGGACTGTGCAAACGAGATCTTTCAAAACACTTTAATACTGTTGTCTTTGATGGAAAAGTGTACTAACAATGCCTGCACTTTGTCCGGGTTTTAACCAGATCAGAAGTGACACACTTAAATAACTGAACAGTAAGCAAAGGCAGCAGAGGCCAGTACATGTATTTGCAGAGTATATAAGAACACCCACTTAGTTCACTTAAACAAGACATTTGCAGTCATTAGACCTAACCAGAGATCATGAATATTTGTTTTGTGCTTTACTAATATACATTGCATCCAGAAAGTATTCACAGCACTTCACTTTTTCCACATTTGGTTATGTTACAGCCTTATTCCAAATGGATTAAATTCATTTTTTTCACCTTGGTGAAAAATGATTTTGAGATTTTTGCAAATTTGTTAAAAATTAAAAAATCTGAGAAATCACATGTACATAAGTATTTTTGGCTTGGCTTTGAGCTTCAAGGCTTTGCCATGAAGCTCAAAATTGAGCTCAGGTGCATCCTGTTTCCATTGATCATCCTTGAGATGTTCTTACATCTTAATTGGAGTCCACCTGTGGTAAATTCAGTTGATTGGACATGATTTGGAAAGGCACATAACTGCATATATAAGGTCCCACACTTGACAGCGCATGTCAGAGCACAAACCAAGCATGAAGTCAAAGGAATTGTCTGTAGACCTCTGAGACAGAATTGTCTAGAGGCACAAATCTGGGGAAGGGTACCGAAAAGATTCTGCTGCTTTGAAGGTCCCAATGAGCACAGTGGCCTCCATCATCGGTTCAGACCCACCAGGACTCTTCCTAGAGCTGGCCGGCCGTCTAAACTGAGCGATCGGGGGAGAAGGTCCCTAGTCAGGGAGGTGACCAAGAACCTGATGGTCACTCTGCCAGAGCTACAGCGTTCCTCTTTGGAGAGAGGAGAACCTTCCTGAAGGACAACCATCTCCGCAGCAATCTACCAATCAGGGCTGTATGGTAGAGTGGCCAGACGAAAGCCACTCCTTATTAAAAAGCACGTGGCGGCCCACGTGGATTTTGGCAGAATGCACCCGAAGGACTCTCAGACCATGAGAAACAATTCTCTGGTCTGATGAGACAAAGATTGAACTCTTTGGCGTGAATGCCAGGCGTCATGTTTGGAGGAAACCAGGCACCGCTCATCACCAGGCCAATACCATCCCCACAGTGAAGGGGTGGCAGCATCATGCTGTGAGGGTGTTTTTCAGCGGCAGGAACTGGGAGACTAGTCAGGATAGAGGGCATGGACTTTTGAGATGGTCTCTAAAATTCATAAAATTCATTCATTCATATCTAATCCATATAAACAGATATCCTCAGATGAATGCAGAAACAAGATTTTGGTATCAGAAGCTTTCTGATTTCTGTTTGTAGTCCAAGTGGTATTGACCAGTCACGTTTGAGGGGGCTTTGGCTGCAGGCAGGTTGAGATTTTAAAAAAAATACGGAACACATTGGCCGAAATACAGTCTCTTCATCATCTTATAATGATTTAGCTTTTTATTATATTATTTTAAATTTAGCTACATTAGTATTAAGGTATATATTCATAGAGATTAGCCAAAATGTTGTCTGGACCTAAAACAAGTTGCTAATTAGACTGCAAACAATGACCGGCACACAGAGGAAGTCTTGGTCCACATATCCATTATTCGGATATCCGCTGGCTACACCGGAAGCCCCAAACACTGGCCGTTGCCCCAGAGGATAAATCGTGTCAGACAGCCGAATGGGTTCATATCCAAAAAATTTATTCATATTCGTTTACACCCTTAGTAGTAGTAATGTAGTAATGTAGGCCAACTTTTCATGGCTGTGAGGATTTCATTTGCTTTTCTTTGCTTTCCTTTTATAAATGACAAAGGTGTGTTCATGTCAGCTCTGTTATTCTCTCCAAATGAAAACAGTCATAAATGTGCTTGTTTGCATGAAATGTATTATACAACTTTAAAAGTCATTAGTGAAACAAACCATGACAAACCACTGAAATATAATTCAAAAGACAAACGGCAAACTCTATCCCTATTACGTACACACACACACAAACACACACACACAAACACACGAGGACAGCACTTCCTTTTTTACCTCCATTGCCACAAGCTAAATTCCTCAATTCATTAGAGGAGAAAAACACACAGTCCAACACTCTCATACATTCATCTGGCAAATGTGGCCTGAGGAATAATGATTTACTGTGGCTCATATTTCACCTGAGTGCACAGGGCAAACAGTTGACTGAAGTGTTGTGGAGAAAATGCTAACTGAAGCATTTTTGACTGGAGCAACTGGACAGATACTGTTCTGTGCTGTTTGTGTGAATGTTTTTGTATGTTTGGGTAAATATGATATACATAATATTTATATGCAGCATGTTGTAAAAATACACAAGCCATTTCAAATCTGCGAAGCGCAATTCTTTTGCTACTTGCTTGTAGTATCGCTGGGAATGTGTGCGCGTGCATTGTGCTGTGTATCTGTGGTGGCATCAAAACCTCACTTCATGGAAGCCATTAAGAATACAGTTAAGTGAATAATCATGTTTTGAAGCCAGCCCATGCGGCTGAACAATATGGGCTCTGTGTTCTCACAGTGGACTCCTTTCTGTCCGTGCAGGAGGAAAGCCAGCACAGGTAGGGCCAGCATCAAATCAGTCTCAGCTGCCGCCCTGCCCTGCCCTGTGCACTCCTCCTAAAGAGCTTCCACTTATCTGCCTGCCACAGGACTGCCTGTGTGCACCCGACCACTGTCATGTAGACACCATTCTCAAATTGATTGTGACAGTGCAAGAGCCCCAATTTCTCTGCTTCGAAATTCAAGCTGCCGTTTCAACGCTAGTGTACAATGCAAAGCTTTTTTCTTATTTTCACATATTTTTTTCACAAATTCCAAGAGAATGAATACAGCTTGTGTTCCAATTTAGCAACTACATATTTTCCTTCAGTTTGAGTAAATGCTCGAGCATTTTGCTTTTTTATTTATTTTTTTACTCCCAACGGGGGGCCGGGAAACTGGCACTCAGCAGGGAAACTTCAACAGCTCTGTTGAGTATGAAGACCCTGCACAGAGCAAGCGTGCAGCAGAGAGCAACCCTCTCTGCCACAGGACACTGTGTGCTACATTTCTATATGTTTGACACAATGCACAGAATGTATCTACACTGTGTGTGTGTTTATATATATATATATATATATATATATATATATATATTAGTTTAAGAGAAAAATCTCTTACATTAAATTACAAATGTCAAGTCTAAGTATCCACGTCTAAAGTCTTTTTCTCTGTCTCCCACTTGCACTCCTCCTTCCACCTTGCCTCCTATTATCTGCTACTTTCTGTGGTTTGGAGCCCTTCCAGCCGGCCTCCCTTTCTTGCTCTGTGGTTTTGTTCAGGAGATTTCATCTCCCTCCTCATCGTTCCTGCAGATTGACAGCTAAGCTCAGGTATGAAAACAAACAGTTAGCTCTGGAATTGACTGGTGAAAAGAAATCCGCCACTAATGCTCCTTCACAAATTCGCCTTTTTGCCTGCCTCTGCTGATGCTAAGCCCAAACAGCATACAAGGAAAGGCAGATGGAGATTTGAAATCATTAACCCTTAATAACACCGTTCTACATGTCGGGCTTAAGCACACCACCTCTACTGGATTATTGTGCTTGTTCCTTCTTACTCTAAAACCTAAGAACAACTGGCTTTACCTCGGAAACAGCACATTATGTAGCCAAACAACTACATGTCAATAAGCTATAATTACAGATGTGTCATCTGGAAGAGGTAAATGGTAGGTTGGGTTAGTAGACCTTGAAAAGCAAATCTCTGATGTTGTTGATACAATTGCTTTGTTTTGTTTGTTTACTGTACGTGCGTGTTCACCTCAGCAGGATGAAGTATTCAGGGCATGTTTGAACACAGCTGCAGTGAAAGAATGTCTTTCTTTTCATGAGTAAATGCCTCGGGTCAAGTTCTGTCACACCTATTGTTTTTCATTTCTTTTTTTTTAAGACAAAATTATTCTCTCACCAGTCAGATTCCAACACTCTGCAATAACACAATTACTTGTTTGTCAAGGTTTTTAGGTTGTGGAACAATGTCAAGAGATAGCCTACATGGTGCTCAGTGCACAGTAATTGGTTGAGGAATTGGTGAGTGATCAGCATAGAATATACAAGGCCACTCTGCCACTAGGTGCTGCAGTCTTTATCTGCATGTCAACCTTTAGTCTCTACTTTCTTTCATTCATTTAAAACCTACAGGCATGTTTGCCTTTTGTAGTGATTTTAACCTAACAATTAATGGAACCTCTGATTCATCATAACACTTTAGATCTTAATCATAAGGTGTTTTCTGCTTGGTACCTTTGTTTGTGTTTTAATTAGGCGGACCTTGTGCGTCTCCAACCCTGGGCTTCTTTTTAATTGCCCGTATTTACATCAGGCAGACATCAAACGCAGAGAGAGAGAGACATTTGTAAGGGGGAGCACAAAGCAGCCCTTTGAAATGTCTACAGTCATATGAAATGGCATGCTAATTAAAAATCTAAGGCTGCCACTGTGATAGGAGAAGCATTTATATTTGTAACTGTGGTGTATAGACTGTCTCCATAACTCATCAACAGACAGAGGCCATAGTGTTTATTATCAGACTCCCTACCTGTTTACAGACCACCAAGTAACCTTCCCGTTCCCATTCATCAAACAGAAGAAATGCCCTGCCTGTAATTTAACAGGCCAGCTTTCAAAAGGCTAAATCATTTTAAACATTTTAACCAGTGCACTTTGATCTACAGTGGCATACAGTATAGTAGGGCAGGTACAATGAATCTAGTTTACCAAGCAGTGATTTATCCCTCAGTTCATTAAGGTTATTGCCAATGAATATACTTATTAGAACATTCAACAACAGCCGTTTTCCCCTTTCCTCTGCAAGTATAATTCAAAAATTCAAACCAAACGCTAGTTTTATTTATGCATGTCACCTATACAGCTTTCTCTAGGTTTTCAAACAGTCTTCATTAAATGTTTGTTAAAAATAAACAAACGTTAAAATGTTATATTGAGAATCCGCTGGGTTGTTATTGTTTAGGTGGTCTTTCAAGAAACTAAAAACAAGACGCAAGAAGGTGTCTAATGATCAGCGAGGGAGAGTGCAGGAGCCAGTGACAGCCTGGTGTTATCAGCCAGCTGGTATTGTGCTTTGCTGTGCTGTATAAACACACCAGCTCTCAGTAACAGTCAGTGCTAAGGACTGAGCAGCAGCCCTGCCCATCCTCGGCCCACCTTCATCCTGTCATAAACACAGATTTTGGGGGAGTGCTGAGCTGTGCTTTGCCGTGCTGCACTTGATTCGCCACGCAGGGGCGTTCACTGTCGGAGTCAAGACATTCCACTCAAACGCAGGCTCACTGAAGAGACGACTGTGTGCGTCTCAGCACCATCTCCTCTCCTTAACGGCTTCTCTCCTCTCAGCTCGGCCGTGCGCTGTTTACATCTAGCGCACTTTGGGTTCAACGATTACCAGAGCGGCATGGACGTACCACATGTGTCAGAGCAGAGGAGCGAGGGCTGAGGGCCGTCTAACGGGACAACAACAATAAACCGCTGAAAAGCACAGGGCCTCAGAATGGGTCTAAATGGGCTGGAATTTTGAAGACAGCACTTTGGACAGAGTCAGGCATTCCAACAAAAGATAAGAGAAGAGAGAAATGAATGAAGAGGGCAGCCAAAGGCCTTTGTTTTATTTCAGAGTACAAGGCTGTGTCTGAGATTACACAGTACATAGATAATGTACGTCTGATAAGAATGAGGGGCTTGTTAACACAGCTTAAAGTGGTCTAAAATCTGCTCGGTTTGACTTGGTCCTACCTTTGACTTCTGCCAGCAGTTCACTGGTGTTGAGCCTTTCCATCTTCTCTTTCCAGTCTTTAGAAAGAAGTTTCTCCATGCATGAGGATTCTGAAAAAGAAAAAGGAAAAAAAGACATATAAAGCAGTTTGAATGAAAAAGTATGTCCCTGTTTAGAATGCAGTATTTTTTCTGATTATTAAATATTTCGTGTAAAATATTGTGTCTATTTTCTATAGTTTTGTGGATCTCTACATCTATTCGCATAAATGAAGATTAAGGAAAGTCAGATGAAAGAGGGGTATTTTACTTGATGGTACTGGGCGGTGAACATTAAAAGAGACTCGTGCAGACAGTAGAGAGATGAGCTAAGGGTGGAGTGAGGAGGGAAGCAGGCATTGTGGGGATAGCATAAGGGCAGAGACGCACATTAAGTGGGAGGCAAGGAGTGAGACTGGGTACGTCCGAGCGTTCACAGAGCTGCCAATGATGAAAACAATTAACATTTGTCCAGCAGACAATGAATCAGAGGAGGAATGGCTGCAATCTGCCACGCTGTCGCTGGGGTAGCTGATAAAGAACACACTGGGCCGGCTGACCCAGGCCTCCACCATCCCTGCACTGCTTAGGGGTCAGCCTGTTCCCATCAAACAGCAGCAGCACAAGCGAGCCTCCACCTTGAACCACTGTCTCCACCAACTGCCTCCAATCTGAACCGGATCAAGACATGCAGCATCAAGTCTCTGTTGAGTCTGATTAAACAAGCAGCAATTAAAGTTCTACTACTAGTGTCTGTTTGATGAATATAAGGCTGCTGATTTCTATAAAAACTGTCCTCAGGTTTCGTGAAGTGCCTGAGGATGATACAATTTGTAAATCAGTGTTTCTGCAGATTTGGAGCAAAATGCAAAACTAAAACAGTCACACTTATGACCACGAGCCCCGGGGCACCATGACGAACTGTCCAACCATATCTCTAACAGTTAATCCATCATAATCATAGTTCTGGCAGCAAATGGGCACAATTCATATGCATGTAAATGTTTCAAATGATGCCACAGAGGAGGTTTTTCTCAGCTTGCTGTGTGTCATGTGTTTTTGATTCCACATAATACGAAGCACAGAGAAAGGAGAGAAGACTGAGAGGGGCCTGTCGCTTGCAATATTTTGGACCCTTCCAGTTTCACCGTTATCGTCCTCGACATCAAACATAGAGGAGATTTGTACAGTTGAGAATGTATACAAGAGTTGTCTCCTTTTATCCATCTCTAACATCTCTTGCCCTCCGCTTCCACAAACCAAACACTGTTGCTCCCTCTGACAAACATGCTGACTTCAGAGGATCTGGGAGTAACAGGGAGTCAGTAGTTCTTGTGGCCTTGTTTAAGGATGGCTTTCAGAGAGATCAAGCAGAGTGACCATTTTGTTTGATTGTCCACTTCCTCCAGTGTGATGGGGGTCGACAGGACATCTTCAGCTCAGGGTCATTATAACATTACTTCTGCTTTATTGACTTTCCAATTCCCAACTCACAGTTTGTGCCCTTGACCTGAAGACAGCGAGAGAGAAAAGGCTGCGTGTGTTTGTGTGTGTTAACTCCCTCCGTGGCACAAAGATCACAGATCTTAAAACAAGGGTTAAAGGCGGGGGGAGTAGCAGAGCTCAGCTCTTCTTCCCTGCGCCTCACCCCTGGGTGAGACAGCTTCCTCTCCTGGAACAACAAACTCCCCTCAAATCATAATCCTCAGACAGACAGAACAACATCACTTCATAACATTTTCTCCCCTAAAGCACAGAAAAGGCTTATTTTTAAAGCGGTGTAAAGGGGAGTTAAACAAACGCAGTGAACATATGTTAATATGCACACATATGCTCCCTCTCTCACACACACACACAACGTACACACACACGCTTTCATCACAGATGCTGCTCCAGCACTTGATCATTAAGGAATGCACCAACTGTTGGAGATAATGTGGTGCCAGCTTCCATTCTACTCCAGTTCTCCCCCTCCTTTCCACCTCCCTCCCAGGAGAGCTGCCGCTCCCTCACTTCTCCATCGCCTCCGCTGGGCCAGACACGACCTGCCAAGTCCTCCAACAGGAGAGACTACAGCTGGAATGCACCGCTGTCCTCCCTGCCTTCCACCTGGGAGAGGTGAATAATGACCTGGATTAGTCTATAAAATAACTCTCAAACATCTTTCAGTGTTCGAACAGCGTGGACAAAACAGCCAACCAAAAATGGATTTGGTGAAAGCGGAGCAACTTTTGCGCACGCGTGCTCGAGGAAAACAGTAAATGAGTCAGATGTCTGGAGTTTTTCAAAGCGCCCTTCCACAGCTTATTTTTCAGAAGAATTTAGATTAATAGGAGGAATGCTTTTTCAGTTTCTAAAATGTCTGTCTGTTTTTTCTGGAGAAATTAGAGATGCCAATGGAAACACTGCTCAGTATCAACATAACAATTACTGTCACTGTTATGACACAGAGAATGATGTATACTGTATTCACCATAAAATAACAAATTATTTCTGATAAAAGATTCACACTTCACTGATTTGCAAGTGAGACGCAAACAGAATTATTTAAGACAGCTAGTGCAGAACTTCTGAAGTTTGTGGTGTAAGGAGAAGTTGTCTGCTCTTGTCCTTTCAAAGTAGGACATCACATACTGGGGAATTAGCTAAAACAAGAGAAGAGTCCAGTGAGTTTATTTTTATTTTCCTATGGGGGCTCTTAAATCTCTCGCACCCCCACCCCTTCCATTTCTTTCCCTCCCCCTCTCGAGATAAAATGCTCTGTGGCTGGGGAGCAGGCCATTCAGCTGGGATGAGAATGGAATGAAAACAATAGCCCTTATCAGGCTCTTATTTACATTTTCCCAGCGTCCCTGCAGTAGACAGCTTGGCTTGTCACCAAGCCCAGATCGCCCCACTGGACCCAGACCAACTTCCTCCAGCCCCAGCGATTCCAATGGTCCCTATGGACCCTCGCCTGGCACAGACCCCCTCCTCGCTGCAGCTAGCGCAGATAGCAACATACAAGACAAAACTACTGGAGTGTGTGTCCAAGACGTGTTCCCATTGAGAGGGGAATGGTTTCTGGACTACTAAGCCCGTCTGGGTCTTATTGTCTCCTCTCTGGGGCTGGTGCTGCATAGCTGGAAAAATGCCCTGAACCCTTTCCCGAGATTTTTTTGAGAGTTTCCAAGTGGCACTCAGAAGAAAGCGAATAGTCGCCACTGATTTAATTCTGCCAAATTCAATGTGTTTATCTCCTATCTGCGCTGTCATCTCTGGCATACAGCTCCCCTGTGCAGGTATTCTGTGATCTTATTGATGTGGGCGAAAAGGAGCAGGGATTGAGACACCTGAAGCCGAGATGAGCTGGCTAGATTAGGCTTTTTTTTTTTTTTTTTTTACTGTATTAAAAACAAAGCTAATGATCCTCGTAAATCTCAACAAGGGAATGTTTCTAGGTTGATGTGTGACATAAACAAAGCTTTCAGCACCTGGCAGTTGGGGCTGCCAGAATATCATGTTCTGTATAAACCACAGTGGTGAAGCTAAGAGGCAGGTTGCCACGAACTGTCTGTCCCGACACCGGCCGACTCTGACAGCCTTGACTCCCCCTTGCATATTTCACACTGACTGGTGTTTAAATGCAACAGCAAATAATCTGAATTTATGTTTTATTGTTCGTACTAAGTAAGACAAAACACTTTTACTAAATTGAGCGCTAGTTAGCTATAAATGCCTGTGGTTGAGAGGCGAAGGTAGGGGAAAGTCGTTTGCTAATTTCTGTTTTTATTGCTGCTCTAAAGAGAGTAGTGCATTCAAACGATCATTGCAAACTGCAGAAAAGCTCAAATCACTGAGTGGAACACCAAATAGACAAATAAACACAGCTTCGAACAAATCAAATCTTGTCACTTTGGAATTGGATTGAACAGTAATAAAGCAGACCTTAAAAATTCATGACACATTAATTTCCAAATTGCTCTCCAGATTGCCATGGAGACATGAAGTCCAGTGAGTGTATTAAAGTTACAAATATACCAGCACTGTTTGGGCCACAACCCCCCCAAAAAGGCCATCTTCACTTTAACGTATCAATGTTTTGAAACTCTGAAGGGTTTAATCTGCTAAATGCGTTGATGCAACAAAACACGCCATCGTGTTTCAAAAGACAGCGACTGCCTCAAAGCACACAAATGGTTTGTTACAACATGCAGCTATCGGTATTTTATTACCGTGTTGTCAGCAGTGAAATCGTTTCAACTGTCTGCCACCACATTCTGAGTTTCTCTGTGTGCACTGTTCTCCTGGGAGAAAGATGATACTTGTGTTTGAGTGTTTGTTGTGTTGAAAAGCAGTTGGCAGAGAAAAGAGGGCTATCTAGCAGAGTCAAATTAGCCATAAGTCATGGATAACAGACTAAGAGACCTCCCCTTTAGCATTGGCCTTGTATATCAGTTGTCCCGGCCTCAAGGGGAAACATGTAATTACCAAATCAATGATCAACTGACACCGACCATATAAATAATTTCCTCCTCAGAATGCAGAGGCTCGTACTGTGAGCCGAATAAGGAAACAATGCTATTTACAGTGCGGAGAAGCCGAGAAACAAAGGAAATAAGCTTCAACTTGTATAGAGCACATTTTTTACAAGTTGTCATCATCCAGTCATAGTCAACCAAAACCAAAACCTCCACATCACACGAAACTTGGCATCAGGAAGACATATGAACTGCAATAACAAAACTGAAGAATGCACCATTTAAAAAAATAGACTGACTCTAAACAACATAAAATATAAATAATTTCTTGTTTGCAGTTTGTAGAATAGCAGCTCAAAATATTCATATTTCTAACACAAAATCAGTGTTAAAACTACATCAGAGAAACTGAACAAAATCAATTTTCTATAACAAGAGTAACAACTACATGCACTGTATGAAACCTGACCGACTAGTCTAATCGTGTCCTTCCTGCACTATAGACTGGAGGTCAGTAAGCTTATGAAAAAGCTCATGGTTGCTTGCTCCAACAAAAAAAAGCCTACAAGTGTATAAAATGTCTAAATATTACATATGCAAATTGTTGAAAATACCTTGGGCCACAGAATGTGAGGCTGCACAAAGAGCTCTAGAAATGGTGGGTAATAAAGATGTTTGGCCAACATGCCAAATACGCTGGTACAAATGTGTGAGAAATGAAAACTTTCTCTCTTGTGGGATCTTGTCAAGGGAATGTAGCCGTGTAATATACTATGTTGATGACTGTAGCCTGGTGATGCTTAAGTCTAATGAAGTAAGCAGTGAGATGAGGAATATCCTCTGTCGCTTAGTTTGAAAATGATTCAAATCACTTTTATTTAGCAGTGATTTATGGAGTCATAAATTATGCATTAATGACTCCTCTATATGATATTAGTGCTTTTGATTGACTTCCTTATATTGACTGTATGATGCTGTATGAAAGCAGTCTAAATTCTAAAAAAGAAAGATGAACTAGAATGCATTAAATAGGTTTTTTTTAAGAAAAACCTCTTCAATTTCTCTGCTACATTCAGTGTTAGAACAGTATATTTCTTTAATTCAGGCATAAATTTCTATCTCAGAGATAAAACTCGGAGTCAGACAATGATAGGCTGACGTCTAATTTCCCATCCACTCTGCACTGCACGGGAAACAAATCAAAAGTCGAGATTGATAAAAAAGAAAATGACTGTGACACACTCCAAGGAGTCCTTTGAATATCTTAATCACAGACACACTAAAAACAAGACCCCATCATCACACCAAATAAAACATAATAATTACAAGAGGCAGGCAGGGAAGTGAAATGCAGAGAGAAAACATGTTTTTGTCATTCAGCCGGTAGTCCCTGAGACAACAGCTGTTGGATTCTGCAAATACTCCTGAAGTCTCCATAATCATGGCGTTATTGAAGTGAGGACAAAAAGGGCACTAATTGCAAGGGAGCAATCGGAACGCAATAGGTTACACACCCGGGTGATGCTGCACAATGCAAACGCTAAAGAGGGAGCTGGGGGGGAAAAAAACATTCTGAGCACAACAGTGCGTTGTCGCTCATTTTCAGGCAATTACCTTTCCTCGTTGTCAACAGTTTTAATAACCTTTACCATTTCCAGAAGACTTTTTGGATTCTAGTTAAATAATTTCAGCTTTTTAATATGTAATTACTAGTGCTGGCATGCATGAATAAAAAGGTCCAGACATGTCAGTTTTGTGGAGCACCTGCACCTTGTGGTGGGCTTTCTTTAACTGACACCTAATCATTATTCCACTTGGTGAACATCTCTGTTAGTCACCTTTGAATTTTCATGTTTGGTCATGTAAACAGTTGCTACAAATACATTGTAGGTAACCTGGATGGGATGTGCTTCAACTGAGGTTCTGGCAGTCCTCGTTTCTTTTTAACCTGATTTCCTTACTTCTTTATTGTACCTTCTTTACCTCAAGAGGAAGACATTACAGCTCACCAAGTGCCAAAATTGGTTGGTGTCTAGAAGGGGTCACGGGTCAGCTATTGTTGTTAAGTCACAGGTCTTTCATGTCATGAATAGGAGTTTAAGGAGCTGCTTTGTGGAGACTGAGTGCACGGTTGATATTGGATCAAGGGTCTCATACAATGTGGTTACTATAGTTTGTCTTCAAGGAATCAATTGAATGGGCTGCTGTGTTTCTTTGATATCTGGCAAATATTTTGTGGTCGCTTTCAGCTAATTTAACTCTATTCCTTGCATGTATTCCATTAGCAACTGAAGGTTGCAGAGTTAAATGCCAAGTGGGCTAAAAGACCTCGACACATACAGGCACATATCAAACGTGTGCAGTTGGAAAATTAGATGCAATTTGCAGGTAGCTTTTTGATTATTTTGGCTTTTTCCAGCTGAACACACTGGCCTGAGTGACCAGGAACTTCTCCCTTGTCCCTCGCCTTTATCTGCACTGACCAACGTGTTAATCCCACAGTGTTGACCTGGCCATTCTGAGAAGACATATACACACACAGCACCCTGACCTCTCTAAATAGGACACGTGTCTATCAAGCATATATGAATTAACCATCCCCAAGGGGCTTCACCTCCTGAGCTGTGCAGCATGTGACCTCTCCCAATCCATTTTACTGCGGCACTCTGTGGCAATCAGGCTTGAATTATTAAAGTGAGCAGTGAGCAATGATCAATTCATTGCGGCCCTTGCTCACAGACTGCCCGGCTGTACTTCAGCAGAAATGACATTGAGAACACTTGAGTATGCTTCCAGACAATGCACATAAATGTGAAATATGTCAGACCCAATATGTCAATAATCATAACTGTACAGGCTGAGGCCATGTCCAGGCTAATCCTACAGAAATGCTGTTAGATGACTGTGGGCTGTGCAGGTTTCAGCAGTGGGATTCCTTACAGATGCTTTCCTGAGAGAAAGACTGGGAGAAGTTGAAGGGCTGACAAGAGGCTAGTGTGCTGCATGCGGAGATGATGTTTGTATTAAATATTCTCAGCGTATTAATTGAACACATCTTCAAGAAACACTGCTGCACTGCTTTGTGGGCCTCGCACATGACATGGGCCCGAAAAAGCAGAGATTCAAAGCAGAATTGCAGCCTCTTATCTACGCACAAATTAGAGAGGGCAAAAACAAAAGCAAAGAAGTTGAAAGAGAGGGAGAAATTGCAGGAAAGTATGCAGCTGAAGGAACCTGGAAGTAGGAGGAGGGCAAGGAAAAAAAAATCCAATCAAAACTTCGTGAGGAGCAGATGAGGAGCCAAGATAAACCAGTACTCAGAGCCCCCAAAACTGCAATCTCCCCTTAAGCCGGAGAGTGGCAGCTGGCAGAACAGCTGGTGAATAGGATTAATGTCAGAAGAATGAAATAAAACTCAACATATGTCCGAGCCTGAGGTGTTGGGACTGTGCGTGATTGTGCCCCCGATGGATGCCATGTGTGCATCTGGAAGGAGCTGCTGTGCTGCTCCGCTCTCTACCCCACAAGGTCACTTTTAAGAACTAGGACCATTAAATGCTTGGATAGCAAAATGAACTTTTCATTCCCTCTCCTCTCCCCTTCTTTGCTTTAAAGCCTCTATTCAGGCAGCAGAGGGAGTCTGTTGAGCACGGCTATCAATACAATGCACCCTACAACTCATAAGGGAAACAAACAGTTGCTAATTTGATTAAATTAAAGAGCAAATAGCACACAAAAAAAACCCAAAACAAAACAGACAAGGTCAAAGAGAAGTGGAGGCTTTATTCAAATTGAGAAAAATAAAATACAGTCCTTAGTGGCTTGTGGCTGAGAATTTTTACACAATTGTTTGTGTCTTAATAATAATGATCAGCCTAATAAAGATGTTGATAAAGCAAGGTGCATTAAAATATCTCAAGTGCATCATTGTTTTTGTTTTTTTTAACTAGATGACAATAGAGCAAGAAAGCAAAACAGGAGGCCAGTAAAAGGGGAAAAAATGATGCACGCACGCGTTTGGTTTACTAGAAAGAAAAAGTAGCGATTACTCCTGGAATCTCAGCTGACACTGGTGAGGGGATCAGCACTAGTGAAGATGAACATTACGAGGAGAAATATGTGGACTTGATTTCAATTTATAATTTCCATTTGATGTCGGTAATCATTAGGGTCCACACACTGTAATAAATTATAATAATTTCACACAAAAATTTAATTACTGGGTACCTTGCGTTGGAGAGATTTTTTTTTGGGTACCCTGCAATTTAACTGTCAGATATAAACTTGCCTGCTCATCAATGCTCGAAAACATTCACATTTATTCATCTATGTTAAATTAATAGATGTGTGAGGAGAACGTGGGGTACTGTGATCATGGCTGTTCAGTGTGATTTAGTAAATTAATGGGTGTCTGACTCTACAAGGACAAAAAGACGCTAATAGGATCCACATGAATGCATTACAATTTGCAGTGAGGCCAAGTGTCGGGTATAGACATCGAAACTTTATTTCATCATAAACGCTGGACGACGGTGTTTTGCGCTTCAGAGACTGAACCATAAGATGACATTTTTTAAAAAGCACACATTACTAGAATGAGCTGGGTAATATACTGTACTTTTGGTAATACAGCATTCTGTAAATGTGTTGAATTTAGCTAAAGTGTGTGTGGATATCCTCCAACTATTATCTTCCGATTTCAGTTGAAGTAAATGACAGATTTTTAGGAGAAAAAAAGAACATCTAAGCTCGCAGTGAGGGTATTATTTTTTCTGCTTCTGCAGTTTGGTTTTCTGATTTTAAAAAAGTAATTAAAGTCGTTTATTGAATCTCGCAGCCAACTTTGTTTACGAAGATGCCAGAGCTCAGTATGTACAAACACTGATTACTGGACTGTGAGACCAAAGGCCACTGTTTTTGGATGATGTTCTCTGAAGCATGCACACAATAAAAAAAAACCTAGTACTAATCAAAAGTTATAAGAATTTATAGATATCTTTTGTGGTCTTTTATAACACTATTATAATACCAGAACTAACATTTTTACAACTGCAACACAATTACTGAACAAATAAGAACATTAAAAATGAAATTATGCTCTTGCCTCGCCACTGGATAAAGAAATTTTGTATTTATAGCATTTATAAAGGTTAAGCATTCCCACTCCTTGATAGTCCCCATTCATGTGCTCACAGCTAAGTGTCTCAATTTGCTGTCTTTAAGTTGGTTCATCAACAATAGCTGCAATTTTCTTTTCATTTGGCCCATTCCCTTCCTGCTGGATACAGAACCATATGGACTGAGACCTGCTGGGCAAAGATGGAGAAATTTGCTTCTCATGAGTGACTGAGCTCATTGGTCCTGCTCACCATGGGGAAGCTAACAACAGTCTTACAGTATCGGCTCTGTCAAAGAAAGTGCCACCCACCCAGAGAAAAAAATGACAAAGAAGAAGGAAATGAAGGCGATGAGGTGTGCAGTGAAGGAAGTACAATGAGTCTTAAGACCCAATTCCTTTTTCCAATATTATGCTAATTGGGACAGGAATAACAAAAAGGCTGCCACAACAAATCATTAATCCTAATTTCAAATTATAATAATGTCAGATCATCAATTGAAATTGCGATTGACAGCGTAGTCTTAAAACATATTAACCACCCGACCCGTGCTGATTTACAAAATTATTCTGAAGGTGCTTCCAAAGAGAGATGACGTTCGTCAAATAATTATAATCATTGGCACTCGGGCTTTGCAGTGCAATAAAACATTTCTGTTCGTTTCTTCTGACATCCTCATCTCATCTGCTGTCGCATGTAATGTTATTGAACAAGGAGAGAGAAAAAGCATTGAGCGGGAGGAAACATCTGTTTCATCGCTGCTGATTTAACAGTCTCTTTGTTCAAGAGGCAGCCATCAAAGTTTGGTGTACGACATTCATACTTGATGTTTGGGGGGGTGGGGGGGACAATGCAAATATGTTGATAGGCTGCATGTACACCAGTTGTCATGTTTGCTTATGTCAAGGCGGATCTCTTCGCTGGATGGCTGACGTATGTCTGACTTTCAGAACAAGCCCGCAGTGTGCTCTGAAATCATTAGCAGGCCACAGAGGCAGTCTGTGCCCAGGGTGTGAGTTACACTCACACTATTTTGATCCTTGGTCAGATGACCCCGGCTCTTTTGTCAAGTTATGTGTGGAGAATGCTTGGGAGCTGAATGCCACAGCGAGGACAGTGATACTGAGCTGGCGCACAAGTTTCCCAGTGTAACCCTACTGCAGGCATTCAAACACACACACACACATGCACACACAAACAGCAGGACACATGTGCCCTCCCTTTGCACCCCATCCCATTGTGGAATAGTCCCTGTTCTCCCCATTTCTGACCACCTAAGCCCCTCCCCCCTCCACTCTTTTTTTACTATACCAAGTTTGTCTGTGTATGTCCCTCTTCATGTTCCTCTTAGTCGCATTTTCCGATTCTTGGCTTCCCGGCCCAATGACAGATATAGTAGCATTAATGGCTTCTGCCTTCTTATGTGTCAGTGTTTCAACATCTCTGTGCCCCTCCAAAAACTGCAGCGTCACCTAAAATAGTCAGGCCATTACAAGCTTCTGCTGAATGAATCGCCCAATCACCCGCATACAGCGCTGGGGCAAATCTATTGTTTTTTCAAAAAGCAAATATAAATATTTTACAATTTCCCCAAATCGCTGCTGCACAAGTGCTGACGTCACAGACGAGACATGCCTGAAACCAGCGTGCGGGTGTGTGAGTATGTAAAGACAAACAAGCCTCTGTGCAACCCTGGCTGTGATTTGTCTCTCAGAGACACCCGTTTCCTCCTATCAAGGGGTTCCTGTGCAGCCAGTAAGCCAGGATCACAATGGGAGTTTTGTGCTGCATGGGTGCAGGGGGACACGCTCAACAGCTGAAACCCGGGAAGATGGCCCCTGGAATGCTCCGCAGCAGTTGCTACTGTTGACTAATCGGAATATGAGAAGTGGGGAAGGTGATCTTGAATGCAAAGAATGGCACATTGAAGAAGCAGCTGCTTGTTTTGTCATCTGAATGACCAAGACAGCAGAAAGGGTTCCCGTTTTGAAAGGGGCAACAAAATCTAAATCTTAGCTTGTGTAAAGTGAAACCTGTGTCGGCCCCCGTCGGCCTGTGGGGACGTGGCAGTGTTATGTGAGGGCTCTGTTTTGGAACAGATAGTAAATACATAATTCAGCACTGGACCATGCACTCTGTGCTCCCTAGTCCCCTCGTACAGACACTCCATTTAGCCCTGGGCTCTGATCTCTGCCTGGCATAGGAGCAACTTTGTCACTGGAGAGTAAGATGGGGTGGGAGACAAAAATCTTAGGAAGAGGGAAAATGTTGATCTGGATTAGGTAAGGGTGACAAGATGATAGAGAAAACATGGAGAAGGTGAGAAGAAGAAGAAAGAAAAAGAGGCAGAAGCAGAACTGGACAAGGATAGGAAAGTGAGATTAGGGAGGCGCTGAGGGGCAGGGTATCTTTTTTTGTGAAAGTTCACATGTCAGGCTGGCAGGCTGCCCGCGGCGTACAGCCGAAAAATCTATTTAACGTCTGCTTCACAGGGTGACAAGAGGGTTGATTGGCAGAGAGCAGAGAGCCGCTTTTGATCGTGTGTCCTAACAAGCGATTCCAGCTCATGTCTCTTCAGCCTGAACAGATCTACATTACCTATTCAAACAAAAGTGACAGACCAGAGCACTGCTCCGCTGGGCTGGTGCACCACGCCACAGGCCAAGAGTGAACACACACACGCACACACACTGGAAGGCCCCCACTGACACATAAAGTACATGCAAGCATGCACACACACTCATCCACACAAAACTATATTGGCTGTTTGATCAAATAGATTACTTGCATCAAGATAAGTAGCCTGCTGAAATCATGTTGACAGAATAAAGAACAGATTATTAAAGGAGGTGGGAACACGGCGCACAGGAGAAATGCTGGTGCTTGACTGATGTTTGGCCTGTGTGTGTCCTGCCAGGAGGGTCCCGGCCTCACACCGCCCGGTCGGATGCTGCAGTCAGAGGCAGCGTAGAGCTATGTGTGAAGCACGCCTCAAAATCGGCAACCAAGGCAACTGGATTTCCAGCCCTCATTGCATATGCATAGAGTCAGACGCTCATGCTCAGATCATTATAACAAAGATTCCTATTAATTAGGTGGGATAAAGCAGAACCAGATGACATGGCAGCTGGGATGAGAGGAGAGGGGAGAAGGGAGGGAACTGAAAGGGGGGGCATCAGTCTGTCTGGGGGGAGGGAGGTAATGTATGATACAGACTGCATTATACGTGGAGTGATATACCTTTGGAAAACCTTTTCGAAATCTTTTTTAAAGCTACATTTAAACTAAAAAAATTAATTTCCAAAAGATAAATCTGTTGCCGCTATTAAGCACCTGCAGCCAATTTCCAGAGAGGCTCCGTTTGGAGTCAGCAGGGGCCGTGACACTGACGGGGGACGGTGTTACAACAGAGTCAAGAGTTCATCAGCGCTAATCAGACCACAGGCTTACAGCTGATCCTATTCTCTTCCAAAGCTTTCACCCATCCCTGAATCTCATTACATGGCCTGTTGTAATAGAGGATAATGACCTGGGGCTACGCACACAATGCTGATCACTCCTCCACACTCAACCTAGTGCACAGTCATTATACAGTGATAATACACAGCCTCGCCGGGGGGATTATGCTTCTAAATAGAGGAGAGGTGATAAAGGCAGAGGGAGAGGAAGAAAGGTCTAAGTGATAACACAGGAGCGCATAGAGCACACACATGTAACCACACATTTAGCTCACAGTGTCTTACGGTGTTGTGCTGTTTCATGTCGCAGGCAATGGTTTGGTTACCTGCTGCTGTAATAGGTGAACTCTTTTTTCAGTAACCATTAAATATCGTCCTACCTGAGATTGAAAAGGAGTCACAGTTTAGCTGAATGCTGGTATGGCTCCCCTTCGTGAAGCTAATAAGCCATGACTCTGTCAAAGGGCTCCAGGTGTTGAGTATTCTGCTTAAGCACCTACTGTATCCACTCTGGCTGATCGCGAAAGCTGCAGTATTAAGGAAAGAAATCATCTTTCTGTTGTAGTTTTAATATATTTGGCTGTCTGTGTGTGTCTGCTTACCTGTTTTGTTTTTTGTTTTTTTTTGTTTGTTTGTTTAGTTTTATTTCTTGAATGAAAGTTGGGACAAGGTTTGTTATTTATAGATTATAGCTATAGATTGTACGTGAAAAGTCTCCACTGTCAGTTTAACAGCTGTGTTAAATGTCCTCACACCTGTTCATTGGCTGGATGGCCCTGGATCACGTGCAGCACGGTTTGTCTCAACAGCATCCGGGGAACTGAGCCCCAGCTGTGATTCAGGATATCACAGCTACTGTCTTCAACAACGGTGAAACGGTTGAGAAAGGTAGCTTTAACTTAAAAGAAACACTGAAGGGTAGATATGTAACACAGATCGACTGAAAGTATTTAAGAATGACTTAACATGGATTGAGAGCATCTGTTGCTCTTTTTTGTTTGTTTGTTTCATATCTATGTGCCTTTCATTGAGACAGTTTCTTTACTCCACAGACCAAAAAGAAGAAAAAAAGAGACTCAGCCTCTGATGCATACCACTCAATATCACAAACACGACTTAAGATACATAACTGCATCCAGCTCAGTGCTGGGTTCACTGGGAACGACTTAACAAACAGATACTGAGCCCAGGAAAATCCCTAACAGCTAAGACAGGAAGCCTAAACCCAATTACCCGTCCTTGTCTTAGGGACAATCATAAAGACTCAACACACAAAGTATTCCTGTGTTGACTTGCACAGTATTGATTCATACTTTAGTGCATTATATAAAACTGTTCTAATTGCATGTGAATCAAATCAAGGTCACCTTGGGTTTTTATAATGGTGGCTATTTTTCTTTTTCCCCCTAATACTTTATACTGGTATTTTTAACTCTTGACAAGTGCTGCCTGGAGACCCATCCATAAATAATGCATTTACAATACCTAGTAAATAAACATGGGGCACAATCGTTAGCCCTGCTGGCAACTGGGCCTAATAGAGCTTTTACAGCAAAGGTGACTATTCAGCTAAATGCGGTGCTTGCTGCTGGGAGGACATTTTCATTCATTAGCACAGTCACAAGCACTTAAAGCACTTTAAGGACCAGAAATGGAGAGGAAGGGTGGAAGGATGAAGAGGGTGAAAGGGTACAAATATAGAGAGATGGAAGAATGGAGGAGTGATACCTGTAATACTGAGACCACCTCTATTAATATATATGTTTATTAGGAGTCGTGGTCAATGAAGGAAACTGGCGGATAATTTTTTTTTTAATGGAGACATACAGTATTAGTAAGAAGAAGAAGAAGCCAAAATATGTGCCAAGGCTTTGTCTCATGCTAATTCTGATAATTTCTCCTTAAAGACCAGTTAACCAAAATCATCAAAACATTTTTTCCTGTCAGCCCTAACCTTTCAGATACTCTATTTTTAATTTTATATTCACTGCAAAGGTTGAGATATTTGGCTTCTCTGATTCTGTGACCACAGTACAATAGAGGTGATGGGAGTTTCATTTGTACTTCTCGCAGCATAGAAAAAAAAAAATCATATTTGAAAAAGCTAATAAAGACGGCCAACAATATTTGGATACCATGTCCAAGAAGCTTTCCAAACCAACCAAAGCATCCACCAATGTTAACACGACTTTAAGAGGAATCTCACGTTCCACATTTGAGCAACGTACTGTGTAAAAAGTGGCCCACAGACCGTTTGTTTTCCCTCCACACTTGAGGTCACCGCGTTCATTCACAGGCCATCAGGACAATGAACTATCTTGACCAGACAAGGAAGCCCAGAGAAGAATGGCAGCAGATGGTGAAGAGTCTCTGAGGACCTCGGTGATCCCGACCCGGCAGGCACCAAAGCAGCAGAATTAGACACAACAGTTGTCATGCTTAGATAAGCGATATATTTAGCTCATCTGTTGCTTGTGCCACATTAGCAACATCATTAAGACAACAAATGGCTTCTCCAACCTTCTTGTATGTCCTTTAATAGGTTAATTCTGTCCTTTCCAATTTCCAACGGTGTCTCTCTCCATAAACAAAGACATGAGATTATGATTTTCATGAGGTTTTCCTTCGGCAGCTTCTAAGAGTCCCTCTCTCTCCATTTTACAGTAATCACTGATCATCACCACTGAAGCTTCCTCAAGTGCTCTCAAGAACAGAGTATCTCTCAGTTCCTGCAGCTTGGGGACAGCATGCTGAACTTTGTGAGGCTCTTGTCTTCTGCTGTGTTCCCTGCTCAGAAACTAATTTCCTCCAACAAGGGAGTTTATTTAGGTGGTGATGATACGCAGCGCATGAGGCAGACCAAGTCTCTATTATTAACAGGAGATTAAAACAGCTGTATGGCACTCTAAAGCACCCTCTCCTCCCTTCGCTAACATACGGCCCTGGATTACAAGCTGCACTTGACCATTTAAATTACTGCAACAACCAGCCTTCACCAGCTGGGGCTCATTACCATAACGCCCGCCGTCGCTACAGAGCTCACTGACGGTCTTACCCTGAAAATCAGCTCCGCGTGAAACAAGACACAAATGAAATAAATTCTTCCCTTCAGGTAAAACAAAGAGCTAGCAGCAGAACCGCTTTACTTTTAATTACCAACCAGAAATCGTCCTGTAAGGTGCTGTTGGCCAACATTCTCCTGCGTCCTGGGATCAGCCCAGAGTCAACAAGACCAGCAGTGAGAATACGGCATAATGTTCATGTCTGTTGATGTGGAAGAAAACTAGAATGTTCAGGAGAAACCCCCATGAAACCAGAGAAAATTGTCCCTGCTGTACTGCAGCGTTATGAGTATTAATTGTGAATTTTCTTCTTAATTGCCAATATAAGAGGTTATTAAATAATATAAAAGGTATTGATGACACAATGAATAATTAAAAACAACACATGTCGGAGGAGAAAAAATGCTGGCACACTTACGTGCACCAGCGTGTTTTTTTGTGTTTAATGTTTGACCTTTGTTGGCCATTTCCTTCCAATAATCCAAAACTTTTCAGCTCCAATTCTCCAAATTATAGGTGCTCGGATGAATAAGGACTGATTGTTCTGTCTTTTATCATTGGAACGACACCACAAATAATCAGTCCTGACATCAGCACGTGGCTAAATGATTATCTGGTGAGAGGCCTGTGATGCTCTGACACAAAGATCACCAAACGAACACTTAAAAAAGAAGTGGCAAATTATTTTTAGGCTAACAGAGGTCTAATTTATTCGTCTGATGAAGTGCTTAAGCTAAGAGCTCCCCAGACACTAAATGAGACACATGCATTCCCAAGGGGGTTTAACATTTGATTGGATGTAGTTATATTACTACAGCCCTAATTAAGAAGGGGGATGTGTTTCAGCAGCTCTTTCAAATATTTGTTTTTCCGCCATACTCTTGATAGACTGCAGGCTGTGGGAGGGCGAGTCGAGCGGGGTGAAACGGGGTGCAGATATGACACAGACCGAACAGTCTTGTCACAGAAAAGGATCGTTTTTTCCTCCGTCTGTACTTGCAGGAAAATAAAAAGTCTGAAATCGTCATGGTGTTTTGAATAAAATGAATTAATAAGGCACGTGAAACAGGTAAAAGCCGTGAGAAGGGCTTGGGTTGTTTGCGGGTAGCGAACTTTGATGAATACCTGCGCTGAGTGAAAAGTGTTCTGTGTAGCAAAATATAAAGAGGTAATGTTCCTGGCATCAGGTCAGCACTGTGAGTTTTATAGTCAAAGAGTTTGCCTTGGCACAGAGGAGGACCACACTTATGCTGAGGTGCACTGCCGCTCAGTCTTTGTCACATTGGAAGAGGTTCAGAACAAACTGGAAACACTGTAACGTCAGTATTCCCAGCCTGTGTGTGCCCGCGTGAGTGTGTGAGGCAGAAAGATACAAGAGAAAAGAGGTGGACGGTCAGGAAGCTAGAAGCTTATAAACAGAAGGGAACATTTGCAAAGATCAGGCGCACCCAAACACACACACACACACACATACCGTCTTGCTCTGTCTTTGTCATCTCCTCCAGCTTCTTCTGCTTCAGCGTATCCACCACGTCTGCCAGGCTTCCTTTGCGGCGCTCTGGAGTTCCAAACGCTGATCCGCTCAGCAGGTCACTTCGCTCCCGGGCCCCCTCCTCCGGCTTGTGCGGGGAAGTGGAATTGTTCCGGAAGGAGTACAGGGAACATACTTTATTGCTGTCAGATTCCTGTAAGACAAACAAAAGTTGGGAGGGGTGGCAACAAGGGATGGGATTTGTATTAGATGACGAGTGTGTTTCCGTGTCCTGTCAGGGCTCCGCCGAGCTTTTTGACAGTCTTTCATTCAAATGCAGTGATTGCTAGGTTTTTGTGGCTCAGGGGCGATTTGGCCATATCAAATGGCTCCTTCTCTGGCTTTCATACAGCAGCTTCTGTATCTTCAACAGAGCTAGCTGCGCTGGTAAATGAGACATGACAAGTGAAAAACTGAGATGAAATGATGAGGTACACTTTCATAGGGCATATCCATAATGTGCTCAGGCTTTACTTTTCATCTGCAGAGACTACACAGAGAAACCTCCCAAGTGTAATTTCTCAAATTGCTTTTGAGTGTGCATTTGTGTTAGGGTGACTGCTGTGTAATTTGTTCATTTTCTAGTGGAGACCTATTCTCAGCTGAGTGCCTCGAGCTATCGTAAATCTGTGTCCTGTCTCAAGCTGTTGTTGTTTTTCAGTCCCACCTGTGTATGGTTTAGTATTTAACTAAGGGTCCTGTCTCTGGCTGACTGGCTGAGTGCCCCCTGTGCACAAACAGAGACATGATGGAAGTGGGGAGAAGAATGGGAGAGAGCTCGACGAGGGGGGAGAGCGAGGGAGAGAATATTCTGCACATGGGAGTGTATAGTCAGCACACAGACCATGGCTGAGGGTTACGTCTGACAGAAGGTGGTGTTAATTATGGTTTGTGGAGTCTGAGAAAGCAGAAGGTAGCTAAGCAGCCAGGAGTTTGCAGCCTTTAACGGGGGAACACTTAGCCCTGATTTAAGCTTTGGCCCTCCATAGTGAAGAGAATAAACATGACACACATCTGAATCCAACACATACTGCACGCCTATCATGGAAAAATGAGCTTTAATCGACAGCAGCGTGATAACAGAGTGTAATACAGCAGGGCCAAATGATAGAACCATGTCTGGAGCCACTGACAATCCTAAATAAAAAGTCAGGAATGCAGCGGACTGGGCAGGAATGTTGACAGTGCCAAATTCTCATCCCTGCGTTGCATGTCGAGCTCCAGGCAGAGTTGCAGTGGTGTGTAGGGTGGTCTGGTACCAAGCGCCAGGGTGGCACGACCTACCGGCCGACTCTGCACCTCCCAGCCCTGTGCTGGATGATTATGCAGTGTGGCAGAGACAGTGGAGAGTGCTTGAGGGGAGTGGAGCAGTGCTGGGTTAATCAGCTGGCATGGGTTCAGGGCACAGCCCACACAGACGCATGGCACAGCAGTGGAGTCAGGTAATCAGCAAAGGCAACACTCTCATTCCTTTCGCCTTATGCCTTTCCCTTTTCTCCTCTCTATCTCCGCCTGTCCTTCTCCATTTTACCTTTCCTCTCTTTTCTCGTCTTTTTTCTACTTATTCCTTTTAAGCAGCTTCTAAACTTAATTAATCCAAAAACAAAGGCTATTGCAGGCAATAATGAATTAAATAATAATCCTTAAACGTTCATCCTTTGACATTTAGAATGGCCAAATCATCCCCTTGAACTGTTTTCAGACCTGTGTAACTTTCATCTTTCTTTGATGGCTGCCAGCCTTGTTTGCCTCAGTAAAAGATCACACTTTCACCTGTATTTTCTATTATGCTGTTGTTGACTCTGCTAGAGCAAACTTATCAATCACACCACCTTTCTCAAAAGCTTCATTCTGTAAAACACAGCCTCTGCGGAGGATGCTCCTGTTCATTCTCTTAAGAAGTTACGGTACACTTTGCAAGTTGTCAAAAACAAAATATTAATATTTCGTCAAGTGTCCGTTTGTGTCCCCTTTTTTAAATTTTTTTCTTTTGCTTGTTTCCTTATGTTCTTTTATTTTTCCATCATTTAGGACTGATATTACTTGACTTTTCGTCATTGACTTTATTTGCCATTTTTTGTAAGGCACTTTGTAAACATTTTACAGAAATGTCATATAAAACAAAAAGTATTCTAGTATTTATATTTTTAATTCAATATTGGTTGGTCATATTTTTACACTTTTTCTATGTATTTTTAGCTTCAGCCTTTAAAACTTCTAAAACGCTCATAGTGACATCCAGTACCACAGAAGAAGACAACACCTGAGTGATCCTTACTGACAGTCAATTACCTACATTGTCAGCTTACACAACACAGCATCTCAAGCATTCTGCTACAGAGGCTATTCATATGTCTGTGTGTGTGTGTGTGTGTGTGTGTGTGTGTGTGTGTGTGTGTGTGTGTGTGTGTGTGTGTGTGTTTGCTGCAATGCTGAGGTGTTGAGGGTCTCAGTGGCCAACTGCAGAGCTACTTCAGAGGCCCTCTGGGTGTCTTTACTACAGACCCGTCTGTCACGGACAACCACCTGCCTCCCATGTCTATAGCCCACAAGTGCCTCTGCTCTTCTTCGCTCCGCTCACATCAAAGCAGCTCCGCACTTAGAATGTACAGCGTTTGGAGTTTGGCTGCAGATGTAGCTCATACACAAGAAAAACAACACCCACACACCAAGGACAAGACATGTTTCTCTAATAGCAACAAGAATGCAGGCTAAAGGAAGCAGAGAGGCTGCATGCCCTTTCATCGGTCATGATGGAATTTTATGTGGCATTCACATTATTCAAGGGAGAGTAGAGGTCCTCTGTTTAACCTAATAATAGCTGATGGTTTAGTGTTTGGCAGAACTGCCTTTCTGAAGATCCCAGAGGTTTCCCAGTATTAGGGAACCATGGGGCTGGAGCTAGGGATAGAATATCGGCTGAGCTTCTTTGTACAAGCCGGGAACAATGAGTTCCTACTGAGCCTCGATCTTGAATACTCAAGGGAGGACAGAAAGACATTAGTGCACACTCCCAGGTTTGAAATTGTCCTGCTTTACCCAGCTTTGGAACTTTTACTTCCCCATTTATGCTTTTCCCCCCACAATTATTCTAACGCTTTCTTAACCACAAGGGCACCAAATAAAAGTGAAAAAGGTCTAGAGTTTAAACAGAACAATTTTTGCAAATATAAGCAAACTTTACTTTGCTTGGAGGACATTCAGTGAATCTTCACAGTTATCAGTTACCTATCTGTAAATTTAATTCAACCCAGGGTCACATCTCAGTCTGTTCTGCTAAATGGAAATTCACAGTGGTTTAGAGTTAAAAAAAAATATCTTTTTGTCTTGATTTTTTTGGCTTTCTAGTAGAATTCATAAGTTACACCGCATTGTTGGCTCTCAACAGCACTACCAACCAATCATAACGCATCTTGCATTGTGACTATGATGAGAAATTACGTTGGTGCTTATTTGCATGTATGTAGTACGCTGACTTGTCTCACCATGCGCTGTTGGGCTGACACCAGGCTGTCCCAGTCGCTCTCTGGCGGTACGCTGCTGAGCGGCTGCATTTCATCGGGGTGGGCTTTTCCGTGGAGCAGACTGTGCAGGGGCAGCTGTGGTGTGCCGTGGGCCTCAGCACTCTCCTCTTTCTCCCAAGACAAGTGCTCCTGACTCATGGCATCATCTCCGTCAACCACAGAGGCAAAAGGAGACGTGGCTTGCTTGGAAGACATGACTCTGCTGTAGAGCGAGAAGAGGAGAGAGAACAGAGTCAAGACACAGAAATGTTATCTCAGGAGGGTCAACAGCAACGCGTGAAGAGGATAGCTGTTTCCTTGAGTGTTTCGTGGACAACTGGCAGTTATGTTCAAGTGACTGTGTGCCACCTGAGCAGATAATGCAGAGCGGACTGAAGTCTGCACCTGACTGTCGCCTGTAGCCGCTCTGGCCTGTGGAGTTTGCAGCAGGCCATGGGGTCCCTAATCCTTTGTTTAATGCAGATGGATGGCTTGATCTAGGGCTGGAACTGTGCCTGCTTGGGTCCTGGCCGAAACCCCAAGACAGTTACTCAGGCAGTAGGTCAGCCAGGCAGTGGAACGACCATCCAGATAAAAAAAGCCTCACAAATACTGGATGTTAACTCCCAATATACAGAGATGTGAAACTAGGTGGATTCTTCCTGAGATAATGTTCTTTTTTATTATTTCCACGCTACCTGAGAAATCTCTTTCATGTTGATTTGGTTCTGTCCTTCAAGCATCTTATCTACATTTTCCTGGTGTGATTAAGTTTCGCTCTGCAGCAGTCAAATACAAACAAAAACCGGCCTTGTCTTCTTTTGTTTCCGCACGTCAAATTAGGAAATTATTAGCATTATGATTTGACGCCGTTCCCTCAGGCCAACAAATCCTACATAAGCAGCTTAAAAATCAAAAGCTAACATTGGAGGACTTGATTCACAAATCTGTCACATGCTTTCATGAATATTACAGTGAAGAGTGTACTTGACATATCAGGTGCAAAGGAAACTCATGTTAATTCTAATTTCATTTTCCCCCCCTTTTTACAGCCCAACTCTTTTTGGTGCAGAATTTATACAACCAAGTCCGCTTTTTCTCACAATTAATGAGGCCCCACTCATGCTGTGTGCTACAATGAATGAAATTAAACACTGTGCCAGCAAATCTAATTATGTGTTTGGTATAAAATTAAAAAGGGGATAATATGGCCTTCCTACTGATGTGAAGTGGAGAGGAGAGAGACGGAGCATGTTTGACTCCTAATCCGCTTTTCCCCAAGCTGTTGTTCTGCTTATTTTTCTCGAGTACAGGACATTGACCATTAAGGCTAGAATGACAAGTCAGGCCTCAGTCCTCTCTAGAGGATGAATGGATGTTCTTCCTCTGTGCAGGAGAGGAAGAGGAGAGACGCACTCGGGGTGTGGAGGTTTGGGTCCGCGTTTGTATGTGACAAAATGCTCAGGGTACTTCTTGTAGTACATTTGATCACTGATCACCATCTGCCCCGTTCTCTTGCTCTATCCACAGGGGTCAGTGTGACAGCATTTTAGTTTCCTCCCTTAGCTTGCCTTGGGAGGTGGAGGGTGGGGTGGGGTGGGGGGTTATTTGAGAGGGGAGGTGGGGGCTCTCAAGGTTGAGGCAGGCTCTGGTGCGATGGCGTCCTTGCACTTTCCTCTGAGAGTCGGGCACTGAGAGATAGGGAAGGATATGTTCCATTTAAGAAAGGCTTTTATGACCAAGGCTTTTGGGTCTGTTAGTTCTTGGTCCTACTGAAGGAAGTCTGCCAGATGTGTGTTGTCCATGCACACACACTGTCGAATTCTTATTGTGGATATTCTATGAAAGATTACAGCATCTTTCAAAAACAAAGGCAAAGTGCCTTTATAAAAAGGCATAAAGCAACATTTAAACATAAGAAGGAACATTCGATCAATTGTGCCATAAGATCTAAAATGAAATCAATGAAATGGAGATACAATAATAAAAGACAGTTACAGTGCAAAAGTTAGAGTGCAGTAGCAGTTTTATAATAAATAGCAGGAATGTTTTTAGTCTCGTTTGCAGTTGGAGCAGACCTCAGATCTTTACGACATTTATTCTGGATAAATAGCACAGAGATATTAAAGGCTGTGTCAACTTGTTTTCTTTTAACCCTGGAAAACAGTAAGTACACCAACCCCAGACGACCTGAGAGCTCCGACGCAACGAACGCCGAAGCAGATCAGACATAATTCTGTACTGAACTGTTATTCAGAAACGTGCACTGATATATCCAAATCTCTGTGCATTACTACACTCACTGACTGTGGGTGTGCGGGTGACTGACTCACCCGCACACACACACACACAGATCAACATGGGCAGCAAAGGGGGACCTAAACAATGGTCGCCTTAGTTAATCTCATGTGTCTCAGCAGCTGTACAAACAAACCCAGTAAGTCAGGTAGATGGCAGGGCAGGGGTGTGAGATCCATGCCTGCCTGCCTGCCTGCCTGCCTGCCTGCCTGTCTGTCTGTCTGTCTGTCTCTCCTTCTGTCTTTTAGCCTCTGCGCCTGGATGTGTTGTCGGCTGTGTCTTAAGTGGGACTCAGTCCTCAATTTTAATCAGGCATTAAATTGTTTCCTGTAATTATATTAAATAGTAAGTGATGTTGAAATTGGGCACTGTTAATTGAAAATCAGAAGTTGGAGCAAAGTTCAGAGCACGCATGTAATGGTAAGTAGAAGGGGCAGTAGTGAGGTTAGAAGGGTGTGTGTGTGTGTGTGTGTTGGGCACATGGATTGTGATGTATTTTTTATTCATGCGCCCAAAAAGCCCAAGCCTGGAGCGCAACAAGCGCCTTGTCCTCAATGGAGTGTGAGAGTGAAACAAAGCACTGCTTTTGTATTACACAGTAAATCAAGTGGTATTATTTTACCACTAAAATATTCAGTCTCTCAGGCACTTTTACTTTAGTCTCCAGCCATCAGTCAAACTGCTGAAGCGTGAGCGAGAGAAGGGGATAGAGAGAGAGAGAGAGAAAAGGAGCGATGGAGACTCCATCCTCCTGTAACATGTGTCTACAGCAATCTTGTTAAAGAATGCAACAGATCTGCGGCAGGCTCCATAACAGTATTTGTCAGCAGGAGTTAATAATTTATTAGCAGTGCTGGGAGGGCTGCGCTCAGGCAGCTTAGGAGTGCGGAGAACCCCCTCTGCCCCACCCCCACCTTCGACATGCCCTATACAATACTACCTCATATTATTGAAAGGGAAAAAGGGGAAGTGCGGCAGTAATTCTTTGAAAATATCCAAGGGCAACCATACGGTATTTTTATTCCTCATATTTGGAGTGGGGATCACACAACGCTGAGATCTAAAGGGGTTTGTGTGCAGTAGATCAGCATAGACACAACAAAGATATTTGATGAGGAGCAAAATAAGGCGCAGAATTCAGCTGAATGCGGGTACTCACGATGCATGTAGAATATTTTCTTCACTGTTTACAGCCACGGTGTCCGTGCTCGCAAAAATAAAATCAGCGAAACAGCCCTGTTTGTACAACTACAGTGTATTCTGGTACTGTTGAACTAACTTTACTCACATTAATAATTGAATCTGCTTCTCTAGAAAAATAAGCCCAAACTGTGCTTTAACATACTAAACAGTGAAAGTATGGCAAAGTGTAGAGGTAGCTCATAAATCCTTGACAAGCTACCATCCCTCATGCTTTATTGCACAACAACAATGGACAACTAACACACCAAAGTAATCAATAAGCACATGAAGCGCTGCCTTCCTGCCCACTTTCTCAAAGACAAAGCCCCAGTGACTTTGAAGACTCGAGGCAGACACTGAGGAGGGTCAGTGAGAAAAGAGAACTGGTCTATATATAGCTGACAATATTGCGCACATTTGAAGGATTAGGACTTAAGTTCTCCAGTCGCGGGCTCATGTGGCCTGGAATGCTTTGAGTCATGAATTGTTCCCTGCGATAATGTTTCATCAGCGTGCAAAACAACCTCTGCTTAATTGGTGAGTATTAGAGGAGTGTTGTGCGCTGGTCATCTTAGGGGTCTTGTGACCGCGGGGCCATGTGTCCTCAGCTATCCCATTTCCTCTTTCATCGTAAAAGGGTCTGACTGACTTTCACCCGCTGTATCTGCTCTGTCACACTGTTTACCTTTTATAGACAATGGTGATAAGTAACTCCACACCATCCCAGCCCGCCCTACGAGCCACTTGTTTGCCTCACTACTGATGTTGGGAAAACTTTAAGGTGCAAGACAAGTCCCAGCAGGGGAGAATATTACACCTTCTTCCTTCATGTGCTATCAGCAGACAAAAGGGGAGAAAATCAAATAAATTATTAAAAAGGAGATGCTTTTTTATAGAATGAGATGGGAGGGCAGGCAATAACAGATAAAGGGCTTTAACTTTCCCTGTGTGTATTTGTGCACAGCATGCATGCACACACAAACATACACAGATAAACGGTGAACTCAGAATGTGTTTATTCATGTAATTTAAGGGATATTTAAGTTTTTAAATTTCCTATCTGTCTGCAAGCATTTTTTAATAGAGCCAATTCACAATGACTTCTTTCACTTTGTCATTGTATTGTAGTGAAGGGGCTCTTAAACATGCACACCAAACTAAGTGTGCACTTTCAGATGAAAAAACAAAACACAAGAACCTAAATTGTGAATTTAATTACATCAATTTCCAAACAATGGTAGTAACCTTGACAATAATTTGTATGATCAGTGGAAATCTTTTAAAGTGAAGCAGATAAAGAAAATAGTTTGGGGGCTTGTAACCATGTGTGTGTGTGAGAGAGAGAGACAGAGAGAGTGAGAGAAAATCATCTGTGTGTTTCCCTTCAGGGGTTCCTCCTGTTCTAACAGGTGTCGTGGTAGGGTTCCTCTGGGTTCTTCACCTGCCATAATGAGATATTACTACCTGACAGCTCCCAGCTGGAGGAGCATTGACACGGAATCCACCGTTTAGCACAATTAAATTATCACCCTCCATTGTGATTGTGCCATGCTGTGCAGCAGCCAGGTTTCTGGATACATAATCAACTCGTAACACGGGCGGTACACTGCACAGAGTTAGTCTCTTTTTACACACACACACACACACACACGCAGGCATTCTTAGACACAGTGTGCATGCAGGTGCATTTTGCATATACGTTTGTCTATTGTATAATTTAGATTTTAAAAAAGGTAAATCAGGAGATCTGATTCCTCCCCTTTTTTACCATCACTTTGAGTCAGTAATACACAAATTGATTTAAATCTCTTAAACCTCAGCCGACAAAGTAATTACAGATAATGATATTAAAATATAGTAAATGGTTGGGAAAATACAGATTTTCCAACAAGGTAACCTACTGTACAGCGACTGGAGAGTTGCCTAAATGAATTTGTTTAAATTGTTCCTCCATTATTGTTGACCTTCCCTTGCAAAAAGTCAACTCAATTACGGCGGCACTTCATCCTCACTTCACACTCTCTCCTGATGCCGTCTCTATTAGAAACTGCCACAGTTACCACAGCTAAAATCCACACTCAGATGATAGCCACCCAGAGCAAATTAAGCAAGCCACCTGAAGTGCACACTTTACATATTGAGCAGAGCATTGATAATTACTTTGCAGGGCAAATTATTTGCAATAATATGCTGCTAGAGGAACTGCCTTGTATCTCACTTTAAACACTTGTGCAGCTGCCATGACAGCATGGTTGGTGTCCTTGCCCCCCACGCAAGGCAAAGGCAGATGCAGGTGTGAGAGTGCTTAAGTGTCCCTGTCTGTCTACTCAGGAAGGGTCGATGAGCACTCACACACTGAATCCCTCGTTGCCCCCTCCTCCT
The DNA here is from genome assembly GCF_017976325.1 of Chelmon rostratus. NCBI lineage: Eukaryota > Metazoa > Chordata > Actinopteri > Chaetodontiformes > Chaetodontidae > Chelmon > Chelmon rostratus. Next base: position 14,669,611 of record NC_055658.1, on the reverse strand, counting down.
CCTCCTCCTCCTCCTCCTCCTCCTTCGGTCCCCCCGTGCCATTGGCCCTTTTCCTGATCCCAGGACACCAGCTCAGCGCTGGATGGCATAACAGCCTCTCAGTTCCCCAGGACACACGCACACACACACAAGTTCACTCATGCGTATGCTTTCACAAATGAAGGATGGCCATCCAAAAAAATTCACCATTGGCCTTTTTTTTTTTTTCTTGCTGGACTCGCATCATTCTTTAAGAGAAATTATCCACTAGAAGAGGAACCCATTGGATGCTGTGAGAAGAACACACACCCAGAAGACACTAACAGTCGCGGGACGACAACTTCGGCTGCCTTCTTCACCAGTCAAACTGTTTCCCTGCCTGAGAGGGGGAGGGGGCAGGGAGGATACTGAGACAAGAAAAGCTGCTTGTTGTTTTACTCCTCTTTCTGTTACTTCCTCATTTTCTCTGGGCGTGCTGGGAGATGGAGTTCCCAAAGAGCCTCCTGTTGCTGCTACTGCACTTAGGCAAACCTCACAGCGAGTCCAGCCATCAACCAACACAACCCTATTTGCTGAGCAACAGTGGAGCTTTGTGGCTTGCCTCATAGTTGACAGTAAGTTATGAGCCCTTTGTGAGCAGAGAAGGAAAACAGAGATCGGAATTTGGCAGGAACATAATAATGCAGAATTCTCCTGTTCATGGAACCTGAAATTTTCATGGAAACAATCGAGCATTGTTGAAGGAAAGAAAAGCAACGGTGACAGATGAAATATAGAGTGGGGCCCCCTTTTTGTTAAACAGTAAACAAAGCGCTATTCAGGCCAGGTCCATTCTGTCATTTATAAAGATAACTTCTTCTGTGCTCTGGAGAGTTTGCAGCAAATGGCTGCACTTCAACAAATTGAGTGTAACATCTCTCACAGTTGCCAGAAAAGTGAGCTGAGGAGCTGGCTGGGGGGTGCCAAACAGAAGTGAAGGGATGCATCCCAAGTCACCAAAGAGATGCACAATAAGTCTATAGGGAGCATAGAAGTCTCAAAAGGGAGGGGGACTTAAAAGGAAGAAAGCAAGGCCTGTTAGCAAAAAACAAAAAAACATTTAAAAAGGACTGCAATCTTAGACATTTGGCCAAAAACTCAAGGACAAAGGCTAATTATGAAGGAGAAATTTTGCAGGGTGATGGAAAAGCATGAACATTGGTGACCGTGAGTGGTTGAGTGGGGGGAGTTAGCGTATTGTATGGCAACTATGGGGCTCGGTTTTTGGTCTTGCCATCATGAGGTCATCATTGGCAACTTCAGTGCCCAGCAGAACTCGGGTTGGTACAACTGCCATTAGTTTGGACATCTGGAATGTTGGCACAAAGCGGCCCACTTTCTTCATCACTATCCTTGTTCCTTTCTTTTTTTCCAAATGCAGAACAAGTCCTGGTCACCAAATTGGTGAATTCGTAATGTTTACAGAAACTAAAAGCAATTTTATTCCCTTTAATTTTCTCATAAACTGTTTTCTGTGGCTAAGGGGGGGAAAAAATTGGAAATTGCCTTCAACTCGGTTGTAATGAAGCTGCTCTATTGTTATTCAAGGGCTAGGGAGGGGGAGGGACAACAGCTCATTAGCTACAGTTAGACCCAACTCTAATTCTTTAGCTTTTTTTTCCATTTCTGCTGTTCTTTTTCTCTTTCTGAATAAATTAATGGTATTCATTGAGAGCACCCACACAAGGGAGGGCACACAAATGTCTCTCCCCTTGTGACAACTGGACTTCTTTTCCCTCTTTGTCTTTGGGTCCTTGTATGTTTTTTTTTTTTTTTTTTTTAACGGACTGTGAGAAGAAGGGCCGGGATAGAACTGGGGAGGGGAGAGAGTAACCACGTTTCATGTGACACGTCAATTGGAAAATCAAAACAGGGGTAGTTCATTTGCTCCACCCAGATGAGGCCATGTAGCAGAGCCATGATGAATAGGGGTCAGGCAAGCCACACCTCAAAGATTTATGATTAAGGCTTATTATGTTGGGAAACTGACATTGATTGCTGATTTAAACCACTGAAACCAATTAATTTGCCGGTGCTGAATAGAAAGCATGGTCAACAGTGTGTGTCATTCTGACAGGTTGGACGGGAAGAAGCCGAGCAAAAGCGAAGGACTAAATGAATGGTGCCAGCTCTGTTTGGAGGTGGTTAAAAGTTACCAGGAGTGATTGACAGCTGATACAAAAAAAGGAGAGAGGCTTGAGAAAAAATGAGACCTGAAGAGCAAAACCCGAGACCCCAGCCACTGATCTGAGTAATTGCCCAAAAATTTGGTTCACAGAAGACATGTACAAGCTGCTGTTTTAGCAATGCTAAGATGGTTTCATTCATGGCCCTGCGCTGAGCAAACCTGAGTAAATGAATGTGAAACATAGCCCTAATAAAATCAGAGAGCTGACAGACATGGTTGAACAGAAAAATGTGCTGTATTTCCACTCTGGGGAAGTGGGCACTGTAGTGGATTAGACGCTGACTAAAACTCAAAATGCCTCAGTAGCCCACTGCTAACCATGTGCCTGACCACTCATACTGTGCTTCAGCTCTTGTCTGCATTTGTCCAGAGCCATGCAGGGAAAAGAGGCAGGTGATACACCTACCACAATCTGTTACCCAAGTGATGTTGCGCTGTGTTCACAACAAATGCCACACCACGCTCGGCTAGATGTTATTTTTTCGCTGTGGTTGTCGGGGGAGCTTGTGTTTACCTTTTCCTGTGTTAGTTTCCCCTTTATTCTTTCCCTGGCTCGCTAAGAGGACACATGCATCCTGACAGTGCTTCAAAATGAAATCATTAACTAAATTGCTTTCTTAAAAAGCCACAAGTGTGCGGCTGGATTTGTGTGTGTGTTTGGCTGCGGGCCATGGGCCTCTGGTTCCCAGGCAGCCTCTGCCCCGGCTCTGTTGTGGTTCCCTGCCACCACACTCATTATGCTCAGCCTCAGCGCAGCACGGTGCAGGGCTGCGGCTCGCCTCGCCTCACTCACTGGGCTAGTAGGAAATAATCTGGTAATCTCAAACTACTCCTCCATTTCAACTGGGGCCCCATTCACACAAAGAGACCCTTTGTCCTGAAATTTATGACCACTCTTTGAATCTCAATCAGGGAATCAATCAAAAAGATGTTAAACAAATATGGTTTTATATTTGATGTTAAAGGCTTAAGGGAGTTTTCTGTAGAGCCAACCTGATTTTATACTCCTCTGCTATCAAACAACAATTCCTGCTTTGGCTTCTCAATGACGGGGAAAATACCCACATCGGTGTCAAATATCTATGAACTTAGATTGTCAGTAAGATTAAAAAATATATAGATATAGATATATGCACATGTAGACATTATGTAACAAAAACAAATCTGAAAACAACTTTCTGGAAGCTTTATCAATCTGCCTGAGATAGATTTCAATAAACAAAGTAAACAGAATGGAAGGTAAATAGGGAGTGAAGGCCAGACAAATATTTGATAAGAGGACTGTAGCTGAGTTGTACAACAGGGTATCTGAGGGTCCCACCTGCCCACACACACACACACACACGCACACACACACACACGCACGCACACGCACACGCACACACACACGCACACACACACACACACACACACCTCCAACCCTCAGCCCTGACTGTCTGTCTGCTCTCCACTGTGCTGAGGATAGCAGATGTGTCTTTCACAGCCTGCAGAGTGTGTAACCAATCTGCAAACAATAGCTAGAACTTAACAAAGGTCGTTGCACTTGCAACACACTCTTTACAGTAAAGGGCAGTCAAATCCCATTGGCCACTTAGGTAAACCATGCCCTTTAGATTTTTTTTTTTTTTTTTTACTTTACAGACCACTGAGGCATTTAACATTGAACACAAGCGCAGCAGAGTCTAGGCAAGTTAGTCACTAAAGCTATTTGAGCTGCTATGTAAGCCCCTTTACAAAGTTTAAGTCACCTTTTTGACCTCCTGTTAAGCCAACAGCTGGTGTAAACATGTTCAATCCTATTAACCTATAATATACATTAGTCCGGGTAAAATGCCATGTGCTAGAAGCCTGCGCAGAGTCTTAATTACAACAGGCAGCCATGACAAATCAAGATTCAGCATCAGACATGCTTTCTAGTACCTGCCATTGTGGCCACAGGATGTGGGGCTACAAAAGAGTTATATGTTTCACAACATACCAGATCAGTGCTGCCTTTGTTTTAAAGCTGATTTAAGGAGTTCAATGGCTATGAAAAATTACAAAAAAAAAAAAAAAAAACTTCTTATGAATAAACTAAATGTAGTGTGGAAAATGTATGCCTAGATTAACACTGACTCCAGGTTTACCAAGTGGTGTCAGGTAGCCAAGGTGGCCCCATCGTTATAGAGTGAACGCCTGCACCCTGACAAAAACACTGCTTGTCGAGATGCAAAAAGGGCCTCAGTTTATTTCATATCCAAAAAGTGACCAATGACCAATCAGAGGAGAAGTGGTAAGAGTGAGGTGTTTTGCATGAATTCATCAACTCGCTGTCTGTTCAAAAAGGCACCAAGAGTGTGTGTGATATGTTTTTAGATTCAGATCAGATGTCCACCACTTTGCACCTTGAGATCACATCCACTGCCTGAAGAATGTGTCACTATATCCTACAATCTTCAAATATAAAAAAAAAAATCAACCTCTCTTCATCAATTAAACCGGTCACATGAAAATGTACATTAGATTTGCTTATTGTAATAACTATTGTTACCAATAAATCAAACATTATTATGTGTGCTGTGTATAACAGATACTGTGAGATTTTGAAAAGCAACCAAAAGCACTTTTCACTGATTGTGTTTGCATGTCTGTGTATTGGAGATGGTGTTGTGCAGAGTTCGTTCAGTCTATAAAACCTCCTTTCTGGTGTCAGCAGGGCAGCCGTCCAGCATCAGCCTATCATATCAGCTATAAATGGCAGCTACATCACTACGGCTCAGGCTAAAAATACAGGACCCGGTTTCTTCCGTTTCCCTGTATTCTCAATTGTGTGTGAAACTTTAGCCGAGAAACCCTGTAAGACTAGCTTTATGTGGAAAAAAATGAGTATTGGTTTTGGACCTGTTGAAGACCAAGTAACAAATCCCCAGTATTTTGACAGCAAAATGCAAAAAAAAAAAAAAAAAAATTACAGCATGAGAGACCTTTTTTCTCTTTGCTTGCGAGCCAGGTTTCAAGAAAGCTCTCTAAAAGCTATCAAAAGTTTCAAAATTTCCCACAACCCCCTCCTGTGGGTGTGCCTGTAAAGTGCTTCACTCCCGTCTCTTGAAAAGCTCTAAGGGATTGCATCATTGGACGGGGTGTAAGACGATGGTAGCCACATACTGTAACATGGGGGAAATACCTCATGTTGGTTGATTCATAAACACCTTGTGCACTGGCTGGCTGGCCCCTCAGACTGGTCTGTGCTGTGCCGCTGGAGCTGTGCCGTGTCCAGTGCCAAGTTCCTACACCGGCCTGAGTGCTGTGCAGGGGCACACACACACACAGAGACTATGGCGTGGCTCTGTTTTTAATTGAGTCTCAGCCTTTTTGGTATCTGTTATCTCTGACTAATAGCATACATTGGCCCTCTCTCATTATCAGAGTGGGTCTTTATCAGAGACCCTTGTTTGATACAGTTAGAGGTGATGCATTATGAACCGCACACCAAGAGTCAACAGTGATCTGCATATTCAATAACTTCCATAATTATATGCGCAATTCATCAGATGGGATGTGATTGCAGGGGAAGTGGAATAGAGTGGAATAGAGAGGAGCAGAGAGGTCTGATTCCTGGAGGACTAAAGTCTAATCACAAAACTAACATGATAATTGAAATCTAAATTGAAAGGCTTAGCTCTCAGGGAGAGTATGTCACACATGGAGTGCAGAGACGCTAGTGAGAGAGAAAGAGTGGCAGGAAAAAGAAGATTTAAACTGTGCATGTAGTACACAAGCCACTAACAATACACACATGAAAAAAATAGGGGTGCTTCACAGCAATATTATAACAAGCTCTGAAAAATGTCTCAGTAATCCTGTTAGGAGGTGAAAACTTGCTGGAAGTGGAGGAGCTTTGAACAGCCTGCTGGGAAGCTGTGTGCAACATTTAGAGGGGAAAAAATCCTGAAATTTGAAAAGATTTTAAAATATTTCAGCCACTTTTATGCACATATCCAAACTCCTCAGTGACTCATAAAACTAACCACATAGCTTACAGTCGCTGATCACTTGTGTTGTCATTGCTGTAGAGTTAACTCTTTCTGTACATGCAGTTATGTTCGATCTGCGATTGGATTCCATCAGTAACTCTGAGCTTCTAGCTGAAATATTCATACTGTGAACGTTTTTTTTTTTTTTCAACACACCTATTGCCTAGTCCTGGAGAGTGTAGCTCAGTATTCCACACTGTCACCATCATCCCTCTTTGCTGTAGACAGTTCTTTGTAGCCCTTAAGGTCCTGTTTTCAAGAGGTGACTGAAGTAATTGCTTAACAACAGTTGTGTGAAAAGGGACATGTTCTGCAATGCATTGAACAGAACAGTCCTCAGCTTACATGAGAGTGTCTCAACAAGTTAGCTGTTCATTTATCCTTTTTACCCTCCTACATGACAGCAAAATATAGAAATGCAAATACAGGACAGGTCGTAGTCTGCCTTTGGTTTCGGAGGTATTCTTTCCTTTCACATTGGAACATTCGTGTCTTATTTTGCCAAGCACATTCTGCGGAGTTACACACAGTCATGTTAACAATTTCCTTTAAGATGCATCTAATCAAAGAAAGTATTGTATAAGGGCATTGCTCTGAAACAAACCTGTCCTCCATTTTACCTCAAAGGCCGCGCTGCCTTCGCATTCACTTCTCAGGTTTTACTCATTGTGAACACAACCCAAAGGAAGAACTGCAGCAAAGTCCTCTGTCTCATTCTCCTACCCTCCCCTCTCGCTGCCGTCCCTCCCCGGCCACAGGATTCATATTCATCCCTCAATAACATTTAATTAGTAATGCCAAATTCATTAACCTGTACTGCTGTTACGCTGGCCTCAGCCATAAATTTGCTTAATGTGAGCAGACGTATTGCAGCTGTAATAAGGGACATAAAACTCAAAGAGAAACACATAGTGTTCCTCCACAGTCATGGATCATTATAACTCAGCAGTGTTTTAGAGCATTCCTTTTCAGAGTAGCAGCTCTTTAGCAGCTCTTAACTACAAGCCCATCAAACATTTTTTTGTAATGCCAAAGAAATTTGTTTTAATGCTGATTGAAATCTAAAGATTATAGAAATGCATTACTCAAGACAACCAGCATTTCTCGTCACCGCCTCGCTCCTCAACATTTTCAACTCTTTAACTAAAGTAACATTGAGTGTTTAATGGCAATGAAAAATGGAAAAGAAGCTGAAATATGCTGTTATGCAGTGGTAAGTGCAAGTCAAGAGTGCAATATCAACACGTTTTTAAGAATCGTGTAAGAGTCCATGTTGTTTCCAGCTGAGCTGAGGTGCCAGAAACCGATGCAGAATTGGCTGTATCAGTAAAAGAGATGCAAGAGACAATTCCAACAGCTTCTGACAGCTCCGTCTAATTGGTCCAACTCTTTGGCATCTTGGTTGTGTTTATTTAATCAGCTGAGGGAATGTGTACATTTTGGCTGTGGGGCATGTTACCCCCTTTATCACGAGGAGACGTGTTACTAGCAGCCTTTTCTGTCAATCTTGCTTTTTTTTTTAAAAATCTTTCAAATGGACAAACTTGAGGTTTTGTTTCTTGGGCAGACAAACGGTTTCAGGAAACAACCTGCTATTGTGAAAACCTCAGACGACCTTCGCTGTCCTAGGATTACACGGTGACCTTCCTGCTCCTCTATCCCCCAGAGATCTCGCCTAACAACTCGCACCAAAGAGCCCATTAGGCCTGGATCCCACTTTGTTGTTAAAAAGGGTCTTGTCCTTTCAGAACACTCACTTCCTCGCTTTCTGTTTTTTCAAGCATAGGTGGTGGAGGAACACAAGTTCATTGTTCCCTCGCAGATGGAAGTTGGAGTTACCAGGGTAACAGCTCTAATCCTCCCTTTTTTTTTTTTTACAACTTTTTTCATATTAACAGCCTATCGAGGGCTACCTTTTAAGTCACAGGCGAGAGCACTCGCTCACTTTTAATCAGCTATGATTCTGTTTGCCAGGAGACAGCATGATGAGCTAATCGAAATTCACCAAATAATGACGTACTGCAAGCAGCTACTTTTTTCTCCGGAGGCCTGCTCTAAGAATAATAATAATGAAGCCATTATTGAGGATTGCACTTTAAAATGCTGCCCTGCCACCAAAACAGAGGACATAATTGTTCTGGTGTTTTCCATACAATCAACAACCCATTGTTGATGACTTGAGAACTAAGGGAGCAAAGAATGGGTGCCATAATGATTGGTCTGTGCTGCCCTGAAGATCCTGTACAAAGTGTCCACTGAGGAAGGACCTCGATAGACTACTGATTTACTTGTAAGGGCTCTGGATGAAGACAACTGTCTGGCTTTGTAACCAAAAAAAAAATGTCCTTTCTGCTTTTTGTCTGTTTTGCCGCTCAAATAGTCCCCAAGCCGCATTAGGGAAGAACCATTCATATGGTGAAAGGCTGGGAGTCACACAGGCTCATGTGAAAGGGCCACAGTTTCTGGAGAGAATGGGCATTTATATAACCTCCCTCCAATCAGAAAAAACATAACTGGTCTCAAGCAGAAGATAATAAAAGGTGGGTTTATTATCCATACGAAGACCGCAAGGTGTCTGCAAAAGAATAACATATCAACAACGCCTCATACATTTATTTAAAAAGTCAATTTAGTTCATGACTCATGTATGCCAACTGAGCTTTATCTAACATGTCAAGATGACTCTATTAGATAATTGCATACCGTATCTATTCTCCAAAACTAACTGCTCTACAAATGCAGCCCAGCCATCTGGGAACAAAAATATCCCAGAGAGAAGATTATGATTAATAGAGGCTGAAAATTAAATATTTTGTCAAAAGTTTCACATCTAAACTTACTGGGCGAGAGCTCAGCCGGGTTTGTACAAACACGGTACTGCACCTATTGGCTGTGCTCCATTGTAAAGGAGTGAGAGAGACAGAGCTCGAGGGCAGGAAAATGCTAAGTGGGCCCCTTAGCCTAGTCAACCTTCAGTGGGTTTCATTTATCTTCATCTTGTTAGACTAAATTAATTAACAATCTCAATGTTACACACTTTCTCCTTTCATTACATCAAATAATGGCAGAAATGTAGGGGGAGGTCCTGCCCACTGGGAGTAGACAGAGACTGAAGACATCGCTCTCTCCCTCTCTCTCTTTTCACATCTCTGTATACTGTCTCTCTTCCTTCCCCTTTCTCTCTCACACTCACTCTCATTTTCTCAGTCTCTTTGACTACACAAACAAAAAACTGTTAAACGTCTTCCATAAACATATGAAAAATTGATCTGAAATGAAAACACATCCTCTTTTCAACAAAGAGAGAAACGGCGAGGCTTACAATAACATGAGCATGAATGGTTGTCTATTAAAGACACTGTGCACATTGTAGACTGTAGTTCAGAGAACTTTCGCGTTAGTTTTAGAAATAGTGGGAATTTTAAACAGACTGGCATTATTTTTATGAGACAGTACAAAGGCTTTGACTTGAAGAGTTTGATGTATTTTTCACGATGGCCGTGTATCAGCTGCCATTAGGAAGCGTTTTTACAGCTATTAAAAATCACTCTACGTACAGTATGACTCAAAACCAAACTCATGACTCATTACAATCATGAAAGGCCCATCCGGTGTGCTACTGAGATACGACATACAGTCTAAAAAGTCAATAACATCTGCACATTGGAGCAGAAATGTATGAGTGTGTACAGAAAGCCCCCTTTGACCTAATTCAGTTGCTTGGGAAAAGATACTGGGACTCTTCACTGGAGGAATGTCTAACTGCCACATCCATCCACCCCTGTTTCTATCCTTTTCTCCCCTTTCACCCCCACCCCCACCCTACAGCCCACTCCAGGACACAAGTCTTATCCAAGCAAAAGGGCTAACCCTGAAGCAAAGCCTGCCTTTAATCTTGGCCTGATTGTTGAGGCCTCCAATTTCCAGCCAGTGTGCGTGATATCTTTCTACTGGCACTTGTCCTTTAATTAAAGCAGACACTAACAGAAGGATGTGGATTAGCAGCGCAATAATGTGTTTACTTGGAATAATCAGTGTTTTCTCACAGCTATGAGAACAAAAGGAAATTGTTGGGAAACGGCTAAGGTCAACGGTCTTTTTTTTTTATTTTCTTTTGTAGATGTGGGATTGGCTGTCCTGGTGAATGTGAGCTAGGCTTCTTCCAGACCTCTTCACTTCACTGTCCCACCGCAGCGTACAGTGCACAGCGCATCTTTAGTGCAGTTAGTTATCCACTAAACTGGTTTCGACAGGTGCTGAGAGTTAAACTAACTGCTATCCACTTTGTACCATTACTCCAAAAAACAGAAAGCGGAAATGAGCATAAGCAGTGTGCATGCTGTATGCCTGAATAACTCCTTTTATAGCACATATGCCACACAAAATACAGCGGGGCCACAACAGTAAATATATCCAGTATTTATGAATATGTAATATAGGTAATTTATTTTTAAGTAAAAAGCAGATCGCTCAAGTCGTTAAATAAAATAAAAAGAAATAGTTTGAGTTAACAGAGTTATATAAATGTGGATTTTAAAGGATTGAATTCTAAAGATAAATAAAATAAATTTAAATGCATGAGAGATTTTCCTATTGAATTCCTGAAGGACACTTTGACTAGTGAGTAATGGTATCAAATTGTCCTTTCTTTTTAAAATGCCCCCAACAGTTCTGAGAGAGAAAAAAAATGCTGTTAATTTAATCAAATAAGTGACCTTTTGAAAAAGAAATCAAAGAGGATTCATTAGCTTTAGTAAAGTTTGGCTGACAGCAGCTTTGAAAGGCAGATGCTGCTGCTGTGGCTTCTAATGAGCCAGCCCTAATTAGGGAGCAACACTGCAGCCTAGAGAAGGTGGTTGACTAGGAAAGGAGCCAATGGTAAATACACTCTCTTATTTACATCCTCTGTGTGTAATGACAGCACAAATTTTTAATTAGAATCACAGGAAGGGTAAAGACAAAAAATGTAAATCTTTATGGTGGGTTGAATACAAACAGGGAACACAACAGGAAACAACAGTACATCACAAAACAGATATGCCAGCCACTGCCTCACCCCAGCGGCCCTGATTAGCGTGGTTAGTAAGGGAGGGCAAATGGTGAGAGTGGTCAGACCGATGCATGCAGTGTGAAGACACAGAAAGCCTGATCTGCAGGTCCTTTAAGCCCTGAAAGGGAAAGGAAGGGGGAAAAAAGGAGGGGACGGCTCATCTACATGTGTCCCCTAGGTTGTCGGTGTGTGCTTTCAGTCTGACTGGAGGCTATCAGGGTGAGCATGCCAGTCAGCCACACACTACATGAACACAATCATCACACACAGGTTTGGCAAATACGTTTGACATTGTTCAAATATACAGACACATACGCACACACAAACATGTGCACGCACACACAGGACAAAGTCTAAAGCTAACAATGTGTCAGAAAGCTTAACCCCTGTTAGCCCGCTACCACCCCCTGCCCGACCTGTGATCCTAAATGGCAACAACGGAAATGAAACTAACCTCAGTAAAAAGCTGCTACGAAGAAAGCCCTCCATGTCAGCGTGTGGGGTTCTGGCAGGAGAAATCACAGAGAACCATTTTCACTATGAAATGAGTAATAATCAAGAAGAAGAACAAGGAGGAAGGAGGGAAAGAGAGAAAGAGAAAAAGAAAGAAAGAAAAACACAGAGCATACATCTTCCTCCTATAATAAGGCATGTCTTTAATTAAAGCAGAAATATGGCTACGAACCCATCCTCTCTTTTTATGAACTGACATCATTAATTATACCTCTTTCCATCGAGGGAGTGGATTTGCATACAACATCGGTTTGCACTGAGAGCCTGATGATATGTTTGCATCAAATAAACTCTGCCTACTGATCTCCATACAGTCTTTTTCCACGGCTGTGTGCAGATATATACATGTATATCCAGCACTGTAACCGCAGATCCCAGAGCAGGCCTGGTCTGTTCGGAGTAGGCAACGGTGGTCCAGCTGCAGTCCATGTGTGGCGAGGGTGCTGTGGCTTCTGGGAGCCTGGCCGCAAGGGACCCAAGCTGGGACTCGCAGCGTCAATGAGGCAAAGGGATGTGGTCATGATGTCACCAGTTGTAGGGGTCGTTCAGAAGCCTTACCCACAAAATACTGGAGACACATGGCTAAAAATTACTTACAACAGGTTTCCATTAGCCTGTGTTATTGGTCTGTGTATTATATGCTCTTACTGTGTTAAGATTGGTTGAATATTGATCAGGACCTTCCATGAGCTTTGTTGTAAGCGGTAAAAACAAGCAGCGACTGCGCAGAACAGATTTGCGAGTGGGACATTTGTCAGTGCTTCAAATTTAAATGGCTCTCAGATCTCACTAGCCTTCTACAGATACTCAGCCGCTGAAATATGGCAAAGGATACCTCGCAAAAAATACTACAATGAGTCATTTTGCTTCAGCATTTCATCACTCCACCGTCATTTTGTTCAGTTTCATAACTTGAAAATTCAAGCGCTTTTAAATCTGCAGATCAAAATGCCTGCTGTGAAAATCGCAACTTTTTAACACCAGTGGAAAGAAAAGTACTCTTTTCCGAACTGTTATGACACTCCCTCGAGCACATCACCACGAATAACACAAAACACAAGAGCAAATGACATCTCAGCCCTTAAACACCTTAAGTTTTAGTGACATGGGTGTAATTTGGCATTTTCTCCCCTTGCTCTCGTTGCTCATGAGACAAAGCCTCTGAGAGAATGGAAAGAATGAGCTGGGCCCAAGGACACTGTGCCTTTCAGTCTGGCCAGCACTTAGCGAGGCAGTGGATCCACAAGGCCCAGAGGGCTCAGCTGAGACTTTTCTCACAATAAGGTGTCTGGGGAGGCGGGAGTGGCATAGCTAGGGGCGCTGCAGCTCTGCTCTTTTCTCCACTCAGCTGGGCCCAGAGCACATAATACCATCACCACGGCACAGCACACCGAGCCAGTGACAACGTGAGAAAACAACCGTCAAACAGTGCAGAGCAGATCAAGCGTGTCTCCTCACTTCTCTGAGTGCAAAAAGCACACATACTCTGAGGCGGGCGCACACAAACTAAAAATTACCAACATGAATTCACTCTGAACTTACAGCACATGCAAGCAAATTCTAGTATGCACATTTACATACTGCAAAGTTTAGTTCAGAAACAAGGAAGAGGAATAGAAACAGTATCGACGTTGATGCAGAAACTCAACAAATTCACACATAACCAGTGTGATGAACAGAGTGCTCTTTTTTTATTATCTGAATGTGTGTTTATTTTACTGACACCTGAATCCTTCACAGGCTTGAGCAGCAGAAGCGAAAATGAAATAGATTAGGCTATACTCAGTTTCTATCTTTATCTTTGGTCTTATTCCATTACCCTTGTTCTTTCACTCTCTGTGTGCTTGTGTTGCCTCAGCTGTGCTTGCTGTCTGCAGTCCCATTGTGGTCAGAAACAACTGAACTTAGCCTATGGAAGCAAAGGTGCGGTTTGGAGCGCAGATGACCAAACGCAGGAAAAAGTGACTGAGCCACATTGTATTTGTACTTCTGCGAACACAAAAAAACAAGAATGTCTTTAAATGAAGGCTAGGCCACAATTCAAGGGCAGGCTCTTTGGTGAAGGAGAAGCGGGGAGGATAGACATCACTAAGTTGGCCTGGACCGGTCCGAGCAGCACGGCAGCCCTTTCGAAGAATGAGCCTCTGCCAAAAGCTGCCTCTGCCTAACCAAGTCTCCCACCATCTGCAACAAATGTGCTCTATTAAAGCAGTACCATATGGACAACAAGCTAGCTATTAACACGGCTTCAGCACATCCCCTTAACCTAGCCCAGATTTCAAACTTCCAGTCAAATTGACTGCTGATTTAATGCACCGCCAGCAGCCATGTGGGTCTTGGCACGAGACGGCGCTCTCAGCCTTCAGTCATTAACAGGCTCACATAGAGCGCGGTGCAAAGCGAGACAGAGAAGTTAGCTACACAGATCCTACCAGAAACTACATCCCAGGTTACTTGGTATATCCCTTAACCAGACCCATATGAGAAGAAGCAGCAATATCCAAAGATTCTGCGCTGATCCTGGAACTCCAACCTTCTTAAGACAAGTAAACCAGGACTCAAAACACTCTATTGTACAGAGTGGAAACAAGCTTATGAGGCAGATCTACCCACAGAGCGGCTGCAGCGGCAGCCTAAGTGGTGGCTTATGTCTCAGTTCTTCCACAGTGATGGAGAGTGCATTTGCTCCCTCTGCATGGATCCAAAATGGCAGTGATTAACCCCGCAGGGTGTGGGGGGGGCACTTTAATCCCTGTGGGCCGGGCGGCCATGTTGACGCCTCTCCCCTCTCTGAGTCATTGGGGGACCCACCCACCGTTCACAAAGCCATGCTCTCTTCTCCTCGACCATGACGCCACGGCTATGAGGCCTCTGTTCTACGACCCGAGACACACACACACACACACAAAATCAATTACAGTCCTATGGTTTGAACCAGACTCCAAAGTTCAGTATATTCTGTTTGTTTATTTTTTCTCCTCCTGTCTCAGCTGCTTCGGATACTACACATAATTAGAGTGGAAACACATTTCTTCTCTGAGAAGCATGAGTGCATGCGGAGCTTTGGACTTAGAGAGACAGTTTTTACAAAAATCAGAATACAGTTTGCTTTTATTTGACTTTTTGATTTGGACCTTGTTAATTATTAACTGTTTTTCTTCTCCATGATACCGACTGTCTGTGTAGACCAGCATCAGGCCAGTGAAGGGTTGTGTTTTTTTAATAAACAGATTATTATTTCAACATCAAACTCAGCTTTAAATCATATTATTGTTGTAATTATTAGAGCTCTGCTAAGGATTTATCCAGAAAACATTTATTTCTTTTATGTTTTTAACCTTTGAACGTGAAACACACAATCATTGCCCCACAGCATCTCTGCCAGTAGTGTCCCTATGCAAATTGAAGTGATAAGCTAAAGACTGCCTGATGACAGTCTAATTAAATAACCCGTTCAGTGCTCTCAGTGGAGCAGCGGGATGTGTGAAAAGGTACTGTTGGTTCGAGAGGAGGGAGATCCAGAGAGGGGGGAAAAAGCTGTCCAAGCAATCCCAACATCCCAGCAGACAGCTTTACGCCAACTCAACACCCAGTCACATGAAATATGTTGATACCTGGTCCAGCACGCGTGTCTGCACACACTGACATATATGCATTTACGCCTACAGTGCAGTACACACACATGCACACGCACAGAAACACCTAATGTTACCTTTACTAATGGCAGTAGTGTCCCATTGACCCCCTCCCCCCACCCCACACTGCACATACGCTTGCGCGCACGCACACACACACACACACACACCTCAGTCAGAGCTGCCAGATGAGTAGTGAATTAATTTGTGTGAGCCACTCCAACATTAAGAAGGTGTGTTGAAAGGTGTCTGCTCATGTTTCAAATTAAACGCGCTGCTGGTCAGCATTAGCACCTCGCCACCCGTCGGCAACTGACACTTAGGGGGCTGGGGGGATGGGAGGAAGGAGGGGAGCCCATCCGCCGTTCACACTGGAATAATTAGAACATGTCAGGAAGAATTAATTTCCTCATTTTTCAAAAGGATACACAGAAATTACCATGTTATTATATGACAGGGTCCCTGGGAGGATTGGATTAAATTTGATTTCTTGCGCAGCCCACACAACAAATTAAAGTCATAAATAAGATGGAAAGAAGCGGGGCACAGAGCATATGTTTATGGCAATGAGTGAAGCCAAGGGACCAGAAACAACTATCTTCATTTCATTTTATTTAAATCAGGCCGACACCGTGTGTCTGAATGACAGCAGTTGCTAATGGGTCGAGATTAGAGGCTCCTTGATATTAACACAGAGATCAAACAATTTCAGATAGAAAGTGGTGGAACGTACAGTGTGCCTGCTGCTGGATGAGCCTGCTCGGCGCAGAATGGCCAGATATTGCTACATCTCGGTCGTAAGCACGACAAAACACTCCAAGCTTGAATACTCAACTTGAGCGTTCGGCTTTTCTTAGAAATTTTACACACAGACAGCCTGTTTTGAGAGTTGCAGGTAACAACATTTCACTCCGGCCAAGTCAGCCAAACCCCATTTATTCTGGAGTTGGCTGAGAGTGTCACACTGGCATAAGAGAACATGAAAATGTTCAGCTTTGTATCTGTATTAAAAACAGCTTATCCTTCATATTGTATGCATTCCCAGAGAGGAGAAAACAAAGAGGAATAAAGGACTATGAAATTAAATGGTCTGTTTAGGATGAGATACATCCTAATTTAAAGAGCATATTCAGATGACCCAATCCAACAACCCAATGCTGGACACCATCTCCCCTCTTCGGGCTCAGATTAGACTTGTTAGCTTAGTGTAACAATCTTATACTGGCTTGCCTGGGAAGAGTTTTTCAACTCTTTCAAAACGGGCCGTCATTAGAGTGTAGCACTCCCCTGGGCACCACAAACTTTAAATAATTTGCAAATCAATTAACTGGCTACTCTCAACGCAACAGGGATTTCACACTCCAGGGTCGTGGTGCATTATCAGTTGGAGACGATTCATGGCGTTTTGGGAGAAAAGTTCATGGTTGAAATCATTAATTCATTTTACCGGACTTTTAGTTATGCATTACTTTCCACAGCTGGGGTAGCAAGAAGATTAATGGCATGTTCTTTGGTCCTGCCGTGTACAGCTACTAGGTGAAGCTCTGTCCTACAGTACAAGGGAACATACCTTGAGAAGCAGGACAGCAGCCAAGTCCATATTAGGTTTTTATTCTTCTAAGAATGAAATAAAGTCCATCAAACCTTCAAATAATAATAATAATAATAATAAAAAACTCAGAGGTTAGGTCCTCTTCATGTGATTAAATATGGACCATACTTCATCACCGACTGTAAAGAGAGTCCAGACAACACCCCACCTAATCAATTTGCCAACATGCATATTTTAGTTTGAGCACTTCAAAAGGAGGTCATTCATGAGTAATACAGACAGCAAGCTGTTAATTGAATGCAAAGTTTAGGCAGATGGATAAAGTTCAGGAGGGTTTTTCACATTGTTGACAGGTAATGACATGTGGAACAATTAGTCTTCCAAATTCGCCCTGGGATCATCTGATGTAATTGAGGCTGATGAAATTAAAATCTTTGTTAGGGGGCCTTTGTCAAGCGGCCTCTGTTTAGCAACATGTTGACCATAATCACTGCAGGGTCAGTGGACTGAAGAGGCCCATTTGACAAATA
The DNA here is from genome assembly GCF_017976325.1 of Chelmon rostratus. NCBI lineage: Eukaryota > Metazoa > Chordata > Actinopteri > Chaetodontiformes > Chaetodontidae > Chelmon > Chelmon rostratus. The sequence goes on along the minus strand of NC_055658.1, from coordinate 14,652,112 downwards.
ATAGATGAAGAATAAGCATTCAAAGGTTATTCACTTTCATTTTATGATGAAGTGCTTTTTATTTAATTTCTGACAAAATGAATCCCCCGCATCCTCCTCTAGAGTGGTGCCATGGATAGTGGGATGAGAGCTCTGAGACTGTGTGGCCGTTGCTTATTAGAGAAATAGCGCACACTAAGAAAGAGCGTATATGACCTGTTCTGATGGTCTAACATATCCTCAGGTGTCTCCAGATGAGATTGCATGAGTGTAATTAAAGTGTTCTGTAAGTGCTCCAGACACAAACTAAATTACTTCCTGTCATGTTTTGAAGTTCATTAACCACGTGGGTCAAAGGATCTATAGATTTGGTATTGCATAAGGATCCAAATTAATGTCTCAGAAGAATGGGATGGAAATGAATGCTAGCATGGTAGAGTTTCATGCTGTATTTTCTTTTATAATAGCTACGGACAGGTGCTGCATAGCATTACAGTGACGGGTCAACATAACCACTGCAGTATTGAAAACTTTATCGTCAAAACGTCCGGGGTCGGTTTATTAGCGGAGGAGGAGCATTTTCCACTGCCCAGCAGGAGGCAGCAGACACGACTAGAGACTGTAAATACTGCTGAATATTTGCAATTGTTGTTTAATATTTTCAAACAAGCATATTAGGCTTATCGAGCAGCAGCTGGAGATTTTTCTTGGTTTCTTGCTGCGTGAGGATGTTTTTCTATACTGTTGACTTGATTGACTGTTATTGAAGCTAGCTAGCTTATGTTATATTATAGAAATATATATAAATATATAAGAATATATTAGAAAACATTTCATGTGGTATCTCAAATTACTCAGATGTTTTAAAAGGGACTCTGCAGCAGGTTGAGAAAGTAAATGATCAGGGATTTGAGACCTGCTCACGCCAGGACTCAGTTAGCTGATGTTAGCAGTCACAGATGTATTGTTTTTAACCTTGCATTCAATTGTGTACGTGTGCTAAACAAAAACTGGCATTTGCTCAACATGGTACAACTTCTGTAATTCAGCTGAGAAGTCCTTTATGTCTGTCTTTATTACATCTCTGTCAGCAGTGTGTGCAGCGATGTCTTTCATTGGTGTGTATGCAGTGCTTTTAATAACTCTGATTAATTAGATTCTCTATTTATGTTCACCAGTCAGGTCACAATCTGCATGACTGGCTGTCATAGTAGGACCATTTTACGAGTTCGCCCCATTCACAACAAACTCAACTAAACTAACATGCAGCAGCAGCAGCGGCAGAGACTGCGTGCCGGTACACAGGTGCATGTTCATCTGAGCAGAAGACGGTGTGTGACATGAAATGGCGTGATTAAACAATGGTAAATGGCCATGAACTTTGAATTCAGAGAGACATTTCTCAGCTGTTATTGAGGAGCTTCTCAGGCACAGTTATATGACTCCCATGATATCTCCTGACATTTGGAAGAAAAGAATAATATCAACTAAGGTCCTCACCTTTGTTTGCTTAATATCTAAGTTTCATTTTTATTAGAAATCCTGCACAACCAGCAGCTGAGCAAAGATTGTTCAAGTAATATTTGTATTGATGCAGAGAGGACTGCAGTATTCTCTACTATGTTTTTTAAAGCAAAATGTTGCTTTCATAGCAACTGTCTTCCTGAATTGCTTTGAAAATTCTTGACTTCACTTCTTCACTTTTAGATTGATTTTATAACCGGATTGACTCTGACCTGGTTTAAACATAGGTCTGATATTGCTCTGGTAGAAAAGGATGAATATGGGTTCCCATGTTAGTATGCAGTTGTTATAAGTATTATGTGATTATCTCTTATGATCAAATTCTTGTCTTTTACACCTCAGAAACACTTGACCATGTTTATGGACGTTACATAATGATACCAAGTAGAGTTTCAATCTACTCCAAACAGTTTTCATTTGATTGACTTAAAGGCTTCTTCTAATTACTGACATTCAAGGTTTCACATTTTTGACCAGTTTCACCTGTAAAAGAATTTTCTTCAAAAGGTTGATGCATATTTTTTTTACTGTAGTTTTTTTTCTTTAAGGCTTTAATCATTAAGATACTTGATACTAGAAAGCATGATTTCACCTTAAAAACTCCCACACAAGAAACAGGATTAGAGCACACAGGGAGCAACAGACTGTGAAAAAAGGAAGAGAAAGGAAAAACAAACACAATATTGAAGCAAAACAAAATGCAAGAAAAATAAGTTGGAGGATCTAATGTTTAAAAAGGTCTGTCAGTGACTTTCTGGCTATATAAGCGTCTAATTGTGCATACATTGTGCGCCTATCCAATTGTCCACCTCATTTGACGCAGGTGTTCAGTGTGGGTGAAAGACAGCAGGGGTGTATGAGACATGTGGCAAGACAGAAAAAGCTGAAGAGGCAAATTGATACTTACAAAAACTGAAAGACTCAATCCCCAGCTTCCAGCGATCACTGGTCGGTTGATTTTGAATTCATGTAAAAACCTGGAATGTAAGCAAAAAGGAGACAGGAGATAGGGCCATTTTAAGTGTGTATGTATGCAGCATCATATTGTTATTAATAACTACTGTATAAATATCTTTAAATCCCCTTTATTTAATTAAAAAAAAACAACAGTGAAATCGGAACGTGGTTAAAATCAACAAGGTCTTAGATAACTGTATTTACCTACATCAGAACAAACAGAGGCAGGACTAGAGGAAGAGAAACGGGGCCATAGTGACTGTTGGCTGAGGGTCAGAGTCTCCACAGCTGAGCTACTGTAAGACAGCTTTGTTAGTGTCTGACCTCCAGTCCTCACAGCTGTCTGTAACCAATGGCAATCCTTCCTAGACAATGTTTGAAATCCACTTCTCTGCTACCTCATTAATCTGTCTTTCAGTCGATGGGCTCCGCTAATAAACAGCTTTCCTATAAAGCGGTTGTTTTATTTAATTTTGCTTTCTTTCTTCAAGCGCTGTCTTGCTAATGATTTATTTAGGGGCCATGCTCTGCTAGTTTCAGCATGTCTTGTTGAAATGCTGCAACTTTAAGAGCTTTGTTAGAGAAAATACGCAGGAAACTCCAGTACAGTGTTGCTTGCATACGGTTTTAGGCATCATCGAAGCCAAATTCCACCCACAGTTAAGAGGTAATGACAACGGAGAGGAATCAATTCACTGATAAGACTGTCTGGCTTGAGGGATGAAAATGCTGTAAGCTCGATAATGTTCATTTTCTCACATTATCTTGTGTTTCACAATAAGCCAAGATCTCATTACCAGCTGATTTATACAATTAGTCCGCCTCAGCACTGCCAATTAAACAAGGCCAAGGGTTTTTTAAGGTCACGCTTAACTGATCCGTCACTAATTTGCACTTCAGCACCTCAGTCTCCCATCGCCGGGGCAAAATAAGCCACCAACAATAAGACCAGATAAATGTTCAGACTAGCATCGCATTGTTGCTGGCGCTGAGCATGGACCGTGCTATGTGGGAGGCAGGAGGGTTAACAGGATGAGCCAGATAAAGGCAAGAGTTGCAGACAGGTCTGAATGTGGTAGCCTTGAGGCTAGAGGTGACAAAGCGGGAGAGGGGACCCAGGTGACCCCAGCTGAATGGAAAGCTGTTACATGAATAGCACCTCTGAGTTTAAGGTCTACTCTTGCCTCTCAAATAACTCTAAACACACATTATTTCACTGTTCTGAATTGTGCTCAAGCCACAACCACCCACTCCTGTATTCACACACACACACACGATTACTTATATTAGTAGCTATTCAGTCAACACAACAATGCCTGCCTGCTGGATAAACCACATATTACATGGATGGTAATTCAATAAACCAGTCTTTGTAAAACATCTGACTATAGGCTTAATTCCTGTTGTGCCTCAATAAATGAGAGCTCTTATAATTACAGAGTCGACATTAACAAACCTTTGAATTCATAATCTGATGTTAATTGAGAACAATGAGGTAAGTAATAAATGGGGAAATGTATTCCTTATTCATCGCTTATTTAAGTTAATTATTTGTCTGAGGGAGAAAAAAAAACAAAAGAATTTATAATTGCAAATAATGAGCGAACCCAAATGATATTATAATGAAGCCAGTGTAGAAATCCCTGTGGTGTATTACGACTCCGTGTCAACCGGCCTATTGTAGCTGCACGTAGCAGCTTTTTTCCTGCTGTGAATTAGACCTACAGGCAGGAAACATAAAACAGGCGCCCCCCATTCCTAATTAGAGGGTCGGGGACTTATTATACCCAATTCCATTCGACCCTGAATCCGAGTTATTAGTTTACTACATTTTCATAAAGATATTGTCGGCACACTTAACCGATATGTTTTCTGTTAATTCTTTTTTGTCAGAGACAGAAATCGTTAGGGTGAGAGGAGGGGATGCCAAGTAAATTTGGCCCCATTAGACCATGACTGACAACTCAGAGTGAGGCACAGAGACTATTTTTCTGTTAAAACTAATTTCCCTTCACTGAAAATACTGGAGGTTTAGCTTTCAGATGCAAAAAATCCAAACAGACTGACGGAGCTGACTTCAAAGGGGCAGGGACAGAGAGCTCACAGCCACCTGTGGCATTTCTGTCAAAGAGTGGCCTTTTCTCCAGCTTTGGCTGGTCATGGCTATCTCACACACACACACACACACACACACAGAGACGCACTCACAGACACACACAAGAAAGAAACAAAATGCAAACATACGCACACACACTCAAGTTGCCACAAAAGCTTTCATACGCAGTGAAGCAGAGTTGAAAATTATAGCATCATTTCCAGTGCTGAAAATTGTAAGGGATTAAACACACACACACACACACAAACACACAGCCTTTTTGTGCCTAAACTCAGCAAAGACAGCACCAAGTGGATACACACTGGTTTGAAAGTGCAGAATTTATCCCGTAATTTGGTATAGTTCAGACGCACACATACGTACAATTTGTCTGGGCACAACACGAGATTCAAGTTCCACATTTCTGCAAACTATATCCTTAACCCATTCACTTGTACTAAGGCTTCCCATGTAGAAACGGCTCGTGTATCTTCGTATTACACATCAAACACACTGTATTGCCTGCTGGAGTTGCCGTTAGAGCGAAGGCCCTTTTGTACAGTTTACATGAAGGAGAGCTGCATCACAGCCCAGAAAGAGTCACTTTCAAACCAACTCAACCTTCAAATTCCAGACATGTGTTCATGTACGGTGTGCGCTACGCTTAATTGAATTTTCCTTCACCGTAACAGAGAGCTGTGTTTTTCAGCCGTCATGTGACAGTGGCTCAGTATCAATAGACAGCATCACCACAGCTGTACGCAGCACAGGGGAGACCAACCACTACACAGCTGTCCCGACCAAATTCAGGCTTTACGTTATTTCAACTCTGTGTTTCATTAAAACTACTGAATGTGCCACATGTTTAAATTGCACTTATGTGGGTGTGTTTATGTGCCTGCTGCGTACGTGGATGTAAATGTACATCTCAAATTGTGTAGTTTTGTGTGCATGAGGCAAGCCAAAACTTGAGCTGCAACTTCTGTTTGGAATTCGTCCAGATCTGCAACATGTTAAAAAAAATAAAATAAAAAATCCTCCCAATCCTCCGTTCCAAATCCTCACTCTGTCCTGCGTCCAAACACTCTAAAGTAGGAATTCTGCAGAGTTAGTTATTTTGACAATAGAGGTAATCTATGCCATCAGCAGGCTGCTCCCTACCTGGATGCTGTGTGGTTATCTCTGCAGAAGCAGCAGCCACACAGTGAGAGTCAGGCCGGGGGACTGCGTGGGGGAGTTTGGGATGCAATGAGGTGGGGCTATAGCAGTGGTCCCAGGGGAAATAGGGAAATGGGAGGAAGGGGAGGGGGTGCAGGGTGGAGGGCGACTTGGTGAAGCGCAAAACATTCTGGCACAGAAATGTCTGATACAGTAATTGAACACATGTGATTGTCTGTTAAATATCCAGTTCCATAAAGTCAATCCTCTCTGCAGTAGCATCATCTGTGAAATATGAAACGACAGCTTCCATGCAGTGAGTAATCACTTTAGCCGGGAATGAGAGGACATTGCTGGTCAGGAAGCAGCTAGTGTTCAGGTAGACACTTGCATTTTTATACATAATTTCAAGGAGGTCGTATTTGTGGAGCCGTTGTTAGCTCATGCATTTATTCACTTCCTACTGGTGTGATAAACTTTGGACAGCCAGAGGCAAAAAAAAAAAAACCTGAAAAAAATCCAGTGCTGTGCTGTGAGACAGACGAGCTGAATTTCTACAAGAGATCGCACCATATCATTGAGTTATTTGGTGTTGGAAGCAGGTCAATCACGTGCAAACAGCTGTTTCACGCTCTAGCACACCGTTAACTGTCACAGCCCTTACAAATCTCTTTCCTCCTTATTTTATCTTAACCCTCTGTCTCTTTCAAACTGCCTCTTTCTGGCCGATCCTGTCCTGACACTGAACTACAGCAGAGTAGACGCTCACAAAACGTCTAGCACCAACGTGTCAGGAATGACTGCCAGAGTGTCACTCTAGTTAAAGTATCTTTGTTGAGGGCAAAACAGTGACCTGTGTTCTGGCAGAGCTGAAGTGCAATGGTGTCAGATAAAGCAGAAAAAAAACACCCTTGAACAGCAGCTATTCTACCCAGAGTTTCCTCCAAGCAATAGCCTGATACAGATACAGCGGCTGTGGCTGAACGAGGCTTTCGTGTGCTGCTCGGCAAATGCATTATCTGTCATTTCCTCTGCGTCAAATAACAAGAATAAAAGTCTATTTACTGAGCAACTGGGTTGAGGCAGGGTGAGCGGAGAGAAACGACCAGCAAATAGAATGTTTTCCTCCACGGTGGACGGCATTCAGTCCCCAGTGCTCCTAACAGGCGGGCGTGCAACCTATCAATTCTCTTTGATTCCCCTCTCACATATTCTTCACTCCAAAGACTGTAAAGACAGAGAACACAGAATAGGCTTGTCTTCTTGCACTCTGATGAGACCTCTTTTTTTAACTTTGCAAGATATGCGCCCGTATTTTCTTTTCCTTTTGGTTATTATTTCTCTGTTTCTTTTTTTTTTTCTTTTCTTGTAAAGTGGGGTTTGTGTTTTTGTGTACGTTGGGGGCAGGGGTATGAAAACAAGTCTCTCCCTCTCTCCCAGGTAATGTGTTTATTTTCCTGGACCCATCTTCTAGTTTACTGCGTGGTGGCGTTTCTCCCCTCTTATCGCCTGGCCCTCACGGGGCACTTTAGCCCCTCAAATCCTGTTCACCACATACTGGTTTTAGAATCTGTGAAATGAGTGCTAGAGAAGCGTGGCCACAATGTCTGCCTGTGTTGCTACTGGACTCAAATGGGCTTGGTGCTTTTTTGTCCAGGGAGATGCATAAATGGAAGTTTTTAACACCTCAAAGGAGGCTGGGCCTTTGTGGAGCCACACTAGAGAAGCCTGCCAGTCTCCCGAGGAGGCAGACACACTGAGTGCTGCAGGACAAAGAGCTAGAGGAGCAGAATCAGCAGGGGCATCACTCTGCTTTGGGCACCAAGCAGACACACACTTGCACACCCGTATGTACTGTATAACTGCACTAACATACAGAGCGCACATACAAACACATGCACTCGTGCACAAACATTACAAAGGCTGGAGTGACATGTTCCAACTACCTAAACTACCTGTAAACACAATAGCAAAAGGAGATGTGTCAAATATGTCATGCGGTCGTATTATATTTCTAATCTGATGATTTACCAACAGCAAATTCCTACATCTTTCACTCATCTGTAACACCTGCACTACAGCCATGTACACAAAGCCTGCAGCAGTAGCCAAAGAATAAGACATAATTCACCTGAATATAAACACTGTATTACCACCAGTTAAAATACAACATACCGTAGCTAACTGTAAATAGATTCATATGTGATTGTACAAACACGCTCAATAAAAATGACAAATACAACCAGCACAACAAATGCCGCCATCTCCTACTTATTGATTTCAGCTCCACTGTTTGAAAATAATTTCCTCATTTCCATCCCAATTTTCCTTATTGAAATTCTTTTTTTTTTATTCCCGAGTGCGGCCCAACAGCTGGCATTTACAATCAGTCTTTATGCTGTTTAGATGTCTACAATAAGCATTTAGATGCAAATATCGCTGCCTTGTACAAAGGAGTTGCAACTTCTGTCAGAAGCAACATAATCAACCTGCAATTGTCTCCTGGCTCCAAGTGGTTTCCAGTGACAAGGCCTAAGCCGTAAGCATCTGTATTCAAATGATTCCCTATTTCAGGCACGGTTTAGTGTGGATATTTTCCAACAGTACTGCACTGAAAATCAATCACATGGTGAATTAAACCAGAAAGGAAACAACTGATCCATAAATGATCAGGTTACAACAAGGCATTGGTGTCCGCAAATTATTATGTGTTTTCCTTGTTTCGAGGAGAAGCAGGGACGCACTATTTGATAGTGGCTTTTTCCACCAATGACTTGTATTACCGTCGCACATTTTTCGATTTGCAAAGGCAGGCTTAAGTTGACAAATGATTATCTTAGCGGCGAGCTCAGCACAATGCAGGCAGACAACTTTAACTGAGGAAATGTGCAAAGCCTTTGTAGCATGTAACGGAGTAAAGAACGTCTTAAACGGGCAGCAGTGTTCTCAGAAAAGGAAGGACTACAGTTGAACATTCATATTCCACGTTGGAAAATTACTCTTTATCTGCCATTCATGTAACCCAACACTGCACTCTACAGTATAACAGTATTTCACTGCATGTTCCCCTGCATCCTGCTAAAAAGTGATCCAGTTTTTAGTCTCTTCTCTGGTGGAACACTAAAACAAATGAATGACACACAGGATAACTCCTTTTTCCCAAGGAAAAAAAATCTGACTGAAATCTTGATTAAGATTTAAGGGTCATATAAATAATTATAATGAATAAAACTAAACCTTCCCCCTGTAGCGTGTGTGACCACGGTGTAAATCTGATACTGATGGGGGCATATGCTTTGCTTTGGCTCCACTGGCCCCTGTGCAGCCATTTTAACAATTAACATTATAACCTCTGTTTTTTCTTTTTATTTACAGTTGCAGAGGTCATTTGTCTTTTTTTGAAACCCACAATTAATAGCAGCGTTTGCAAATGCAAATGAATCCATTTAGGGGGAGGGAAAATGATCAGTTTGAGAATATTTCTGCCTTCTTAATCTTCTTAAGAGGGAAATGATTTAAAAGGAGGACACAAATCTCCAGTGACATGGCAGGAACTGTAGGGCACTTTCCTCTCTCCCTCTCTCCGTTCTCCCTTTCTCATCTCACTCATGTCTCCCTCCCGCCCCCGCCCCCCCTTCCCCATTCCTCTCCCGTCCTAATTTACCTCTCCCCCCTTGTTGGCCTGAAGGGGTGGAAGGGCCAGGAGTAAGGGACAAGGAGCTGAGAGCAGGGCTCTACTTGGCTTGTCCCCCCAAAGGAAACAAATGTAGTGTTTGAGCCACTGATCACTGGTATAATTGAGTTTAACACTCCTTTTCTGGATTAAAAAAAGAGCCTTTGAAATGAAAGGTCAAATTACCTCTACAGTCAGGCAATAAATAAGTCAAACAAGGTAAGAGGTTCCTGCCAGCATATGTTAGTGGCAAATTTAATTAGCGGAAAACAGGAGGCTCTTCCATTCCATACTGCACTGAACAAAAGCAGTTAGAGTCCCAATTGTGCAGCAAAGGAATGAAAATCTATCAGTCATCACTTAATTAATCTCATCATTTACAGTCACGTTTCACAGGGCATGATTCCAACGCAGTCTTTCGGAGCTAATGCAGGAACACCCCGTTATTTAAGAACTCCAGCCTTGATGTTAGAAAATCACCAAGATTTTGCAAATAATCAAATTTCTCAGAGAAAAATAACTAGACCCTTTTCAATGCATGATTTTTTTCCAATTATGTAAGGTATCCAATAGGTCCATTGTCCATTGATTGCAGCACAAGGAAAGAAAATGGGCATAAAGTAAGGCTGCAGTCTGGACTGGAGGCTCAGAAGGTGGCCGTGCAATGCACAGAACAAGGGAAAGAGAGAGAGAGGGAGACAACACTGCTCTACACCCAGCTAGCTACAATGTGGCCTTTGTGACATAATGCACTCCGCACAGCAGATTGTGGAAAATAATCCAAAATTTACTGGTTCACATATCCAGCAATAACAAGTGACATCACAACCTGTACCATATATCCCATGTTTCTGGGCACATTTTACATTTAGTGGAGAATGAGGGGGGTAAAAAAAACATTGCCAAGCAGTTATTATATTCCCATCATGTCCTCGGAGCCCATTACAGCATGGCACAAGCAACGGTAAAACTGAGAAACTCAGTGGGCTCAGGCTGTGGGCAGAGGGCTGGGGAGCACTTCCACTCACAGTACAAACCTACGGCACATTGTTAACTGCTGGAGAAAGATGTAGTTCAAACAAACACTTGGCACCTACAGATTATGTGTATTTCAGTTCTGGTGGTCATTAAGGTTTAGTTTTTCCCTTCAAGTGTTTAGTTGGCTTCCGTGTGCTACCATGAGTGTTAGGCCAAGCACCTCCAGGTGTCTTTGCAGAGCTTCTGAAGCAGAGTAATGAAGAGGAGAATGCAGCAGAAGAGCAGGGGGAAGAGGCTCTTTGGGGCGGCTGTCCGGACAGTAGTAACATGAGGTTGGTGTTAACAGCGCTGTAAGCACGACAGGTGGGTCACATGAAAGATCGCTGTGTTTTTTTCACTTGTCCGACACATGCTTCTCATTATTCTAGCAGAAAACTGACATAGCTCCAAGCAAAAGAGAGACGGCCACTACTGCTCACCGCAAACTAGTTTTCAAGTTTATCTTACATTACATCTGAGTATACATTTTGAAGCTAAGAATGCCTTGAACATTCCATTGGGACAAAATGAAAATGTAAATAGATTAAATTGCGTGTCCAAACATGCAATAAGTGCTGCAAGGTAAGTATGATCCATGTAATAAAAGAAAAAACACTTTCCAGGGTTTCAGCTGAATGAGCCAAGCAGACTTTAAATAAAACTAGCTGACTAGTTCCCACAACCTTAAGAAACGTCAGTTAAAATGTATACTGAATAAAACATATCAATAAATGTGCTGAAATATGTGGCTTCAATCCAAGCGAAAAAAAAAAAATCCATTTCAATTTTTAAATGCAAAATAATATTTTCAAAGACCATCCATGGACAGTGTGTGTGTATATGTACATGTACTTGTGTCAGTGCATGCATGTGTCCATATATCCACGTGTGTGCATGCCTGCTCTCCACAACAGCCCCCTAACCGTGGTTTTGGGCAGACTGTGGCCTAACAGTAAAATGTTGAAATTGGAAAAAATATTACCCTTCTTTCTCTTGAATGGCCCAGAGATAAGCACCCTTTAGCAATGAAGCCAGTGGAGTTTAAGTTTATTATGAATACCTCTCAGAGCGCAGAAGCATGTACTGTAGAAATCAAAGGGAGTAATAGGCAGGTAAGCCTGTGTCATTTTAAGGAGGAAGTCAGTTGTGAAATTGTAAAATCGCGAGGCCCTACCGACAATCTCCTGCCCTCAGAACACTCCCATAAATGATTTCTAATGGCAGTGGCTATCGCATATCTGAAAAAGTCAGAAGTTTGTGAGGCGAAAAGAAAGAAAGTCCAATGCTAATCTCTCCATTGATGGCGACTAATAATAATAAGACCATTTATCTCTTTGATTAAACAGCACATACTCTGAAGTTCACAAGAATGTGTGATTCTTTGCAAGTGCGCTAAGCTTCCCGAAGTAGACCTGGCTTTGCAGAACATTCCTCACGGATTCATGTTCAATTGGCTGTGAAGGTCCACAGCATAACTCTTACATGCCGGACTGAAACCTTTAAAAAACAAGCTACAAGCTGAGGTCATCTTCGCTTTTTTTAAAATGGTGTTTGTGGTACAAGAGGTGCTCCTCAAATTTCTAATTCCTGTGTGAGGCAAGTGCACATGCACTCACAGAAACTATCAGCTGTAGGGTTGCATATTCGTTGGTGCATTTTCTCTCTAATAGCGTCAGTTGTAAAGCTCCTCTGCTGTAGATCTGCTGTGAAGATGATATGATAACGCAACAGCTCCGAGGCAGCCCGGACTCCACGGTGCTCCGTATTCTACAAAGGCATACACACATTCGCACAAAACACACACAGGCTGATACGTACTGTGTGTTTTCGCCTCTGAATATTCATCCCTGTTTCCACATCATCTGCAGGTCTCCTAATCACAGTCACTTCCCCTTTAATCACAGGGCTCTAATTAGGTCCTAATAAACCATTTTGCCATCCTCTTGGAGCGCCTTGGTGTCACTCACACATCAAACCAAGAAATACTATATTAAGGGGATGTCAACCTCAAAGGAAATCTCCTCCAGCAGCAGTGATACAGATACTGCAGGCACACCCTCTTACACTAATTGAAATTATCGAAAGCTCCGCTTACATGTGACACTTGGCCATGTCTTAAACCATGGCCTAAAGTACAGCAGTCAAAAGCATGACGGTTGTGCCAGCGCTGAGGCTCTGCTGGGTTCTCTGATGTCTGGTAATTGTTTAAACCTGAGTGGATATGGCACAGGGCCTCATGCTGCCTATTCTGCCAAGAGAGGAAAAAAAAATGTTCTCGCTAGCACTTTTCTCCTCTGTTTCTTCTATTCTAATTCAGTCCAGCATGGGCTTCAGGGAAAGCCTCAATGATTCCATGTTCATCTTGGAGAACCAGTGTTGGGGATGATGATCACTGACCACAAGTTGATAATGATGACTGTTTAATTAGAAGCCTTTCTTTGGCCTGGCCACAACCCAAACTCCTCCACCCTGCAGATGGTAACCAATAAATTTAGCATTGCTGAGGATGAGGAGGAACATTGTACCTCCCCAGTTTACCCTCAACCCCACCCCTAACCAAGGACATAAAGCCTTTCTCCTTCCTACCACAGAAAACCACAACCATAGCTCTGCTACATGTGCCTATGAGCATCTGACTGTGATGGTAAAGTCCAACCACTTCTTCTACAGTCTGTCTCCATCTTCATCTAATTTGCAATTCATAATATGCTTTCGAGGAAATGCATGGCCGATTTTTTTTTTCTTCAATTTTTTCTCATCTTTTTTGGGAGATTTTTCAGCTATTTTATTAACAAAAACTTTACATTGAATGTTGATGCAAAGACTTTACCATCAACGCTTTTCATCTGTTTTCGCTACAGTATCCACTGCTCGCATCTAAAGCATAATTACATTTTTTATGGCTATGTGAAGTCAACTCAAAACACTTGGTTAGAGTTAGGGAAACACTGCGGTCATGGTAAGGACGTTTCGGTTATGGTTGGGGAAACTAAAACACTTCGTTAAGGTTGGCAGATGCATCATGAGCATGGTAAATATTTTAAAAAAAAACGTCAACTGTGATGGGACGCAAACCCCAGCCTCCAGCGTCGAAGTCATGTGCCTGGCCATCCACCCTGGCCTCCTCCCTATGATTTTACACTGCGGTGGACGAACGTAACTCTGCGAACAAGCTTTGACAGTGAACGTAAATCGCTATTGCAAATTAGCTGCATATGAACCTATTACTTAGGAAGGAGGGTTTTGAAGTCATTTGTATATATTTGTATGCAGTCTGCAGGGTCATTAATTGTGGTCATAAAATATTCCAGCAAAATTATCTTTCAAAATCTTTTCGGTCTTTAATGCTTGTTCCACAATGTCATTTCACTCCCCTCAGCAAAGTTCTTGTAGATTTTATAGACCGTCCCGTCTAGTGGAAAAAACAACGAGAGTTACTGTTCCTCAGACAGGACAACCCCTCCCATCATCCACTGCTCCCCCTCAGTCTAGCCCTCACCCACCTCCTGTCAATCATCCTCGGACAAGCCTCCTCCCAGAGGTGTCTACACCCGTGCTGCCTGGCAGAAACAACACTGTGTGTGTGTGTGTGTGTGTGTGTGTGTGTGTGTGTGTGTGTGTGTTTTGTGTGTGGGCGGGTGGCGTGTGCCAGAGTGGCTATCCCCTCAGATTGTCAAAGAGGCTCATGGGAAATTTACTGCATAGGCCAAACCGCAGGCTTTCTCTATCATTTCAGCAGATTTCTCTTTTTTAGTCCCATTGAAGAAAGTGATTATCACAGGCGGCGTTTCTTTCTCGGAGTCGGCTTTTCTGGGCTTTCCTCACTGTAGCTGCACTTTGCTTGTAGCTGTGTAGCTGAGCCAATCAGGGGTGTCATTTCAGATGGGGCCAAATGTTTCCACCGCCTTTGTCAGTTGTTTCTAAAGCATGCACATAACTCATGGACCCTCAAAGAACGAGCAGATGACTGTCAGTTAAAATTTGGTTCTGTTTAAAGTTCATATTTTCCAACATTAGTGTCTCTGTTATGTTTACATTATGATACAAGTAGGCAGAGTGATGGATAAAGTTGCTCCAGAACTCCACCATGTACCACCAGTGAGAGTCAGAAAGCATGCCATTTGGAAAAAAAAATTAAAGGAGGAAAGTCCACCGCTTCGATGCGACTACTGCATTTACGTATTCCCATCTAGTGAGTACAAGAAATATTCTCAACCACCTTAAAAATGCAAGATTTCCTACATGCAGGTCAGAAGAAAAATCACTTTCTCAGAGTAAAGGAGACTGAGCTTGATCCACCTACACATCATCAGCAGGGTCTGAGGCAACATGAACACTAACATTATTTGTGCAGAGTCTTTAGTCTCAGAAAATCTGCTCTTCGTCCATCTTTTCACCAACAGGGTCTAAACACCCCCCCCCCCTCTCTCTCTCTCTCACAGAGAGAGAGGATAACAAAGACAGACAGAAAGTGAGAGAAAGCTTGTGGTCAGGTCTGGGGAAGCCATTTTCTCATAATGCACATTAAGGGCAAAGCCTTGTAACATATCCAAGTCAGTGTAAAAATAAATTATTCAGAAAGGAAACAAAAGACCTGGGTAAGAAGAGATGCTATGGTTAACTTCATCAAAACTTTAGCCACAAGACCCTTTCCATCTATTCCCCCATGCGCCCTCCCTCTTTGTCACTTTGATTTATTTTTGGCATGAGACATTAGTGTTTTCCAAAGGAAAAACTGTTGGGAATCTGATTTCTGGCCCAATATGTCCTTTCTTTTCCATGACTTCCTCGCCTGTTCTAGATGTCACAGTAGCTGCTCCATGATGCAAGTGGTTGATCAGTATTTATTTCCATCCAAGAGGGCTGACACGCACACTATCTGGAGACCCTGAAATTCAGCAGCAGTAGAGACAAAGTATGTTTATATTGTGAGGCCTGTCTTCAAAAATGTAATGAAATCAACAAGTTAAAGATGAACCATGGCTTTAATCCACATTTAGAACAAATGTGCAAGATATGGCGTCTCAGGTCTTCTGGACCTTGCCAGTCAAACTAGAAAAGTCGAATACTTGGCCCAGCCTTCTGCATCATGGATCGAAGTGCCACATTACGGTAGAATTGTTCATCATGGCCGTGTCACTTCAGTGCACGCTGAAGAAGACAAAGCGCGGCATCATGTGTTCAAATCCCAGATCTCTCAAGAGTCTGCACACACGCACTGTACGTACGGGTGCGCACACAAATGAAGTTGCCAATCTGATCTGAAAACAGTCGTGTGCCAACAAAGCGGCTCCCAGCATCCTAAAGACTGGACCGCAGAGCAAGGAAGCCAGATTGGTTGGCTTAGTCACAGCTATGGGGCATATTTTACATCTCATGTCAGATCAAGCTGGCAGATACCAAGCCGGCTGTCAACCTCCACCAACTGGATAATGTCTAATCGCTCAGCTTTTACAGACAGTGGAGACCTGTGTGGATATAAAATTAACTACTGCCTTCTGAGACTGTGGAGTACATAAACTATGCAAAACTGGATCAGTTTTCTATCAAAAAGGGTAAATGATTGAAACAAATGAGAATTAGGGTATGTGCTCAATGGCATAATTGTGCCTCTTCTCTTTTATCAGAGCTTGAAGTTTAAAGCCTTTTTTCACGTTATTTTGCATGAAAACTCTCTGTGTCACAGTGGCCCATGTTGGCTCGAGTGATATTTTCATTGGGTCCTTTAACGCTTCCTCCATGGCAGTGGCTTGCCCGTGAGACTTGATCCAAACACAATAGGGGGATCACAAGGAAAAGGCTTGTTGTGACGCTTTTGTGTGTGAGCAGTGCAAAAGCCCACATTACACTAATCTCTTTTCCCTTGTTCACTCACAAGACACAATCGCAGGTCTTCAGAGCTTCTCCAATTCCAGTAAGACAGAAATCACTCGAGGCGAAACATCACTGCTTCTTCTTCTTTTTTTTTTATCAATCCCAGTATTCTGCAGCAAGGTCACTCATTCACACATATATGGACCACATGTCTATCTGTGTATGATGAGTTTGACAAATAAACATCATTTCTCTGTGATTTCAAATCGAGGTTAGTGTGACTGCTGTCAGTGACAGCTGTTACTGAGTCAAAGTGAAAAAAAAGATAATGCAACTCTCTCAAACTGTAGCTAACAAAATGGTTGCTACTTAAAAAAAAAAAAAAAAAACTGGCTTTGGATTCTGCACCCAAATGTCTGCAAAAGGAACCTGGACCGACATGAGTGCTTGTTTAAAATTCAGTTTCAACCACCTGCACGCTTTTCACATAACCTGACAGTTCTCAGCCTTGGTCCATATGCTGTGCATGTGTGTGTGTGCGTGCATGTGTCCCCACGCCTGTGTGAGGGAGAGAGAAAGTGTGTGTGTGTGTGTGTGTGTGTACATATGCAGGGACTCCAAAATCCACCACATTTTAATTACTGCCCGGCTGCACTGTGTGCCTCTTTGATATGGAAATAAAGGCAACCATCTTCACACAGCCACTGTACAAATCTTCATCTGATCCATAAAAAACAATGAGTCCTCCTAATTCCTCCACCTGATTACAGTCCCAGACCTGTGTAAGAAACATGCAGCCACCAAGGCCCTTCCAATTAATTCTACATATTAATGTGTGATTTTTAAAAAAAAATCAGAGATTACTTACCATAGCCTAGACTTTTGCATTTTGAAGTCAAAGTTAATTATGCACAACTATGCTATGGACTAAAAGAAAATGTCCAATTATTTTGAGAAAAACATTTTCGGTGGGAGAGTGAATGATGCGGATCAAAATGGGCCACTTAGGTTACTTGTGCAATTATGCAGCTCCTGTGAAGATACACATATTTAGATTTTTTTTTTCCATCTGTAATCCTTTAATGTCAGCAATACTGTTCACTTACAGCAGCCAGAGGGACACAGAGATCTAATAGAGCAGAAAAAAATGCCACCCCTACCCTCGTCGATGTTCAGTAAGTGTTGCCGCACACACTGTAGGTTCTATTTTTTCCTGACTAAAAAAAATGACGTGTACTCAAGTTTAATCTTTGACATTAGAGGAATCTGCGCTCAAGGAAAAACATGATCTTAAAAAAAATTGACTGTGGCAAACTAAAAGCCAAAGCCAGATGAAATTCTTTGTCAAATAGCAGGTGTGTTGCACTGCCTCCCATTAATCTGTCTTGCTCCACTTTCTCACAGATTTTCAGTTAAGACGGCGACTTCGTGGAGGTGATGCCCCATGTCTGGTCCTGATGACTCACTTGAGCACTGATTTCGTCAGCGTTTTCTCCTCTAAGAGAGATGACAATGGCGCACGCTGAGAAAAGCCACAGTTTCCTCCTGTGTGAGCACAAATCCACCTCACCCGAACACAAGGCATCCGCACCGTACACACTTCCTCAAGGCACGCTGTCGTCAAACGCCCGCTCTACGCTCCTCTGGTGTACGGAGGAGGGCGAGCTCTCTGTCACCACGCATGCATTATACATAACGCTGTGGAGCGCCTCCTCACATTGTCCCGTGGAAGAAAATTAAGCTTCATGACAGGAGTGACATGTCACTAACTCGTCAGAAACTTCTTGCTGCAGGAAACTGATAACAAAAACCACACACTTGCTGTGGCACATCCCCGTCAGTTTTGATCATTGTTGAAATATTCTCCAGCAAATTAGATAACACTTAGATAGACAGATGTCACAACATCTGCTACCCTCCCTCCTCCACCTTTACCAGGCCTGCTGTTGTTTACCTCCTCTCATCTTGTTTATCATCAGATCTCAGCCGCTTTCTTCACCACCACAAAAAGAGGGCGACCAGTACCTGTGCACCCCTCAACTGACCCCCCCCCTCCCAAGCTTTGTTCCCCCTGCCCATCCTGTCACTTGGAACAAAACAGCCATCTTTCTGCAAAACACTGTGTATATATACACATAGAGAGAGAGATAACGCGATGTGCAAGTTTTTTTTTTTTGCAGCCTAACTGACATCTGGTGAGCTTTTTGGATTTAGGTTCAAAAAAGAAAAAACAGCATGTTTATGCATGTAAAGACAAAATATCTGGGAATATTTGAGGGAAAGTATCGCTCATGCATACACTCATGCCAAAGCACACAGGGGCTCGCTCTCTCTCTCACACACACACACACATACATACACAATAAAACAATGACAATTTTGCAAGAATTTTAAATATCAAGGTCCGCAGAGACTGATGCAGTCTCCTCAGAGCTCTGGTATTACTGACACACACAGTATCACACATATTTTTAAAATTGCTTGTAACGTTGCTGTATCTGCCGGTGACAACGCATCACTGTTATTTACAATCCCACTGGAGAATTGTGTTGATATAAGAACGCCCCCAACCCCCCCTTTCTCCGACTGTGAAATCAGCTTATCATGAGTTGGAGTTGGTTGTAATTCTGTGAGAATTCTGCTTGGCAGGGAAGCGCGCTCTGGTTAAAACTGTTAGCAGAAGAGCATAAAGGCCATAAAATGAAACCATGCAAACCAGCACTTTCATTCTGCGTCACTGTCATATTTGATTTTTAGCAGTGAAATGATGAAACACGGTACATTGACAAACAGATCTGCGAGCTCAATGCTGATGAAGGGACTTTGGGTTTTTTGTTTGTTTGTTTTTTTAGTCTTTTGAGTAAAGTCACAGTTGCAATAAAAATTCCCAGTAAACAACATCTGCTGTCAACCCGAAATCATCGGATTCACATTCTGCATTAAAAGCATCAACCAAAAGCATAATCAATAATCAATGTGCACATGTGCAAGGTAGGATATAGAAAAAATATCCAAACATAAAGCACATTTCTCTCTGAATCCCTTCCCCTTTCATTCTTTCTCTCCCTCCTTCCCTCCCCTCCCTCCTTCTCTCTCCTGCCTTTTCTTTGATCCCACTAATTGCTGGCACAAGAGCTTAGTTTAAACAAATTCTACCTTTAGATGGCGAGGACAGCTAAAAGTAGAGCGACAAGGAAATTTAGTTTGCGGCACTCAGTCTAAACAAATTTTAAGATGGGCTCCCTCACAACATTTCTCTCTCTCTCAATAAAACAAATAGTAATAATTAAATGTAATGTATAATAATGAAAATAAATATAATCTCAGCATCCCTGTTGCTCTTGCAACAGGGGAGACATTGGACCTATTGGACAGAGTGCAGGATATGTTTAGACAAGCCAGGTGGCTTCTCCCTTCATGCCAAAATGAAAGTCCTAAAATCTTTGAACTTACTGGTACATCAGCGTCTGCGAGTCTATATGTTATGCTGAGTCCAGGTTGGAAATGCTGCCTTTTTCAGTCTTGCGAAAAGCTCAAGTCAGCCCGAGATCCACCGGAAGATTAGTCCTTGAAAATACAGAAAATGCGCATGGCCAGTCAGTGTGTAATATGATAAATATATTATTGCCCTGCAGTTTTGTTGAGTACCAACATATTGCCAGTCTTTAGTTTTTCATTAATGTTTAAATCCGCTAAAATTACTGCAAAATAAAAGCACATGCGTCCCGGGCAATGCTGATAAAACAGCAGAAATTATCTGAATCTTGCCAGAATTATACTAACACGCCTCCATTTCTCCAATTATTAAAACGTACGTTCAAGTTGTGTGTTACCACTGCGAAGAGGTGTGCAGAGGAAGAAGGTGGTTAATCGGGATGCCGGTAGTTTCTGTGCGCAAAAATAAGTGAGAGACTTTAAAATAAGAGCCTTAAGTGCGGCTGTGTGGCATCAAAGGGCTGCCACGCCGCTTTTCACTCTTTCCCCTCTCGCTCTTTTTGCGAGCGACACGCTGAGCTGCACAAGCCGTCAGAGACAAACTCTTACAGAGACAGAGCCGAGTGTCCCTGTATAGCAATCAGGACAATGTGCTGAATGGGCAGTCTAATTATAAATGTGCCATTTAGACTTGCATTTGGTCTCCAGAACCGCCTTACCTTATGAGGAAACCTGCGCTCACGCTAAAGAGCGACTGTCCAAAACAAAACACGATAAGGTTAAAAAACTTTGAGCCTCGCAGAGTACATGACTCTTTCTCTTTTTTCCCGAGGCTCGCTTATTGTCTGAGGAGTCTTCCAGGAGAGAGCGTGCGAGAGAAGATAATTGTGTTTTCACGAATTAGCCACAGGTGTGTTATTTGTGTGGTCGCGAAACGCACGTGCTCGGTGTTTGATAAATAGAAGAAAGACACAACTGTACAATTCAATTAAAACAAAAAAAAGTCAAAGATGCCAGTGTTGCCACAGTTGAATGTCTTCTTATTTAAATGTTGTCAGCCGCCTCAGAAGGCTGCTTTACACATGGACTGGGGCTCGTTTTTAGGAAACATCTTAAAACGTGGGGCCACCTCCGCGCGACATGCTGCCAATAACATGTTCAGCCACACATATTTCACTTAATCTGCCATTTATGAAAAAGATGGAATTTTATTTATTAAGATTCTGCAGCATAAATATTTCCTAATGGACAGTGTGTAAAACAGTGAGTGATTTCCCAAATCTCATACACAGACCAAAAGTTTATTTTATGTTCTAAAAAATATCTGAATAATATTTTTCTATTTTAAGGCCAGGTGGTTAATTTTCTGAAATGTCTTGCGGCAACAACCGGATAAATGCAAAACGATTCATCCTTATTAAGAACATTTGCAACATTTTTTTGTCTTTTTTTTTTTTTAACAAGAGAAGCTGTGTTCAGTCCGGGGGCGCCGAGCTTCAGAGCCTCGGCTTAAATGGAAAACTGTCTGTTCGGGAGCATCTTCTCTAAATGGACAAGCCCGGCGACTGTTGAATTTAATTTATGGCTTATGCATTCTTTAGAGGTCGATTCCCCTGACCTCGCGAGAAAGTTAAGGAAGAGCAAATTCCCAGGCTGCACGGAGGCCAGAGACTGCGAGCGTCTAACAATAAAAAAAGAGGGGAAACAATCAGACAGAAATGTGCGAGTGGATAGGCGGTTTGGAGGGCAAGAGCCCTGGAATGCGTAAAGGTATAATGAGACATGAGCGAAAGCTTCATATAAACTTGTCCACCTCACATGCAGAGAGGAAACCTACCAGGGCGCGCGTCACTGTCAATGACGAGTACCGCTCTGTGGACAGAAGTGAAACTGCCACCAGCACAAGAAAGTTACGGGACATGTAAACACAAACACTAAAGCGCCGTCAGACCTCTAAATTTTGACCAGTTTCGGACGAATCATCACTTATTTGTGATGTTTAGTGAGAATGTTCCCGGTGACAGCGCTCCGGCTCGCTCTTGGCGCCTCACAGTTGACACGGCGCAGCCCGTGTCCGCTCGCACGGCTTCACGCTGCCGAAACAAACAAAGACAAAAAAAGGTGATTTCAAACCTTCAAACGATGCTTCAGCTTGTGTCGGACTTCACTTCTGGTGGAGTTAAACGCAGTGTTTCGCGCGTATTTGCCAATTCCGAGCGCCTCGGAGTCAGCCCCGCGCCGCTCGCCCGTCTCGCATGCAGTCCGCTTGTTTTGGTGAAAGCGACGCATTAAATAACCGCAATAATTGAAGTTTGACACTCATTCTCCACCGCCACGAAACGCGCGACCCAGTGCGAGCTCGACGCACACACAACTTTCTAAAAATGTTTTTGAGGAGAAAGACAGAAAGGAACATGCGCGCACTGTGCCGGAACATTTCACTGACAGCGCGTTCGACTTTTAGGAGTCAGCAATAAAACACAAGGTGGAAAATAACAAGACAGCATAGAGCATTTTGAAAAGTACAGCAAACGTGTTGTTTACCTTGATGATCTGAGCCGTGGAGAAGATATTTATGCGTCCTTTCCCGTGCGTAAAGACCGCTAGACTAGGCTAGACTTAGGAGAAAATGATCACTGAGCTATCTGTTGAGCGAAAAACTTAAGTCTGCTCACACGGGGCCATATGAGGGGATCCCGTATACTCTCTGTGAAGTTCAGCTGTCCAAAACTACAAGTACCTTTTGTTGTTAGCCTATCTGTTCTTTATCTCCCTCTCTCTCTCTCTCTCCCTCTCTCTCTCTCTCTCTCTCTCTCCCCCCTTCTCTCTGTCCCTCTCTCTCTCACTCAGACAAGAGAAGACGATGGTAGAGCTGCTGTCAATCTTGGCAATCAATGCGCGCAGCCATGTCGCAAGTATTCAAAGCATTTCCCGTCGTGCAACATCAGAAAGTGAGAGGCCAGGGCATTGATCTGAGGAAGGCAAAGAGGCAGGACTCCCCCCCTTCTCCTCCTCCTCCCCCTCCTCCTCCCAGACAAGAGATGCGAGAGAGAGAGAGAGAGAGAGAGAGAGAGAGAGAGAGAGATTTGCGGTGAAATAAAAGTGGGGACAGGGAGGATGGTTGAAGCTGCCCGCAGTTTAGTCAGTTTAATAAGCTTACTTAAATGAACATCAATTAGAGCCACGGCGACTGCAAAGTTAAAGATGACTCCCCCCCAGTCTATGGAAATGTGACACTCCTTTTAATGACACGGTCACACGGTTTTATTTATTTTGTCAGACGACAAATAACGCACTGACCTCTCCAACCTCGATGCAGGTGTTTCAAATTTCTTTAGAGGAAAATACGGTGATGATATGAGACAACGAGTGAAGGTGAGAGAAGTTCAGGGACTAGTCTAGACTTTTGTGATATGACAGCTTGTATTTGCATACATTTAATCAAAATATATGTAGCTATAACCTTGTTCTTTGTTATGAGTTTTTAAAAATATATTTGTAATGTAAGAAGCGTTGACACACCACCCAGAGCTTCCCTTCAGGTATTTGCAGATTTCACGGACTGGAAGTCACATAATGCATCTCAGCGTTTCCAGATTTTAGAAGAATTATTTGGACACATCATCCTGTTAAAAAAAAAAAAAAAAAAAGTACGTCCAACATGCACATTCTTCTCCCCGTGTAGGACATTCAACATGTATTTTCACGCCGTCTATTTAATAGCAGATCGTTAAAATCCTCCCATTCAAAGGAGGCGTCAGGAAATAAAAGACTCGTCCTCCTGACAGGGTCAGTTTTGAGAGTCGCACAATTTAAATTAATGGACCGATTTTAGTCATAAAAATAATTGGCGTGTGATTGTTTGGAAAATGTTTGTCATGTGGGCGGCGATAGGAGGGAAAGTGTTATTTCCCAGCATCACATTTAACTTTTAACTTTGATGGAGTGACACGTTTTATTTTCTAGTATTTATGTAAAATTGTCACACATGAGATAAAACTAAAATAATGAATGTGTTGCATCGGTACGTTAATTCATACTCGGTTAATATTATGTCAGACAGAGTCATTGAAATAAATCCTATGTTGTGTTTTAAAACAGATCCGAGAACAGCCCTTTGCCATCTAAAATTAAAGCAAAGGTGTAGCGGCTGCAGGCAACACACACAGGTTGAGATCAATTACTAAAAGCAAAATAAAAATCAAAAGTTTTTGACAATGAGACACTTATCTGCACCGCACGAGCATGTGTTTTAAATGACCAGCTGCAGCTTGGAGGAGGCCCCGCACGAAATAAATTACAACAGGACCGTGCACGCATCACACAAATCAGAGAGGAGTCAACACAGAGAGAGACGAGCCCGAGACAACTGCAGGAAAAGTTGTGATCTATAAATCAGCAGCAGCCTTTTGTGCCGAGCACCGGGGGGAGGGGGGGACATGCCAATACACATGACAGCAGCACTCGCCCACTGTGACTCCCCCTAAACATGACAGCAGACCATCCTGTAGCGCATAAGAAGAAATGAGAAAGTTACTTACAAAGAGGGGAGACAGCAGAAGGAAATTCTGATTGTTAACTGCGGTTACACAGAGCTAAAAGAGGAGGGAGGAGAAGGAGAAAGAGAGAGAGAGAGAGAGATCCACAGCATGGCATCAGCTCAGCCTCCCGTGCGCCTCACCGTCCCTCTCTTTTGTGTTCAAGGTGAAGTCAAACGCACCACATCTCCTCCATCAAGGAGCATCACAATGTCCAGCCGCGCAGCCGCATGCGCCTCACTTGGTTCCCTCTGTGCTGTAAGTTTGAGGTCTGCCTCGTTTTCCCCCTTTCCCGCTGACACTGGCTCGAAGAGGCTGAAAAAGAAAGGAAGACTTACCTTTCCCGACAGAAACTTTTTCTCTGCTTCTGCGCACACTTTGAACTTGAGCGCCTCCTGAGATTCAGCAGCGTAAAACTAGAGGACTCTTAACACCTGTGACCTGTTTTGCCGACAGAAAGCTCACACACAGTGAGTGTGCTGAAGTTATAGATATCCCTTTGACAATCTAACAGTGTGGGGTGTTTTTTTCTGATCCATGCATGATGATTGTATGTGATGTCTGCTCTGAGTGTGCAGTGTAGTCTCTTGAGGAGCGGACCTACCGGAGCTGAAATGCGTTTCGCGTGTCTCATACGCCACCTTTTGGACACAGCAGGAAACACCTCCAGATGCCGTCCACCCCGCAAAAATCAGACAACTCTAACACAGACAAAATCAGCGGATTTGGGCCACAATCTTCAGCCTCTTTTAACATGAACTTTGTGCTGCTTTAAACTGTGATTAAATTTGCATCCGGCACCCTGATGCAGGCTTATTGTGAAGCATCTAAGAGGCAAAATAATTTCCTTCCAACACTTGCTGCTTTTGGACTGGATTGTTGCTGCTTCCAAAATAACAATCCTATCTGCATCAAAAGAAGAAAAAAAATGGTTCAAAAAGGTTGTATTTGCTTAATGTGGTATTTATCAGCAGCCCAGTGAAAGATGATTATTTATGGGTGCAGCTGAGCAGGTGCCAGCGGGTGCCGGGTAGTTCTCAAAACACAAATATAGACTACTGTTTCCATAGAGGTGACTGTAATGGCTTCCTCTTTAGTGCTCAGATGGCAGTGCGTGAAGCCTGCACGAGGAGCAAAAGACAGTCCAACTTGTTGGGGGGTAAGGCAGACACATTTGCATAGCCTGTGAGTCTTTGATGCATCTTGAAATTCAAGTCTAGCCCATAAATATTTGAAAAGGAGGGTGCATGAAAATCAACATTTTTGTTACATTAAATTAACATGTGTTCTTCTCCTGTTCTGCATGGTTAATTAGAGAACGCCATTCAGTCAGTGAGTGAGGATGAGGGGTGGAGGGGGTTGGTGGGGGTGGAGGGCTGCTTTGATTACAGTGCAGCGAGAGCAGGTTTCAAAGGTGCACAGCTGATTCATGCTTAGGAATACAGTGATTTGTATTCTCAATGATGATCCTCAATTATCTGCATTATAAAAGAAGAAGATTATAAGAGTTCTGCTTTAAACCTTTGAGCCTGACATTAAAACAGGCTAACATGAGTCAGGACAGTAACACTAACACTTTATCTTAGCCCCCTATTTAGCAGTTAGCCTACAAACAGTTAATACACTATTATTACACACCATGATGCAGTTGCAAGCAGAAGAAGAGGACATTTTTAACTGATATTGTCTGTCATTTCTTCAGTAGTGTTCAATACACTAATAAATCTGCTGTACATGTGAACAAACACTCAATAAGTGCTTCATAAAACACTGTAAAACTGTTACAAGCTGTAAATATCTTAGAGTTGTTATTCATTTTAATCTCTAACTCTAACATACCATTGGTGCACTTGCATAATAACAATGATGCATATTTACTGTTAAAATCTTTAATTCATATATTGATATGTTCCTAACGAAGCGTGTGTAGCTATCCATCCTGACTTTGCAAAATGTGCTGATGAGCAGACACACCTTTTAATCAGTTATCAAGATGTTTGCAAATGTGACTTTGTGGACGAGTGATGGAATTTGCTGTATTTGAAATGTGCAGGGATGTCATGCTGGTGAGATCATATCAAGCACCTGACCTTAGCCCAAGAGGCGGTGGAGGGTCTGGGAGAAAAGAGCATTTTTGCAGCTCAGCTCAGCCTTTATCTTCATGACAAGGAGCACAGGAAGTGACTTGAAAATGTAAGGAATGACACAGTCCGTCTATGTATGTACTGTAAGAAGATTTTCGATGAAAAGAAATGACACAACATAAACTTCTGTGAACACCCTGTCCTGCCATCAGTGAGACGTTCCTGCCAGTGGTCACAACCACTGACACGGCCCAGTCGTAAATGGCCGACATCCACAGATCCAACACAACTGAGTCATTACTGAATGCCAAGTTATGCAATTAACTCAAACACTATTTGCATACATGCAAATCGTCTCTCTCCCAATTGGACTTGCAAAGTGGGACGCTCTGTTCTCATTAGTTGACCCAAATCTCTTACTTGTAACTCTGGATTTCATCAAAGTTTAGTCAGGATCTAATATTTCCTTTCAAGTTAACAGAGAAGCACTGATTAATCATGTTGAAATAAGGAGTGCAACATGCCAATTCTAATTATATACTTATCAGGAACACCATCACACTGCCTGTGCCAACACTACTACAAATATCAACCCTGTAGTACTCATGAATACACTTTAACTAAGCATTTATGGTACTATGTATTTCTAAATACACTACCAGCACTATGTCAAGAATGCATCTTTTAAGGTGAAAACTTTCATGTAAGATGCAATGCAAGCATTGTTCTGCAGCTACAGCTGTTTTTTTTATTAAAACACATTCTTCTTCTGCCCTAATCTGACAGTTACAACATTAGCTTTCTGCATTAATTTATGACCAATGTACCTGGAAAAGATTGACGGGGAAAAGACTAATGCATAACCACGATACTGCACTGTAGATCCACACAGCAGATGCATTTGTAGCCTTTTCATTTGAGTCGTTAAATGTAGTAAATTTCACTTAGAACAGTGTGTATGTGCGCATGGCGCTGCTAGATTAAAGAGGAAGCCCAGGGGCATTCGGTTAATTTACAAAGCAACTGCTTTTATGTACAAAAAGCCCAATTCACTGTAGGTATTGTAAAAGCCTTCCGTTTAAGGGAAATGGGATTAATTCATTGTTTAATGTAACACAGCACCTTCTCAACACACACTTAATCATTTATGTTGAAGAGATTGTGTTCTCTTGCTGTTTAATACAGTAAACCCATAAACACATTATTGAATATTTAACGTTTTCACATTTGTGTCATCTCCCAACTGTTGTGGCAACTCTAAAACCTAAACAGAACTGCTCTGAAATCAAAGATCACACAGAAGGCATTGTTCTAGGTAGTGCAAATAGTTAGGTCAATGTGGTGCAGCATGGCTGTAATTCAGCCTTCCCTTTATTCTTTTTATAGCATGCACGCACGTTGGGAAGAATATTCAGTGATTCCTAACTCTTCAATTATTCAACAAATCACCATTCCATTTCTTACATATTAAAAAATGTACCGTATGTGGAGCTTGAAAATGATAAAACAGCATAAAATACTCTTTTGAAATCAAAGCACCTATTGCTTTGGCTTCCTTGGTTTTGTATTTGTACAACTGGACTACAGTCTCGATCCCCACAGTGTGCAAAGGAGGCGCCGGCTGTGTTTCCACTGTAGTCTAATCCTCAGACATTCACGGCAAGGAACAATAATATTTATGTGATGGAAATAGGTATCACTGGGAATCAATGTAGGATTTCTCTTTTCTCTTGCCCTATCAGGGGAAAACTGTGAATATGTTACAAATGCAGCGTGCAGTGCAGGAAACAATATAGACCCGAGAACAAGGTCAGACTCCTCAGCATGGTCTCAATAGGCTCTTCTTTTCAACCACAGAGCTGGTAAAAAGAAAACCTGACAAAAAAAAGGTCAAAGCTTTAACCTGATCAGTGTCATTTTAAAAATCATACCTTTAAAGGCAGTTTCAGTTCTGTGATTTAAAGGGATTTTATTTACTTCTTGAGGTTTAAAACTACTCTGGAACAAACATCCCTGTCAGAGAACTGAGCAGAATGTGTCTTAGTAGAAAAAGCATTTCTGAAGCCAGTAAGTATTTAGTAAAGGATTAATGCGGGAGGCCTTGATTGCGTTTAACAGAACAGGACCCAATTAGCATAATAGGCCCTCTTTCATTCTCTTTGAAGTCCAGAGGATAGCATAACAAATGTATACGAACCACCAGCCAAACGTCAATACATGGAAATGCCACAATCCTCAGTGGAGGGTCTTGGGTGAATTTTTGCAGGAGGAGGGAAAAACATCCCATTTTATTGCAAAATAAGCAGAACAGAGGATGTGATGGGTCTTCTAGCCACCAGGGCCAGCAGGCGCTGTGGGGCCCCCGATCCTGGAGGAGAGAGGGAGGCAGAGAGGATGTGGCTGCCGAGGGAGCCGCATCCTCCCCTCTCAGGTGCTTTCAAAGCGCACCACGATGCAGACGAGTGAAATTACTCTCCAATTAGAGATAAAGATGTCACTTGGGAGCGAGCCGCAACACAACGGCTCACAGTGAGACGAAGAAGGCGAAGGCACTGTGCGCGCATCACGTCCTGTCAGCGTATGCATCAGGGTGATTCATGACAGATGTAACATGACAAATGTTTGTGCTGAAAACTGCAGAACTTGCTCATAACAGCACCGTCACACTTTCTGTTTAGGAACATTCTCTCTATATTCTTTTCTTTTTGAATCAGAAGTTCAATACATGTATTTCTCAGAGGTTTCTTTTACAATTGCAATGGAGACATAGTTCATGATTTAAAGATATGAATTCTGTACTTCAGAATCCAGAGTTATTAGTATCCACCTTCTTGGTTGAAAATACACGGAATTAAAAATGCTCTTTTGAGATGGAAAAAGCTTTGAACTTAAGAAACATTTCAAGAAGCCTCTCTCTTTTTTTTGTATTGAAAGTTCACCTCCTTTGAGCATACCATAGTTTGGTTCCCTTTCCAAATAATAGAATGAAGTTTAATAGGTCAAGGCAATCAATGTGGAGGTTCAAACAGAATCTTGGAGCTATGATGACTGCACATTTTGTACTTCTCCTTTGTGCATGATTAGAATGAAGATACGGCCAGTAAACGTTTCACGGAAATTGAATAATGAACAAAAGCTCTTTTAGATGAAAAGTTAAGTAAAAGTTGCTTTTCGTAGTCTAATCTCTCAACCAGAGGAAGAGTGATACATCTTTGAATGGATTTGAACATCTGTGTACTCCGCTCTGTGCAGTATGATCGACAATGACAAATGAATTGGACGACTCTCAAACTATTGAGACCTTGAGAGATGATTTTGATAACTGTTGTTTCGACTGTTGCTAATAAACTTTCAGTCTCATTGAGAACACATTTGGGAGTCAAAGGTAAAATGAATAGTCTGACTCTTGTCAGTGATGGAGGAATGCCAAAGTGTCACATGATACATTCTTGGTTCTTTTGAATTGTTGATTGAGCGGCATCAATGATTTCTGACTGTGAAAATGTGGCTGCCACTGAAGTTGTTTATGAAACTGCAGTGGAAGCAGTTTCATAAACAACTTTTTCTTTATCACTAAGGTGGGAGGACAGAAGGTCGTGATGAATTTCTATATCACAGAATTTTGCACTTTTGGCTGGTTTGATATTGTCACCGGACAGCTGAGCCTATATGGTATGTAGCTTACTAGAATAAACATGACATGAATGTTAATAAACATGAAATAAAATACTAAAAATAATGAAAAAAAAAACAAACCGTGACAAACCAGATATTGTGTTAATATCTTTAATATTCACATTTTTATAAATTTCCATTGTGCAACCTTCCCCAGTCACACAGAAAATATGTTAAAGGTTATTTTCATCCTGATGTAAGCAAAAATAAAATTCATTTTGGCAAGCTAAAAGGAGACTGGCAGTGCTACAGGTACATACATATGATATTTCAAGTGGTTTGGTGTAAGAATATTATCTGAGTTTTGACAAAAAATACTACCATCATGACACATTTAGTACCTCTTGTTATTCTGTACCTGACCAAAAACCAAAAAAAAACAAGTTCCCAGTTTAGATCACACTGC
Source organism: Chelmon rostratus (assembly GCF_017976325.1). Lineage (NCBI taxonomy): Eukaryota > Metazoa > Chordata > Actinopteri > Chaetodontiformes > Chaetodontidae > Chelmon > Chelmon rostratus. The sequence goes on along the minus strand of NC_055658.1, from coordinate 14,621,757 downwards.
GAGTAAAAGCAATTCAGTCATACCTTGAAAACATGATAAAGTGTACAATTCAAAGTGCAATAACATGTAGAAAATCTTTTTTTTTCATTTTCATGAGATTAACATTTGTTAGACTCGTCCGTGGTTAATAAGCACAGCAGCTCCCATCGCAAAGTCTTCCATTTCCCTGTCGCTTTCTGCAACTAGAAACACTTTGATGAGTCAATGCCGCGTGAGCCTCACAGAGCAGGTTACATGTTTAGTACGGCTCTTGCACTGCTGAAATGAAGGGCGTAAATGTTCGAAATCAAACAAAATCCTCTTTTCTTGCAGAATCCAGTTGTCTGTTCTCATCGTGGAGTAGCACCTCAGTGTCCAGAAATTGCTTGAGCTGGGAAGTGGTAAGAGAGAGAGACAAAGTAAGTGCAAAAACAGTAAATAGCAGAAAACAAGACAACAGTGACAGCAGAGTTTATCAAAATGAAATAATCCTGGAGCCATCAGCGCATGAGTCAAAAAAAGTGGATAAATACTGGTGCGTTCAGGCTCTCGCTGTCTTTTAATTGGTCACTCCTGTCCATGTGCAACATTAACCAAATACTTCTTCCCCCTTGACATTGAGAATGTAACAGTCAAGTAAACATGAAACCTAAACCCACTACGGTACATGTGCATTACTAAAAGGGAAAGTGAAGGAGACTCATTTTTTATATTCTCACACAAAGCAAATAAACAGCTGTCTAGCATTCTTCTTCATGGTGTACTCATACATTCATAGCATACGCAGAATAAATTTCTCATACTCTTCCTCGGTGTGCCAATTTTCAGCGTGAAAGCACAAGTGTAAAGGTCGCATTTCTGTTGTTTGTTTGTTAACAATACTGTAACGTGACATGAATCCAGTTAGTAGATGCTGTATGTCATTCTGATCTTCAGTCACGACATAAAACTACAAAGCAACTGCCCATCGTAGCCCAGCTCTAACAGCTGACCTGAACACGGGATGAGAGAACTACAGGAAAAAGTTTGGGAAAAGTAAGAATCACATACAGCACAGCATCACAGTAAAGCATGCAGTCACACAAGGAATGAGGATTCCTTGTAGTGTACATAATAATGCATTCAAGTCTCAGGTCAAAGGTCAAACACAGCTACACTTTTTTTTTACTGTCTGTTTGTGTTCCTTTATTAACATCCAATTATTTTGTGGATTTTATTATTTTATCTGTTTCCACCAATTTGTTTTCTGATGGTCATGTAAATAAATCACATGAAAATCAGCAACAAAATGTAGTAATCAGATATTTGTCAGTGGTGGCTGATGCATGGAGGATTTTTAATGAGGCGGTAAAATGACACAAACCCTCTTTTTACAGTAACGACAGTGATATCTACTGTTTTTTTTCCCCCTGAATTATCGCTGGCAGGCTACAGATGGGGAGCTAATTGGTGCTGTGGAATGCAGCTGTGCTGACTGCTGAACTGTCAAGGTGCTAAATCAAAAGGTGTCTCCTTTGTTAATTATACACAATGCTACAAACAGCCATGTTCGTTTGAGCCCTTCCTTTCCTCAACCATCCATAAATATTTTGGCAGTGGTACAAAAAGGAATAAAAAAAAAAACCTAAACAATTTACACACAATTATCACAGTGGGATGAGCAGACTGCCTGCAGATGTTTGTTTGGATTATAATGGGCTTCCCTAACCCAGACAAGATGCGTTTCCTGCAATCACAGCAGAGCATGCAGCGAGGTGCAAAGCACGCCGGAGCCCCCTGTCAGAGAGAATTAGTGAGGCCTCAAACACACCAGCACCGTAAAACATGCAGCTAGGCCTTACTTTATTTCTCGGATTAGACAAACGTGTAGTGAATCCCGTTGCTTAGAGGAGAGGGAGGCGCCAGAGACACAGGAGGAAGTGGAGGAGGCGGGGGCGGGGGCGGGGGTGGGGGAGGAGGGGTGGGGATGTTAGCCTGTGCTGGAACTACAGAGGAGAGGACAGAAGGGAAACAGAGAGGGAGGAAACGACATCGCTTGTTAGTCAAATGGATAATTGTGGGACAGCTCGTAGGCCACAATGACGGACACACAACTATCAAAGTGTTTAAGATCTGTGGACCACACTTACTGCACGCTTCCTGTGACACTGAGGGTGGGCGACAGTTACAGTTTTTGTGTGGTTATTCTGGTGAAAGTCGGCTGAGAAACGTTTGTTAAAATAACAAGATGAGAATGTTTAATCCATCTAATCCACACTGATGCAAAACTTCCACTGTGACACGATGCAGCTGGATGGACTAAAGCAGCCACAGCACAAACGATAGAGTTGGTAAATTAACTGATGAGTCGATGGACGGAAAATGAAGCAAGATCTATCTATAAGATTTCTAAATTATATCTGGTGATGAAAGATATTTGAAAAATGAAAACTAACTTATTGCAAAACTATGAAATCACAGATTACACCACGATTACACCTTACACCATCACAAGATGCAACTAACAATTATTTTTATTATCGATTGGTCTGCCGATCATTTTCTCCAATCAGCTAATTGTTTTGTCTGTACAACAGTGAAAATGGCCAATCATACTTTCCCAGAGCCCAATGGAGCATCTTCAAATACCCTGTTTTGTCTGAGCATCAGTTAAAAGTTTACTCTCATATTTGAAGAAGAAAAGCATTAAATCCTCTCATTTCACAAGCTGACACCAGCTAAAGTTTGGCCTTTTTGCATGAAAAACAACTAAACTGACGTGTCCATTACCAAAGTAAGTTTGCAAACCTCCAGGCTTTTGTTTTCAGATGTTTTTCAGATGTGTGCTAATAAAAAAGTTTTCTACTGATTTCACATCATATCAACGTGATTTCAGACAACATGTGTTTGTGCTTCAGAATCCCAAAGAGGAAGTGATTTGAAGATGTGTGATGAGAAGAAAGTCATAGAACGGTGCGAATGGTTCACATCACCTTCACCGTCAGTCGTTTATTGTGATCTGCTCGCAGCGGTGTGCTTTATTCCCTCATCATTTGAACATTTCATCAGCTTCAATGAATAGTTTAAGAGGCCCTACACGAGGAAGTTTCTTTTGCAGATCATTAATATTTCGCAGATAAATTAGAGGTTCTTTCAGTGTTTCCGACAAGTAATTACAAAATACCAAATTTGGAATAACAAATTCAACAATCAAAAACACCTTTTTAATATATACTGTATAGAATTTTCCGCGCTTCATATTCCTGCTTTTATGCCGGCATTATTGAAGTCTCTCATGCATAATACTGTGAAAAAGACTCCTCTTTTAATTCAGGGATTTGAAAGTGCACCAGCATACCTTACTTTAACACCAAAGGGAGAGAACGTCGTTGATTCAGTCTCCACTGACAAGATGCCACCAGTTATATTCTCTGACATTTCTCTATGCTGGAAATAATGTTATAATTGTTGACTTTGCCTCACTGTGCATATTAAGCTTCCACACGCGCTGACAGCTTGAGTGTTACTGTGTGTGACAGATATATATGTGCGTGTGTGTGTGTGTGTGTGTGAGGCGGTCGGACTGACAACCTGGTGCAGCTACAGTGAAAATGAACTTGCCTGTCTGCTGTAGAGTATGAAAAAGATGAAAAGTGAGCGCAGTGTCTTTTATGCAGGTTCAGAGCTGCGTTCAAAGCAGCAGTGATGGTATGCAGAAGGAGAGTGGAGATTGACTGGGTCATTGATCAGCACACAAAATGGCCTCATCAAGCGATTCCTCCCCTGTCTGAAAGATTCTACATGGATCGCAATTAGAAGCTATCTGCGCTCCTAAGAAGGAATAATGTTCAGTTATTAGAAAATGAACAGCCCCATTGCTTGACTCTGCACCTTACACCCTTCTCATCTCCACTCCATCAATCCAGAATTCTCCCTATTACCACGTCTTCTACCAAAAGATGTCAATTTGATGCTGGAAGAATATTTACTGAAGCTGTCAGTGCTGGTACACTTTTTTTTGGCAGATAGTAATTATTTCTCTAGTGTTTCTGTGGAATAATAATTTTTACACTCCTTTTAAACGCAAAGACGTATAAACCTACAACAACCTACAGGCTCAAACGAACAGATGACATAAATGACTGACCTGCGACTAGTTTGCTCTTGAGCGACGCCTCCGAGGCGAGAGCGTAGGACATGGTGATGATCCTCTCCTGCTCCTGCAGAGCCGAGTCCAGTGCCACCACCCCCACCTCTGGCTTGTCCACAGGCACTGCAGATGCTAGGTTTTGCACACTGTCCCGTACACAAAGAATTAAAACACCAAAGTGACCAAAAATGATGCATTCATTATTAATAATGTGGAAATGCACAGACTGGTGTGAGGGCATTTTTTTTGCCATAAGCCTGAGCTACAGTTGCGTGCCTTTGAAGGCAGCAGCAATTTAGCACCATGCTCATGGACAAGGGAAAAGGTGGATGATTGGCAACAAAGGGCTTGAACCAGCATTTAACTGGTTGCTTAGCAAACTTCCTGAAACCCCAAAATCAGCCATTTATGAACAACGCTTAAATACAAATGTTATTTTATCTAATTGTATTTAATTTACCTGGACTTTGCTAAGATGCTCTTGATGCGCTCCACCTTGCGATGGCGATCCTCCACCTCCTGTGGACTGAGAGGCTCCTCAGGCTCTGAATCTATATAGCGCTCCGGAATCAACACTTTCTGCGGCTTGGAAAGCTACACAACACAGATAAAGTGTGTGTTAAGATCTAAACTGCTTTATCATCATTCTTGTTATCAGGTCACCCACCTAAAAAATATACGTCTGTCCTCACACAGCTGAAGGATACACAGATGGAAAAAAGAGAAAAACAACGTTCACTAAGCTAAGCTAAAAACAAGCAGTCAATGCTTTCGCTGTGCGAGGGTTTGTTTGTTTTTATACTTACGACCAAAAGGGGGTGCTCATGGGATGATACTGTGCTCTTTACGAGTGCCCGACAAAGGTCATTTCAGCAGAAAATATGTCAGAAATGTATGTCCTGCATAGTCAGCAAACATCTTTTACCCTCCACAACCTGCGATCAGTGCAGCAGCACTTGTCTGTCCACAATCCAATGGCAATGTTGCTGGCATTAAATTCAGAGCTTATATTTAGTAAAATCAATGAATTTGATAAGGTCAAATTTATTGTCTTTGTACTGTTTTCAATTGAGTATGTGTAAAAAAGAATTGGCAAATAGTCTCATTCTGTTTTATTTGTGTTACACAGTGTCCCAACTTGTTTGGAATCAGGGACTTTTTTTGTTTGTTCTTTCTATGTAGTGCTCAGTGTACATACTCAGCATCATATTTATGTACGGCTGAGATATCTGAGATATCTTACCTCTTTGTTGAGGTCCACGTCATAGTCGAGTGGTTCCAGGTCGACCTCGTGGGTGGGAGGGGTTGTGGCCGTGGAGCGGAGGGTCAGCCATTCGTCCGAGTGCGAGCGCGGTCTCTCTTTGTGCTCGGGAGGTCTTTCCTCCCCCTGAACACTCCTAACGCCCTGCGCCTCCTCCCCCTGAACAGCCCTCTCGAGCAACTGCAGGTCAAAGTCCTGCTCTCTCTTCCACTGGACAATGCACAGAGGAAACAAAGCAGACTGTGAAACACATTACAGGATGCAGCCATCAGGTGGTCGTGTTCGTCAAGTAAACGTGAGCCTTTCACTTGCCTTCACACATTATTTCATGGAGTAAGTGCTTTGCAAACCTCTAGCTGTCAGTGGTTATTGGCTGCAGAAAGACAGTGTGTGTGTGTGTGTGTGTGTACAGGTGTGAAAAAGGGAAATAAGAAAGAGCATGCATCGATACAGATATGTATGCATGCTAATATGAAACCGAAATGTGTCAAGTCACAGCATGCTATAAACTCTCTACAACAGCGATAAAGACGGCAGCACACTGACACCGAAACAAACGGGAAAGATCACTTCACTCATACTGATACAAACACGACCATACGAGTGCATTCAGAGCAAAAAAATATAACACATAAAAAACATGGCAATGTGAGTTCATTAGAAAATAATGTTTATTTATTTGCAAACATTCACATTTGAAAAAGGAAGTGCTCTTATAACTAACAATTAATTTGCAGATAAAACACTGAAGTCACTTAACCTGTATGAAATGGACGTCATACACATTAGTACTGTCTAAATAAAAGGCTTCCTCTCACAAAGGCTGGGAAATGGGACAACAAGAGGCCCCAATCCCTTAATACTCTTTATCTTCATTTAAGTAAAATAAATGAAATCCAGCAAGAAAAATGCCATAATTAGGTTGAGATGAGTAAGCTTAAACAGGCTTTGCTGAGTGTATGTCAATGTCTTGGTCAGTAGAAAATAAGAAGGCACTTTCTTTCTCTTTCTCTTTCTCACACACACACACGCACACGCACACACACACACGCACACGCACACAGTCATGTTTCCATAATTTCTGGGGACATTACATAGACTTGTATTCATTTCCTGGAGACTTACCATAACCATAACCATAACTGCCGCTTGACTAACCCTAACCTTAACCCAAGTCTTTACCCTAAAATGTGACTGTGTCAACAGATTTATGTCCCCTACAATGTGAATAATACACATCCACACACACACACACACATACAATCACACACATAAATTGACTGCTTAGAGACTTAGCGACAACACACCAAAGGATAGTGAGCATTAATGTCTAACTGAGGAGAGACGGGACTCTGGTGAACAGACACAAGCCACTGTTACAGGGTAAAAAAAAAGTAAAGGTGTACAATAAAAGTACACTGTCAGAGTGAAAGAAACCACAGCCAGGAAATGGAAGGTTTTTGAGGAGAGGTGAGAATGAATGGAGCAAGCAGTGTTAATGTCTGTTACAGAAATGAATGGATGTGAGGTGCAGATGCCTTGGAAGGCCTGTGTCTGAGGTTATTAGTGTGTTATGTGTTTGATAGGCAAAGATACACTGTTTGTCGTGTTTCTGAGCAAGAATACCATCGCTATTCAATGTAAATCTTAATTATTTCCACTTCATAATAAACACAATTATATAAGTACTGTACAAACTTTTTGTGTTAAGTATAAAGCATAAACTGTTATCCACTTATCTGTGTAAGCCTTTTTCACAGGAGGCATTTTTGACGTATCACAGTAGGAAAAACACAGGTGTGAATAATGAAAACAATCACGGCTGAATTCCACTTAGCTGCTTCAGTTTCAGGGTCCTGCTATTCTCCGTGTTCGCTCACTGCCACACTGTTCTGGCTTACTGGGGCAGCTGAATAACACGGAGCCATTGTTAATGTTATTAGCAGCACTTGTGCTTTTCCCACCATGACAAGTCAAAATGTCTGCTGTAAAAAAGTACTATTAAATTCAACAACATGCATGAAATAAGCACAGTTAGAGCCACACAGTGAATAACCATCCTGCGCTAATTTAACATATTACTATCGACTCTGTAATGGCAGCAACAGGAAAAACTGCACTGAGTAATGGCATGCATGACTACCGTAGATGGCCACTCTCGGTTTGGTTGTCGTCATGCATGAGAGTGTGACGTGTGATATTGTTCTAGTAACATACTGATCCCAGGTCTGCAGAAAGCGGGCGCGAGGATGAGGGCGAGGCGCGCGACGATGGAGAGGCGTGGCGGTCTCCATGACTCAGGGTGCGTTTGCGCTGGCGGACGAGGGCCTTCTGGTGCCTCTTCATCCTCTCCAGCTGCTCATCAGCACTCATCTTGCTCCTCTGCTGCTGCTGCGCCGGGTCCCCGGAGTACAGACGCTCCAAGGCACTTTTTGGTCTCTCCTGAGAGGAGTAGAAGGAGAGTTGATAACCGAGCGAGGAAAAAAAATAAAAACAAACCTCACAAGCAGGCGAAAGCTCATGTTAATAAGGAATGAAAAAGGAACACAATGCACAATTCAGTTTTCACAAGTAATCAGCTGCACAGTGTATGTTAGACCACAAATGCTTATTTTTCTTTTCCAGAATAATCCTTATTTACAACCTGTTTGAACACATTATAGTTTTTCTATTGATAAAATTGGAGCTTGACAAAGTTCTCACATCAAGATATAATAGTTCTTCTCATGTCTAAATGATTCAGATAAACCTGAAAATTAAAACCAAATCTTTTAAAAATGGAAATTTGTTTTTCTAGTAAAACACTAAAAAAAACTTTTGACTCAGTGGGATAAACATGAGTTTTTACTGTGTGACTTTTAACACTACCCACCACACAAGCTTATCTTCATTTGCTACCACAATGACCACATTTTACAAACCCATTACTCATTTTTTCAGCACATTGTATTCTTCACTGACTTCCCACCTGGAAGTGGAGTCACATACTGCCGTGCTATCTCTCACCATTGTGTCACAATATTCTCAGGGAGCCTCACCTTCACGCCAGCAGCTGAGGTTGCTCTTCGGAGGGTCACATACGAGGAGATGCTCGAAGACTGATTTAGCCTAAGCGAGGAGGCAGTCACTCCTGAGGGGAAGCCAAGAAACATAACATATACTGACACTGTGATTTTAAATTATCGTCTTTTTTGTTGTTTCTGTGTGGACCCCAGGAAGACTAGCAACCACTTTATGGAAGCTAATGGATAATCCAATTCAAGAATAAGAATAAACAAACATTAAAATGCTGTTCTCCACTTTGCAATGTAGTCAAACAGTGGTGTAAAACAATGAGCATTTGAAATATACCACAGCTACATAAATCTATTGTACTGGTTCGATCATCCGTGTACCTCGGCTGGGTAACGTCTGGTAGCCATCATGTCCAGATGCGACTACACCGATGTGGCTGGAGCCGTCTCCAGCTCCCATAAGCTCTGGGTCGCTCAGGAAAGGCCGAAGTTCCACCTGAGACACACAGACAGGGAGTAGAAACTGTGTATTTTTGTGTGTGTGCTGCATAGATGTGTACATTTCACACACTGCATGTACCTTACTGTCTCCATTAGTGTACTGGCCAATCTCTCTGTCCCTTTTGCGTTCATCTGACTGTCGTTTGAGGCCGCGTACAGAGGTGTGTCTGATGACTGTGGTCTCCCGGGGCAGCGGGGGCACAGCAGGGGGATGCTCATCAGGACTGTAGAGCTGAGGTAGAGGAGGTCTGGGAGGCACATCATCCTCACACTGCACACAGAACAACTGTGAACTACTGATAAATACTTAAAATGACAAACAGGCACCAAGCTCACATTGCTCTACAAAATCCTACCAATGGTGCCACACTATTCTACTGTAGGGTTGCGACGGTATGACATTTTCACAGTAAGATAACAGTATCAGTGTACAGTAACCCAGAGAAGAAAAGGTCCAGCTTTTCTGTAAGGCGTCATGTGATATCTTTGACCAATCACATGTGACTAGTTTAGTAGTAGAAAGACTTATTTTTCTGCCAAGCATGTGCTTTATTTTGTAACAAGCAGCTGAAGTTTACTACTGCGGCAGGGGTCACTCACCCATTTAAGCCCACTGGTGACGGTTGCAGAGTGGCGTAAAGGCTGCTGGCTAGGGCTGGAGGAAAGGGTGGGGGTGTGGCTACTGGGGCTGAGGTGGGGGCTGTGCTGCTGCTGCTGCTGGGACACTCTCATCTCCATAGCAGACGGGCTCCCAGACACAGAAGGCACTGATGACACCGACACTGAAGGCACAAATTTCCTCTCTGGGGATTTGATGTATATGAACATGTAACATGAATACACACACGCTGTAAAGACAGTGCGTTCTTTTCCCGTGGGAAATGTTCAAGGCATTAGCATCGAGTGTACGATTAAGAGCTTCAGTGAGAAGATACAGTAGCTTGACCGTGTTGCTTGCCTTGCATTGTACAGGCAGCAAATGTCATTTGCTTTGCATGCAGGAAACCTCCAGGTCGCACTTGTCTCACCTGGGTTGGTGACGGAGGAGATAGTGACTTTGTAGTTGGCTTTACTGGCGCTGAGGCCTGCGATGACATCCTCAATCCTCCACAGCTCTTTTCTGATCTGGACTTTCTCTTGCTGCTCACAGAAAAACACAGAAACAGCAGTAGTCTGTAATTCATGCAGAGCCTCCCATTAGAGTGAATGACTTGTTTATGTGTGTGTGTGTGTGTGATAACAGAGATCAGTGAGCCTCAGACCTGAGTGAGATCGCTGCGGCTCATCTGTCCCTGCAGGGCCGACTTCAGCCAGTCCACATCTCTCTCCAGCCGGCTGTACTCATTCCACGCGTTCTCCATCTCCTGCAGAACAAAACAGAGCACGCTCCAGCTTATAGTAAGGCATCTCACGAGAGTCCCATCCATTATACAGAGATTTGCGGTCACACTTGGACGTACAGTAAAGCCCATGTGAGGTGAGATGATGCTAGGTGTAGTAGACAGCATGTGTTACTTCATGTTTCTTTGCTTTTTCACTTGAATCAAGTTTTTTAAAATCTGAATCACATGTATTTGATCTATTGTTTCCATTGTTCAGTTAGTGCCTTTCACTCTTACAGTGTTAGAAATGTCTTTGACACAAATGTTTACGCATGTGTAATCTGGTGGTTTATCTGTAAATGTTTTATTGAAACTCATCTTTTTCCATTGCAGCACTGAACATTTTGAATATTAGTCAACATTTTGGCATTTTGAGTTTCTTTGCAGCCTCAGGTTTCCCCAAGCACTCATTTTGATAGTCACAGTCAACCTGAAACAGTTGCACCAGTTGCAGAAACCATCAAAAGGGAACAGCTAAAAATAGAAGTGAACATCTTGTTTTCAACCAATAACAACATAATAGAAGTGGTAGCATGTACTCAGCAGTAGAGGAGTAGTCAGAGTACCTTATCTGTCAAAACTAAATGAACTACGTTTTCATTATTAGTGTAATGAATCTGTGAGTGCAGCTTGTGTCTTACTGTGGAGACTTGGGATATTTCAGCCCTGATGTGCACCACGTCCTCTTGTAGTAATTTCTGCTGATAGGCAATCTTCTCAGCGTGGGCCGGCTGATCTCTGTACTGCTCCATCTGCTGGTGGGAAACATCCAGCACAGACTCCAGCTTGTCCTAGATAAGGACATGAAAGACACAGTCATACAACCCCGATTCCAAAAAAGTTGGGATGCTGTGTAAAACAAATAAAACACAATGCGATCATTTGCTGATCCTTTTTGACTCTCTCTTCTACTCAATTGAAAAGAGTGGGAAAGTTGTGGAACACTCCAAAAACACCTGTTTGGATCATTCCACAGGTAACAGGTGATAGTATCATGATTGGGTATGAAAGGAGCATCCTGGAAAGGCTCAGTTGTTCACAAGCGAGGATGGAGTGAGGTTCATCACTTTGTGAACACATGATTGTATAAAGGATGTTACTACATGGGCTCAGGGACACTTTGTCGGTTTGTTTGATTGCACTCATGTTTTACACTGAGTCCCAAGAAGGATTTATGGATCACACCAATACAGGCTGACACACACAGATAAATACTCATTTTACACATGTATGAGACACAAACCTTGTCCTCCTTCAAAGTGCGTATCGTGGCCTCCAGCTCCTGTAGAATCTTGTCTTGTTCACACAGTCGACTTAATTTCACCTGAACAGAAACAAAATGAAATAATAAGAATGCAGGAAAACAAAGGACAAAATCTAATCTATGCGTTTACCTCCAAAAGACACCACGCACAGAAAGAACAGCACAGAGATAAAACAGCGACTGCCCCGGCAAGATTCAGTATCTGTTTACAGCCGAGGCCGACTGTTCCATTCTTGCCTTCGCTCAACTGTATTCACAACAACGCAGCCAGATAAGACGAATTGATCGTCTAGTGTAGTCTTCGCCGTCTGTAAATATGTCAATAAGGCTCATCTATGTGAAAAGCCTCGGGGGATTCCTCTCATCAGCGCAGGGAGGAATATCAAAAGGCTCTCTACTGTCTGGTTTGAGGGTGAGATCTGGTAATACCCATTATAAGTAATCATAATCAAAAATCCATATTTTCAAATTCACTTTTGGAGAAAACCGCATTTATTGAGAGTGACAGATTTGTTTTCCCAGAAATGGGTTATGTGTTTATGAAAACAACATAAGACTGCCTAGTTCACAGTCTTTCTCACACAGTGTATTTTTTCCTCAGATCTATTTATCATTCTGTTCAATTAATAATTAAGCTGTTTTTATTTTGCTGCCGTATATTGTTGTTTTTAATTGCATGAAATATTCATTGTTCGGACAATTTTACTGGCAATTTCTTATAAATTGTTAAAGTGGAACAATGCTAATGATGAAAAGCCAGGACATCCATCTTATTTACCTCTATTCAGCAGAAAACAAAGAGTGAGAAAAGCAGGATCAGGCAAATCAAACTGAAAAATTTAACAGCTCAACATCTAAAACTCCCATTACATGTATTTTTCCCTTTAAATTGCAGGGAGGAAAATAAAAGCTGTGGTCGATACTCTCAGGCCCTCACTGTGCAGCGTGGATGGGTGTCCCCACAGTGTTGCAGTGTACATACGTTCCCTTCCCTCCAAAGCCTCTGTTTACCACAACTTAAGAACACACACACACACACACGCACACACACACACACATGCAAACCACACTAAAACACAGTAAAGTCAGACTCAAGTCAGCTGCCTCTCTGTAGTGGATTGTAAGAAGTCGGAAATGGAGATCTTAAGGAAAAGGAAGAGACGGTTAAACAGGGTGCTTACCCTTTAAATCCTGAGAACATAATGATTCACTTACATCAGCATCACTTTCAGCTATTTTCACAGGCCTCGACGGTCTTTCTGTTTTTAAACTCTCACGTCCAGTAACCTGAAATTGCCACAGATGAAATTAAATGTTTAATATCAGCAATGGCGTGACATTTTTTGAATACCTTTACTTTAATACTTCCAGTAAACAGACAAGAACAACTGCATGGATTTTAAACATACGGTGACAGTATTAGACACATCAAGCTGGAATCACCAGAAAAAACAAAGCAAACAAACAAAACCAAAAAAAAGCATGAGCTGATAAAACAAAATGTTGCACAGAAGTGAAGCACAAACACTTCTGCAGAGAGAGTTTCTGCATTTTTGTGTTTGGGAAAACCCTATAACCCCCAAAGCTGCTCTTTCCTGGCTGCTTATTACTGTAAGGTCCTTTATATCAACAACGAGGGAGGATTCATCAAATGATGATTTTTCTGGTTCAAAAAAAATATTGGTTTACATTGTATAAATTTAAGGTCAAATGGGGTAAATGTTAAACTGTCAGTTATCAGGGCCTCTGGTTTCATGACGGCGTGTTAGGGCAGTATGTGCTGACAGAGACAGCAGTGACACTGCGGGCAAAGCCTGCGGTAACACACACTGACTAGAACAGAATCAGCCGCGTGTAGCTGCACCAGCCAAGGCACTATGGATATCATGGACGTCGTCACAGTTTATCATAACGTTGTTATATCTGTAAAAGTTCAGTTTGCCAAACAAACCATAACGGCCTACAGCTTGCCATGCCACCAGCATGACTGAAAATAAGGAAATGTGTCTGCTAAATGACTTAAATAAGTACTTAGTCTCTTGAATTATGCTAATTGGATATCTGTGTCATTAAAGTAACTGAAGATGCATTATACTCTATTATTTACAGCTATAGGGATAACTAGATAGATATAATGGCATTCTTTGATTAAATTACAAAATAAATGTAACTGTATTAGGTTATGGTTACAAAGAAGAAGTATGTGATTAAAATGCTGGTGGTCAAGCTTATATGTAGATATAACTATAATTCTGTCATTTTGCATCTTTTCGCCGTGCAGGAATGTCTTTTGGCATATTTCTGGAAAACGTGGGACAGCAAAGCCTCGGGACAAATTTGAGCAACACCATCAGAGGTAGGATGGCTTACAAGCAACTGCCTCTACGTCGAGACAGGCTCCATTCATTTCGCTGGGTGCAGTTTGGCTCTCTTTGACCTTGCACCACCACTCACCTGCCAATCAAATCAATACGCAGTTCTCTTGGCAACCTGAGTCTGCCGTGCCACGTCAAGGTGGGTGGCCATGTCAGACAAAAACTGTAACTTTAAAATTTAACAATATTTTCCTTATAAAATCAGAAAACATCGGTGCACAGTGAGAAACTTGTTTACTAGCAGCGAAAATGTTTGACATCAAAATGCTCGACATCAAACCCGAGGAAACATCTACAGGTAAGGTAATATACAGCACCTCCAACCCCAGCCTTACATTACTTATTATATATTTATCAGGGCAACTGCACTTGTTCACTTACTTTCCATTTCAGGGCCTGTTTGGTGTCATTATATCCCCACAGTATGTGGACTTAAACATGGTTGGGTTCAAGGTCTTTACAGCAAGCTTAATATACCTTCTCCTGTTACTCTTATGCTCTGTAATTTTTCTCTTTTGCTATCAGTATAATAATATAGGGACTGTCAGTCTGTGCATCCTATCCAGACATTCTCCAGATAACGGGCCAGAGGCTTGTCTGCCAGTCGTCTGTCACAGTTACTAATGCATGAAGCGTTAGCATCATGAAGTGTGGGTGGAATATTCATAACACACCCACATCAGGACCACCACACCCTACACGGCGGTACGGACCAGTGCAAATGGGAGACTCCGTTAAAGGGGCATTCCGCCTATTTTGCATGTCTAAGTCAATTACTAGTCATGTGGAGCACTACACAGCCTGTGAGAACAGTTTTATAATGTATTCTGTGGTTCTGGAGGGAGCTTTGTCAAGTCTGGGAAAAACTGCTGAAATTATCCCCAAGATATCTTAGCTTGGGCTTGTAAAGTTTCTTAAAAGGAAGCCTGTGTTACATACTCGCAGTTTGAAAGACGTGGGTGTTTACCGGCCAGGGAGGGTCAAACGAAACACGAGATCATGCTAAAAGTCAACAATCATGTCAAAATGAACACATTTTGACCACTTTTATTTGTAATCTTTCTTTTAGAGGTTCACCAAATTTATGTAAGTTAGTTTCTGTAAACGTTCTGTAGTTGTCTATCAAGACCACGGTGAACACACACCACCTCACATTATTGTTGGCTGCCACGATGAAACCAGAGGCCCCATAGTTGTCGCTGCCATATAACGACATGGCCAGTGTAGTTCTTTAAAGAGCACCATTGGGTCATCTCTTATGCTCTAACAAGCAAAACAAAAGCAAAGTGAAGATACAACAAACATTCGATCCATTCAGAAATGCTTAACAGCATGCAAGGAAGTACTCTGGCATAACGACTTCCTTTCCGTCATCTCAGATCTCATAGCAGTGTTGGGAGTATCACGCAGTGAATGATCGGATCAGGGTATCCATGTGCAAAATCCTGCATAATTTCCAGGGGGATGCATCACATTCCTTTTGAAAAGCAGTGGAATGGTCTGTTTCACTTTGTATGCACACCATCCTTACATTCCAACAGTACCCAAAACTCGGAGTGGAGTTTTCAAACGCATTGTGTACTGAAACGATCATCGGGTCAATACTTTGGATCTGTTTTGAAACAGGAAATGGAGAGGAGTTACAGGACGTACTGTACATCGTTAGATGACCTCCCTCCATTCCAAAACACAACCCATGTTTTTAATTATAGCACTGTGGTGTTAAACATACAAATCAGTTCGGCTCAAATGCTTTGCACAGGTGTAAATGGAATTTATGCCAGTAGATGACTAAAAGAGACAGACTACTTAAATACAACAGTAACAGGCCTTTGCAATTACACTATTTCTCGCGTAGGAATTGGAGTTCCCATGACTCGACATTTTAGAAATTCAGCCATGTGCTTATAAAAACTTCAATTCCCATCAGGAGCAGCTTAATATCAACATGTGTTGGGGTGAAATAATTGCAGCTGAAAGCAAAAACTATCATCCAATGGAAAACACTGCGACAAACAGAACATCAGGACTTCTACACATGTAATAAACCAAATATTGCTGTCACTTTATGACAGTCACATTGGACTATTTCTTGGAATCACCAGACTATTAATGCAAAAATGGCTACTTTTTTAATCCTAAAATGGATAATTTACATAATAAAACGACAGTTGAAAGACACATTAATTCCACCGTAAGGAGACAGAAGAAAAAGCACAGCGCAGAACAGAGGAGAGACAGGAGAAGGGGAAACAGGGAGGCAGATGTTGGAGGCAGCAGCAGGAGAACAAGATTGCAGTCCACAGAAGGGAGATGAAGAAGAGGATGAAAAGGATAGAGTGGCATTTACTTCGTTGGGGCCCACCTTCAGATCTAGATACTCCAGGTCCTTCTTCAGTTGTATGTAAGTATCATCAGCCTTTAAATGAGCAGTGGAGAGATAAATCATTTGAAATGAAGCTGCAGAGGATAATAGGTGACCAGATGACTCCTAAGGCCTTTATTTGCTGTTCAGAACTTTAATTAACTTGGTCTCAATTACAGTTTACTTCCACCTCTGTATTTTTATCCACAGTTAGTAAAGCCAAACTGTAATTAAGTAATGGTGTAATTTTTGAACTGGTTGAATGTCTCATGTTTGACCTCATACACAACTGAGCAAGGTCTTGTGCATGACATGTGGTCAAACTGAGTGTACGCATGGAGGATGGCCAGAGAATGGTTGGATGTCAGAATCTGGGTGGAGCTGTCATTACTGAGCACCGTTGCAGCGTCACTGTGGTCTGCTAGTCTTATAGCAATGCACTGTTTGTGAGCAGGCTCATAAGGGTGACTGTGGCCTGATGGCTGCTTCAGAGTAAAAAACATCAAGAGCTCACAGACGTGTAGATATAAATGCGCTGTATTACATATTCTTTTTGTGGCTGTGAAGGGTTATACTTCTATCAAACAAAGGAAAGGTGCAAAATGCAGGCACAGTCAACAAGCAACAAGCTTCAAGTATCACATATTACTTCTTACAAATAGAATAACACACAGCCTCTTGAAGCTTTTCCAGGTTTTGAATAAGGTGGATGAGTGAAAACTACTACAAAGACACTAATGTTTAGCTTAAAGGCAATTTGGACAATCTAAAGTGCAATGCAGCGCATGCCAAAATTCTTAAATAAGCAAGACAACCAAGCAATGCCAACAGACTGCACAGTCTTATGAATGACAGGGAAGTAATGTGTGGGATTGGCTGGGGAGAGGGGGACCACAGTCCACTGGCAGGGGTTGCAGTGTGCATTAGAGGAGGTTAGGGAAGTACGGGGGGCCCCTGACCTGCATGCTGGGGCCTAGAAGCCCGTTGTGCTGGTGGTGCTGCAGGTGAGCGAATGCATCGCTGGGGCTATGCACACCAGCCATCTTGGCCTGGTGCCTCCGAAGCTGAATGAGGAGCAGAGTCAGCTCCTCTGGCTGTATCCAAGCCCGGGTTTAGGGGGCCGGAGGCCAGTGAAAGCACAGAGGAATGAGAAAAAATACTTGAGAACCATCTGGGCAGTGCATTAGCTGAGAAAGCCAAGTGGTTGAGAGGCCAGTATACTTTTGCTTCATCAATGTCCTACTAATAACCTAAAATGCAAATGCTAGAGTTGCACTATGGTGACTGGGAGGATGACTTATTGTGCTCTCGGGGACAGGCTGACAATAAGGGTTATCAGAGCAGATGACACTAAAACAGGTATCAGAATAAAAAAAATTAAACAAAACGAGCCTTACAATCAAATTTTGGACTGAGTCATTCCTGTTCATACGTCATCCTAGACGACTGGATGTGACAGATACGATAATAATGAAACAAAGTTCTGTCGTGAATGTCGTAAAGAGGATCGTACCGTTTTGCCATGCAGGCTGGGTGCGCTGACAGTGTGTGTGATGTAGCCCATGGCTGGCATGGACCTTCTCTCCATTTGGGAAGTCTGTGGAGAAACAAAATTCATCAACTTATTACAGCTCTAATAGAGTCAAATCAAACAGAATGTCTAATTCACTAAGTAATCTTCAATAGAGTGTTGGAAGTGAGATAGACCACTCTATCACACTGAATCAAAGTTAAACCATTGCCTCCAAGTCTGCAAACAAACTTGACTACACAGCAGATTTATTTTCTCATCTATCCCTTTCTCCCTTTCATCACTCCCTAGTCTTCTTCGAAACAAGGTGTGCCCTGAGTTTAACACGCTACAGGGCTCGGGAAATTTGACGTTTTTGCTTAACACACAGAATTAGCGAAAACCAGGCCCACTACAGAACCTTAAAAGGACACAAACAACAAGAGAATTAATTAACTACACATAAATTATACTAAACCTGCTTTCTTAAAATAACATTTGTTTGCTACCAGCAAGAGAAGCACTGTAAGCCATTCCCTTTGAGATTCCCATGCCACTATTTTTTTGCTGTATAATAGGTTTTTTATTTAAATACGAGATCAGAAGAAAGAGACCGCTGCTGATGTTTGAAATAGAGTAGAGATGTTTATAGGGTGCTGAGGAGCCCTGGGCAAACTGGATTAGCCGCTAATAAAACATACTTCTTAATGATATTCCACAGAGGTATAGAGATCGCTATTACTTAAACGCACTCCAGCCAGAGAGCACCGTTAGCCTCAAAGATGCTGGATGCACCAAAACTGAGCTCATTGCAGACTAAATTTAGTTCCCATAAACATCGCTCCCTTGGATCGTCGTGCATAGTCACTGTGGCTCCCTTTGTTAAAAATGTATCTTCTTCTAAAGGGTTTTCCATAATTGTGCGTCACTCTATTTTATGGTTATAATTAGTGTCTTGACACTCGGGTGAATGATGGAGGAAACAGAGCATCTGCGACACTTTGTTTACTTGTGCAAGGCCAACGGGTTGGTTGTGAGGCTTGTGTGTGTTGGCAAATGTGGTGACGGTTTGGAGGGAGATCTTTTCACATGTGGAGGGTGTGGTGGGCAGACAGCGCAGGGTGTGGATGACAGGACGGCCCCTCGCTCCGTCTCCTGCGGCGGCGGTGGTGCTGTCTGAGCGCTAGGACGGTTTGGGGAACGGCGGAGTAGCAGGCTTTCACTCGCACATGCTCACACCACCTGTGAGGCCGGGCCTGGGTGTGGACTGTGTGAATCTGCAAATGATTCACATGAGCATCAAAGTGCGCGCACTGAGAAGCTTGGAGCCTTCTCATGGTCCCAATCTTCCCATGGTGTCCTTGTGAGCTCACAGCATCCTTTAAGGCAATAGATACCCCACTGTCCAAAGCTACCGTGAGAATGAGACCTTTGTCATTTGGCTCTCTACATGCGAATCAGATTTCACTTCAGTCCCATGCCAATGACAGGCTGCTGACATTTACTTTGTGCCATTATTACAGTGTTAAATCACCAACGACTGGGTTTCAGCACATAAATTCATGGATCAAGGGTGGGACTTCCATGCATCCATTATCTATACCCGTGTGATGCGATACCACGTTGAGAACAAACCTCCTGGATGCACTGATCTCCCAAGCATTGTCTCAATTAATTAATTCATCATTTTGTCTACTGATTGTAGGAAATGAGTAAAAGCTTCCCAGGGCCAAAGGTGATGCATTCACATTACTTGTTTAGTTCAACCAGCAGTTCAGAACTCAAAGATGTTCAGTTTATAGTCAAAGAAAACAAAGAAAAGCTGCAAATCAAACTGGAGAATCTGGAACCAGAGAATGATCACTGTTTTTGCTTAAAAAATGGCTTTAATTATTAATTGCTTATTAAAATAGTTGTCAATTAACTCACTTTCGCCCTAGTGGTGTCCATGACAGCTCACCATGTGATATGTGTTTTAATGGATGTGCTGTATTGAAGGCTTGCTAGTAGGACAAATTCCTTGTTGGCTTTTAATGGAATTCGTTGATATTTATAAAAAATCTAATTGATTTTCTTTTAAAAACAGCTTAAGATCAAGTCAATCACTACACTAACATTTGCATTTTATAATTTTATAATGAGTAATGCTGACTTATTGCTTTACATGGATACCTTATTCCTAGACATGGCTGTATGGTTGCTAACCCAGGCAACAGTACACCATGATATGAACTTAATTAACATCAGAAGCTGACTTGCAATATCAAAGGGATTGATATAAAAACATGAATGAATATTTTTCTTTGAATGCAACATTTCTCTTTGTATTTAAGATGTTATATTGCACAGAACTACATTTAATACCCTTTATTTCAAAATCTGATTCGGAGAAGAGTAAATGTTTTATATTTAATACTGCAGTGGTTAAGTTAATTGTCGTCCAAACTGTCTGAAGAACATTTCTGAGGGGCAGCTTTTACTAAAAATATCAGAGATGCCTCCTCTCCCTGAGTAGGTGTCCTACCTGAGAGAGTTGGGCACAAATATGGCCGGGGGAGCTGGACCTTGTGCTGTCCCCGGGTGCCACTTCATCCAGGGGCCTGACTGTGCGTCTGTCTGAAGGAGTGTGTGGCCTGCGAGGGGACAGCGGTTTGAAGGAGGAGGGGACTGACGGTGGGACTTCACACGGGGACGGAGGGACAGAGATGGAGCGTGGCATCTCCACGGTAACTCTAAAAGAAGAGTCTGTGAAGTTGGGGCCAGTGTAGATAGGAGCGGTGGGGCTGCCGTGACGGAACTGCTGCCGCTGCTGCCACTCGTACAGCTGCCACACCATTCCCTCCTTGGTGGCCATACGCTCATCGGTGGACATGCGGAAGTGGCTGAGCCGGTCATGGGCGTACTTGTAGTCACTGGGCAAGTTGCACGTTACTGGAGGAGAGCTGCTGCCAGATGGGAGACGGGGAGACTTTGGCAACGACTGATAGGCGGCATCCGCTGTGCTGGCTTTGGGCTTTAAGGGAGGAGTCCGCCGAGGGAGGTTGTACTCAGTAGAGGGCGCACTGTCACAGAAAAACACAAGCAAGTATTTTAAATAAACAATTTCAGATCATCGGCCCACATTGACAATTCTTTCTCTACATAAGATAGTTAAAATTAAATCAAACCACTGAGCAATTAAAATGTTTTTTAAAAGTCCTCATATTCGCCACTAGAGGGAGGCATTTACTCAAGATTTTCCTCATCATCATTCGACTCAAACTGACTGAAATCAAACTGACCTCTTCGGTGGGTCCCCTTTATGAACTTTGACCCAGTGCTCCACCTGAGCCAGTGTATTCTTCCTCTGCACATGTTTCTCAGTGTCTGTCCGTGAAACAAAGCCCCTCTGATAGACCAGATTGCCATTCTGTTCCGGTGGCAGAGCCACCTGGATCACAGTTTGCTGTCCGCTCTTGTGGGCCGCACCATCGGCAGAGTCTGGAGAAAGTGTCTCTGCTCTTTCCTCTGAGGACGACTGGCTGGGCCTCCCTTGGATCTCCAATCCGTACCTCACCTCGTCTCCATGAGCCAGCTGGACACCATTATCTGGAGGTTCCTCTCTGTCTGTCCTGTGAAGGCTTTCTGGCTGAGCTGAGTTCTGGTTGATGGGGACATGGTTGGTCTGTGGGACTGCCTGCTGCGCTGCCTTCTTTGGCTTCTCCACCTCTCTGAGAAAAAGTGAGACAGGATGATTTAATATATCAGCAAAAGTTAATCCTGCCTGTAAACGACTGCAATAAATTGCTTTGTAGAGAGTATGCACTGAAGTGTTAAAGTACTTTCAACTATTACACACTTCAACACTTGTACAGTTGTTTAACCATCATCTAATTCCCCCTCTTCGCCATGAATTATGATGAAGTGCAGCACTATTCTTGAAACAAGGGATTACACAGCATTAAGTGGGGGATAAAAACACAATGGGCACTCAAATTAACCTTTAGTGACCTCAAGAGTAATTTCCTTTTAGTGAGTTTTTCCTTAGAAATGATCAGAAACCATAGAGAGCTAATCAATAACTTTCCATTTGCACTTGTTATATTTTTCAATAAGGAAAGAAGGAGAGTGCTGGAGAATGAGCAAATCCACATAGAACAGAAATAGCTCACTTTGTCTTCATCAAATAGCTTGGGGCAGCATGTCACTCTTCTTAATGTGTTCAAATGACAGTACTTCCAATTCATAAGGTTTCATGTTTAAATTTATTCATCCTTTTCACAAGTAAGGGACTGCGACACGATTTAAAATGTCTACATTTCAAACTGCATACACTTAAAGGTTGTTCATATCTGCAGAGGAAAGTCATGAGAGCAGTAATAAAAGGTGTATTTTAGTCCACTGAGGTTTATGTTACATGTACACAGGTACATGTCCTCATGGTAGAGGGTAGCTAAGTGATCACTCCACATAGAAC
Source organism: Chelmon rostratus (assembly GCF_017976325.1). NCBI lineage: Eukaryota > Metazoa > Chordata > Actinopteri > Chaetodontiformes > Chaetodontidae > Chelmon > Chelmon rostratus. The sequence goes on along the minus strand of NC_055658.1, from coordinate 14,599,521 downwards.
TCAGTGGAAAATGTAGTGCTGTTATCTATTACTGCTTCATTAGTGCAAATCATTCATATAATGAATGTTTCATTTCAAGGGACCAAACTAAGACTGTAATGTGGAACATCGAGTGCTTGCCTAAATAAATCATTCAGGAGTACTGACTCACAATGGCCTCTAGGTGGCATTACAGCACAAACCATGCAGCACATCCAACTAATCTCAGACTTGGTCTAAATGCAGCTTGTAATACATTTGCCATAGTTAAAGTAGTCACAAACTGCACTGCAGTCATTGATTGTAAATATTTAAAATAAAATGAAATCATGCTCACAAATAGTGCTGCTGTAAAAATATGTTCTATGGTACGTATTTTATGTGTGCTCAGCTGGAAATGAGCTGCAATATTCCTCATCTATACCAGAACCCCAGATGCATTATACACACACACGCACATGCACGCGCACGCACATGCACACGTGGAAAACTGCAGGCATCTCAGTGCCCCAGAACAGACGGACGGGGTTGGACCTGCTGTGGAAGACTGCTCATGCTGTTACAATAAAGCCTATGTAGGTAAGAAAAGGGAGCAAATGTGAAACCAAACCAGTTCAACACTGCAGTCTAACAGTGTAGTTGATGCATTAATACCTCGGCACATAATGCACGCAATACAGAGTACCATTTGGTTGAATAGCTTGACACTCAGGTTCCCTTTATGATATCCTCTCAAGACATATCTAGTTCACAGACACTGCTGTGATGCTTTATACAGGCAGAGATGTTGGTACTAGAAGCCCAACCCATGGGGGAAGTGAATCCTACCCTGTAGAGCGAGACCAACCTCTTTACAGTGTGACTCTGCTGCATCAGCGCAGCCTGGTTCATGGCCCGGATCCAGCCATTCATGTCCTCCTGTGTGTCCGCACTGAAGAAATATGTCCGCATCCCGCAGTGTTCTGCCTGTGAGCCAATCACAGAGTTCTTATTGTAAATGTAGGAGCGCATTCCTGTGTGGCTCGCCTATCACAGAGAGAGAAATCAGGAGGGAGAGAGAGAGAGGGATGATATGAGAACTTCTTACTGATGACAGGAAAAGCTGCCAAAAGGGCTGATGAGTGGAAAAACTTTGCTTTCTTGTTTACTGAGACTGACAGCCGTCAACTCAGTGAGGACAAAGTTTACAGCAACATTTAACTGGGGGGAGAAAAAAGAGCGGGGTGGGAGCGAAGTGCTGCAGCAGAAACAATGTTAACATTGTGCTGTTTCTGGCCACAAAAAAAAGCACAACACAGGTTAGATTTTCCAACTGCTTTTCAAAAAAGCTTCAGCAAAAAATACACAATCTCTATAGCACACAGAAATTAGATAGCAACTGCGGCACACAACCGTACAGTAGCAACAAAAAGGCAATTATGGGCATCTGTCACCAGTTTAGTCAGAATACCCCCACACACACACACACACACACACACACACACACACACACGCACACACACACACACACACACACACACACACACACACACACACACACACAAACATCATCTTACCTTGTGCTATTTGTATGTGGTGGTGTAAATCAGTCCTAATAGCTTGAAGGCTAATTCTGATGCAGACAACCAGCAACACCACAGTGAAGGTGCGTTCAGCACCTTTTTGCACAGTTTCATAGTACTTTATCTCCTATTGTTTTTCTCTTCCTTCCACAATCATACAGATCACCTTCTCATTTGAAATCTGCAAAACATGTTGTACTGATGTCCTCAATATCTCTAATGTTTAAACATACTGTATATCTCATTCATCAACATTTTTTGTGTATGATGCTACTTATTTCACCTTAATTGTAACTTCACCATAACAATATTCATTAAAGGAAACCACAAAGGCATCCACAGAACAGGACTGAACTTTAATATAGCATGCGCCGTGGAAAGAGTTTCATTTTCAGTCCAGCACAACAACATCTCTGCAAAAATATATCCTCAGTAACAGAAAAAGTGTCTTAAATATGAAGATACAATCCTTATTTATCATACTGCTTGTTGGCTTAAGTGTAAGCCAGGGCAAGGGGACACAAGTTAACAGTTAATACTGTTGTGTCTATTGTGAAACAGTATTAAATCAATGTTTGTACAGCAGGGGGCAAAGTGATGATGGCAACAAACATCCAAAGAAATGCAATGAAATCAGAGAAGAGTCGTCCCTCCACTCTTCTCCATGAGAACGTGATAGGTGATATGCAGCTTGACAAGACAAATGCCAGAGCCGTTGATCTTATACGTATATGAGATTAATCACACGAGTACAGGCCTCTCACACTGTCCGGGAATTGGCAGACTATAAAAAGAGTTATGAGTCCTGCACTGACTGTGCAATTTTCTGTATTTCATTTCTAATCTAATTTGCAGTGCAGTGGAGTACAGTGCCAAAACGATAACAAATGTGTCACTGTCCAAATACTTATCGACTGCACTGTACATGTTGAACAAAAGCTTATTTTACCCCCCAAAAATTCACAGCAAAATTTGCTTACCACAACTAATGGCCCCCCTGTGAGCTCTGGCATTGTCCACTGATGACTGTGGTCATGCCTGTACATAATGAGACTTTGATGCACATTTCCAAATGTGCATCCAGCAGCTACTAGCATGACATGAAACAAAATGAGCTGAATATGGGGGTCCACTGATGAGGCTCAAGTGAAATCAAATACCTATTCATGCAAGACAGGAAGCCTGTGTGATTCAGGACGGCCGCCCCGCAGAGAACAGTACTCACTCCGCCCGCGCACACACACCGGGTCACAATGGGAGGCAATTGACCAACAGGGAATGAGAGAAACACAGTGAGATGAGCCAAAATAAGAGAACAGAAAACAACAGGAAGTTACACCAGATCAGTGCGGACTCAACACGAAAGAACAGAAACGGCTCCGGCTGCGGTCTTATGGCAGTCATCACAGAAGCAAGAATGAGTAACAGTGGCAGCATCAAAAGTGTTTCGTTTCTTTACAATCAGACTCATCGTTGTGGCATTACAGCGCAGCCTGCAATGCTTCAGACAGGGAAAAAAAACTCTAAATATTTTAGAGAAGTACTGACTGCACTGACTTGCACAACCTGTTTTCTTATACCTCCTCCATTCACATGCCAATCAGACTGATTCTAGTGTCACCATCTCTAATCCTTGATTTCAAATCATTATTTCATGCCAACACAGACTTTAATCTGTAATTCATTGTACATGTCAGTAGCTCTAACAGTCTGAAGCGTCCCGTTGTTCAGCAACACCAGATACCGATTAAGCTGCTGTCATGCTTATGTATCAGTAACTGAATTTTCCAAAGCACCTCAGATACACGTAATGAAGTCTCCTGCTCTTTAATGCATGATAGCTCAGAGAGAGCTGAGGGGAACGGAGATCTCTTAAATACAGGGAGGAACAGCAGAGCCCAGGCTCATTTCATCCAACCTTACACATACTCCCCGACAAGTGGTGGGAGGGGACGTGAGTAGGCTGAATGTATAATTAATATTCCCAGCAGCGCAATTATCATACAAATTCCTTTGTATGTAATATGATCTTTAAAAAGATACGTACCACACAAGCGCACGCAGTCATACTCACACAGACGTGCACTCACACAGAATACAAGAACAAAAGGCAAAGTACAAAGGAGCTGGAAGGATTGCAACAGTATGCCCTGAAGCTGCAGTGGTGCATCAAACATTCAGGCACTATTGTTCTTTGCAACAAGCTCTGTGTTCCCACAAAGGAGGAGCTGGATAATGTTAACACTCTTGCTGTAACCAAAAGGCATTAATCCCTTTGCTGCTCTCTGGCAGAATTCACAGGAGCTAAAGAGAAAACGACTTTGCAGCACCAAGGAAAAGTTCTGTCGCACACTTTATGCATATTTTTACTGCATGTTAGTTTACTTTATTCCCTTAGCTTTATTTTATTTTATTATCTTTCTTATCTTATCTACATGGGGGTTGCAGTGCAAATTTCGTTGACATGCTCAATGACAATAAAGGCAATCTTAAATCTCTTAAATGCTGAATAAAAACAACACTATCACCAAATGCTGGCTGGCTCTATTAGGTGCAGCGCCAGAAGCCAGTTACGTGCCATTCAGATTTGAGTGAAAGAATGGAGCTCTTGCACTGTGCACTTTGTACAGAAGGCTGCGCTGCCAAAGCCTGTCCAGCACACTGGTAGAGCTACGGAAACACAGTGAAAATGGTCCTTCTGCCGCAGCTCACGATAGGTGAATAAAATCAGACCACGCACAGTCTGCTTCACCTGAAACGCATATGCTAATATGAACAGATCTGCTCTTTAAAAATCGTGACCAGAATACATAAAGGGTTGTGGTGCAGCCATCCACTGTAACACACACCACTTGGTTTGTGTTTAAAAGAAAAGGTCAGCGACCAGAAGGTCTGAAGTTCCATCTGACTCCACACAACCGGACATCAGAAAGAAGTCTTCAAACGTGCAATAGCTGAGCTGCATGCAAAACCCAACACAAGCCACTGTAAAAGCTTGCATATATAAAGAAATGAATAAATATAAAGGTTATGATTTAAATCAGAACATATGTGATCAAACAGTAAGTAAACAAAACTATGATCTAATTCCAGCTTTGGACACTTGTCAGTCCTAATCAAAGGCTAATATGAAGGAAAATGTGATGTAGGCAGCAGGCAGAACCCAACCCGCCTTCCTGTGTTACAGAAGTGATGTAGCAATGAATATTCCTAGAAACACTGCAATGACTTTCGCTGGCTACACACAGACATGACAACTCCTTTTTAAAATCTGATTCAATGCCACTTCAGTGTTACCTTGAAAGCGTATTTGCGGTTGATGTGGTCATCAGGCTCAACCGGTGCAATGACGTAACTGGGCAGAGGGATGCTGCCAAGCACCGTCTCCTCTCGGCTGTCTGTGAAGCAAGTACATGCAACACACAGGTATCTGTCACAGGCATCCCAAAACAACAAACTCTAATTCTGCCGTCATCTTTACGATGTTTACGAGTGACTGCAGATTTATGAACAGCGGGGAAATTAAAGAGGTATAATTCATGGGTGACTCTTGTCTGGACGAGGCCACGTAGCAGCATGTGGCATGAGGTGGCATGTGGCTTATCTATTATTCAGTGTGATTAATGGAGGAGAGGAAGTAGGTGCTCTGGCAACACAAGCTGAGATTACATCTCATAATAAAACACTCAAGTTAATAAGGAGCAAGAAGTGGGAGGAAGAGAGAGCAGGTGAGAGTGAGAGATATAGATACATCTAATCAAAGGCTGTCATTAATCTAGAAATGGTTTGGTTTGTGTGTCTGATTTAATGGTCAAGGCTATTTTCTTTCTCCAGCCATGTGCACTTTTCATAGACTCACCTTTGTAGTAAAACAAGCAGTAGTCTGACAAAACAAACCACTTCCGTTTCCACAGTCGCATTCCAGAGCTGTCCTGGAGGTGAAGGGGGAAAGGCATCACACACTCACACTCACACTGTATTTAGAAATCCTGCTCGCAGGAACACATTTTAATTCACACTTCAATTAAAAAAGCATTGTTTCGGAATGTTGCACTCGCTAGCAGCAAGGAAGTGAGTGGGGGGGGCTTTGTGCATATCATTAGAACAACCATTAAATTTCATTAATTTTTTTTTCTTGCAGCATTTGGCACAAAGCTGCAGCCTCATTTAACTCAGTAGTACTGTAGGTCTCTAAAACAGCTTTTTTGTCTTACACTTTTTAGGATTATATGCTCTCATGAGACACTCAGGTCCAGATTTAAAAGGTTTTCAGGGCAGTCTGAGCATTCATTTTGTAAATGTTACATTTCACAGAATATCAGATTCTACAGAAAATGACAGATTTTTGTTCAAAAGAATTAGACAAAGACAGGGGGAAAGAGGGAACAACAGAGGAACCACAGGGAACAATCAACAATGAGGCAGACACACAGCTACTGTATGTGACTACTGTGATTTATATTCCACAATGTGACAGATCTGAACATGCGGCAACTCTTTAACATGTGCTCCCAGAGGCGTGACAGGTGGGGTCTTTTCTTTCACACTCAGAGCAGAGGAGCTCCAGCTCACCTGTTTATAGAGCCAGCCTCTCACCACCACTGGGATGTTGAGGTTTCTTTTAATAGCATGATCCCTCTTGCCAAAACTGTGCACTTTGCCTGTAACTCTGGAGCCCTGCAGAAAACAAAAGAGTTCACAATGTGGGAACTTTGCTGTAGAACTGCAGCCTATTTACTGTGCTTACCTGATGTGACATAGAGTGAGATTAGTGCTGTGTATACCAGTGGTTCTCAAACCGGGGCTCGGGCCGCCTGAACAGGCCGTAATTTCAATGCAGAGGGTGCATGAATGACCAGGAGGGAAGATGTGGAGCGAAATTTGTGTTGAATAAATGCAGCTCATATGGGGACAATAAACAAACAACAGTGCTCTGATGCTAGCAAGGCTATCTTGCTAATCCAAATCCATTTTGGTCACAAATGTTTTGGGCACATCCTGATGGGGGGGCGTGTTTGAGAACCACCGGTGTACACCATGGCGTTGCCTAACACAGGGGAGAGAACAAATGCAAAATGTAGTTACTTGGAAAGAAATGACACACACAGCCTTGAACTGCCACCTTATTGTGTCTCCCAAAGCAAACAGGTCCTAGGTGATGGGTCAGACTAAGAGCGGTTCCGCAGTCCCCGATGAAAGACATAAAAACAAGGACCACTACGTCGACCGGAGCTAGGCCTGGGGTTGGGGCTCGCAGGAGAGCGCCTGGTGGCCGGGCCTTCGCCCACGGGTCCCGGCCAGGCATAGCCTGAAGGAGGGACGTGGGCCCGCCCTCCAGTGGGCCCATCACCCGCAGGATGGATCAGAAGGGGCAGATGGGATTTGGGTGGCAGACGTGGGCGGGGGCCCCGCCGGCTCAATCCCTGGACTCTGAATCTGGCAATGGGGACATGGAAGGTCACCTCACTGAGCTGTCAATGGATCACCACCTGGTGGTGAGTTGGATCCGCTGGCGGAACGTCTGACTTCCACCTCCGGGAGAGCTTTGACCAGATCCCGAGGGAGGTTGGAAACATTGAGTCTGAATGGACCATGTTCTCCAACTCCATTGTTGATGCAGCTGTTTGGAGCTGTGGCCGTAAGGTCTCTGGTGCCTGTCGTGGCGGCAATCCCCGAACCCGGTGTTGGACACCGGAAGTGTCGGAGCGTGGTTGGTTCGTGGGAGCTGACGGGTACCGGCAGACCAAGCGTGCTGCAGCCTGGGGGGTTGTGGAAGCAAAAACTCGGGTATGGGAAACGTTTGGGGAGGCCACGGAGGAGGATTATCGGGTTGGCCACAAAGAGATTCTGGCAAACCGTCAGGCGCCTAAGAAGGGGGAAGCAGTACCCTGACAATACTGTTTACAGTGGAGGTGGGGAGCTGTTGACTGGGGATATTGTTGGGCGGTGGAAACAATATTTTGAGTCCCCAATCCCATTGCCACACCTTCCGTAGAGGAAGCAGGGGCTGGGGACCCAGAGGTTGGCTCATCCATCACTCGGGCTGAGGTCACCGAGGTAGTTCGGAGGCTCCTCTGTGGCAAGGCACCGGGGGTGGATGAGATCCGTCCTGAGTACCTCAAGTCTCTGGATGTTGTAGGGCTGTCTTGGCTGACACGCCTCTTCAACAGTGCGTGGCAGCTGGGGACAGTGCTCCTGGACTGGCGGGCTCACACTCCTCAGGCTCACTGGTAAAGTCTATTCCAGGGTACTGGAGAGGAAAATTGGAAAATTTGGCCGATAGTTGAACCTCGGATTCAGGAGGAACAATGCGGTTTTCGTCCTGGTCGTGGAACACTGGACCAGCTCTACACCCTCCGCAGGGTGCTCAAGGGTTCGTGGGAGTTTGCCCAACCAGTCCACATGTGTCTTGTGGACTTGGAGAAGGCATTGACTATGTCCCGTGGCATTGGAGGTGCTTTGGGAGCATGGAATCCGGGGCCCTCTACTACAGGCCGTCCAGTCTCTGTATGACCGGAGCAGGAGCTTGATTCGCATTTCTGGCAGTAAGTCAGACCTGTTCCCAGTGCATGCTGGACTCTGGCAGGGCTGCCCGTTCTGTTCATTATTTTTATGGACAGAATTTCTAGGTGCAGCCAAGGGCCAGAGGGAGTCTGGTTTGGGGACCACAGGATCTCATCTCGGCTTTTTGATTATGTTGTCCTGTTCTTCGAACCAGGACCTCCAGCATGTGTTGGGGCGGTTTGCAGCTGAGTGCGAGGTGCCAGGGATGAGAATCAGCACCTCCAAGTCCGAGGCCATGGTTCTTGACCGGAAAAGGGTGGCTTGCCCCCTCTGGGTTGGAGTACTCCTGCCTTAAAAGGAGTAGTTCAAGTATCTTGGGGTCTTGTTCATGAGTGAGAGAAGGATAGAGCATGAGATTGACAGGTGGTTCAGTCTGGTCCAGCGGAATTGTTGCTCATTAATTTTATGTAGATTGACTACCTGAACTAGCTCTACAACAAAGTAACATGAGAAATTACAAATATTTTCAAAATTATCAGCAAGTAAAAGACTCAAGTCTATACGAGCAATAGTGCTTCTAACATGAAGTTCCACTAAAATGTATTTATAACGGTTTTGGCACCTGTGAAAGCAAAGGGGGACTGTGTGAAAAGTTCAGCTGTCTTTCAGGGGCTCCCTAAGGTAGCATTAGCCATTTCAGATTTCTCTGTGAATGTATTACTGTCCTGTGCTTCAGCGGTGTTTCTCATATTCACTGACAAAACATGTTTGCAGTGAAAATTTCCATGATCTCTGTGGAAAGAACAGCAAGTCTATCACAAAAATGCATAAAGTACACCACACCCCTGTTCAGTCCCACAGGATGTGCATTTGAGTTTCATCATGCTTGAAAGATTGCTAAATTATTGCTCTCTAAAGCCATTAATCAGAATGAGATAATGTCTCCGAGTGTTGATTAAACCAATTTATCAACATGAGCATTAACAGCCTTCAAGAGAGCTCCTAAAGCAATTCTCTACCCTAAGAAGAAAGGTTTGGTCAATTACAATAAATGTCCAATAAGAAAACCTGAAACGACCTTTAGATTCTGTTTTAGGATTAATTTTCTCTTAAAATGTCGTCAGTAAAACTAACTCATAGTAGACATTAACAATTAGCCTTTCAGAGAAGAAAAACACTGACGCTCACCTTCGACCCCACCGCGACATCTACTGCTGCTGAGGTCACAGCCTTGGAGGACTCTGTGACCATGCTGGGGGATCTCTGATTGGCCGCTGACTTGGACATACGGGATTCTATCCTGCAGTTGAGAGGGCAGCGAAGAAGAAGGAGATCAGTACCACAGACAGGACGAGACACACTGGGTAGCCATATTGCTGCTGTGCTCTGACAAACTCAAGACACGCAGGCACACAGAGCGCAGCCCTGTGCTGAGCTTTCAGATATAAAGGATATGACTATTTCCTGACACCGCCACGCGACCTGTCACAGCCAACGGCTTCGCAGCGGATGTGTTAATAGTGGAAGCATTGTGTTCCAAACACTCTAGTGAGACTTGGTCTGACACTCACCCCAGGGCACACATCTTATACACAAGCCAAAATAAACAAAAAGCAACTGTGTGGAAGCCATATGCACAGATGACACTATTAATTAGTAAGTTCAGAGCAGTGTTTCTCCTCCTGATCTGGGGTCAGAGAGTCTCAATTTGATGGTGCTTCTTCGACTCTGAAACAAAGTCGAACTACGTGTTTCTTTATCTAGAGGACTATTTATTACCTCTATTCCCCAAGATCCTCAGTGTGCTACCTCCCTGCTGTGTCATTACCATAATCAGTTCAACTCAATTTAGAAAGAAAAGAACATTTGGCTGTTTTTTTTTAGTAAACTCTTAATACGTATATAAGATATGCATCAAAGGCAGTGGAGACGGGGAATAAAAAATGATACAACTAGCTACCGGGGCTGCACAACATTTTACCAGTAATTATTTGTAAGATGCCTCAAACACAGTCTCTCCGATAGGTAAATGGAGCAGCTCCAACCGTCGGCACAGAATTACACAGAGGCAGGTTACAAATGGGACTATCTCAGTCGACAGTGAGGTAATTTCCGCGATATATCCTTCAACACCAGCGCTGAAAAAAATGTCAGTCCACAAGGATAAGAATGCAATTTTAATACGTGCGCATGTTAGAAAAGTAGAAATATTTTGCATAAATTACATCATGCCTTTTCTAAGTGTTGCATCACAGAATTCCACACAGACACTTGATTAGAGGAGGAGGGTCTTCATCTGAAACACAGAACAATGTGACAACAAGGCAGCCTAATGGTTACAGTTAATAACCACTGACAAAGCTCCCAAAGCCTGTATAGTCGAAACATGACAAACCGAGGCTAATACATGAATGTTACATAAAGTAAGCTGGAGATTCAGATGTTTAAGTGGCCATGTTGGCTGGCATTGCAAGCAGTGTTGTAGCTTTATTTAATTTTTTTCTACAGTTATCACCTGGTATTCACTCCCATAATTTCAAGGACTCTCTTTCCGAGCTGCTGCAGCTCTTCGTTTGTCCTATATGCTCCACGGCAGATGCATCACAGATAACAGGAAAACCAGAGACAGCGAGGATCAATTTGACTTAACAAGGTCCCAGAACGTTCCTTAAGAATTTAAGGCAGTGCTGATGGAGTGATCGCACGTAGTTCCAGCAGATTTTTTTATCTTAACAGCCTCCAAACCTGCTGCTACATCTCAATCTAAGGGTGCTCTGCTGGGTTTAAATCTGGAGACTGTATAGACCACTGGATTCAAATTAAGCCTCTGTCATGTTTAAAAAGTACATTTTCCTGCTGCAAGGAGCCACATTAAAATGAGCAAATTGTGACCAAGAGCAGGTGCAACTGACCAGCAACAATGGTATTGATGGCCATCACCTCCTTTAACACAACCTGGGACAGGTCCATGGACTGCTGTCATGATGCTTGTGCCAAAATCTATCATCCCTATGTAACAACTGAAAATGAGATTTGCCAGATCAAATACCGGTAATATTTTTCCACAATTCTGTCATGGTGTTTTGGTTATCACATGCTCTCTGTAGTCTCACCTTCTTGTTCCTGGTGACACTAGTGGAAATCTGGTCCAATCTTTAGATGCTGTAGCTTTTCTGCATTAACTTGTTAACTTCGTGTCAGCCCAAACCAATCTCTCAGTTCTTCTCTGAGCTGACATTACAGGTGTTAAATTTCACTATTCTTAATAAGCTCTGGAAGTGAGGAACCTCCAGCTGGGGCAAAACCAGTCAAACCATGTTAAACTCACTTCCAGTGTTTATTTGAATAGCAGTTTGTTCATATTCACTCTCACAGGCTGAGAAGATAATGTGCATCACTTCTGAAGAAGGTATAAGGGACAGAAACTCCTCTGCAGCAACTCCACCAGTATAACTGACCTGGCTGCAGCAGTGAGCTTACAATAGCAAACAATGTGTGACCTGTCTGTCTGACAGCACTACCACGAACCCCACGTACTGTTCCACAAATGGGTCAAAAGCAGCTAACCCTGGTGTTTTTTCCTGCTTTCTGTGCCGCACTACACTGAAACTAAGGAAAAGGAGATAAGCTAGAGAGGTGTGTCAGAGATTAAAGCAAAAAAAAACAAAAAAAAAACAGTGGGAACAAGAGAGAGAGAGACCAGAGCGGAACCAAACTCACAGTATCTGCACTCGCAGTCTGGACTGCAGCCAGTCTTTTTACAGGATGTATCTGTCGTATCAAGGGGACTCTGCTGCTTTATGTGAAGCTTTCACACTGTTTACCACCACTGTCATTGGAATGGTTCCCCAGGAGATTTGTTGTGGCATGTGGTGGAGAGGAGCGATATTTCACATCAGGAAGTGTACAGGGGGCAAAGGCGCTAAGCCTCATCTCCCCCTGCTTCTCCAGCTATGAGGCCGCATTTGACGTTTTTTAATCCTTTCAGGCAGTGGGAGTACATGAGGAGAGTTGACGAATTGATCATAGTGTGATAATCCATAACAAAGTCAAAGCCCTCAGGCCAGCAAAGCAAGGCTGTGGGACCTCTCCGTGGGGGAGGACCTCCTGAAGCTCTTTCTCCTGCACTGCCCTCAATCCGATACAGGCCTCCAGGGAACACACTGAGGTTCTCCCTACTTGGAAGAGATTCGTGGCACTTCCTTTTCAGATATCAATGTTCCTAGGATGAATCCCGTAACATCAACACGACAGCGAGGTCATGCTGTGCCGCACACATTTGAAAACAAGACTGCACCCCGGCCGTCACGCTCTGCACTAAACTCTACAACAGCATCATGAAAAGAAGAGTGGACGAGAGGCACACCTCATGAAATACTGTATTGTACACAAATTATTTTACATTTATGGGACGTGTTTACTGTGGCCTAGCTTAGCACAAACATATGAAGTAAGAGAAGTAAGAGAAATAGTTTTTTAGCGCAAGTGATAAGCAGAAGAAGCAGTTGATGAACACATAACTGACAGACAACTGAAAATAAAATATTTCATTAACAGGCAGCACACAGGTTTATTTGCAGGTGTGTGTGAGCCAGATATAATTATCTCGATATAATCCAGATATAACTATCAGGGGCTAGATTTTTCAACCTTGTCCTGCCTGTTTCACGACATCTGTGTCCTTGTCAATAACTGATGCTATTCTTACAACAGCTTAGAGAGATTAGGACTGCCATGTCAAAGTAAAAGAATCATCCTATCACAGCTGAAAATATGCAAGTAAGCCCCTTGATGGTATACAAATCCATGGCTCATCAGAACGGAATTTGGGATAATGGAGAGTAAATGAATGACAGTGGGGGATGCAGATGAATCATAGTCGGTTTTGCATTGCTTAAACAGACCATCTTTTTAATTAGTGAGAATGTGGAGGGTACAGGCTTTCTGTCTGTTGTGGAATCTGTGCTATGCATATTCATCTTACACCAGCCAGCTTAAATATGATCAGACACCTGCTGCCTTATATTGTGCTCTAAACCTGCCATCCAGCTTTGATGGCTTTGCAGGAGGAGATTCACACAATGACAAAAAACGACAATAAATCCAACTGCCAAGCCATGGCAATATACTGTAATCTGCAGTAAATGAAAACCATGTAACGTTGCCGTTCTAGTACAATTCTAATTCTCAACATACATTATTTATGTCAAAGAAGTAGCATTCTTAAAAAAAGACAACTATGGGGAAATTTTATCAATGCCTAAGTCACGCAGTCAGGTTTGCATCTTTATGACTTCAGCTTCATTGAGAATAAAGTCCCGAACCAACCAGAAAAAATAAAGCCAACACAAGCATAACTTGGCTGATTGATGAGACAGATTCATGACTCCAGATGTGATGTGAACACAGTAAAAAGCATATGTGAGTGTCAGCTATGACATTACCATAAATCATACTAAGCCAATAATTTGAGGAATAGTACTTAAAAGTCTCTGGGATCCAAAGTCACTGACAAGTGAATGCAGTCAGTTATGAATTCCATGATGGTAATGAATATAATAACACACAGTTTGATTGTTCAGTGTTCTGAGTATGACCGCAGCTCCCATCGTGATATGCTTTATCAGGGAGGCCATTTCCCAATCTATTTCCGGACTCCCCCTCCATGACCTTGAACTAAACTATCTGTAAATTTAAGCATGCAGTGTATGCAACTTTCCCAGGGGAACAAAGACCCACTCACCTGTCTTGTAGCGTGTATTCTGTGTTTTCAGGGGAGATCTGTCCAGTCACAGGGTGCCGAAATGACGTAGCCCTAAGGTTGTGGCTGCAGAACGGAGTGAGGATGGAGAGAAAACGAAATTAGCATCAAGTCATTAATCATATTCCTGCCTGATCACATGTTTCTTACTTCTGTTTGGCTGCTGGTTGAGGTTACAGCTACAAGTTTAGCTCACAATGAACACTTCAGTCAACTGTAAAAGAATCTACTGTAGCCCTGTGGCTCATATTCTTTAGCACAAAGTGTAGGGCTCAGCACTCTTCCTCAGCCAGCTTACCAGGTTTTATTGATTTCACTTAGATGGGGCCATTCATTGCTTTAACTAGAGCATGAGCGCATGTTACTGTCACAGGTTAGAATAAGAAACAAAGATAAGCGGCTGGTGCTGCTGGTGTTGAAAGGATTGAAATATTAGGCCATGTTTCTATTTGCTGTTGTTATATTTACAGTATATACATGTGTGTGTGTGACTAGGTCAGGACACGATCTGGGCTATTTCATTCACAGATTTACAACAAAATAAAACAAAATCCCAGGAGATATCTAGTATCTGCACATGCTGTTTGCAATATCGAAGGAAATATCAACAGCCCTGGTGTGACCCACTGAAGCGTAAGTCACACTGACTTACTCCTTTTTTCTTTTATTTATCCAACGCCTAACATCATCTAACTAGCAGGGCAGGTTAAGCTTTACGCATTCATTGTGTTTAGCTTTCCATTTCGTTTAGTTCCCACCACTGCAGAGGGCCTTTCAGGTGTACAGCTATCCAGGATTAGGCAGGTGCCACTGGTACCCCCTCAAACTGTGACACATCCTTTGAGATGCTGCTGGCTCTCTGAGTGCATATGAGACATTTTTTCAGGTTTATCTTACATGCACATATAGAAATGTGGCACTATAAAAACTTGAGTTCTGTAGAGACAATATACAATGTAATGTTGCTGGAAGAATTTCCTCAAGTGTGTTTTTTCTACTCAGGTGTATCAAGTAAGGACATTTGTCTTATGAGTGTGAGGACAACAAATATAAAGCGCTAAAACAGTGTACTGAACTGCAATGCCTGGCTTTTGTTAGTATTGTATTTTATTTCCCCTAACCCTCTCTTATCTTCTCCCATCACCAACACAGTCTGTTACAGCAGAAAAAACATAACACTATTCCTCAGCAGGAGCTGTGAAATCCCATGCACAAACGTGCAACACAACCACAGAGTGAATAGTGCTGTGCAGAAGCTTAAACCATATGCTGCTATCATGAACACAGACACAGATAAACAGCTGTGATAAACTGTCCTAAGTTAAAGTGTACCAAGGGTAAATAAATGACTATATAGCCTGCAGTAAAGGGTGAATCCTCCAAATAACAGCTGCAAAACTTCAGTGCTATGAAGGTGCAGAATGATACAAACAGAAAGTGGTGCCTCACTGCATCACCATGCAGCAAAAGGAGGGGAGACAAACTGAGTGGGCTGGAAAGATTTATGGGTTGACATTTCAGAAAAGTTCAGAGGGTGTAACACGAATAACACTGAGTGATTCTTTACACACAAACAATATGCCATCAAATATACTGTAAAGATACATTAAACCTACACATGCACTTGTATGTACACACACATGCACAAGCACATACACATACACATACACACACAAACACACGGGCTTCACGAGGCTTGTCCCCGGTAACTACTCATAATTTGCTGAGCTGCACTGGGCACATACAGCACTGCACCAGCATCCCCTGTTAATTAGGAATCTGCATTCTTTGAGGCCTTTGTTTTAGCCGCATTACTTCTGAACTATTTGTCACGGAATTTGCAGCATCCCCGGTTAGTGTACAAACACTGCAGCACAGTAGGTCTATTTGTTTGAAGAAAACTAGCTTCGATCAACATTTGTGACAATATTGTCCCAGAGGGGAAAATGAACTCCTGCTGCAGAAGAGCTGTAGCACACAGCCCTTTAGATTGTGTATTGGGGACACAGCTTTGTTGTTAGTCCCAGTGAGATGTATTTGCTAGAATTTAATGTCACAAATATGATTCTGTGCAGTGACTCTGCATAAATCATTGATTGTAATACGTTATTCAAGCAAAAAACAATACCCCCTTGCAGTCCTCTCTGGTTCTTTTTGAAAAGACGACCACATTGATTTGAGTGCAGTCGATCTTTAACTGAATCATTCACAGTTACATCAGTTCTAATCAATAACTGGTCAAAAAAATCTTAAGGATATAGCACACACACAGCAGACACAGTAATACGAAGCTATTACTTACACCTGAACCTCAAAAGCACATGCTTATTTGTTAATGAGGAAATGAAGTCAACATACGTGCAGTTTTCTGAAGTTATTCAGGTTATTTATCTTCAAAGTTGCTGAAGTCAGACAACTTAAGTTTATTTCAAAAACCTTACTTTACTCATACTTTAATATAACAATTGTAAAAAGGAACCATTGCCATCTAAGTAACCTAATGCAGTGATACGGCAGTGTGCTTTTTGTAAATATTTGTTCATTAAGAGCATAAACTGACTGCTTCATACCTCAAGCATGTTACAGGGCCCCAAAACACTAACCATCGGGTCAAGTAGGGTTTCTGCTTCCATTAGGCCAGATTACGATGAGAAAGAATGACTGGCATCTCTTTGGTGAGAGCCTAAAAGGGGATTTTCTCAATGTAGCAGTGTTGACATGTACAGTAGAAGTGCTACCACAACGCAAACAAGACTGAGATCAATCCTAGCCGAGAAAAGAAGTGGCTGTCAGTTAAAGACTATCATACACAAAGTGAAAATACCAAACTTTATCCTAATGCACAGACCCTCACAGCAGCAAATTGAGGGTTTTCTGTAAACTGAGCTTAGTTTGGTGTAAAGTAGACAAACTATGAACAGTGAGTAACCTCAAAATAGAACAGCAACCTGGTTTTAATTTTAGCCAGAGCTTCTAGAAAATGTGTAGAAACAGCAGCACCGCAGCTCAAATCAGTTCTCTCTCTCTCTCAGTGCTGCAACAACTACAGTCCGACGTTCAGCCCTGGTACTATACGAATTTTTTTCAGCAAAAACAAGAGGCTCAGAGTAATCCTCGTCCAACACAAGGGCTAAGTCCTGGCAGCGGGGGCACCGGGGCCACAGCTCTGTGGTTTGCACACCTCTCACTCTTTTCTCACACCAATAGAAACACATGGGGGCTCTGCTCCACAACACACATCAGGAGACAGAGAAGATACCCGCTTACAGTCCCAACTCTGTATCTATTTAGACCAAAAGAAAACTCCCCTAACTGTGCCACTCAAAGCACAGATCTCTTCGCGACTTACGATGCTCTCCTGTATCATGCACACAGCGGAGACAGCCTCACCTGCTGTGCAAGAGTGAATCATCGCGAATCAGCTGCTAGACTCACTGTGGTGCTGCGGGTCATGGAAATCCTCTTGGCATTGTCGGGAGAGGCAGGATGATGCGGAGAGGGTCTCTGGTAGGCAGCCGGCATCCGCAAAGAGCAAAGCGGAGCCCAGCAGGATGTGAGCAGGAGGGGGGAGGTCTTTATCTCTGCTTTCTCCTGCTCAAGCTTGCTGTCTGAGAGTTTCACCCCACACATGCCGAGTGGATGGTAGGGATGTAACTGCTTCCCATCAGGGGAATACCTCAGCCCGTTATCAGATCCTCCTCCCTTTTCCATTCTTCCCTCTCTCCACCTCTCACTCCCTCTTTCCCAGAACTGAATTTGCTAAACATCACCTCTTTCAAGGAAATACTAAGTTATGTAGCTGCTGTTGATGTGGACATACATGAACCTTGGAGGTCTGTTTTATTTGGTTCGATCATTGCCAACTCCTTGCTGCCGGGGCTTGTTACTGTGCGGACAGAGTTCCACTGGCACCCTCTGAGTGGCAGCATTGCAGCTAAAGTAATGAAGATAACTGGGCATGTTGGTGATTTTGCTTTTTCACAAAGTCATCCACACTCATCCTCAATACTAATTAGTCGCTCCATGCACACTAGTTCACATCAAATAACAGCGAGCTGTCTCTTAAACGCACACTCACACCTGCAGCATTCACAGCAGCTTCTGCTAAACATCTGCTGTGTAGTCAGTGGATTGGTTTATGCTGTGGTTCTGAAAATTATTCAAACAACCACCACATTCATGTTTAACACAAGACAAGTATTTAAACCAGGATCCTGAAATGTATTGCAGCTTGGGAAACGCATTACCTCTCAAACTTCTTGGGCCCCTTCAAGGTCACCCCAGGAACGTTGGTGTCTACTTTTTGAAGCACTGGTTTAACAGTAACCTTGAACTGTGACCTGCGCTAGAGGGAATAGAAACTAATCCTGAGGAATGCAGCCCAGAGAGCAGGTGGTACCAATGTACTGTAGGCCTGTGATAAATAAAGGCATCTACTCTAGATGTTTGAGTATGTTGTTTTGCCCCTAGTTATTGTTTCATTTTCCCCCAAGATGACTTCAATGACACCCCCCTTCAATTTAAATGCATTCAGACAATGTGATACAATTAACCCACAGAGATGTTTTCAGAGCCTCTCCCTCCTGCCTTGATAATAAGCATCACAGCATCATTGTGGTGTCTGAAAGCTCAAGAGGGATGAATCATGTGGGGCCAGTGAGAGCACCTATTTCTTCTCTGTGGACACTTTAAGTCCAAACATGAGTCATTATTTATTTAATAACTATTTACTGATATATTATGATATATACTGTTAAATGTTGAAATCAATTAACTGATTTTAATTTACTGCTGAAAACTATGATTATTTCATGGTCACACTCCAAGCTACGTAATATATAATAAACAATCTTTTATACAATAAACATAGTTTCAAAATACAGATCTTAGAAAAGGCATTCTTAAATATTCTTATGACCCATATAAAAACATTGAATATCTCAGATTTCCTATGTACAAGTTGCTGCTAATGTGACATCAAGACGACCCTTCTATCCTACAAAACCCTTTTTTAAAAAAAACATTCAGGTTCATGTTGAGATGATAAATAAGGTCTGAACTCACTGATCAAGTGTGCAGCTGAACACAAACTCATCTCTTGAACCAGTGTGGTGAAACAAATGTCAAATACTGCAGAAGCCTGCATTTGGGCTTACACTGTAGCTTTGAGGGAAGTAAAACACAAATCAGTGTTGTGCGACTAATCACCAGGGAACACACAACGGCAATCATTTATTTCTGTTGGGCTGCTGACTTCAGACCAATTCAATTAGCTGTAACGAATGCATCATTAATATAAGCAAGCTGTTCACGCGTAGATGATATGCTTCTGCAGAAACTAAAGAATATGACAAAAGCAAACCACAGAACACACGACAGGTCAATTGAGGTGCCTGAACTCTACAAGAACACCATATCTGTGTGTACCACCTCCCACCCAGCCAGTGTGGCTGTGTGACAGCCCATTGCATCGTGGGAGATAGATCATGGACCTCCAGTGCCTCCACCCTGTAGCATCCCAGGCCTAGCGGGCAAAATTAATTAAGCCTTAACAGCAGTGGTTTGTGCGCAGTATCCAGACACAGGGAGCCATTAAGGAGATAAGCATTCTGCAGCAGGATTTGCACATGTTGACTGACCTTTATCGGTTTCATAGCAGAGCACTGCAGCAGCAGCCTTGCTCAGCTTCATTTCTCTGACATTTGTGGAGGAATTATGCAGGCGGTCTCTCCAACGAGTTACCGGGAGATTCCACTGTCCTTCAGTGTGGAAATGAGGGAAGCCAACCAAACACATTTCACAC
This sequence comes from Chelmon rostratus, assembly GCF_017976325.1. Taxonomy (NCBI): domain Eukaryota; kingdom Metazoa; phylum Chordata; class Actinopteri; order Chaetodontiformes; family Chaetodontidae; genus Chelmon; species Chelmon rostratus. The sequence goes on along the minus strand of NC_055658.1, from coordinate 14,579,912 downwards.
TGACTGACTGGCCTTTCCCCGTCATTGCACTCATTTACTACTATCATTGTCATCATCATCTTCATTGTTTACAACTGCAGACTCTCCAAGCTGAGTTGACACTATGACACAGTCACTACAAACCTACTCGAGAACAGTAGCATGAATGCAACAGTATGAATATACAGTAGTCTAAATAACATCAATGAAACAGGAAAACCCTTGTCAAAGCTGCTTTCATGGAACCTGTAGCCATCCAGCAAACCACTCAAACCGCACTGGGCAAGGAGCGGTAACAACAGGCTCAAACAGGCCCAACGGAGAGCAGGAACAGGTGCAAGGACTTGCCAGTGTCTGTAACCCTGTCAGACAGAGGGGTTTGGCAGAAATTGAAAGAGCCGTCACCTTATTAACATTCAACACACACACGGTCCTGACACAGCACATTTCATTGCAGTCACAATAGTCCTTAAGGCCATGCTGTTCCAAAACATAAGCAAGGCAACAGCTAATTGCATTGCAGTGAATGCAAGAAAGGCCTGTGTTGGGCCAATAATAACGAATTAGGTTGCAAGGAAACACTGCGCTCCATGCACAGAAAGTAATTCTGAAAAAGAACCATCTCTCTGAGTGAAAGTGTTGGATCCTGGTCCAGGAACTGAAGTCATGTTGCTCGTCAGTTACATCTCATTTCAAGCCTGCTCAATTGGAAATGAAATCTTTCAAGCTCTAAGAGGACAGCAAAGACTAATGGAGACTTAACTCCAATGTACAAACACAGGCTTCATTAAAGAGATAGTTCGGGCTTTTCTAAGTGTGGTTGTGTGGAGGAAGAGCACTGAACTGCTGTGGACAGGGTCAGCAGCAAAATGCATTTCATCCACCTCAAGGAAGGCCCTCCGGAAACAATCAATATCAGTTTGCCTGCTGTATTTTAAATATTTCAGTGCTACACCTTACTGTCACTACATTTTCTCAACAGAAGAACTTCTGTATTCATAAAGCACACATCATCTTGAAATCTTTAGAGAAATTAAGTTTTATTTCAGTCTGATCTGTGGCATACAGTGTGGCACAGTCTTGTTCAGGTGAGACTTCTTTAAGGTGGATGAGATGCATTTAAACAACCCCACTAACAAAACAGAACTATCCCTTTAAGAGCCAAAAACCCATACTCATGTCTTGTGCCAAAGGTTTGTTTTTTGTTGCAATGTTATAAACTTGTTATAACCTCAAATTTTTCCCGCAACTGCCTGCAGAGAGAGAGAAAATGGCCTTATCAAGACATGGAGGCCTACAGGACTGTGAGCACATCAGCACTTCCTTTGCTCCATTGGCACAAACTTAGCTGACTGATAAATATTTATAAAGTGTAATTTTAAGTAACCCATCAAAGAAATTGTGGTTTCATAATGCCTCCAACCATGACAATAAGATGACTTTCAAAAGCACTTACCTCAGGGATGAACAGTGACAGGGCTACACTGCGACAAAGAGAAAAAGTAGGAAGTTTTCTGGAGCGAGCGTTACTCTGGGGAATTAATCAATGAGGGGTCCCTGCAGCTTAAAGTCAATATTTAATACCACTGATTTATCCTGCACCTTACTCACTGAATAATGATGACCCAGAGCTACCAGGAGTCATCTTTATTTCCTCTCTTCATTTGTGCTAACAAGAATTGTCAGAATCTGAATGTGCAAATATGTGTGTGTTTGTGTGTGTGTGTGTGTGTTATGTGGAATCTAAACAGGGAATAAAATGCAATAAGCTGTTTGATACTGTTGCACACTTGATTGAAATTAAGGACAATCCTAAAGGTTATCTTCACTGGTTTTCAACCCTGGTGTTACTAAACTGTCCCTTTATTTTTTTACAAGAAACAGGAAGTGCACATGAAAGCCAGATGATTCTGTTTATATTCTACTCATGAAGTGAACATTTACTGCTTTCTTTAAGGTTTCATGTACTTACTTCTGAACAATTCACTAGCTCAAGAGAAATACACCTGACAAATTGAGTGAAAGGGGCTAATCTAAACATTCTCAGTAGGAGTGAGATACTCCTCTCTATTGCAGCGCTGCAACTGAAATTAATCTGATAAAACTGATGCACATTTTATCCAAAAAAATCTTGCCTTGTATAATTTATCATAGCGGCATAGTTGGTTTCAAAGTTCTGACATCTGATCTGGATTGTCAAATCTATTCTTTGGGTACTGACAAAGCTACGTGAGAGAAGACTTTGCAAAGCAAATGATCAGTTACCAAGACAAAAACACACAATCAGCAAAACCATCACGTACCTGACAGTGCAAAAGAGATGAGAGACAGTCTGCAAAGCACATCAGTGGATGCAGTTAATCTCAATTGTAGCCCTCACTTGCACATGGATGTTATCAGCAGAGCTCACATGCTGATATGACTCTCGAATAAACAGGCCATCTTAAAATGTCTATAATCGATCAAAGTGATAAGCTGACAGGAAATGAATCAAATCTTCTTCTATTCAACTGTGAAACAAAAGATATGAGACTAGCTGATGTCTCTTTTCTCTCCTGTCACAGTCTTTTCCCCGCTGTGATCAGCACATCAATAGAGGAGGTTCAAAGGCACTTTGCCTCCCTTCACCGACACACACGCACAGACACGCCTCCACAGAACTGACTCAAGCTTTATCATCAAAGGTCTGAGCCAATCTCAGATCAGCTAAAGCACAGCATGAGCCACTTGCCTCTTTAAATCATAGGTTAATAAGGAGCAACATGGTGACCTTTGACCTCCATTCTCCAGAGGTTCCATGGGTGCTATGAAGTATAGGTAGGTCATCACAGTGTACACGGCCACAAAGTAAAAACAATGCGTCAGCACTCAGCAGGACACGAGCCACAGCTGCATGTCCTCCATTACTGTCCACACTGGATCTGCTCGGCTGCAGTACTGTTTGTGCACTGTTACTGTGCTGTACAATACAACAAGCACTCACCCATAGTTTTAATCTGCTGCAAGAAAACAAAATATCATTTATGCCAACTGATCTTCAAAAACGCTGTCTGACAGCAAAACATTCAATAATGATACAGAGAAAAGCGGGTGGGAGTCTGCAGTTTTTTATATGAAATCCTGTTCCACTTCCTCTGGAATCATGGGAACAAAGTAAAACGCATCAAGTTTGAATGGTGAATTAAACAGAAGCTTTAATCTCTCACCTATTATCTTGTTGCAAAGCCTTTCTTCATTGTCTGTCACCTACACATCATGTGACTCTGTCGACGGACCATCAAGTGCCTTAAATCACACATAAGCATGCATGTGTCATCATTTTAAAAGCTTATTTACTGTGGTAGCAGTTTTTCAACAAACATGCTCAGCTGAACTAAGCAGCTTTGTGGTATTAATGTCATCACACCAATTTACAGGCTCCTACTTACTGAAAAAATGAGGTTGCAAATTGGATTTGACAGTAAAGACTATGGTATGGCAGATAGGAAATGATACTGAAAAATTACAGAGGAGGATCCAGGAGAGTTAGCGCATACACTTGAGGCATTTATGGCAAAAAATATGATGTTAAGCTTCAATTGTTGCCAAGTGGTTACTGTAGTGCTAGCGATACCTAAACCATGCATCAAGCTCTGCCATTCTGCATTTAAATGAGCATTGAAAGAACAGGACATTGTATTGTATGTATAATAGGTAGAAGTTAAATCCCCAAAAAAGTGAGCATACATATGTTGAAGATGATTATGAAGATGGCGATTAGCTTGTGATGAAGAGGGTGATGATAAAACTACACCATGGGTGAAAGCCAGCTAAAAAGCTATCTGTGTTTTTGGATCATGACATTAGACGTCACAATAATTACCAGAGTTATGAACTTTGAATTCTACTGGTACCCCACCTGCCATTTCACCAACGCCCTAGTTTGTGCAGTACCTCTGCTCATCATTCTTTTTAGCTGCTGGTGATGGTGTTCATCTTATAGTTCATCCTGATTGTGTAGTGCATGGAGTGAAAAACTGCTCAAAGAAATGTAATGCCTATCAATGTGCACACACCACCACTGAACAGGAGTCTCGAACCTCAATCTCTACTATCTGATCTTTGCAGCCGCTGAGCATCTGCAAGCAGGCTGTAGCTCTGTGATAGTACAAGCAAATGATTCCAGGTCAGGTAAAAGGTGGCCAAACCTAATGAAGAACATCTCGACTGACTCCAAAATGGAAACACACACTGAGGGAATCTGACGAGGATGAAGCTCGGATAGCAACTGCCAGCCTGCACAGCCGGCTGGGTGATCAGCAACGGTCCCTAATTACAATGGATGTAATCAAATGCATGTAATTATGTTCCATCTCTCAACCCAAAATTATTTCTTGCCAGAATGACAGGCCGGCAGACAGGAAGACATCATAGCTTATTCCAACCCATCTTCACTGTAAAAAAAAAATTTCAAGAATGTAATTAGGCTACGTGATATGATGCTGTGACCTTCAGTCTGCCATGCAATCACAAGTTCACAACCACCACCTGAAACGACCCTTTTTAATCTACTCTAAATAATTTAGATAAGTATGAAGCATCATATTTGAAGTGGCAAAGCAGATCAAATACGTTTCTTTCACAACCTGAGACTGCACACTTTTGCCATGTGGCTACTTAACTAGAGCATCTGCCTGAGTGTCCAACCCACAATGCAAAGCCAAACACAGCTAATCACTCTGCTGTGCAATGTAGGACAGAAGGGGTGTGAAGTGCGGGGGAATGTTAAAGCTTAAAATCTCATGCAGGAGACAGACGGAGGGCTTAGAAACTGCTAGTTCCAAGCAGGAAAGACCAGTGGGAATGGTGTGCAGCAAGCCCTGCTCATAATGCTGTCACTGTAGCTAAACAAAACCATCAAGAGACCTTGCTGTACAGTAAAAACACAGCACAAGAAAATCTTAAAGCATGTGAAATACTGTCAGATAATATCTCTGTCACAGGTAACAATATTACCAATATCTAAAAGAGTTGTCTATTTTTTATAAAATGCGCTAATTTCAGTGTTTAATGGAGGTAACGGATTGAACTTTTGTTACATCCCCAAGAAAGAGACTTAAGCAGTAATTCATTTGAATTTGACCGACTCACCCTTGTATCCCTTCGGGGAGCTCCACCCATGTGTAGGAGGCTTAACTAGCAAAATGATCATCGCACTGTCAGCAGAATAAAAATGAAGAATATGAGGGAGCTTGAGGTTCTGAACAATGACAAAGAAAGAATAAGACAAGATAAAGAGATGCTGGGTCCCTTTACTCAACCTCATTGTCTTTATCCACAAGCTCCCATCTGGGTAACTTACGCACCAAAACAAGGAAGTGCATAACAGTGAGAGAAAAGTACAATTCCTCCCAGGTCAGAGACATCCTGTACACACCCCATATTTCCATTTAAAGCACCACAATTTCCAAGAGCAGCAGAGCACTAAAACATATCGCCATTATCTGGAAAAACAAATATGAAGCCAACGCTAATGGATGCTGTTGTGCTCTGACGCTTGCCATCACATGTGCAAAGGTACATTTAATAGAGAAATTTGATTTAAAGTCTAAAGTGTTGTGATGGTGCCATGATGTTCAAGAGGCAAAAAATAAAATAAAACTTGAACATAAAAAAAAGGTTATGCTACTGAGTAACAGTTCAAATTAGGACACCACTTGTGGTTGAAACGTCATCTCATCTCTATGTCTTTAACGGGAGGAGTGGTAATAAATTCATCTTGTAAGTATCCTCGAGCAAAATTTTAAAATGCAGCTCCAATGACCTTGTCAAAATTAAATAAAGAGCAGAGATCTGTCAATAGTATGCAGTCTGAACTGCCGTTAATGCATCTGAAATGCAGAAGCAACATTTAAGTTGAAACACTTCACATCTAAAAGAAATTGAGCACGATAATGTTTGCATGTTGTAGTTCCACATTTTTTATTTAGATTTTGCTGTCGGCAGAGCAGGTGTTTCTTTCTCAAAGTCATTTAGAGAATGCAGTCATTAACTGATGAGCATGAGCTGGTTAAAACAGGAGGTTTGACAAGCGAGCCTGATGATCAAGAATAGTTGTTGTATGCTTTGTTCTTGTCGATGCATGAATACAGCAATCCCACCCACCCCCCACAATGTCCCTGTCTACTCTGGACAGTCAAGTGACGGTCACTCACCACCTATGTTTACAGTGCATATATGCACATTTATTGAACATTCACATACACATGCATTTACAAAGCAGACCTATCAGCAGAAATATATTTCCCAGCTATTTCTCTGATGAATGCCAAAGCAAAATTAGGAGAGAAGAAGAGAGGAGAGGAGACAGGAGATAATTCTGGGTTAAAAAGCTCTGTATTGTACTTGCAATTCATACAAAGAACACTGTCAGACCTGTGATAGCATCCTCCCTGAAACTGATTCTGCATTCCTAATGCAGATGGTGCATCACTGCACAGCCTCTTAGCTATCTTCCTACAAGGTGCATGTGTACATCCATGCGAAGTGCCTACTTACGCTGCTGTTTAGGGCTTAAAGAGAATTTATGGTGAGGCAGCTTGTCCTGTATTCTGCAGCAATTCTGCAGCACAGATGTCAGTCAGAGATGACACCTCTATCACAAAACAATAAATCACGCTCAGTTGTCATTGAATAAGTGAAAAAAAAGCTAAGAAAGGAGTTGCAAAAATAAAATGAGGAAACTTATAGTCAGCTTTTAATTTCTGAGCAAAAGCAACAACTAGTCATCAGGCCATTTATCAAAAAGCAGACCAAGACAAGGTCCCTCACTTAAGCTAATGTTTAAGCACTAAACAGCAAGATGGCGTACATCTGTGAGACAGTATTGTTCACTGGACTATCTAAGTAGCCACGTGCACCTTCCAACCAGCCCTATCAATCACCAACAGATATGACATAGAGCAAGTGTATCAAAACAAAGACGGCCTACCTGCAGGTTCTCAGTGTAAGTCCCATACAGCAGCAGTCATCACTTGCCAGACTAACTCCAAGCATTTTTCTCTGTCTTCAAGCTCAAAAGAGCTGTCAGCTCCCTGAGGTTTTACAGTACCAAATGAAAGATCTGCGGCATGGCTCTGTCTGATTCAGCCAAAGTTCGGCAATCTGTCACACCACGCACACGTTCCCCTGAGCGCACACAGAGAGAGAGACACACACACACACAGACACAAATTGCATATGTTCGTGGTCAGATTATCTGTCTGATCGCTCATCCCCATAATCCCCTCAACATCGAAAATAAATCAAACATCACAAGAAAAAAACTCAAATTGTAACAGACAAGCATGGCTAAAATAGGCAGAGAACCTCTGAGACGGCTACTCTAAATATGACTGAACAAGAAACCATATGACCAGCTCACAGACAGGAACTCCACTTCACCTTTCACTGTTATTGCAAAAAAAAAGCAGTGCCAAGTGTGAATGACCACAGCCAATGAAATAACTAGCTGTAACTGTAGTACGTTTGGCTACACAGTGTCCACCCTATAAAATAATCACTGACAGGAAAGCAGGTAGGTAGTTGGGTAGCTAGCTAGATAGCTTTGATGACATCACATTTGTGAGTGTAATGGCAAAAGCCGGCACAAAAGCTGCAGGCCAGTCCTCACACAGATGAACATGGCAGAGCAGCTTATCCTGTTATGGGTGGATCAATATTTACACTTTTTGCATATCATTAACACGCTCTTGGGAAAACACCTCTGCAAGAGCTGGATGTCCAAGTAATTAAGCTCAAGCACAACTCTTCCCATCTAGCTCTTCTTTAAATATAATAAAACCCTATTATAATCAATGACTATAATAACAAGCAGGAGACGTCCATCCCATGGCCTGGCAGTGTGTTAACACACAGTGTCATCCCTTTCATCGTATACTCTTTATGATGGAGAGAAACAAAACAGGACAGGCGTAGTTGAATTTTGTTGTATCCTTAAGGATTACATTATCCAAACCAGAGTAAACCCTGTTTTCCAGTACCGTTTCATGAAAGCCATGTCACTTGCCAGTGCGTTTGTGGAAAAGCAGGGGGGCAGATAAACAGCCACTGGATCCTCTAACAATCGGATTCGGTTAACCCTCATGCTGTGAAACACGTCTAAATCCCTTACACAATCATGTCAGAGGCATTATTATGTCATCCCCCCACTAAGTACCCTCCTCCTACCGCCAAACCTTGTTCGCCACACACACACACACACAAGCAGGAACACATAAAAAACAAAAGTTTGTTTTAACATCGGGGAGCTTACGTCGGCGAGATGACAACAGAGGAATGTAGAAAATTATCCAGCTGCTGAAAAATGCGCCGTGCAGAATACTAAGAGACGCGTCTATTGTTCAGACCCTTGATTACATTATTCTTTTGGATTTGGTACAAGGGTAAATGATAAAGTCATCACATTTAAGCAAAAACACAGAAGCTATTGTGAGAGAGAAATTTGATTAGTCTGGTCAATTTTTGCTGCAGAGAATCTCGGCCCTGAAGGTGTCCGAGCTCTTATAGCGCAGCAGACTTCACTGCAGCAGGCCTGTCTTTACAACAGTGTGTGTACGGTGCATTAATATGTTATCAGCAGAGGAAAACAAAGACATTTCTGACTTCTCATCAAGACCAGGAAATACCTTCTCCTCAACCCACAATCACCTCTTTGCAGGACACGCCGACTGAGTCAGCTCGTTATGTGTGTGTGCGTGTGTGTGTATGTGTGTTCGTGTGTGATATCTGTTCTCTGCTGGGAGCTCACTGTGTCCAGACTGGCTCCAGGCTTGGAGGGACCTCTCTCCCGCAGTTCTCATTACAGAATCTGAGCAGACAGACACCGCAGTGCAAAAGCAGCCACTGAACACACTCCCACTGGGGAGTGACATTACGGTGATACACAGGGTCAAGACAACACAGCCACTCCATGACCGCAATGCTCAGTGACAATGAACAACATGCAGGCGCCACACACACATTCGGTGGTCCAAAAAACACACAAAATATACTTGGAAGCCAGCTGATTTTTTCACTGTCACTGTCTTGTTATATTATGCAGTGCAAACGTGCTGTGCACAAAGCTATCAGTGCACTGCAGGTTTCTCTCACAATCCGTTCCCCCTAAATTGGCTATTTATTCTCTGGTATTCCCAGACTTAGATCACAACACCAAGTGACCTAAAATCACCACCTTGCATGATCAGACATCAAATAATGGTTATTTTAACATAATACACTGTGTTACAAATATTCTAAATTACTGCTGTAATCATTTGGTTGAAGCCCACTCCCATCTGTCCCTCTCCGTAGCTACAGAACGCAGGCTATCACATTATCATTTTCTCAAGGAAATTAAACAGATGGATTAAATGAATTAGGTGAGGTTCCACTTTGCTGGCAGAGGGTAACTGAATTTAGAGGCTATTCTTAGAGCTCTGTATCCTGGGAGTGTGGGGAGAGCTTGCAGAGACTTAGGAGGCTTATTAAGTCAGGCATCAGTGGAGGAAGGTAGGCCACATCTGGTGCACAGCTCTGGCCAGCAGGATCAAGATTTTACCAGATCCCACCCTGTGATTTTCCACGCTGATCTAAACCACAATTTGGGGAATTTAAAAGGTCATGGCCTTCATACGTGGAAAATGTACTCCCTTTTCAAATACCTCAACCTTCTGTTAGGTATCATCACTATGTCTATTCTTAGAAACATTAAGTCTCCCTGGAAATGCAGAATGTCTGTATTTAAGGAGTGGTCTCCTCCTTCCTCCGGTACTGTCTCCCCTTTATCCATAGGTTTTCTGTCCCCTGCACCAATTTTAGGTGTGTCATTTTTCAGACTGAAGCAGTCCAGCCATTCAAAGTTGCATTTAACAAAGACATGACCTCTATTATCAGCTTAGCATACAAATGAAGCACTGTATCATTCGGCCACATTTCACCCTGTGGCAGAGGGATGAAAGGGGAAGGATGAGCTGGGCTGGGTGTGGCAGGGCTGTACACAACATTACTGGAAGTGACTGGGTGAACTAAACATCAAATCAGATGTTATCCAACACTCTAAGCAGAACCAGACTAACATAAAAACGGCCATTACATATTCCATTAAAAACAGACCACCATGCACGCTTGGTTATGAATATAACTGTATATCGTGCGATGGAAATAATATTGATTAAAAGCTGACCCAGACTGTCGACCTTTGTTATCTGCTACTCATACTGTACATGTAGGTGAAGTTTTGCAGGCTGCTGTTGGCAGCCCACTGCCTCTATGGCTGAGAGCACAGCAAGAAGGCTGACCAATGAGGGAGCAAATGCAGGAATGATAAATAGGCTAAGTAACCTTATCGCCGCGGCTCACATCGACACCCTGACAGAATGATAATAAGCTTGGTAGCTTGTGCGTGGATCTGTGAATGGTTGGACCTCTGGTGTGGTTTCTGTGTCACAACCCAATTAAAACAGAATTAAGCAAAAGAACAGCTAAAAAACTGGAGGTTGCCTCTTCATTTACCTGGAAATCTGATCCAAACCATGTTAATGCATAGCAAGCTATACACATCAGCATACATGTTCAGTTCAATTTAATGCTGATAGGCGACAATTCCACATCCGCGCTAAAATGACACTGACAAACAACAGACAATCTTCAGGAAAAGGAGAACTTAATATTCTGCCAGTGCGTGGAAAAGTGTAATATGCAACAGATGTGACATTGCACGTGTGAGTCTGTATATATACAGTATGTCTCTGTGGGTCTGCCTGTGTGTGGGCTGGGCCCTTACAGCAGCTGCGCTATGTTTGAGAAGCGAACTCATGTAAACAAGAACATTCCTTTGAGAAATATATCTGTGGCTCGCTAAGAGGTCGGGAGGACTGCATCAAACCTCCACTACAGTCTAACCATTGGAGGAATCCTGCATTAACCATTTATATAGAAGAGCGTCATAATCAGCCTGAGAGATCACAGTTCTGCTGACATCAACACAGCAGCCAGTGACCTGTGATCATGAGGCACTGCAGTGAGCATCTCTCTCTCTTTCTCCCCTCTCTGTCCTCTCATTCCTGTAAAGGCTGCTCTGTCAGTACACATTCATATACCTACTCCCCAAAGGCAATTCAAAGGTCTATAAAGGCAAAACTGCCTTCTCTGCCACAAGAACAGATGACGGACACCTTTCGGCATGCATGTAAATTCTCCTGCCCGCACGTTTACTTTGTACAAACACTTAACGGCATGCAACGCGAAGCGCACTATCTCCTGCAGCTACCGGAGAGCTTTAGCAGACACACCTCCTGCGTAGCTACGTAGCGATACAATCCCACATATGTGTGAGAGGGGCAGGGATACACACCTGTGAGTTGCACGATACACTGGCTGCCTCTTGTAAGGGACGTGTAAGGTTGACTGTCCTGGTTGGCCCAGCATGTTAGCTGCAGGTCTGTGATTTGCTGTGCGCTGCTCTGCTCTTCTCAGTGGTGCCTGTGTGTGTGTACTCCTCTCAGCTGGTAGTGCTGCTACTGCTGACGTCCTCTGCTGTGCACCGAGGCGTTGATTCATTCAAAACACCCTCTTTCCCGCTTCTGCTATGTAGGGGCTGCTGAGGTGGAGCTAAAAATACATGCCATCACTGAACTATCCCCTGTCTCCGGGAGTATTAGTCTTGTGATGGGTATTATTAAAGCCAGCCAACCTCACCACTACATCATGTAAGAGGCCCCAGAGCAGCAAGTAAAAATACAGGTACAAAGCATTATCCATAACCCATGTAATCATATCCTCTTCTCACACAGTCCCTCCCTGTGGTGGTACTCCTCCTCTCCTCACCTCTACCCTGCTCTCTTCTAATGCATGCGTTCCTCAGCAGAGCTCTGCCGGGAGCACTTCCCTGAACTTGACGCTCTCACTGCTCCCTTCCCTCTGCAGTCGTGCAGGATATACACAGCATGCACAGCATTGAGCCAGAAGAGGAAGAATGAGGAGGGATTTGGAAGAAAAACAGGAGTGAGTGAGGAAAAATGAGAATGAGATGAGGAAGTGCTGTGAAAGTGAGTGAGAGAAACTTTAACATTGCACATACATCATGAGAGACAATGTATATAAAATATATACTATGGACTGATCTTTATACTCGATTAATTTGACAGTTAGTATGCAAGAAATTTTGGATTGAAGGTATGCACCCATGAGTGTCACTGTACACAGCATCACCTTGTAACTGCTGTAAATTTCAAGAATGACCTCCAAGGATATTTCATCATTTTACACAGAGATGATCTTGGAGCTAACAGCTCCTACGTTTCACTGCACTGTGGGACAACAGTGTCCAACAACATCTCAACTGGAAAACGCAGTAATTTTACTCTGCAGGATGACTGTAAACAGCTTAAACAGGAAATGCTGTAACAACAGCCAGATCAGATTAGGGAGACAGAGTGTGAGTTGTTATAAACATCATTCACAATGTGAGAAAGGAAGTGAAGACCCGGCTATATAATAGCAGAAAAGACTGATGACTATGCCATGCCAAAATGCCCTCTATCAGCTAATACAGAGAGTGTGTTGAGGGTGGGGCGGGTGAAAAATGTTTCCTGCACCAGCTGAGGACTCAGGACGTCAACTCACAGATCAAACTGACAGGATACCTGCACACATACACACACAAACATGCAGGTAATGCATCCAGCTGCCGTTGCCCTCATCCCCTGAGTTTCATCCTCTGCTGCTCTTTCTCATCCATCTTCGCTCTCCTTCGCATCTCGTTAGCATACCCCAGGAGTCGAAGGCACTTGCGCTGCAAGTAAAGACCTCTTCACTGCTGTGGAGATGATGCCAGCCTGATAGATCTGGGTCTAACCACCACCAGTGGTCATTTGAATCGTGCATTAGCCCTCTCCTACAGTAATTCAGCTCACTGAATGGAATAAATTGCCACGTGTACACCAAATCAAATGGAAAGGAGCCTTTTGCCAGCAAACACCGAACTGCCAGAGAGCAGAACAGTTGATAAGTGTCTGCAGCAAAGAAAGGAGGTATATAGTGCAAATAAGCGTTCAAAAGAAAACCGAATGTTTATGAAATGGGAAATGTTTTGCATCACTAAAAGAATAATCCAACCATGAAAACAGCATTACTGAAGACCAACTGACGGAGGGGGTCTCTGTCAGCGCTGGAAAGTACATTTACTCAAGACTGTATACAAGTTTTAACGTGTTCCTGCACTTTACGTGAGCCTTTCCATTCTTTGCTTCTTTCATACACTTAACAATTTCTATTTTCACTCCATCACATTTATTGGACATATATAATGTAGTTTAGTTACCTTGCAGTGTTTGGTTTTATGTATGAAATGTGTTCACTTTATAAAATATGACTCATTGTACATTAGACTAACGAAGGATACAGTATAATAGTAATGCAGTAATAATCCAATAACATGTATATCTAATAATATCACACTGAGAGGAAGAAGGACGCTCTGCTGCACAATGAGTACTTTTACTTTTGATACTTAAAGTATTAACTTCACTCTTAATACTTACCTGCTTTTACTTATATAAGAGTTACTCATGTATTAAGAATAGTTTTTATGCCCATGACCCTGAATAAACTGTATGACCACTACTGAACACATATCCTGAATGGAAGACCAAAGCAGTGAAACATTTGCACATAATAAAAGGACGTACCAACACACAGTGAATAAAACAAGATTTAAACATTTAGAATAGAAATGCTGAAGTTTTTAAATGACAAAAACTGAGCAGGCTTGCCTTCAGTTGTAAAATAGGCCATTTAAAAGAGAACAATGTCTGATGTCTTAGTGTAAATATACATTTGACTCATCCTCCTGTTCTTATTCTATTCAGCATACTCCCAGTGGGTCTCTATGGCTACAATGTCCTCTCATTTGTTGCTACCTTGCTACTCACCAGTTTGTGACAAGATGTGGAAAGCAGTAAGTCCAATTCAGAAGTCTCAAACATCCAAATCTGTCCTGATCCTGAACACGACCACTAAGGAGGGTGCCTGTCTGTTCTCTTAGCGAATGGTAACTGAGACGGTTTTAACTGTGTGCACTGTGCTAGGAAGGGCACAAAGAGCGGCGTCAGATAGGAGTATAAATGCTGTTTCAGCCCTCTCTCTTTACTCTCGATCACTCAGTAACACCGCCAGCACTTACAGTACGTAGCTCTACTCAGCTTCTCCAGGGACAAATAAAATGATAACGCTCTAATGTTGTTATATACAAGATGAAGAAGGAGGAAAGGGGAAGGGCCCAGCTTGCGAAGAAACTCTGAAGCCACCACTTTTTCTGGTGACCACAGATGAGCGATATTCACCTCATTGTGTTGGCCAGTCAACGTAAAGTGCTGACCTTGGTCTCTGACTGCAACCAGAGCCTTCAGTCTCACCCTGAGTCCTCTTTATCAGATCACATCCCAGTCAGCTATGGAGCGAGGGAGAGAGGATGGAGGGCAGACTATAGCTGAGTGGCTGGCTCGCGGCTGCTGCAGTGCTGGTTCAATAACCAACAGACAGACATATAGATAAGAGGAGAGGGCTGGATGAGGGCGGTTTAGGTCGATATGTACGATGGACAGCTGGGTCAACATTCATACCTCACTCTATCACCTACTTCCATTGTTGTCCTACTGGCTGTTGTACAGTAAAATGAAGCTATAATAACACTGTATCAATCCCAGATCAAACCAGAAAAAAAGACCACAGGTGTTAAGGTGGCAAACTAAAATTACTAAAAAGGCAGGAAACACTGTGCAGTACTGAACTGATGCAACAATATTTCAATTAAAATACGGGAAAATGGCAAATGAAAAATGATTATTAAATCAATATATGAAGGGGAGGTAAAACAGTTATGACTCAAGACAGAGTTGAACTCAGTTATGAAGTGTCATATATTTTCAACATGGCAGGTAGTACCAAAGAAGAAAGGCTGCAATACCAAAACCACTTAGTGCATTATCAGTCTTGATTTTAAAAAGAAAAAGAAAAAAGACACAAACAAATAAGATTTTTCATCAGACTGTCGAATAGCCAAAGACTCAACAGCACTATCTAGTGGCAACCCTCAAAACAGCACTTTCTAACAAACACAACTGTACATAAACATGATCCACCATGTCTCAATGATGCACTGACAGATAAGGACGCACATCACTACTAAGTCAAATACATACATACACACAGCAACTTGAAAACTTCCAGATATAAAACATGCTGCCACAATCTGCACCACGTCTTTGCTGCACAATCCAGGCTTTATCTCACTGGCTGATCGGACTGATCACATCTTAAAATGGTCAAATCACACATATTTAGAAGAGTGAAAATGGAGAATCAATCAGCTCATGACTAAGGAATTAGCCTTGCATGTCTGCACTAAAGCAAATTAAATTGGATTGGTTTGTGAGAACTCACACAGCTGTGTGCTCAATGTGTTCAATAAACGCTGCAGTGAGTGAAATTACCCGAACCACCAGATCTGCTCTCACCAGCACGGGCCCGACGGGACTTTTCATTGACCTTTTCCACACTCAATATTCCATTAATGGGAATGGCAATATTCAATTAAATAATCCACAAGAAGGAACATTTTTCAGAGCTCACACCCTCAGTCTGCTGTTAGGTTATTCAGACTTTAGGCAATATACCTTAAGGAATATGTCCAGTAAAATACCACAAAGCACCTTTATTGCTACAAATCCTGTGATCAGTCAATAAATGTCAGATTCATTGGTACAGTTCTGCAAAGTGCTACACTAAAAAAAAAAATTGGTCCTAAGAAATACAATTAATTTCCAATCAGGACATGGCACCATTCCTTGCTCTCACAAGACCAGAGTGCAGATAAAATCCAGGTGGGTTCAAGGTCATCTTGTATTGAACAAGTGTTTGATTGCTCTTTGCATTAACCGGACTGAGCCAGCTGACAAAGCAGCAGGGACATATCATCACCTTATAAAGTTGTTGTACTGAACTTGTTGTTAAACTCCTGAGGGAAACTCTCGTCACTTTAGCTCAATGCGCCACAATGCTCGCCAGCTAGTCACTAACTTTCTCTCTCTGCCTTTCGATGCTGGTGCAGGTCGTGTGCAGTTATCAGAGCATGTTTGCTGGCAAGCAGTCAAACCAATACAATGACCTGAAAACATGCAAAGACACCCATTAAACTAAGAATATTGCAGCGTTGGGTGATATTCTCTGTGGGTTTGTCACCACGACTGACACCTTTCACATTACACCAATTCATTTGATCCATTGCTAATGTAAAAATATTGATCAGGGCAGCTTTGACAGTGTTGTTTATACTACAAAACACTCATTCAGATATAAAAATTATAAATTCTAATCTATGTGTATCATGTATGTGATAGCAAGCGCCTAGTAGCTGTTTCCCTATTTATCTAAATGCAAATTTTCCATGCTTGCAGAAAATCAATGCCATCACACTATGTATTAGAGTTTCTGCTGGTGATGTGAACCTCTCACATTTAAATTAGCTAAATTAGCACCAAACAGTGGAATATTTGGACAAAATAAAATTGAGCTAGGTCTCAGATGTACTCTCTTTTTATGCAACATCTTCCCCTTTTTGTAGCTGCAAACTAATCACTCCTCTCCTCAGCTGTCTGGTGAGACGAGAACAGTGTGGGACCTGCTTCTCTCTGCAGTGGCTCCAGTCACACTCGGGCTCTGACAGAATGCGGCAGAGAAACTGTCATCTGAATTCAATCAGAGGGAGGGCGTACAAACTCTTTCTTTCTTCCAGAGAGGCAGCTGAAAAGACTCAGGTGCAGTACTTCTCTCTTTAGCAACGTGGAAATAAATGACAATAGAAAAAGAAAGAAAAGAAGTTTTGTTTTTGTACATAATTTAGTATTTGTCAGCTGTTTGTTGCATGCCAGTTCCATTTCCATTTGCTGTACCATTGCATGTTACAGGTATCCAGATTGTAGTAGCATTGCATTGTATCAAAACGGGCATTTCTTTTACACAAAGCCAAAGACAACATTTCCCTGTGATAATACCATCAAACCAGTGTTACCTTTTCTCAGTCTGCCTCTCCTCCTTCTCCAAACTGGAGAGCTCCAGCTCAGCGAGCGCCTCTGTTTCACGATCTGCCGAGTCAGTCCCCCGGCCAAGGGGCAGGCAACTGCAACAGCAGGTCCCCATCCCGGCTCGGGCATCTCCCCTGCCCTGTTTCTGCTCTGACTCCTGCTGCTCCAGCTCTGACTGGTAAACCTGCTCAAGCTGTCCGGACAGTGAATGACTCATTCTAGATAATGTATATCATCACACAGAGCACACCTCAGGCCCGCAACTCTTAATGTATTCATTCATTGCAGGTTCCCAGGGTTAAATATTGCAAGTCCAAACAAGGCCTGATGGAAAGCTTCCTTTCTGTTCTGCAGCACAAACGTCTGCTGTACCAGACTCTCAATCTGCTCTTTGTTTTCAGCGTCTTTACTCAGTCCGCTGCTTTAACCTCCGACTCTATTTGTAGGCCCCGGCAGTACTGTACAGTATGTATTGTTTCACTGTCACAAGCCTCGTAATAAGTCAACTTGGACATGATATCGACAACCGAGCTCTATTTATAAAACGTTCTGGCCCTAAGTGAAAGTTCAGGGCGCCCAACAAGCAAGAAGAGAAGATAGATGCACAAACATAATAGCTGGACACGATTTAAACGTGGTACAAGGATCTACTGATAGTGACAAATGGTCAACATAAATCATGCTACAAGAGTGAGAGGACTCGCTACCTCGCCGACAGCCCATTTGCAATTCCCTCGCCATGAATCCTAATATCAATTTCAGTATCCCTGCATCAGGTGCTAAAGATGCCGTTCACACGTGCACTGTTGCCATCCTCACAGGATTAATGAATCATGCCTCAAGCCAAGGTTGTGTATCTATGCATGTCTGTTATAGGGAAATGAAGTGCTTGCAATGTCCCATGTAGTTTCTCTACTCTAACCATCAAGTTCTCCTGTAACAAAAAAATACATATATATATATATATATATATATATATATAGAGCACTATTTTTATGATGTTGCAAAGACTGCAAAAACTACATCTTGTTGCTATTCTCTTGACCTTGAAATGCATTAAGCCTGTTCATTTAGTATTTTCATTCCCTGCACATCACACATGCTGCAATGGTGGGGAGAGAAGGAGCAAATCTGGGAGTTAAATGAAAATGAGGCAGCACTAGGTAAGGTGCTGCTATTTTGACAAAACTAGGACTTTGATGGCGTAATAAGAATTACCAAGGTGCAAGGTGTTTTCAGCTCATTACTCATGTGATAATTGCCAATTTAATCAGCAAGTACAAATAAAATTAAGTAAGAATGAACCCTCTGAAAATATTCTCCAACCAGCAGCCATTTTTATGCATAAAGGAAGTCTAACTTGACAAAGCATTTCCTGCAACGTGTT
Source organism: Chelmon rostratus (assembly GCF_017976325.1). Taxonomy (NCBI): domain Eukaryota; kingdom Metazoa; phylum Chordata; class Actinopteri; order Chaetodontiformes; family Chaetodontidae; genus Chelmon; species Chelmon rostratus. The sequence goes on along the minus strand of NC_055658.1, from coordinate 14,561,444 downwards.
ATAAGACTGCAGGGACTTTTAGCCCCCGTCATACAATAATTCCACCGAAAATCAAATTTCTTTCTTTTGCAAAGATGAGACGGGAGGAATCTGATGCATCAGGATTTTTCCTGTCAAGAATGACACAACGATTTCAGAGTATCTATTTTCAGCTGAAGGTCACCGTCTCAACAAGCAGCTTGAGGGAAGGTGGAGAAGCCGTGTCTACATGCAGGCTCACACATAAGAGTCTGCACAAGTGATGTATATGTAATGTGAGCCAAATGATGAATACCATGTCTAGACACAATGTTGATGTAAAATCATGGGGGTGGGGGTTGTCTGATGATGATGAGCGTCCTCCAAATAAGAAAATATCATGAAATGAAATGGGGAATGAGCTTAACACAGACAGTGTTGTGTGTATACGATACAGCTATACAATGCAAAGTCTGAACATATCTTCCATGAGGACATACAGAAATAAATTAGTAAGATTGCTGGTAAGTCGCTCATTGCGCTGAAGTGCAGAAATTGCACACGTTGCTATGTGACCTTTCAACATTGTGTCTCTGGTCATGGAAGCAAATACACAAAATCACAACGCAGCTTGGTTGCTAATTTGAATGTTAACATGCACATGCTGATCTTCTGCTTATCAGGCAATCTGTCAGACAAAGAAAAATGAAATCAACAGTAACAGCTCTTATGAGTCTACGAAGAGGAATAATGCAAATTCAGTAAAGCCAGAATGCATCGAGGTTAAAGAAAATGATTTACCCATGTAATGCTTTAAACAACATTTGTGGTTCCTTGGTGCCTTCGTGTTAACAGTTTTGCTTCGTGGTGCTGTAGAGTAAGTGGATCCTCAGTTACTCCGCAATTCACAGGTGCATAAACTACACTGAAAGTGGTGCTATCAGACTCTGAAGACACTGCTGCAAGAAATATGGCTCCTACAGTACTCTGTGGCGCCCTGTAGAGCCAGTCCAACAAGCACACCTGGAACTCATGGACAGGAAAATTGCAGAACAAATGCTGCCTGCAAGGTAAAGCAGTTTCTCACAATAACCATGCAAAACAAATGAAGAGGCAAAGTGTAAGAAAGAGTGAAATTACTTGAGTCATTAAGGGCAGAGTTGAGCCCAAGTATGAGGGCAGATCTATAAATATGCAATTAATATTTGCTCACTGGAGCATACGTGCAGTAGAAAAGCCGTTGGTCTTATGGGATCGCATTAAGTGCAACATCTGTTTCAATTGGACGAGCCTAATGACTCCATTTCATCCACTCCTTCTTGTCCGTATCATCCGTGCACAGTTTATACACAGGTACTCTCTCAGATAGCACAATAGATTTATAGATATTAATTTCCATGTTGGTCCACACAGAAGACAGCAGTGTTCATCAGTGAAGCTGAACAGCAGCCTCACTGTTTCTGTCAGCCTCGCCTCAGCTTTGCTCAAACAAAAGCTTTTGCACTGATCCTTCTCCCGTCCGCTGCCTGTGGCGGCACAGCTCTGTCTGATTGGTATTCACTGATGTGTTTTCAATCTTTCTTCATTACTTCATGGCACTCAACAACCATTTCCAAACAATGCCCCTTTACATCCACGGTCCTTTGAGCAAACACAATCTAACAGTAGTCCGTCTCAGATGCAATACAACAGAATTTTAGACTAATGTCTGTGAAGTATGTTGTTAAGCTTCAAAATGTTACCAAAGGATGAAGTTTGAGATCCCATTCTGAGTCTTGATCTTAGCATTAACCACTTCTGAGGGGGTCGCAAGTGACATGATAGATCGAGAGACACAATGTTCCCAAACAGCTCAGGTTAAATACTTGTTTTGGTATTTGAGGAATTCTGACAAGCACAATGGCAACCCTAGAGTTACACATAAATATCTTTCATGTTACAAGAATCTAAAATCTGGAAGGCAGAGGTCATGCGAAGAACCTCTGGGCTAATTTGTGCCCTTTCATTTTTTTTTTTTTTTTTGGTATGGATTTGCTGTCTTGGCAGAAAAAAGCTTCATTAAGACAGCCTTCAGATAACAGCCTGTAGGGATACCAAACTTCTTTTTTTACCCCCTATTAAAATGCCTTGCTTCATAACTCCCAAACCACCTCATGGCTAATTAACTCAAACTGTCCTGATCAAAAACAGCCAGCTAGTTCTAAAATGCAGCACAACCTAAAAACATAACAAGCAGGAGGAGAATGGAAAATTAAACACCCCTGAAAAGTATTGATGGGGACATCGCATCTGAAGAGTAAATGAAGTTGAGTCTTTTTTGGTGAGAGATCGATATGAATTTTATATCAAACACTTCTTCCTGGACTGTCCATGGGAAGCCCATTGAACAATGTGAACTGTGTCCTCAACAGGACACCATTGTACCTCAGTGGGGCCATTTTTCCCTCAGGGAGCTATAGAATTGCACATTTCTTATGCTCAGTGAGTGCCAGTGATGCAGTGGAGAGTAACAGAGCTCTTTACTTTGGATAACTAAACTATAAAGATACAGAAATATGATATAAATGAATCTGAGTCTCTTGTTTAGAACCATGTTTAAAGATCTGTGACTAATCGTCTACATTCTTTCCAATTGTTCTTCCAGTCACACCATCTGTTACAAATAGATCTATCTAACCATGTGTCGAGTATCATGACAGCAGAGTCCTACTAATATAACTTGTTCAACTTTAGTCATACTGTACCGAATTATTCAGTATGTTACACACATTACATTTCCACACATGTCCTTTTTCAGCCTTGTTTTGCTGCCCAACTCCTTAAACTGACCATGCACCCATTTCATAAGTTTACCTCAACACACAGGCCCATTTCATCTGCAGCACATCATCGGCAGGGGTTGAAACAGGATGATTTTGGAAGATGATTTTCAAATTGGATCACTTCCTTGGAGATTTGACAGAAGCACGACAGCCAGCTACTCTATTTCAATCTGCTGCCAGAGATGACAACAGACCTCACCCATTAGTTTTGACAATCTCCTCCTCCTCCTCCTCCTGTCAACAGTCTATTGATGAGTTAATCTCAGGATGTTCATGCACATTAAGAGTACTGTGACTGAACTGAGCTAAAACAAAACTAAAAACATACATGGATAATAATACAATAATCCATCTTATTCTGAGCCAAAGATTGATCGCTCACTCTAAGAGCTTCCAAAACAAAGCACTGCACACATTAAACTGATAGCTCAGGTAGGCCTACAGTGAAACTTAATGAGTTTTTCCACAGCGTCCGAACAATTCGTCCTTTGTACTCCACCTCGGCTAAATTCCACCATCAACACACAACCAAATCTACCGTTGTCACGGCAGCACCGTGTGGACTTCAGTCCTGCTTGACTTCGTTGCTGCACTTCCTGGACAGCTGAGAGATGAGAAGAGATGGACAGCAGTGGTTTATCAAAGAACCTATTTGCTTTGTACTAAAAAGTTGATTGTCCACTTCAGCAGAGCTTCTCATTAAGTCTTCTGTCAAAGTGAGAATGAAACAAAAAGAGCCATGATTTGCACCTTGGAGCATAAAAATAGACTCACCTAAACTCACCTACCTGGGGTTGCCCCTGTAGTATTAATGGGAATTTTAAAAGGCTGAGTTGTGATGATTTTAATGGTCTGAAATAAATACGGCCACAGTCCAAGCTGTCCAGCTCCTTTCCAGTTTTTCTAATATGATTTTCAGGATTAATCCCACTGAGCTGCAGCCATCTTCACTGTCTTCAGTGTTTGAGTTCTGCCAGCTAACATTAATAACCAAAGCGTATCTTGCACCAAAGTTGTAAAGATCTTCCTGGAGAGTAAGCTGTTTCAAACGTTTAATCTGCCAAACCAAATCATGTTTTTAAGAACTAAGTAATAAATTGTCCAGGCCTGCGTACCCACTCATACCTTAATTAGCTGAGTGCTGGAGTTAAAAGCCAGGTAAGCTTGACACAAGCGAGACCTCCTATAATTACCCTGTAGACACATGGGACAAATCCAGAAACCTGGCATCCAGGTCTGCAATAAATCAAATAAACCACCAGAGATACACTTCTCCACAATGAGAAAATGACAGTACTCCATCACCAGTCGCATCAACATTCATTTCCCCCACTGAGCTGAACGATCAGCGGCTTCTTAAACTAATTATCCACGTAACCACTAAACTTTAATATGGGACTTTAAGAATTAAAGACCACTCAATTTGTCATATAGCAGTTGAATCAATGTGGTATTTTAACAACATTTTTAAAACTTTAAACTGACTTTACTGTCAGATATTTGCATGAAGTTAGACAATAAAAGCCCAAACGTGTGCTCATTTACCAAAATATCTTTGCATTTCACAACACAATTATATCATGAATAAAAATAATCACCCAACTGTTTTACCCACTCTGGCAAACACAAAATGATTTGACTTTGTTTGGGGCACCAAAAGAACATGGAAAGATGTCGGCTGTGCTCAAGATAAGCTGAATGGAACAAGAGACTAGTCTGGTGTGTGTTCCTGTCCACTGTTTGACTCCAAGAAATTAGCCCTCGAAAACAAAGCAACAAGCCAGGAGCAGGGGCAAAACAGGATCCTTCCACCAAGCCAACTGGCCAGCAAGTAGCCAAATAATTTAACAACCTTGACATTTAGGCTCCCATATATCACACAACTTCACTGTTGTATTGTTCTCGCTTCTTAGAGAGAAAAAGTGCGTGAACGAGGGAAACACAACGGCCGCCTTTATTCTACGCGCAATATAAGTGTCAGTGACAACAAATTTGTTAGTTGAAACCATTTTATGTCTTTTTTTCAAAGCCCACATCTCTGATTGCCAGAATGTCTTTCCAAGTGGCCACTGAATGCATTTGTTTGGCTCAGTGCACAACGTATTTATAAACCATAATCCATGTTGTTGTTATACTTGAGTTTTTTTGAGTGTAGGTATTGCTAAAATGAAAAAAATGTATTGTTAATTCAGTGCTGCAAACTGCTGTCTGCAGAGCCCTGCACATCACGGAGCAGAGACCTCTTATTAGCAACTATCAACCCCAGAAAGACTGCAGCTATGGGGATATAAAACCTCACCATACAGGCCTTCTGTCTGGAACAAATGGGGCAAACTAAAAGGGCCATGACAGGACTACGGGAAGTGTAACTACAAAAACCTTAAACAAGCTACAGAGGGAGGAGGAGAGGGAGGAGAAATGAAGAAATGAAGAATTTGTCTCCTCTTTGTTTTGCAGTCGGCTTTCTGTTTGTCACTGTCAGCCTGACTTATCTGATTGCTTCCAGCATTGCTTGCTCGCATGTGGAGCCGCAGGCCAGAATCCACAGAAATCCAAGGCGTAAAATGCTGCAGATGAACATGCAAATACAAAGCACATAATCCTCGAGTTATTAAAAATAGCAGACGTGCTGGTGTTGTGCTGGTGGCCTGGCGCCTTTCGCTGATTTTTGGCCTGAATCCTGCAAACGTTAATGTGTGAAGGACGTATGAATATCTGACAAGAAAAAACTTGACACTGCAGTCTCTGACTTTGTAAATCCTGTCCTCATTGCTTCAATAATGCAATCATGCCATACATCTCTGTCACCACATGGTCACACCCCTCTCCTGCAACCTTTACAGTGGCAGCACACACACACACACACACACACACACACAGGCTGTACACCTATCTAATGGAGAGAGTGGAGGTCCTGCATGGAGGATGTGAGGAGAATTTTAATAGCCTTCTTCCTGTCCTGCTAGGCACTGCCACTTTCCATTCACAATGCAGCCAGAGGTAATTGGTTTCACCTATCCGATGGGACCCGTGTGTGTTAATCCACACCCTGGTGCGTTCATGTGTCATTTGTCACCGTGACTTTTAGATGAAACGCTGCGTTTACAGCGCAGGCTTTTAATCCAGTTTGAGTAGCAGTGTTTGACGTGTCAGAACTGCACGGTGACAGAAAGGAAACGAAAGCATTTCACACACAGCACTTTGAAACGACACAAGCAGCTGACGGGGTCACATTTTACACGGTCAAACAAGGCGACAGCGCGCACAGAGACACTCACTTGATGAAGTAGCTGGCTCCTTCGTCCGTGAAGCCCTCTTCCCATCCTCTTGGCAAATCTACAACACGGACAAAAACCACATTGAACGAGCCGCCACAGACAGAAATTACATTGCAGCAAGGAGGAAAAAAGAAGAAGAAGAAGAAGTCCCCTCGGTGTCCTACAAATCAGATAGTTTGTCGCGTACCTGACCGGATCATATGTCCCGAGTTAACAGGTTCGCCCGTGCGCGGATGTAGCCAAGTAGTGCTACGAGTTTTATCACTGCAAGAGAGACACCTGTTACTGAACGATAATAAAACAAGCACAATCCTCCACGTTAACAATGGCTCGAAAGGAAGCAAGCGACGAGTAGTAAAAGCCCGCTCACTTAATAAAGAAGACCCGGCCGTCTCTACAAACTCCATACGACCAGTGGTCAGGTAGGGTGTCCGGTCCGAGAGGTGCCGCCATGATCCCTCCAACTCGGCTCGTCCCCCCTCTCCCTCTCCGCACACTTTTCCAGGGAGCCCGGATAAAAACCACCGCTAGGGCTGCATAGTTTTTTAAAGGGGAAGAATACCAAAGTGGGACCACTTCCACCACTCGGTTTTTTTTATTTTTTTTAAGGGAATTTGAGCTCGCGAAAAGCGGCGAACCGGTTCCCACAAGTAACAGCCTGGTAGATGATGAAAAACAAAGCCCAGGGCTGCACAAGAGAATAATAAATGAAGCCCACTGCGGAGAAAGGTAGGGTGTAGCCGCGGGGGTGGAGGAAGTTGCTGGATTAAAGCTGCAACTTGAGGCTGGGACATTTCAGGACTGTGATGTTTGGCTCATACATAAAACAAACATTATGAAAACACAGGAAGTAATTCTAGCAGGAGTCTACACAAGCAATGGAAGCAAAAAAAAAAAAAAAGATTTTAGAGGATGTGACTGGATGGCAGGAATATTTCAATTAAAGCAGAAATAGATTAACTTGCTTAATTTGCTCTTTTTAAGATACTGCAGTATGTGGAGAAATCCAGGAGCCCACCATCCTCACACATTTTATCACTAAGGCTGACAGCATGAGGCAGGTGGCAGCCACGTCCGAGGAGCGTCTTGGCTTTGCAATAACCCTCCAAAAATTGAATTTATTTTGCAACAATGTTATATGATTTGTATTGTCCCCTCCAAAAAAGAATTACAGAATTTCCCTCATGTACATGGCTCCTGTGGTACTGCACGAAGGGGTGTAAGAGTGGAAAATGTACCACCACAGACCCAGAGTCTGCAAAGAGACTGTAAGAAAAATATGTGTTTGAGTTCAGAGCGGAGCACGTCTTCATGTAAGCATGCTCATGTGTAGATTGTACAGTATTGTAGTGGAAGCTTCAGATGGAGCTTGTCAGCCTCACATCACCTTCACTGCAGTCCCACTTTGAGGGCAGAGAGCCGTCCTCACCATGACACTTTACACTAATGCTTACACTGCATCAAACACACCTGCCCAATTTACCAATGCTGCCCATAAATTTCACTCGGTGCTGTGTGAGGGCAGGCAACGTTCAAAGTCGCAGTCGTGTCGACCCAGGAGTTATTCTGCTGAGCACCGAGCAGCAAGGTCTCCCTCCATCATGCCACGCTCTCTTATATAAATGCTTAATCATGAATACAATCCTCTCCATGTAGCATTGTGTGGTTTAACTGGGGAGGATATCCTAAAAAAAACTGACAATCATAGAAGTACAGCAGCACTACCTGAACACCTTGTGTTTTACTGTGATGTGTATATTACAGGAGTCTTTATAGTGTCCTTTTGTGAGTGTAAAATACTACTGTATGTGGTGCACATCAGTGAGCAGAGAGCAACAAACATCTGTCAACATCATTAATATTTGATCTGTGATTCCCTTTTGGGGATGCTTTGTTGAAACTCCAGTGGTTTAAGGCTGTGCTCTTCAAAGAAAGTGGGAGATAAAACGTTTCCTCAAGAAAACATTACAGTGCTGCCGCTGTGCAGAAACCAATTCACTGTAAATCTTCAAAAGTCTTATCTGCTTGACAGAAGAGTCGGAGAATAAAAGGATTTTCACTGCACTAGTTTGTTTCTAACCTTCCATATACTGCAGGGTCTCTGTTCATATGGGACACGTATTAAGACATTATGTATAAAGTAAATGAGATATACAGACAGGAGATGAAGTTAATGGAAAAACTGAATAAATACAGACATAACAAATGCACATGCTTCTATACAGAACACAAGGGGGCACTGAAAGGTTTAGGAGATTTAAAATTATGTGAATCATGTGCCCTGCCCTTTACAATCACATCTAACCCCTATTGGCAACCTAAGGCAGGCGTGTTAGACAGTGCCCTCCACCACCATCAGTCAATTAAGGATCATTAAATCTGTTTTAGCGGCTTGTAGCGGCCCGACCCCACACCAAGACACGCGTGATGAATGATGGTTTTCCCTTTACTTTCACACTCATCTGCATTTTACCTCAAAAGAACAAACCAAATGTATTGATCGTGACATGCATTATTACATCTGTCACAATATGAGAACAGCACCACCCAGCTGCAACAGATTTGAAGAAGACTATGCTGCATTTTGGGAAATCAATGTCCTGTAAGGTCAAGCAGAGACTGGCAGAGATCTGCAAAAGGCACTAATATTGTCTGGATTGATCAGTAATACCTATGTGTTATTGATAAGGCTGTGCTTTGATCTTGTGTCATTTGGAGCACAATTAACTTGTGTGTTCTTCAACCAGTCTGCAAAATGAAGCACAGGGTACCTGGAACATCATGCATTAACTGCAGTGTAATCATCTGGTATCCCCATTCAAATGCTATTGTTTGACCTTGCTATGATTTATCATCATCCCCACTACACACACACCCTCTTATACACAGTAATTTACACACAAATGCACACATTGTTGATGCGCAGTCCAGTGCGGCTCTGCAGTGTGGTCTCTGCTGCTGCTGATTCCTGCCAGAGGCTGCCAGAGGCTCACAATGCAGCAAGGTGACTCAATGTTATTGTCTCCTCCTCAGAGAGCCTCCTTCTGCTGAATCACAGCTTACTAAAGGTGCTGAGCAGAAAATAATAATAAAGATTCTCTTGTTCTCCTCTGATCTGACTTCCAGCTCATCAGTTTGGAATAGTTTGGGTCCTAATCTATCTGGCAGATGCCCATACAGGAAATCAATATCATCTTTTCTGAGCGCATTTTTCAAGCTATTCCTTAATCTCAGCATTGTGACATATATAAATGAGCATGCACGGGTGTCTTAAAGTGCGTGACTTATTACATGCGCTACGGCAATATTTAGGCAGCTCTCTCCTGTTCATTATGCAGCACATTTAATCATCATATAGCTGTTAATTAAAAAGAAGTGCTGATCTTACCCATCTGCTCTAGCTTTCGTTCACTTTCTGTGTTAGTTATAATCTATGGCAATGATTGATTACCTTCCAGCTCACTGAACTGTTACACTGACACCTACAGGGCAGGGATGTTATATTTAGTCATGAGCCAACTGATCCACGTAAAAATTATAGTCATTGTCTTGCTGTACCTGCCAAGGCTTGTAAATAGTCTTTTTGGATTTTCATTCTAGCAGCCATAGCTCCAGCAGAAAGCCAATGTTTTTACAACTCCTGGGCAACAAATTTATGCCCTTTATCCAAGTTGGTCCAAGTAGCTGTTGAAGAGGGAGACTGATTTCAACACAGTATAAAACTTTTTAGAATCTGTATTTCTTACAGTATCTAATAAAACTTAATTATCTGAACAACTAGATTACTAAATAAATTCTAGCTGCTTTTAATCATGCACTCATTATCTCCTGAGTCTTCCAGCAGATTATATCTCTTATGCCAAAGCACTTTACAATACACCTCTCATCAGCCATTCACACACAGTCCTACAATAAATGGCTCAGATTGAGGCTTCAGTGGACACTTTGACATGTGGGATCAAACTGTCAACGATCTGTCATTAGTGGATGATCTGGAGGACAACGTCAGGGTGAGCAGGAAGGGGGACCAGACCAGCTCATGGTCCCCTGGACATGACCAGTCACAGGTGACCACATCAGTGCACACTGGTGTTTTTTACTGTGTAAAATGTGCAAAATGTAGCACAAAAGAAGATGAAGGAATGCTACCGCAGGTCCAGCATCATTAAATGTAGCACTGCGTGGATTTTGTTTCACATCACAAACCTACTTTTGCGCTACTGCATTATTTATGTCATCATATGCTAATATACATTACATCTGTGCAACTTATCTTGTGCAACATTCTATATTTTTACTGTGCTTATTTACTGTATTTGCATTATTAGTATACATTGTATTCTATTATTCATATTTTACTCATGTTCAAATCAAAATCCACTGTGAAATTGAGCCAATATCACCAGCCAATATTGTTATACTCTTTTGCAAATATTGCACATAAGCTCTATAGTTTTTAATGTCTAACATTTTAATGTGTATCTTGTGAATTTCCCCAGCGTGGGATCAGTAAAGTCATACTGTAAAGGTTTTTTTTTTTTTGCCAGAATTTGTCACCACACTGTTGGAAGTGATTGTAAACTGCATGTTTACATTGAGAGTACACATGAGATGATTTTCTCCAGAAAGAAAACAAACAAGTGTCTTACAAATGAGACACTGGTTTGATCGTGACCTTAATTTAAAGTCTTCTCATCATTTCCATCTGAACATCAGGACAAATTGTTCTGTTTGAAGAGACATATGAAAGATGTTTACTATCCAAATGAAAAGTAATCCTTGAAAATACCTCTAAATGGAGCGCTGAGTCAGACCACACCCGCAGTCCAGTAACATTACCATTTACATTTCTCAAAGAATGTCGTTTTCTGTCTTTTTCTGATTTTACATTCCTACTGGAGGCTGTTTTTGCTATGTTGATGGACTGTAATCAGTTCAAGTGGTTCATTTGGAAGATCTCCACTGGTCCAAACACCTCTGGTAGGCTGTGCTGTGGAGTGCTGATAGAAGTGTTGGCACAGTTGTAGATATTTCATGGAGACTTTTGTTGCTCGTACCATAAACTTCCAGACAACTGTCACAACAAGACTTATGTTACTGTATCTCTGTTTCAGGCTGTTATCACCACCCTTGTTTTTATTTTGTGATCTGTAAACAAACACTCCATCCTTACACACACACACACACACACACACATACTGTATACACACACATATATATATATACATATATATGCTGCCACACATATGCAGTGCTGCCACATTCGACACACAGTCGTGAAGCCTTACATACTGCAGTCTGTTGGTGAGGTAGTCGATGGTCCATGCAGCCAGGTGACAGTCTGCTCCGTCTCATTCCAGCTTCCTCCTCAGCTGTGATGGCTGGATCAGGTTGAAAGCACTGGAGAAGTCAAAAAACATGACCCTCAGTGCTCTCCATGCTCTCCATGTGTCTCTCCAGATTCTGGGCCCCTGCTGTTGTCGCTGCTGTGGCCTGAGATGGTTTCCAGGCCCCTCCAAAACTCTCTGGTGTTGTTCCCCTGCAGGCGCTCCTCCAGCTTCCTCCTGTAGCTCTCCGTGCCTCTCCTGGTCTCCCTTTTCAGCTCCCTCTGCACCCGCTTTAACTCAGTTCTGTCCCCAGACTTATATATAATATAACCTCTCTCTCCATCACTTGGCGCCGGTTGTAAGAGTACAAGAAGGAACAGGGCTGTAATACTTACTTAAGTTCATGGAGTAGCATGTAACACCCCCTCTCTGAAAAGGTCGCCCACAGGTGCCATAAAAATGCTCTGTAGAAAGTGATCAGCTACCACACTGTCTACACAGTACAAAGGCATAATGAATGAACATATTGTGGCATAAAAAAGCACAACATGATAGATCATCCTCACCAATGCGTCACACAGCAACAGATTAATATAGAGTCACAGCAAAAAGGGTCAAACACAAATACACGAAGTGGCTCACTGTCATACATCACAGAAACCTTCCTGACGATCACAGCTGTCAGGTTCTGTTACTGCAGGATTTCTGTGCAGTTGCACTCTTTAATCTGATGCTTACCACTGAGACTCCTGGCGTAGCATTTGTCATCGAGGAGGTTCAGATTTTTGGGAACACTTCTCCAGGGCAAACAGCAAGTCAATCTAGAAAATCGCACAGGAACACAAAATGCGATGAATATAGTAGGATATACAATGAACCACTTGTATGGCTAACCCATATGTCCTTAACCTCCTTCTGAGTCTTCAGCTTCTCGAAGAAGGAGGTAAAGAAGTCCTCTCTGGTCAGGAATCTGGGTCCGACACAAAGGGCGTCAATTAAAACTGTTAAAACAGCACAGATTCATGTGAGAGGAAAGTTCACATTTAAATGTGTAACTGCTCTGAACCGCTATCTCCACCATGTACATTCAGAGGGGGTAACCCACCACTGAAACAACCTGTGCTGTGTGTCCCCTGAATAAAAAGAGCCACCTGTGACATTTATGGCTAGCAAATTTAGTTCAGCTCAGGAAGAAAAAATGTACCTTTGGAGTGGACTTCCAGGTGATACGAGCCAAAGGAAAACATTTTGCCTCCAACTTTAGCTGTCAGGGATGTTCTAAAATAAAAAAAATAATGCAAAACAATGTGTTTTCTCTGCAGCAACATGTTTTCAGTGTCATATTTGTAGTTCCTTTTGTAACAACAACATAGATGAAAAAGATGTCTTATCATTCGTTCACAGGTTTCTGTGAGCCACTCCTTGTAGAGTGACTCCAGTCTTTTTTCAAATATCGTCATTTCTCTGAAGCGAAGCATGTTATGGTCCCTTCTACTTGCTTTAACTTCAGTCACTGAGGATGTTGCTGTTTAACTGATTTCTCTTGTTGCAGTAATAAGCAACCCAATTCAGAGGTCTCAACAGTGGCATAATGTCCAAGACACTGAGTGACAAAAACACACTATAAATGTAAGTGTTTTTCAGTCCTGCTCATCCAAACTGTATTATTACAATATGAAAATAGTGACATTGATAAAGATGTCTCATACCTGTGACAAAGCTCCAAGTCGTCCTCAAAAACACCACATGACTTGAGATATTCAGATAGTTTTCTGGTCTCAATCAAGTCATCCTCCTCATGCAGAGCCTCAGTGACAGCGCAGGTGGCAGGTGGCCGGTGGTTGGTGGAGCTTGGCTCTTTATTTGACTGAAAAGGGACATTTTCTTGTTAGTGCATTAGGAACACATGAAAAAAACCTTGGTAGAAGGAACAAGGTATAAATATAAGTTGACTTTAGCCTCCCATTGTGCTAAGAAGTCTGAAGGAAATTGTGTAAACTAAGTACACAACTCCTATCATAAGTTATATGATATCACTAACGGTCAAAATATGAACAAAAAGCAAATCCAGTGGCCATTACCGATCATTTCTCCAGTTTACTACCCTAACTCTTTAAAAAGCAAGAAAAAACATACTTACCTAGACATGGTAGCGACAGTTTAGTACTTTCGTGTTTGGAAATTAAGCAAAAAAATAACTACTTTCTCTGGGAAAACCGCGGTGAACCTGTTTGAAAAAGCCGATGGAAGTACTACAGATCACGCTGGCCTGGGGCCTTAAATAACCTCGTAGAATTCGGAACGCGCGCGTTCACTGTGACGTGTCGTGATCGAACGATGATACGTATGGAGGAAAACAAATGACACGTGACTTCATTTTGTATAGGCGCAGTTTGCTTTCAGAAAATGCACATACAGTATATTATCCAGTGAAGTATTTTGTCTAAATATAAGTGTTTAGATTTTATGTGCGTTTTATGAACGATATTAAAACAGCAATTTATTTGTCAGGTGACCAGAGTAACGACTTCAAATAAACGTTGTGTTGCTTCCTGTCTGCTTTATATGTAAATACGCAGCAGTTTTTTTAACAAGTCCACCATATCAACAAATAATGTGCCCATGTTGTGTTTACAGCTTGTTTCCACTGCCCCCGAGTGGCCACAAATATAACTGCAGGCTAACTGAAGTGTAAAGCCACAGTGTAGATTTCTACGGTCATGATCAATTTATCAATTTTTACATTAATATTTCCCACCAGGTATGGTTGACTGAAACAAAAGTGCCAACTAAATATGTGTAATTACACTGATGGTGTCACACCTGCCTCAGTTCATTTTAAAGGCCAAATACAGGGTCATGGATTATCTGACAGGCTGATCAGGTTTTTTCATACCAACTCTGTATTAACAAAAACACCACGACAAGCCCAAAGAAATGTGGTTTCATCAGTCTGTCAGTAATGTGGACAGGTGAGTCAGGTGTTTAGTCAGCTGAGGCTGTATGTAAGGAATTCCCACCAAGATACAGACCAAACAAAGAAAAACTGCTACGATCGCCAGGAAGGCTCTTGGCAACAGAAGTCTAACATAAGCCAGAGAGTCCCGGAGTTGCATGAAAAACATCAAGTTTATTAAATTCAACAATAAATATGGCCATAAGCAAATCACAATGACAAACCACAACCCAAACAACAAAGAACACAACACGAATGGGCTGACCAAAATGGACAAAAAAAAAGAGAAGCTACCCAAGACAAAGGGCTGTTGGACTGGGATCTCCCTCTACCTTAAACTAACATTAAATGACTTGACCCAACAGTAAAAAATCAAATAACCCAATGAAACCACTAGTTATCCTAAAACAACTCTAAACTGCAACAACATTTAACAAAATACAACATGACAGAGGAACAGGCGCATTGACCTTTCACAGAGGTTCACAGATATCTTTATGTCTGAGAAGGTTCACAGATATTAAAACATGTTACAGAGTTTGTTTCACGCTGTGATTGGTTGCAGTTTGTTGTGTGTTTGCTCTTGTTCATGTGTTGTCTGTATGATTGGTGTGTTTTGCACTGCAGGGCCACCATATTGAGTCTAAACAGCCTTCTAATGTAACTAAGTTGATCATTTGATTAGTGTACAATTGTGGGTGTAAGAATGTAACTTTGGTTGTTATTATTTTTTACAGCTAATATTGGTCAATCAGGAGGTAGCAATCATGCAGTACAAAACCCCAGTCATCTGAAATGTTGTGTTTTGTGAAATGTTGTGTTGTGATATTTGGTGATATTTGCATATAAGCAATACAGAGAAAAGCAATGAACTCTTTAAGATTATTTTCAGTACTTGTACTGACAAATAATTCCTGAGTGTCTTCAGAAAGCTCATAGAAACTGATCTGCCTGTGCAGGTTGCAGAGTGCATTGAGAGAAGTAAAACCATATGTAAGTACAGCAACACGGTTCCATGTGAGATCTCCCCATGAGCACTGTGAGTACGGTTGGGGTGAGAGGTAAACTTGGCCCCATTGATCACAGACAATCACAGTAAAAAAATTTTTTTTTACTCAACTCAAGTGCTGCTCTTAAGTACAATTTGGAGGTGCTTGAACTTTGGTCCAGTAAGTTCCATCTTATTTTATTTTGCTTTGTACTTTACTCCCTTTCATCTATCTGACTGTCATGGTTACAAGCTACTCTGCTGATTAATATTTTACATGCAAAACATATGATCATCTCATGAAATAGAATGCATTGTTATCGATTAAACATTATCTATATTAGTCCAAATTAGCCCCACCTTTACCACCTGCAACAACTGTGCTGCTATTACATTATTAGCAGCCGGGATGTTGCTAATAATGTATGAGCATCATTAACTAATACATTATTAGCTAGTTTGCTTTTAGTGCATTATTCGAATAGCCTAGTTTTACCTCTATTGGTACAGTAAAAGAATAGTAGATGACCAACTTTATGTAAGTAAATTCAATAGCGTCCTCTTTTTCACAAATTAAATAGTTAACAAGACAGATGTGCATATTATCTTATTTTATGTTATCTATTTTCTAATTGATTAGAAAATTGTGGTGATAATTATGGGGAAAATGTTACAATTATTCGGAACAAAAAAAAAAAACAGTGACACACTGGGAAAAAAAATAGAAAATGTGCCAGAATCACTGCTTTCATCTTCCCTGCATCGTGTTTCCTGACCTTTACTCTTCGAAATTGCTGTTATGATTGGAACAGAAATAAGAAGTAACCGCCCACCTGCTTCGTCGTCATCTCGCCACGTACGATTCACTGCAACGCAACATGCTAGTGCATTTGATAGAAAAAGGAAATGACCACTGCCGCGACCGGCTGCCACGGTCACAACCAACCGTGCTGACTAGCGAGCTAGCTGTCCACATAACTCCAGCTGAGAGGAAGCAACGGGACGGGAGGAAATCAGAAGAGATGGGATCTGGGATTCATAATAAAGTGAGTGTACAAGTGACACACATCTATGGTGCTCTTTAGGGAAGCTTTTAAACATTACGTTTAGTGGAAAGAACATGTAACGATAGCTTCGCTGCGCAGGCTGTTAGCAGACAGAGTAGCCTAGTTTCTTGATTCTCATTAGCCAAATCTGTCAGTGGCAGTGCTAAAGCTAACACCAACAGCTTTCTATGGAGATTATTAGGTAGCCAAATAATGTACAACCTATGCAGGCTAGAATACGAGCTAATGAGGAAGCTGGCCGCACCACCACCCCTGTATAGCCAGAGACACGTTGACTGTTCACATCTTCACATACCGTATACTGTCAATAGCACTGTAGCTAATTTAAAACTGTTTCAACGTCAATCATCCTCATTTGTAGATGTGTTTGAGCCGAGCCCTTCTCACAGGCTGGATACTGCTGCTGGTCCAGCTGCTGTGTTTAGAGGCAGTGCCCATCAGTATGGATAAAACAAAAGTCAAAGAGCCGGAGAAAACACCTGAAGAGCCTCCAGCTAGTGTGGTAAGAAGACATGATTTGTATAATGTTACACATCTCTGTTTGTGTACATCAGTTTGAAATGAATCGCAGAGCATGACTCCTGTTCTTTTGTGTTAAAGTCATGGTAGGTATCACAAAATTTGATTCTGCAGGTGTTCAATTGTAATTGTGTGCGCACACATCTAAATTTTGATCTTGCTTTGATAATAGATTAATTGTTTAACGTTTTTAAGCAAACACAAATCCCAAATCATTTCTTATTACAGCATGACAAATATAGAGATTTTATTTTTGGGGTTGGGTTCTTGTCTTTCTGTTTTATATTATTTCAAATTGAATACTTCATTTTGAGGGGCTTGGGGTCAGACAGCGTAAACAGATTCAAGAATTTGTGTGTTAACTTGTGATGGACACTTCCTTTTTTCATTTTATCCTGTAAATGATTAAGCAATAAAGCATAAATTACTTGCAAACTGCAGACCTGTTGCTGTGCATCTACGTCACTGTTATCAGCTGCTTCATCTGCTGAAAATGACAGAGAGAGTTTGGTAACAGCACACGGACTACTTTAAATGAGACTGCCTGATGTCTCATCACACTACAATTGAATTACTTCAAATTGTTCACTCCACTTAGAAGTGATGGTCGAACAAATACATGTCATTATCAGTACAACATCAGTACAACAGTACTTCTTAGTGAGTGTACAGATTGGAGTCTCTGGTGTCTGCCTCAGGGGAAAGGTCTGTCAATGTCAAATATTGACATATTGGCTTAATGGAGCTTAAGCAAATGCCATGCACATTCTGTTTTTTGCTGAACATGAATACCAATGAAACCTTTTTATTGGATAATAAGTGTTTTTAACCACAGAACAGCTGCAGCATACAGCAATTTTCAGAAGGCAGTAATAGACATTCATGGCAAAACCTGTCATCCCTATGTTAAACATCTGGACAGAGTATCTATTATGTTGGTCAGCAGACACGAATCCCATTCAAGCTAAATAATCTGTTACTCAGTTTTCGGTGCATCAGACCTCTCACAGAAGTGCTTATGATAATGCATTTTTATGTGAAGTAATA
Source organism: Chelmon rostratus (assembly GCF_017976325.1). Lineage (NCBI taxonomy): Eukaryota > Metazoa > Chordata > Actinopteri > Chaetodontiformes > Chaetodontidae > Chelmon > Chelmon rostratus. Next base: position 14,543,482 of record NC_055658.1, on the reverse strand, counting down.
TGATAAAAAACAAGAAAAAGTGCTGATCATTGTAGGATAACTTACTGTGTTATCTGTGATGTATCACCCACAGATTTAAGTGACATGTGATTTGTTGTATTTTCTAGGACACTGGACTCCACTATGACCGCTACCTCAGGGAAGTCATTGATTTTTTAGAGAAAGATCAGCATTTCAGAGAAAAGCTCCACAATACAGACATGGAAGACATCAAGGTATCCTTCTTTCCCTTTTGTTTAGACTTATCAGCATGACTGCAAGTTTCTACCAGCCCTGAGTAAACTATTAGTAAATCATTACGCTACTGCTACCGCTGCAACCCTGTTAAATAACATGAACCTGTCCATCATTTGAATATAATACAGCAAGGTAAGCTGGCCAAAGAGCTGGACTTTGTCAGCCATCATGTCAGAACAAAACTGGATGAGTTGAAGAGACAGGAGGTAAACCGACTCCGGACTCTGATTAAGGCCAAGCAAGACCTGGAAGGAGGGAATGGTATGTTGTGCAACATAATGTATATTTCATTTTGATTTATATTTTAAATAAGATGCTACAACCTAAGTAGTACATTCGAGGTAAATAAATTAAAAGGGAAATACTATGCTGTGTATCAGTATGTGTTTTTATGTATGTCATGACTTACTCCCTGAATAGATATAGCAGTGGACCACCAGGCCCTGCTGAAACAGTTTGAATACTTGAACCACATGAACCCACATACATTTGAAGTGGATGACCTGGATCGACTCATCAAATCGGTAAATCTCATTGCTACTTTGTACCATTAAAAAATTTTAATTTGAGGACATGTTAACTCTGTTCCACTTACAAACCTGATTCAAAAAATGTTTGTTCATCATTGACCACAAGGACAATGGTACAAGGACAATATATATTTTATATGTTTTACCTCATCAACTTCATTGATTTTTGTTAATATCTGCTTATTCTCAGTCATTATGGGAGATAAGCAGTACCTTCTGCAGCTAGTACCGTGTGATCTGTTTTTCATTATCAGCACAAATTGTCAAAGAGATTTTAAAAAAGTGGATAAATTTATGCCTGCTCCTCTCACTTGATGTTCAAAGACAATTCCATTTCTCATTGGCGATTTCAAAATACACTATATTACACCTATACTTAATGTTACTATAATATGTTTTCCATGAGTGCCCCATGAGCACATGATACATGCTAAAGGATCTGCACTTTTTTCAAATCAGTGTGCACAATGATAATGTGATTGTAGCTAATTATTTCAGACACAATGTTCACTATGATGGATCGCCTGTCTCAAGAATGTTTGAAGTCTTTACAAAATGCTTTTCATACTGAAATGAAAGAAAAAATGAATGGGCTGCAGCTTTCCCTTGGAAAGGGAAAAGCTTTCAGAAATTTCGATAAATAGTACAATATGCTGATTGCTGGCAGTATGATAAATAAGTTAAGCTTAGTTTCCAGATGGGATAACAACGTGATGGAATTGCACCATAACTGTTAAGTAGGACATTGCACCAAATTAACTATTAATTTGAGTAATTTGTTTTTTCCCTGCATCAAGGCCACTAAAGACCTGGAGAACTATGACAAAGAGAGACACGATGAGTTCAAGAGGTATGAAATGATGAAAGAACATGACAGACGGGAACACCTGAAGACACTGGATGAGGAGGAGAGGAAGAAAGAGGAGGAGCACTATGAAGAGATGAGGAAGAAGCATGCTGACCACCCTAAAGTCAACCACCCGGTAAGTCTGATTTAGATGCACAGGTGACAGTATGACACACTGGCATCATGTGTTTTGTTGTAGTCGTTGTTTGCTGTACAAATTATTTTGCTTCTATGTTGCAGGGTAGCCAGAATCAGCTGAAGGAGGTGTGGGAGGAAGCTGATGGCTTGGACCCTGAAGATTTTGACCCCAAGACCTTTTTCAACCTTCATGGTAAGACCTTTACCAACAGGCAGCTGCCCCGCTATTACAGTGGTAATAGATAGATGGTAACAGATTTTACAATGCAGATACCAATGGAGACGGCTTTTTTGACGAGCAGGAACTGGAGGCATTGTTCACCAAAGAGGTAAAGAGACCATCTGAAAATCTTAATGTTTCGTTGAATTGTATTTGCACTGACTGTTGGTTTCTGTGATTTCAGCTTGAAAAAATTTATGACCCCACCAATGAAGAGGATGATATGGTGGAGATGGAGGAAGAGAGGCTACGTATGAGAGAGCACGTTATGAATGAGGTGCAGTATGTTACTCTCAGCACCTCATTTCAATGAAACTCATCTAAGAATTCTAACATATGTATATGTAATAGATTTCTTAGCATAAAACTCCACGCTTCCTTCCTCACAGGTGGATTCTAACAAAGACCGGCTGGTTTCTTTAGATGAGTTCCTTGTTGCTACAAAGAAAAAAGAATTCTTGGAGCCAGATAGCTGGGAGGTGAGACGCAGTATATTTATCAGGTTGACATTCTCTAAGTAGTTTTTTTATAAGAAGAATTAGGACTGTGATACATGGTGCCGCATCCACTTTGTGTGTTACTCAGACCCTGGAGCAGAACCAGGCCTACACAGACGAGGAGATGAGGGAGTTTGAGGAGCATCTTGCTCAGCAGGAACAGGACCTCAGCCTGAAAGCTTTTGACCTCCAGAAACAGAGAGACGAGCTGGAGAGACAACAGGAGCAGCTTAACGCACAGAAAATTGAGCTGCAGCAGGTAAGGAGTGGTTTATTTTTTCTATTTTATTTAAGCTAAATTACTGTGCACTATCCAAATATAAAAAAATTACATGAACTGCTCATTGTTACAGGCAGTCGAGCATATGGAACGGCTGAAATCCCAGAAAGTAGAACCCCCTCCAGAGGTCCATGGTGAGTGTCGATTGCACCCTTTTGTTTGCCATTTGATAGTTTGATTTTTACAGGCTGACCCCTGAGAATACAAAACTGCTTTTTGGTTACAGTTGAAGGAAATGCTATCCCAGAGATGCATGCAGATGACAACCAGCTGCATCTTGAACAAGAGGCCCAACCACAAGCACATCAACCTGCACCCCAAGCTCCTCAAGATACACCTCAGGAACACCACGAACAACAAAATCAAGTCCTGATCCAGCAAGGTCTCCCCCAGACACACCAGGATCTGCCACCAGGCCACCAAGAAGCTGCTGCACAAGGCCAGCATAACCTGCCATAACAATGCACTACCAGACTTTTGCAGTACTTCCACTCCAGCAAGCAGAGAAGCAGTCCCTCCTGAGTATTAGGCATCTTTAACCAGCGTGACTTAGGGGTTGGGAGGACACTTGGTGATGAAGGAGAGCAGCACAAAAGGAATCCCTGTTGAATGACACCAGTGTTTGTAAACAACTGTAATCCTTGGATCACATAATGGCATTACAACAGTAAACCAACCAAGGATGTGCATCTTAAAATGTGCATATTTACATTTTCAAGGAGTTGCGTTCAGCTACATTAGAAATGACCAAGAATGTTTGGTAATGAGATCATACAAAATATAATTTTGGTGAGCTGTTTTGACCTGCTGTTTGCTGTTCAATGTGCAGAACCTCTAAAAATGACATGCTCTTGGCTCTGTAACCTTAGCCTGTGGGATATATAAAGTGCAGCTGTCGAGGGGTAAAAAGAAATTTTAATGGTTGATTGTTTAGACTTTGATTTTCTGACTTGACTACTCAAAATATCCCCAAACATCCCCAAAAGGAGAATAGTTTACATGTGTGACTTGTGGTAAAATGTGAAAGCGTGAAATTTTAGAAATTGAGTGCAAGAGACATGTTTAAGATTTTTTTTTTTTATTGCATTCAGAGCAAAAGAGGCACTATGGCAATTTTAACCAGTATACAATACCAGTATACGGTATTTTGATGCCCTAAACGTTTCCCTTAAAAAAGTAAGGACTTCTTGATGCAGGCAGGTATAGTATCATGTAAATCTAATGCTCAAAGGGTCTGGTCACATCTTTGTAGAAAACACATTTTTATTTCCTCATCTCCAGCTGCCACTGTCACCAAATATTATGATCTTTTAACCAGAAATGCCCTCATTAAGCCAGAGTCGTTACACTTTTGTCAAGTAACCCTTTTATCAATACTTTTGTAAAACTGATTCCAATTGCTGTCATAACCTGTCGGCTGTTTACCAACCGTGACGCATCATCTTTTCGTGTGTATTGCCAGATTTTCTGATCTGTAGAAAATGTGTGCTCTGCCTAAAAAAGACATTGGGTACAGGACTACAAAAACCAACTATTTTTGGGCCACATTGCAGCTGCTCTCCCCTGACTTTGACATTAGAATGAATAAAGGTGCTAGCTTCTTTAATTAAAGAGAGATGTGGAGAATCCCCCCACTCAACAAACATTGTCCCCTAATTCATCACAGCCCGAAGTCCTGCAGATGCTTATTACACAGGAGTATACACACAGTATGTGGCCTAATGTGGCTTCTGAAATAATACATTTGTTTTGGTACAATTAACAGTATGATGGTCATTTTTCATTTTGGTCTATTGTTCATGCACCAAATGTGTATGTGACATGTTTATATTTATGAATGGATCATAATTGATCATGAATTTGAATTTGTTTAATAAAACAGTTTTGATGTTAAGAAGCTCATTTTACCAATAGACTTTCACTCTGGTGTCTTTCATCACTATTTTCTGCATCAAAATTTTTGCTGCTAGATTTGTTAAAACTAGTTCAGTGAATTTATAGATTTTATCAGAAAAAAGGGCAAACCTTTAAGTTGGTAAGAGCTGAGTCTGACATTACCAGTACCTTTTTATTGTCGAAGTCAAAGTGTGATATCATAAAAACCTCTGGATTTGCATTCAGTTCACGTTACTGTTTGTGGCACCAGATGTATAAGTTGGTCTTAAATTGAAAAGCCCCATAGCATATTTTCCCCACAGATAACCAGTTTGGTGTAATTGCTTTTTTTCATGTAATGTTATGATTTCTTCTAGCTGGCAGACTGCAGCCATGGCAATGTGTTGACTGATTGACACTTTTTACTGAAGAAGGCTTGATTTGCATCCAGTGAAACAGGTCTGCCTTATTGTGGTTTTAATTCATACATAATTTAGACATGGAATACATATTTTTTTGCGGTGGCATTTGTTTTCTGTGTTGCCAAGTGTTCCTTTGAGACAATACTGGATCATAATTTGCAAAATGTACAGTGTTTACCCCTGGTTTGCTGATGGATAACATACAGTCATCTGACTATACTGTACAACTCAATCAAGACAATAAAACATTTATGACCTTTCAGTTTGTTGAACAAATCACTTGATGAATGACTCAGTCTCTTACAGAACAATGGAAAACACAGTACACGCCATAGATACATAGTAAATGTGAAGCAATGGCATCTGCTTGTTGAAGCAGAAGTAGTATGATTTTAAAGCGATGTGTTCATTCTCACTAAGTCGGCTCCTTGTGCTTCTTAAAAGGCATGTGCTGCTAAAGCGCAGGCTTCATTTTCCTGTGTAAATGCAGTAAAAGCCTGTGAACGAACAGGCTGAATGTTAACAAAAATGTATGCCGTGCAAGTCTAAATCCCCACATAGTGGCTTTAATTACCAGATTATATTGTTACATATACAGCATATGACTCAGTGACAGAAGATAAGACTACTGGTGCTCCCATCTGTCACTTGCAGGGCTCAGTGACAGTCTCTCCAAACCGCTACCACCAGTCAGACAGAATTAAAATATCAGAATTTATAAGATGAAATGCATACTGAAGAAGAAAAGTAGTAACTTTAACCAGAGGGTAATAGAACACAACTTTATTGAAACAGTCTCAACCAATAACATCAGCATACAAAGAGGTGATGGCGCAAGAGGTGACAGAGGGGTAAAAAAAAAAAACAAAAAACGTTGAATGGCTTTATGAAAATTATAAGATCAAGAGGAAAAAGTGGCTGACAGCACAGGGCGAAAAATCATTCTCATGGAATCAGATCGACAGTGGCAGGGTATTTTTTGCATTTATTTTGTACAAAAAATAAATTAATGCAATCTTTCAAGTTTACAGGAATATCTATTTGTTGTTTTATATCACACAGACTTGCTGATAATCCTACATGTGGTGAAGTTCAGCATTTTGTGTTAAAACATTAAGAGGATCTAGACAGACCAAAGCAGGCTGACTCTGATAAGTAGGCCAGGAGTTAAAAAAATAAGATTACCAATGAGAAAGAAAACATTGTTATAAAAGTGAGCTGGGGCAAACACATTCAAAAATCCTGAATGTTAAACGTGGCGCGACTTGACGGTCTTTAGGATCCTTTAGGATCGCATTGCTTGGGCATTTCCTCGAGATAAACCTCGAGGTCCTTGGGCAGCTCCCCGCTTGTAGTTTTGCTGATATCCCTCCTTGAAGAAACAGGCATTTACAATAACCACACTTAAAATCTTGCATGTTTTAAAATGTAAAGAAGTTTCACTGAGTAACTTAATCAAATGTGTGTTTATGCGAATAATGAAAGGAACTCTTACCCGCTGATAGGTGTTATTGGAATAGTCCCGAGACGCGTTAAACTGGGTTTGACCATAACCACTGTTGGGAGCGTTTGAGAAAGGGGGGCGATAGCCTTCATATCCCCCTGATGACAAAAGACAAGAGTTAACAGTGGAGTTGTGGAACTTCGACATGTGCCATTACAACGAATCATGAGGCCACTTGACTATTATATCTCTCTAAAACAGTTTGATGCGTGTACCTCTAAATCCATTGGAGGAGCCCCGATACCCATTCATCATGCCACGGGGATTCCTAGGTCCACCCCTGGGCACTGCCCTACTGTTGTAAAAGGACTGTCCCGACTGTCCAAACCCTGCGCCTGGAGAGGACTCTTCATGGCCTCCTGCTGAGGGCAGGACCTGGTCTTGCGGCTGGAACCCACCAACAACTGGACAAAAGTGAACGAGTTGATATGATGATATGACACACTGGCGGTTTAGCTTTAAAATACAAAATAACTTTCTGCAAACTGAAAACTGTGCAGTTTCTTTGCTTATTTATTATCATAACATCTTATTCATACAACATTAAATACATCTTTAACGGTTTCAGAGGCTCTACATAAAACATAAACACAACCTTAAAATGGGTATACATCTTCCCTCTTAATACTTATACTGTCTGGTCAATGTAGAGGTGATGCCAAACAATCTCAACAGCTTTTGAAATGTATCGTATGCAAGCAGCCAAAGTTCTACCCTCACCTGACTGTAATGTCTCTTGTGGGATGTCAGGTTGGTCTACAACACTCTCTGACTGGCTGCTGAAGCCTTGTCCGTAGCCACCAGGGAACTGGCTGGGCTGCTTCAGAGGATCTGCTTGGCCATCAGTGGCTGGAGGTACAGGTGCATTCATATTAAATACCTGAAGAGGGAAAGAAAGGTTTTCTGTCCATCCGTACCAAAACAATGTCATAATTTCTATAGAATGCCTGGGGAGCAAGATGTTCTGTAGGTCTGAGAAATGAGGACACATGTCAAATTATTGCCTGTCCAGACGGTGCACCAATAATTGACCAGTTTTTTGCTGATACTAATAAGCTGTGTTAACAGGCTTAAATATTTGATTTACTTTGCAAACCAAACAAATATGGAACCTGACAATTTCCAACAAAATGTATTAAATAAGGCATGTTGACGGTTATGTTGTTTAAGTGGACCCAGATAGAAAGCGTACCGCTTGCACTGACTGGAAGGGTGCTGCGTTGACATTGATGCCTCCAGTGTGGGAGGGTTTGGAGACAGGTGGGAAGGCAGAGGACAGGGAACATGGGGCGGGGGACTGCTCAGACGACAGAGACATCGAGCCCTGGGAATTGAGGTAAGAGGGGATTCAGAAGGCTAAGGAAATAAGGATTATGGAGAGGGAGTGACAGGATGGCTGATTGTTTTTTCACCTTAAACTCCCTTCCACCTTATTATGTTCAAATGAATCAAATATCTCCATGTAACACACAGCAGATAAGCAGATATGACATGTGAGAGAGCATCACATTTAATTCACGTAGTGCAAGGAATATCATGTACTACTCTTGTTATTCAATTAATGCACCACTCGCTCAGACAAATTAAAAAAAAAAAAAAAAACAAGTCTCACCAACCACTTCCTGATGTGCTCCCACTCTACTTACTTGTGAGGATTCCTGTGGTCCAGTCACTGCACTTGTTTGAGGAAGTCTGGACTCTGAAAGGGCTGTTTGGAAGAAAATAAAAAAAGAGATGCACTTAAAAAAAATTACTAACTGGTGAATTACGCTTTAGGATAATATATCCACATCAGAAAACAATGATCAGAGCCTTTTCAATAGAATGTGTGAGACAATCTGTTCAATTAAATAGCGCTCACTTGAAGGGCAGCCCATCTGCTGCAGGTCAACAGTCTGCACAGGCTTCATCGGCTGGGCAGACACGATGGCGGGGTCCAGAGCTTGGCCGTCAAACTCCAACATGGAGTCCTAAGAGAAACAAGAGTAACTGTATTGTTGGGTCATGGATCGGGTTTAGCAGCAGTACCATAATTAAGTGAGTTGGGACGCTACCATTTCCGTGAAAGATTTACCTCCATATGAAAGGAGACAAAGATTTTACTGCATGAATGAGTTAGGTATCTTAATGTGTGAACAACACATTAAGTCTCCATCTGTTAGTGGTAACAGCACTGAGCTAGACCTTTTTACCTGCATGAAGTTGTACGTCCCCTGCATCTGGGCCATTAGGTCCTGCACTGCCTGCTTTCTGACCACTGGGTCATTGGCTGGGGCAGGAGTGACATGGTTCACAGTGGGTTCTGTAGCCAGCTGGGCAGGGGGCTGGTGCTGCAGGGAATTCACCATCTTTTCAACACACACACACAGACACATGTGACAGGTACATTAGAGTGCATAAACACAAAGTTGTGGAGAAATAAACATCATGTCTTTAAGGACTGGGGAGGTGCAGTCGCACAGCATACCTGAGTCTCCACTGTCCAATCCTCCACTTGGTCTTTGTCTGCACTAGGGTACGTTGTTTCTGGAATGAACTGTCTGTTTACAAACTGTAACACAAAAAATGTTATGGTATGGAAATTTAATAAGAAAAAAGAAAACAGGGTTCAACTGCAAAGTCGAGATTTATGTGAGTTCTTATGAAGCGTATTGTACATACACTACTCATGGATATCTCACCTCTGTGGTCTCCACTTTAACTGGCTCTGTGTATTTTTCAGTAGCTGTTCCTTCTGGAGAAAAGAAACAAATGTGGAGACAGTTTTCTTCTGGGGTCAAAGAAATATTACACACATAACGCATCTGCTGATGTTTTGTTAAGTACCAGGTTCTGATGGCTGCTTCCCAGCATTAGACTCAGCCAACACCGTCTGCTCCTCTTGCTCCTCTTCCTCCTCGCACATCCCATTCTGATGAGTATTTGCTCTGTCAAAGTAACCACTCAGCAGCACTTTGTCCAGAGTGTCCTTCAGTGATTTGTCTAAGACAGGGCGACAAGTTAGAAAACAAAGCCAGGCTTAATGACACACATGTACATTAATTAAGTAATTAATTGTGTTTGTGTGGTGGGGGATCTAGAGCTATGAAAATACTTACATGTGGTACCTGCTACAGCCTTGTCTCGGCCCTCAAGCAGCTCCCACAAGTGTAGTGAGGCCTCTTCGTATTGGTCAGTCAACCTAACCAAAGTTACACAACAGGGTAAAAGTGGCTCTTTGTTTCAATATCCTTACTCTCTGAGCAGGTTAAACTTATGCACGTTTAAATATTAGAGGCAGTGATAATCTCAGGCACTTCCATACCTGACGTCATAGTTCCTATCAGGTCCAACCAGTTTGTAAAACTCATCAAGGGTTGTGAGGTCAGCGTCAGTGACCAAAGGGGAGCCAGTGGCATCAGGCCGTTTTAGCTCCTGCCTGACACTGTCATCTCCCAGCTGGTCCAGTAAAAACTGAAGCTCCAAAACTGTCTTCAGCCGCCGTTGCTCCATCTCCTCCCGCTGCAGCTGCTCCCGTCTCGCAGACTTCTTCACTGCCTTTTGAACCTGAAAACACAAGGTCAGGCATGTTTTGGTACACTTGGTTTCACAAGGTTTCCCAAACAAGTGCCCACCTCATCATCACTGATACTGCAAGCTTTACTGAGGCAGTCTGAATTCTGTGAATTCTTGCCATGTTGGGTTGTTATGATATGCAGCCTCAAGTCTTACCCTTGGAGTATGGCATCAGTTACAACAGATTGTGGTCACCATGACATTTAGCTGTGTCCAGCCCGGTTCATCACACATTAGAACCCTTTCTTTTGAGTTTCTGTTGGCAACCGTTATAGATGGTGCAACAGAACCATTTCATCTGGCCTGTTTTTCATTAATCCTCTGTTGAAGTTCTAAAGGAGCCAATACTAAAGAGTGGACTTAAAACACTGCAGACCACAGCTTGGCCAAAGTAAATCAGAGCAACCAGAGTTGTCTTCTCTCCTTGTTATAAAATACAACCACATACAATGAAGAAAGAGTATGAAACATTTGAAGTGCTCCATTGTATTGTCATTGTTGTAAAAGTAGCGAAGCTCAGTGCATACTGTGTGTGAGTGGTGAATGTGTGGCTGAGTGAGTGAGAGAATGAGTGGAAGAAAAGTGACAGTGAATGTGAGCGAAGCACAGGAAAAGGTTTCCAATAAGTCATCAGTCTGGCAGTAAATATACAGCACAGCTTGCAGTGTGTCAGTAAATAAATGCTGCAGCTTCTCAAGATCAAGAAGAGTCTCTTCTGTTGTTTCCCTACTTCTGGAAAACTTCAGGGAGTTAGCACAGAAGACCAGTAACATCCCTACTTACATTTAAGAGTACTGTCTGCTGTACAAACACAGAACAGATCTAGGGTGTAGCTACATGTAGGTATGGGTTAGGCGTGAGTTTCAAGGTTATTATACTGAAAGTGTGTGGTGGAAATGCAGCTTTTGTAAGCTAGCTCTAGACTTAAAAGATAGACATAGAGATTGAATACTGAGTTTCCTGAAGTTGTAGCCACTAAATGTTACTGAAGAGCTACACCATACTTATAAAACCTTTAAAACAAATTACAACAACCACTTAGCAAGTTAAGGGAACAATCCTAACTCAGGACTCACCTCTTGGCCAACTGCCAGGAAGCTTTTCTGCAATTCTCGAGCAAACTCGAGATTGTTGATGATCTCTTGGTACTTTGCCAAGGCTTCCTTCAGGTGCATCATGGAAAGAAAATTTATGTTAATATATCACTTTAAATGTATTTTTCCCTAGTAGAACAGGATACAGTAACAGATAGAGATGCACTGTTGTCCAACACATTTGATAATAGCAAGATTATTTGATACAGGCAACAAAAAAAAATTCTCATTATTTGTCATTTATTCTTATGTTGGTGTACAAGATTTTATTGATTTTATTGTGTAGCAGACTGAAAAAAAAGAAAAGAAAAAAAGCTGTATATAAACTGCCACTGTCTTAGCTTACCAGCTGGTCCTGGTTCAGTCTTTCTCCATTATTCTTCTTTGTCTGATAGTCATCCAGTTTGGACTGTAAGAATATTGAGAAACACAAAAATGTGTAAATAAAAAAATAAGATGAATAATCACCTCTTTGCATAACAGAAATAGATCTTTCACAAGTCTGTCTGTCAGGTGACAGAGGCTTCATGTGTTTTTAAAGGTGAAGCAGGATCTAGTCAGAAAAAGATCCATTATTTCCCAGACACAAGTTGTGGTAGCAGGGACAAACCTGGACCAAGACCTAGAATAGAACCAAAACAGACAGAACTTGTTGTGACAGACTTTAATTTTGAACTACCTTTTTCTTTTCCATGTTGCGAACCTTCTTGTCAATCACACCAAGAACCTGCTTCATGGTCTCAAAATGACTTCCATTTCCCAGGTCTGGAATGGCAGACTGGACAGCACTGTTGCCAACCATCGCTGAAGGCATCTATGGAAAGAAAATCTATTACATGAAATTGCTGGAAATATGTGAAAATTTTGTTCCCGAATAGAAGGGAGAAAAACAGGAAAATATAACTTCAGTCCTGAGCAGAGGCAGAGTCTATAGTGATTCAGAAGTCCATCTTTTGTAAGAAGTGCATATGGTATGGCCTGTTCTATTGTATACTATTAGTGACAAGGTTGATTAATTAATATGCTACACTGTGCTGTACAGACAGCTGATGCTTTCGAACTACCAGAGTGAAAATCGGCAAATTTTTAGTTGTACAAATGTACATCATATGTAGTATCTCAGATTTCCTTCCTGCACTTTCGCTGATGAGACAGATGGGGAAATTTTCATAGATTTTCTAAAACCAGGACTCTCGTTTTGAAATGTATTACTGAGACATATAGAGACATGCCCATGTTATTTTTATTATCATGTTGATATTATCATTGCTTTATAAGATGTTTGTTTTGTCTATAATGAAATGATTTGATTTTCAGATCAACACATTTCCGCTGGTGATATGTATGTCTGTCTGGATAACGTTACTGTGTGTGTAGGAGAGGCTGAGGAAACACTGAATAATAAAGCCTTCTTTACTTTTGAAGGCTCTTTCTTGTAAACATTGTAGACAATCTTTACTCTAGTAACTGGATCGACTGCCACCTGAGCTGCACATTTATATAACGTTAAAATTATCCGATATTGAAGCTATCGAGGATGATGTTATTAGCCTTAAGTAACGTTGGTATGTTTCGAACAGTGTTAGAATTGCGTATACCAACTTAACGTAGCTGTTAGCTTGCTTAACTTACTTAGCTAATGTCGTCTGGGATACTGAAGCTAGACTCAGACCGGCAACAGTGGGCCACAGGAAGTGATTGCTGCGTGATCGAGCAAATCAGTCTGTCTTTGATTTGGGCAGCGGGGCGAATAAAACCAATTGTGGTTATCCTGAGGTATAACCTAATGTTAATAGTGAAGGAGCTAATTAAGCTGCATGATAAGTTTGGGTTCTATACATATTAGCATCGTAAATTAAAATATGAATTTGCCAGAGGAAGTTAACGCAAGTTAAAATGTCGGCCTCCTATTCAAAGTTAAAAACCTTAGCTAGCTCCCTTGAAGACACCGGCTAACATAATTGACAGATGCTAGCACGACGTAATGTTAACTAATTTAACTTTGAAGAAACGTAGTGTCAGTCAACATTATAAACTCATCTTTTTGGCTTCGTTAGCAAGCTAGCCTTTCACTGGTGCAAGGAAAACGTTAGCTAGCTACATCAAACCAATTTAATAAGAGGGGAACACTGGACCTAATCTCCTTGTCCCATTGTTAGCTGGGAAGCTAGCGAGCTCGTTAGGGTTATGCGGCTAATGCCCCAAGTTAACTGGTTGTCAGCTAAAACTAAATCAACCAACAGCAGTTATTCTCTGAGTTCATAAAAACAATATGTCGTTCCACGACGTTTCTAACTGAAAAACAAAGACCAGCTCGGGACGCTGCGACAACTCGTTTTGTGCAATCATCTCGAGTAACGTACGATTTACGAACACGATTTATTAAACAAATATATATTAAAAAGCCATTTGTTGGTGATGGCATGAATCCCATACCTTTATACTCTTTGTCTTCAAAGAGATTTCCTTTTGTCGGATTTTACGTTAGCTGTATGCGAGCAGTCCGTATCTTTTACTTTCTGAGGTATTTTTCTAGAAGGATGCTCAGGTTCACACCAGCCAATGGCTGACTAGCTGCTGCTGAGCTAACGGTAACGGCTACAAGGACCCCTCTGCTCACCTCACGGTTGCCTGACAGTAAAATGTGTAATAAAAATGAATAAGGGGTCATAAGCCTACTTGTTAATGTGTTCATTAATAATTTAAAAAGTGTTCATTATGTTATGCATTTTTACTGCTCTCAGTAAGAGACACAAAAATGATGTTGACCAACTTCATGCAGAATAGCACAGTTTTAGAAATACTGAGGTCATACTTAACTGTGTCTCCCCCTCCCCAAAAAATAAAATCAATTGATTGATGATTTGTTTATTTATTTGTCTATTAATTTTACATTTTATTTAGTAATTTAACTCTTTAGTTATATTTATGTAGGTTGCTTTTTCCCAGTATGAAAGTTACTAACATGTAATACACATTCAGAGGTAATGTAACAAATCTTTCAGCTCTGATTGTTAATGGGTTCACACATATCATGAACAACTTGTTTCCTGAGAATTCCCAAAAGATTTACTAATTTATTTGATTATCAGTGTCATCATGCAGAAGGTTTAAGATCTGAACCCAGTTGCTGTTGGTATGTAAACTTGGTTTATTAAGAAAAAATGTTCCAGTCCTATGATGTCTCCTTGAGCAGAGCTCTGAGCTTGCAGACCACAGTTGTGCAAAATTAAATCTCAGGACGAGATAAACTGATGAAAGTGTTGGAGTCAATCACAGATTTAAAAACATTTCTGAGTAATAGCAAAGAATGAGCAGAAGATGGCGCAAGCGATTCATATACTGGAAGGGCATCGTCGTTAATGTGCTGAAAAATAATCTCCAAGGCAAGTCCTGGAGCTGCTGTCTCAGATAGCCCTCTGGTGTGTGTTCACTGTGGTGTTGTTGAAATTTTAAATTGATTTCTCTTTGTCTTTTCTCCAGTTTCCAGTGGGCAGAGAGGGTGCAATGAATCTGGACAGATATAGTAACTTCCGACATGAACTTTAAGCGGTAAGTGAAATATAGACGGGGAAGGGCAAAGAGCAGAGCAGGACTTTCATCACATTTTGGGGTATATACCAGACTGACTGTAATGACCAGGTTGTACCACATAAATACTACCAAGCCAAAACACAATCCAGTACATGTACACTAACAGTGGTAGTGCTGATTTAATACTCATATAAAAGATCAACACTGCCAGAGTTTCTGTGTGTCACATCAAAACTTATTCCTGCAAAATCAGTTATTTGTAGATGAAAATGTTGTGCAGTTAAACATTTACTCATTTCACTGCAGAGTTCCCATGCTCTAAACACTCTGTTATCTTTACAGCTCTGATTTTCTTCCAGTTTGATTCTATTATGACTGTATAATACAGGATTCAAAAACATATTCATATTGTGAAAGCTCAGATCTCTCACACTTTGGATCATATGGGAAACATAACAGCATATGAGAGCACCAGTAGAGTTTCAGACCTTTTCAATGAACTTTCACACTCAATTTTCACACCTCCTTTATGATCCCGGCTCTGGCTCTCTGTCTGATGACGGGTATGTCTATAACTAGTGAGGTGGGGGTGTACAGATATCTAGCTCCTCTCTCTGATGTGGGCTGCTGAGTAATGGCCGTACATCCTTCAGTGCTCCTCTCCTGCAGCACATCTGACTGGATTAAATATGTGCAGAGGATTTATTGGCTGAAAAACCACAAGAGCCCCACAAAAACTTCGGCCCCAGACCACTTGTAGCATCGCCCAGGCAAGCGCAGGAATTCATCTGCAACCCCTCTGGCTTCCCCTTTCTTCTATTTCTACTTTCTCTTTTAAACTATGTATCTTTACACATTTTTGTCCATGACCCTTTCTCACACTTATTTATCTTAACTATGCCATTATTCCAAATGTGTTTTTATTTAATAAGCCACCAGAAACACAGAGGTGAAATCAGCATCTTGGGTGTTTCCAGACTTTTTTTTGGCAAAGGGGGGGGGGGGTCTTTTTCCACTCGCAGCCTCTCTTCAGTTAGTTGGGCAACATTAATAATTCATGGCCCACATGTGTTACAGACAGATTACAAGCATCTCCACTTAACTACCATCATTATCTTTATTACAGCCAGAGAATTTTATTCACCATCTTGCAATTTGCGACTCATGCGTTTGAGGTTTGATTCTGGAGTGTGGTTCAAGGGTGGATTTGTTTACAGTGCAGTCCTTCGGGACAAACTATGATGATTAGTATCTCCAGTCCTTTGCATTTTAAAACCAAATGCACCGTTTTCTCACTGCAGTGGATTCACAAGGTCATACCAGTGATGCCTTTGGTGATGCAGGTATTTTCAAAAAAGGGCAAAAGAGTTTCTGTGAAAGTGCCATGCATTCATGGTCACACTTTTTTTGAAGGTATGGCTACTGTAGCTGCAAGCTTTTTGCTCTGTAAGGCTCGGGACCTCATATGTACATCTAAAGGTTGTAACTCACAAGGTGTCACAGCAGCTGCAGAGGAGCGGGGTGATCCTGCTGGTAATGACCACAGATATATATCAAGATACACATCCATCCATATGCTGTCTGGCACTGGGCCTGTTTGCCTCTTTATCATTTATTCTTTCTCGTTTCTTGAGTCCCTCACAGCAGGTCTCTCATATAAACAAACACAGTATCGCATTATTGAGCGCTCTCATAGTCAGGATTGGAGTGGGATTTTATTGAGGTATCTTTCATATCTCACGAATTCAAAGCAACACATGTCTCACAAGCATCCAAATTTAATTAGACTATATTCAAAATGTTTACATCTGTGGAGGTTGCACATGACTGTTAAATTCAGGTGCGTGTAACAAGTGATATGAATTAGCTAGTTTGTGCGTCTGAATGTCTGAATGTTCCAGACATAAAGTACTTGATGTCATCAACCAATTATGCACATGTACTGTTTTGCCACTTTCACTGTTTCACTGAAGACCCACACAACCTATAAATGTATGTGTGTGTACAGTAGATGGTTATTATTTATTGTCCACAGATGGTGTGTTGCATGCTATGACGAATGTTACCAGGCAAAAAGGAAACACATTTATTAATATGATCAAGAAAAACTATATATGCTAGACAATAGATAGATTGATAGATAGATAATATATATACTTGATAATACTAGATTATATATATATATATATCAAATATTAATTATAGCTGGGACATGATATTATTAAAGATTACATTTAAATTTCTATTGCTAAGTAAAAGTTGGTAACTTGTATCCACAACAACAAAATAAAGTTTGTAGCTTGCATAACTTGTACGGTTCAGGTTTCAGGTTTTTCTTCCAAGCTTCCAAGTGTTCCCGCTTTCCACTTGTTTGCATGTTTAGGCTTTCTTTCATCACAAGTTCTTAATTTGCATCAGAAAGCCACACAGAAGTCACTGAATTCAGTCAAGTCATTAAAGACATCAGGGCTTGATATATGTGACAGCTGGTTAAAAAGTGATGATGTCGAGCTTCGATTCTAAACATCTGCTTTGCATATTATTTAGTTCAACAACAGTTGGCATATTTTAAATCGTATTGTTATCAACTTCACCAAATTGCACTTGATATAAATAAAGTCTGAACCAGGATAAAGGCCAGACCTGAGTGAAACATGCATTTTGGCAAAATACATGTTATGTTGGACCAAATTATGAGTGAACGATTTTGCGTCCAATCGAGGGCACAAGTCTCAGCAGCAACAACTCATTGAATTAAACTTCCAGTAACTGCAGCAGGTAGGACAAATATTATTTCCCACTTTTATTTCAACTAATAATTATTTCAACTATCTGCACACATTCAATTTCTCCAACAATGTAAGTTCAAATATCTCCTCTTTCACCTTAAATAGTGTTGTGGGTGAAAGAGCAAACATCTATTCAACATATTTCCAATGCAAAACAGCCGCTGCCAAGTGTCTGAAACTGTGTTTACTTATCGAGTGTGTAGACGTCAATTACAAACTGAGTCATGAATATTTTTTTGTTACAGCTTTTTTATCCTGCACATACATAATGAAAAAGACCTTTGAGGCCTCAAAAGCACCCGGGAAGAAAAGTGAGATGGTTTCTCAGTCATACAATGTATAGCAGTAGTCGCACACATCTAATACCAAAAGAGGAAGGCGAGGACCAATAGAAGCCTGCAATGAAAATGATGTTAGATTTAAAAAAAGGTCCACGCACTGTCACTCCCTGCCATTAAATTGCACTTATGGGTGTGCTGACCTTTGTCTTCATGTTTTCATGGTTTCTCACTCACAAACTACTCTTGCCTTCCCGCATTTTAATACTGAAACATCGCCCACGCACAAAAAGAAATTCAGGCATAATTGTTTTTTTGTTGTCATTAAATGGTCAGCTACAGCAATGTGAGGAATGAAGTCAATGCAGAGGGAAGGCACACTGTGACCTTTGACTTCCTGTTCTGCATTGCGTGACTAGTGTTGGCTCCCGAAGCCCAAACCTTAGTACTGGGTCAGGGCTAACCTGGTCTGCTCAGTGACAGGAATCCAACACACAAGCTGATCTTATCTGACAGCGTGAAACCAGAGCAGACCTGGCACCTCTGTCCTACAGAGCCTGGCCCGGAGGGCATCATGGGAACTCTCGGGAAGCCAGCTTGGGATGAAACAACAACAGAGATCTTTCGACCACCTCTGAAACTAGATGTGGAAGAACATCTGTCAGGCATGGACATGGTTAGGACAGACCTCCAGTTCCAGCTGTCAGAACTTTCACCATTTTATCAATTCATGCAGGAGAAAGTAGGACAAATATTAGCCATCAGCTGATTTTCAAATTTCTTTTACCATTTTCTGAGAATAAAATATCATTTAAGTGAAGTGCTTAAAATGATGTTTGTCATACTGTCTAATATCTAAGAAGAATATTCAAGAGCAAGCATGTTAATGTAATACATGTTGAAAAAGGAATAACAATAAATGACCCAGAACAACTTCTTAGCCAAGGTCTTCATACAACATACACAAGATGAGGGCAAGCTGCGGAATTAGATGATCTAGGATAAATAATAGAGTACATTTTGAAAATGTTGCAAGTGAGTCCATTTATAACCGATCGGATTAAAATGGTTTATTAGCTCTTCTGCATATAAACAATAAGAATAAATACACACACCCAAAATAGCAAAGTCTAAAGTGGAAGATGCCAGATTTTACTATATCCTCACCAGAGATGACAGGAGATGAGTCGAGCTGAAATACATAGTCGTGCACCGCTTTCAAATATTCTGTGGTTTTTCGTTAAAACACTATCCATTTTGGTGAAAAGCAGATGGAATGTGTCATGTTTATACTGCGTTTAGATTCAGATCAATTCAGATGAAAATCTAAACCTAAACTCGGTGCCAAATAGCCCCCACTGTCGGTCTGTGTATTTCAAAGTTATGGAAGACTCTTGGACTTCCACCGTTACCTCGGGTGAAATCTATCCCCGCTGAAAAACCAAAACAAAAGCGATGTGGAGATAATAATACAGCATGTTTCATCCAAGCAAGCCAAACTAGAAACATACTTGGATGTAGCCTGACCGTGAAGATGGTATCAACCACCAACTGTGAATAGGCACAAAAAATGTCTGACCTCTTCCATTATTAGCTCAAATTAAACAGTTTGTGTTGCAACAGTAGAAATTCAGTCCATCAAATCTTAAGTTTTTACTAGGACCATAACTTCAAGGTCGGGAAAAGTAAAAGCTCTCAGAAACAGAGCTTCAATAGCAGCGGCTTAAATCTAATGTCTGTGTAAATGAAAGGGCAGGCAGGCCAGGAGGAACTGTCCAGAAAAGGCCCACATGCCTGGCCTGGAAACAGTACCTTAATGAGAAATGTAATACACATTCATCATATGCCAAGTCAGAGCTTAAACAAACAAGTGCGGACCTGGACAATGACAAATGCATGACTGTTTTAAATGAGTGTGCACAGAGCTCTGATATATGCATGATTGTTTCCTATAAGCATTCAGGCAACATCAGGACACACAGGCGGTTGACGTCTGGTTTACATCCTCGACAAAAGTCTCTGTCATGACTCCCCCGTATCCCAGAATTCCCTGTGCTTCTGGTGAGACGTTTGCATAGAAAGA
Organism: Chelmon rostratus; assembly: GCF_017976325.1. Classification (NCBI taxonomy): domain Eukaryota; kingdom Metazoa; phylum Chordata; class Actinopteri; order Chaetodontiformes; family Chaetodontidae; genus Chelmon; species Chelmon rostratus. The sequence continues at coordinate 14,523,599 of NC_055658.1, read as the reverse complement.
GAGAGTATCTGGACCCTGTCAGTATTTCCCAAAAGACCTCAATTATACAGACTGGCTTAATTAGATCAGCTTTGATTGCTATTTCAAATGACGGGAATAACATGAAGCTGTGTTTGTCATCTCCACCCATCCCTTCGCTGTCGCTGTGCTGTCGGAGCGGGGTGTACAATTCTCTCCAGCTCCGTGTCTCTCATGTCTGGAGCTGGTGAGGGAGTGGGTGCTGTGGCGCTGATGAAGGGCTGACGTGGCAGGTGCTCTGTGGATGATCTGGGGTCAGTCTCTGGATTGAGCCTGAAGAGCTTTTAAGGGAAGGAGGGCTTTTGACATTACGCACCAGGCATCTGCCACAGTATGTGGATTTAAACAGACCTTTATACTCCACCCCAGACACACACACACACACACACACACACACACACACACACACACACACAAACACTGCACGCAAAGAGTGACATCAATTTAAGAAGAGTACCAGAAGCACAACGAGTACACCACAGTGACCAGGACTGAGTTTAAGTTTAAGTTCCACAACAGGTCTCCATTTGTGTTATATATGCGTGTGTGAGCAGGAGATCATGTGATTTTGCCATGTTGGTATCACAGTATATATACTGTATGTTATGTTATGTTTTGCTGTTTTGTATACTTGTTTGCATATGTGTAATTACACACTGGACTACATTATGTGCCTTGGTGAAATTGCATGGTAAAAAAAGACACTCTGAGTGTCTTGGAGAAATATTTCAAACTGACATTATTTTGTTTGAGTCCCAGGCATCAAGTTTATGGCGGAAAACAATGTTGCTGAGCCAATATATTGGTATTTTTTGTGTGATGTGATGCAAAAGTCATTTTTTTCTAACTATGAATCACAACCCTGATTCCAAAAAGTTGGGACACTATGAAACATAAATACAGCAGAATGTGATCATTTTCTAATCCTTTTTGACACATACTCGATTGAAAACAGTACAAAGACAATATATTTAATGTTTTAACTCATCAGCTTCATTGATTTTTTAAAATACCTGCTAATTCTGGATTTGATGACAGCAACACGTTTCAAACTAGTTGGGACAGGAGCAACAAAAGACTGGGAAAGTTGTGGAACGCTCCAAAAACACCTGTTTGGATCATTCCACAGGTAAACAGGCTGATTGGTAACAGGTGATAGTATCATGATTGGGTATGAAAGGAGCATCCTGGAAAGGCTCAGTCGCTCACAAGCAAGGATGGAGCGAGGGTTACCACTTGAATAATTGCATTCTGTTTTTATTTCACACAGCGTCCCAACTTTTCTGGAATCAGGCTTGTATTTTTAGTCCTGAATGTTACTGAAACAGTTAAAATGTGTATTTTAAAAGACTTTTTCTCGCTCATTCCACCAACTTTCCAAAGACTATTGAAACTGTAGCTGTAAAATAACATAAATGATTCTAACACCTGGTTACTAAGAAATAAACATGGGATTATGTCCTATGGATGTTTGTTAACCTTTTGCTTCAAGTCTTTATGCATCCTCTGAGTGAAGAAATATATGATTATTTGCACAACACAGTTCTTGTTAATTATATGTATGAAACATAAATGGATAGTCAGATAAATCAAACAGTGCTTCTGCTGAGAGAACACCACATCTTTTTGAGACAAACATTTTCAAAACATATTTTTTTACGTGTAAAAAGCGTGCAGATGGTAGTTCAAGGAGAGATTGGGGAGAGAGATAGAGGCAGAGAAACAGAGAGTGTGTGACTGACTGATCTGAGGCGCAACAGTTCATTATGTAGTTAAAGCTGCAGATCAAGTGGTATTGGTGGTGTGACTACGCATTCATTGCGAAGCAGCCCTCTGTTACATCAGGTAGAGACAAACAGAAAATTGAGCTTGGCTTCTTTCCCATCGACAACCATTTAATTAAGTTGGTTTATTAAATCTGAGGCAGAAATACAGCGAGCATAGTTTTAAAACTGATAACAGAGCAGAGCTTACAAAGGGCAGCCCCATCTCTAACACGACTTCTGACGCAAATACTCTCGCAGTTATGAACCAACACGTGTGAGCAGCAACTGTCTTGAATTAGAGTTAAACTGTGGAGCTGAAAATTGACTTCTGAATTTCCCAACTTGTTCTCATTGAGAAAACGAGCAAAACTCGAAAAATATTCCCCGTCTGGTGGGCGATGTGCTCAGGTGGAATTTTTAGCCTGTCTCATTTTTTGACTAATGAACTCACCAAACCCAGAGGTTAACCATTTGGGTAAGAACAAGCAAAAATAGACACAGGAGGGTGAGTGCTGCACACAGCAATGGTGGCTGGTGGCTTCTTCTTTACTAAAGTGAATAATGCAGCCTTTCTCGAAAAATCTTTTAATTTGTCCACCTGTCCCATAATACAGTGAGAGCTGCTACTTTCTACCTTGTTAATCTGTTGCCTGTGTCACTAACAGGACTAGAAGCACAGAGTGCTGCAGTAGCCTCCCATATGTGTGTATGTATCCTGGTCAAACATGACATCTGTTTGGCTTGTCTTGCTTTGACTTGTGTCAAGCTGTGGCTAATCCCTCCTGTTGCTCTGTATCTGCATGGTAAAGAGGAGACTGCAGTGATGCTTGGAGTTTGTGCACAAGCTGAGGCCTTTGATGTCCCAGTGTCCTTAGAATAGCTCTTTATTGCTTAGTCTGTAATATGTTTAGTTTTTTTTGTTTTTTGCTTGATTTTAGTCTCCTTATCTAAAAATGAAGCGTCTATTTCACTGTCTCGCTGCTCATTTTCTTGCCGTGACTCTGCCAAAAACAACTCTTTTCTTTGCAAAGTATCACAAAACCTTCATCATGCCCATTCAATTTATATCAATAAACATTTTGGGGGTCAGGGGGTACGCGTCTGGGTTCCTCGGGATAGGAACAGAACTGTGGTTCTGGTTTTAAACACACTGTATCTACCACAGGAGGAACAGAGGGGGCTTCAGAGAATGCAGACTCTCCTGTCAGTGAAATAAGGCCAAACCGTGCAGATCGCCAGCAGGGCTTGTTTCCCCTTGTCAGTGAAGAGCGGAGACCATGAACAGCGTAAATACAGCACTTCCTCCTCCTCATGGTTTTCATTCTCAGCAGCATTCTCCTTCCAATCGGTGCATCTCCTCCCAGATCTTATGCACAAACAAAAGCACACAAAAATATACCCACACTCCCAATTAGGCAGGGCACTGTGTCCGTTTATGCACAACCTCTTTAAAATGACAAGAAACACAGTCCAATATCATGTTGACAGAACTAAACAAGCAAGGATTCACTTTCCATATTTTGTTGTTAGTTTGTTGCATGCATTTTTTAGAAACAAAATAAAAACAAATACATCTCATCTGTAATTACAATTGACATGCTTCTGCTACAGTGTACTTCAGGACAAAAGCATGCAGTAATTACATTGACCTTGCAGATGCAATCACGAGTGCAGTGTCCTCAAGCAGTTCTCTTCTCTTTGTTCCACAGGACCATCTTAAGCGCTTGTGTTTGCTGCTTGTTCTACAAAACAAACAAAGGCAAGCAGAGCTGGAACAGTGATTAAAGAAATCAACAAATCCTCGACAGGACATGAGCGCATGGGCCTCTAGGCTGGATCAGGTTCTTCGGAAAGGGTGAGTCAGTGAGGTTAAAGGACGAGGGGTGACTGCGAGGGAGGTGGGGGACCAGAGGTGTGAACTCCAAGCCGACAGAGCAGCCTCACTCAATTCAGTTTACCATATCCGTCATGGGAACATCACTTCTATTTTCTTTTCATTACGAGACCAATCTCTTCACAATCCTTCCAAACAACAGTGGAATAACAGCTTATTTGCTCTGTGTGGCCTCAGTCCACAGGATCCTCTTTGTTGTTGTTCTCAGTGCTTGGTGAAGGTGGAAATAGTCTTTTCACTCAGTGTAAAACATTTTCCCCAACAGCCCTCTCGACTTTGTTTCTGCTTCTCCACTGAGCGATCGCACAGGTGCATCGCTCACAAGCATGCGCATGATGTCAAATAAACAAATCATCAAGTAAAAATTCCATAACTACAGACATAAATGCAACGACTGTGATTTCAAACTGAAAACAAACAAGCAGCACGAATAATGTTATGACCTTATTTTTCTGACTAATGCTTGCCGTCGTTAGTGATGCGATGTCGCAACAAAAAGCTAAAATAGACTGTTTTTGCTGCACAGCTTCAAAACTCCCAAAGAACAAAATGGGACAGACATTTTTGCCCAGTTTGCACACATGAGCAGATGTTTCCCTGTCTCGCTTTATTTGGCCAGACAGGTGAGTGATGCATAATGCCACGGCTTGGCACGCCCGTGCATGGCTCAGCTCCGTCTCTGCCTAATTGACCTTCCCACACATAGCCTGGTTCAGATCAGATCTGACAAGAGTGTGCGCAGCAGACGTACAGAATCACTCTCGGCGTATGTGCGAAACACTTTAGGGTCTGTTTAGAGTTTCCCTGGGGACTTGTTTAAGATGTGTTTAAACTGTACATATGGCCCTGGCTTTGAGGTGGGGTGGGTGCTAGCATATCAAAAGGAGATAAAGATAATGATGGCAGGATATCAGTTGCGAGACAAATGGCGCCACTGGAGGAGTCTGTGAAGTTGTCGAGGTAACACGGGGTCGATTGGCAAATAGCAGGCTTTAATACTATATCTAAATTGCATCAAACCGAGTAAGTTTCCCAAATCCTCCTCCAAAAGTCTCCCAAGATGAGGATCCACTGAAGCTTGTTGCTTCCCTGATGAAATGAGCTAAGTAAAGGTGACAGCCATTCAAATCTGTATCTCCACATAATCAAAATCTAGTTTTCTCCAGTGTGGTCTGGGAAAGTCGATAAATCAATGCAGTGTTAGAGGCAAACAGAATAATGGCTAAGTGTGGTTATTCCCTATGATATACTACGCTGCTCTGTTGCTGTGTATGGCACATCTCTGCCAGGAGTCCTTGAGATAGTTTCCTGCCATAATAACATGTGTGAAAAAGAAGAACATGAACTGCTCATTTTAAAAATCACGTTTAACACCAGAGTAGAACTGGAAAATGTCTGTTTTGAAAAATAAATCCAGGACTTATCTTATGAGTGAATCAAAGGGATGTTTTGAACATTATGTTGGCAATTATTGCCTGCGGACTGTGGTGCTATCCAGCTATTCAACAAGCCAGACACTCCGTATACCCCTTTTTTGTCTGGGCTTAGCTTTTAATGTAGCTGCAATCAACCACAACAAGATTTTTGAGGCCCAGCGTTCATCCCTCAGAAATCCCACCAAACGTGAGTAGTATTGGAATTCCGGAGCACCATGCCAACCGTGAAGCCTCCCTGCCTCTCACAAGCACCGCACGGAGGGGCAATTTTCCTCCGGCTGAACTTCCCAAAGCTGCCTCACCTGGAACCAATCTGTAACACAATCGAAGGGTCCTAACTTGAAAGCCCATTCCTTCCCTTTGATAGTCTCTTCTTGGTAGCCTGCACGGCGCTGGAAACAGGCCTTTTGTAATCTGCAGATACAAAAGAGCCAGGGATTGAGATGAGTATCCACCCATCAAAGTGTATTATGCAAATAATCGAGAAACAAAGCTCAGATACTCTCTGCTTTTTTTTCCGGGATGAGGGTGAAACTGGGCTCGAATTTGGACATTTTAAGTGTTCATGTCGCCTGCTCTTTCTCTCTAGATTGTGCTTCATTGTATTTTCCCTTCACTTTTAACATAACAGCAACTTCGGAGATAATGACATACAGAGTAGGTGTATATTAGTGCTTCTCTTTGCTAACCTTTTGACGACAGGTGTGTCGAGCCTTGAACTCCTTCAACAGCTTTGCTACCCACAGTAGCGCTAAAATTTAGTCTACCACTGCTCTCACAGGTCTTCCAATTGGCAAAGAGAGCAATTAAACTTTAATAGCTGTCCATTCAGGCCTTCTGGGAAATTTAGTCCTGAGTCAACATGCCAAACATTATTTCCTTCCCTCTCTTTTTCCCGTGTAAGCAAAGTTGTATCAAAGTCTCACTGATTTAGTTTGTGGCTGTGCTGTAGGTAGAGTTCTACAGCCTGTGTGTGAAATAACAGTGATACAACACAAAAGCTATTAGACATGACAAACTATATAACTTACTCTTTTCTACAATGGGCACAGCAAGAGACACCAGAATCCACTTCTTCTCATCCAAAGGAAGATAGAAGTTATTTTTGTGCACAGTCCTTTGAATCAGTTATTTACTTGCTCATACATGTGATTGCAATTGAGTGATTAGCTGCAATTGAATCAGCAGCGGAGGCGCAGAGTGCATGGGTGTAAAAGCATGAAATGAAAAGGACATTTGTTCAGGGGGTCGTGTTTCTACACAGTCGCTAACTCTGACAGTCACAAGCTGACGTCGGTGCTCGGCCAACAGTCTGCCCTTTGCTGCTCTACCCAGAGTGAAGTCCGGCCAGTTCGTTCGTTCTACATAATCAACTTATCCTGTCTGCCTTTAATGTTCCGTATTCTCACATGCAAAGTTTTTTTTTATTCAGTACATCTGTCATTTTGTTTCAAACTCAAACATCTCTGACTTACAAACTATTTGTCAGACCTTAGTTCTGTAACAGTCAATGGTGTCAGCTCTCTATGTGTAAATTTAGGGCTAATTTGACATGTTGAGGAGAAATTGTCCTTATTTTTGAAAAGGAACATCACAGACTACATTTAAATGTGTGCTTGTAACCCATTCTCATCAGTTGTGGGAGTTTTTTTCTTCCTGTAAGCATCATATCCTGGTTTCAGAAACCTGAATAGACCCTTGTTCCAGTCTTGACAAAAGTGAATATGATGCTGAAAGTACATGTAATCCAGATTTCTGCTCATTCTCACAGTGTTTCATGCATCCTCAACTTGATCATAGAATTATAAGTTAGTAATACAAAACTATAATTATAAATGATCAGCCTATGACCTTATGATTACAAATATGTGTCAAGTGTCAAAAAATGGAAGAAGAACAAACACAAGTTCCAATTTAGGCAGATGTGATGATGACTTTTCATAGTGGGAAGAGAACAAGTGTTATTGATAACATGAACACTACCAGGACCCTGAAACTGAAGCAGCTAAATGGAATTCAGCCATTATTAATTTGATCATTTACACCTGTGCTTTTCCTACTCGGACATGTCAAAATGTATAAAAGGCTTATACTGTCACTCTTAACCTGCAACCAGGAAATTTAAATTGCCAAGGAAAGGTTGACCTTGGCAATTTCAAACATTTTATAAATATGTAAAGATGAAAAATGTGCAGAAAGGCCCCAGCTGGCTCTTGTGGGATCTGGATCTTTTGACTTTTTTATTGTGCGGCAACCGGGCAAACCACCGAGCCACCATGCCGTTCATATTTTAGTGTTACAATGTCAGGAGTTAGACTGCCAACATAAGAAAACTTCCCTGGAGAAAGTATTTCATAATGACCATCAGTGCTGTAATACGTCTAGAAAATCCTTAAAATGTATGCTCCAAGATAACCATAGCCTATTTTGGGGCAGATCTGCAGCAGAGCACGACCAAGCTCATCTGGTGACATTCGCTCGTTCTGGATTGAAATAGCACATTGTCTTCACTGAACCCTTTGCACTTCGTTGCATGGAAATAAAAATATAGTCATAGCATTTTTTTACAGCATGAACTGTTTGTTTCATTGCATTTTCTTGTGTACGTGACAAATAGACCTCTGAACCTGTAAATCTTTGAGACCTTGAAATGAGACCTACTTCCTATTTGCTTACATATCAGGAGTAATGCAGGGCTTTGACCTCCGTATGCTGCTTATACTCATTGTTCTTCATGGCATCCTTGCAAAAGCACAAACATCTTCACCCCTTTTTTGTCATGTTTATGTTGTTGGTAATCCCTCACAGTGATAACACACATTTGAAAGTTCTAAAGTTTCAGATAAGCACTGTCTTATTGTTACGGCTACAAAAGTGACACTTAGTCCAAGTTAAGCTTTGAGAATAGAGCATCTGTAAGCCCCATCACTCTCTGTGTATGTTTTTTTCCTCAGGCACTGCAGACTCCCTCATTTATCTTCTCCTTCCTCTGCCCTCTCAGACTGGTCACCTCTCTCTTTCAGTCAGCGGAAGTCATATTGCACTAAAACAAATCGATTTGTCTTGCTCTGTCCTACTCGCCTCCAGTTCGATCGGATCAATTTGCTGATAATGTTCAAGTTCAGCTCAGATGTTCAGTTTTATTTTGTGTATTTCAGAGCACAGGCGACGCCTGACGAACACAACTACCTGTATGCTCTGGGTGCTGTCATTATAAGATGTAGCTGTGCTGCACATGGAAATCAAGAAGAAAACATACGTACAAGCATACTGCAAAAACTGAAACAAACCGCTTTAATCACTGTGAAGAAAGACGGTGGTTCTCCATGTTTGTCTGAACAGACTCGGGTCAGTGTGATCTAAGGTTCTGCTCTTTCCTTGTAAGATCAGACTCCTTCATGTTTGACTTGCGCGACCCCAGCCTCAGTAAACAACACATGCAGCTTTAATTGGAATCACTTGGTCACCCTGAAGCAGGATGAACAGGGCTTTGTTACCAGCATGGCAGCTCCCACAACCTGACATACCTTCATATCTCCAAAGAGGTGGCTGGACCACAGAAACCATGTGAAAGTCGCATGCTTCTAGAAATCCTAACCTGTCGCAGCAGCACTTACAGCTCTGCTACCAGTACTTCCTCTGTTAATAATACTAATAATACTAATAATAATGATTATTGACAGCATTAAGGTTGATATTGTTGAAAATAACACAGGGAAGAACAATCATTGGCATTATTTATCCTAAATTGATATAATACTTTCATCCACAGTGTTAAAACTTTATTTAAAGTCAATTGCCCTAGCTTGGGCATGTTACTGATTTCTAAGAGATATTTTCAGAAAAACAGGAGGAAAGATCATGAGTTGTATTATTTAGTGATAGCTCAGGAGTTTACTGTAATTAATGAATTAATTAGAATTTCAACCAAGCAATGTGTTTCAATAAGCTATAGTACGACAAACGACAGGAAATGACACACTTCCATGTCTACCTCCACAGTTTCCCTACTGAACTCATGTCATATAGCTGCAGAAGCAGCCGATGAAATGGCAATTCATCAACACTGGATGCAGCACATTCCTGACAATGTGTGATTGATAAAGTAGGCTACAGAGAATTAAATGCAAAGTATGATACAACATAATAGTCAGTACAATAGTCTGTTTAGCGTTTGCTGAGTGTGTGTCAGTGTGGCAGAATAACAGGGGGAACACAATAACATGTTAAAATCCCCTTCATGCTTAAAAGATGCTGCAGATGATCATAAGCTCCCCAAAGCTTCCGCTGCTGCTGTGATTCCTCCTTCTGTGTAAACACTGTATATGATTTCATCCATAAAACACACAAGGAACATATGAAAATGTGTGACTGTGTTAAATAATTAGTTGTTGCCGCTGATGCGTGTCTGAGATTACACAGAGTTGCCTGTGCAATCGAATGAAATTGAATTCAACAGCGTGGTAATAAATCATCCCTTTCTGCGCAGATTAATATGATGCTCAAGTTTTGTTGTTTGGAATCATATTGAGAGGCTTTTTTGATATTTTGTCCCAGTATTGTATGCGCGTACGATGGACACATAGCAAAGTTATCAATGTGCATAATAAGCTGTGTAAAATTGTGCTCATGAGAAACAAACAGGACTCTGTTTCAGATCTTCTCCACTGTCCTTTGTTTATCTTGCACTTCTTCCATCTCAAAGATTTATGTACCACTGAATAACAGCAATAAAAATGGAATCAAATATCTCTTCTATCAGTCCTTAGCTCTTTCACATCTGTCTCGTGAATTAAATGAATATTTGTATCCACTGCCCTGGAATAAATTAATAGGAGGAAGGGCCTTAGGACTGACTTATGATCACTGAGACAGTATATGTGTGGCAGAAATAGCATCCATTCATTCTTGTGTGGTTCCTTAAACTTCCTTAAGTGAATAAATGACCATCTGAGGAAGGGGGCATCTGTGTGAATGTCCTCTCAAATTAAATAAAGAACATGACTCTGATTAAGATCCTGTTTGAATGGGCTTTTTTTCCCCCCTCGCAGCTTCCAGGACATTCCAGGATATTAGAGCAGTGAGTGAGCTCTCTGTTTTCTCTTGCTGCTGACCTTTGCTCAGAAGGTCGCTTGGGTTTCAGCGCTGGTCATCGATGCTCTTTCGGTGTCTCAGTGGCTCACTGATGCATGACCGGCCATCCTCCTCATAGACTCTTGTTACAGAGGAGCAGATGCACTCAGCTGACGGGACTCAAGAATGATGTCAGAGCTTGGAGACATGAATATCAGTGTTTTATTAATGTTAACTTCTTGAATGCAGTCATTTGATACTTGCCTTGTTTAGAATTTTAGAAGTTTTATTATGTATGAGACAGCATAAACTCCATGACCTATGCTGAGATATGAGCTTCAACCACTTCCTGTTACGCAGTATCCCCCTTTAGGGAGGAATAAAAAGGTTTATCAGACTAATTACTGCTCCTCAACACGATTCCTGATTGTGAAAAATGGCATTTACTCTCTTTCAATGTTAAAATATTGTGATGTCTCTCAGTCTTTGCAGCCATACCCATGATGAAACCCAATTTCCATTCAAGTACATCCTTGCGTGAGAGTTTTGATTATCACTTGCACACGTGAGATCTCTTTTGGGAACAACACCAAAAGTCTCCTGTGAATGACATTTCAGGAAATAGGCAAACTGAAGGGTTACGTGGAGTTTTCAGGGTTCATCCATCCTTTCACGTGGAGATTATTCCACAGATCGGGAGGGTTCATGACCGCTTTCCCCCTGCTGTCTGTATACTGGAATCAAGCAATCTTGAAGCTCATGCGGTTGCCACATAAAATGTTTAATGTGCCTTCATGCTTGTTAAACCAAATTGAACAGACACAGAGAAAAAAAATGTTCAGCATCATCCAGAGCCGCCATGTTAAAGCCTTTGATTAACGGGGAGTTTACTCTGTGTGAGTGTTTCATGTGGAAACTCATGTGAGATAATATGGAAACCCCTGTTATGCAAAAAACTAATGAATCAGCTGTAATGCTTCACACAGGTTTTTTGAGTTGATGCTCTTTTGTGTTAAAACGCACAGCGCTGTCAGTTTGTACGTCTCACATGCTTGTATGTCTATGTAACCCTCGTGATGACCTGACCAACGTGGCAATGGCGTTTCCCCGACTTCCACCCAGCGCCTGCTAGGAAAAGCTAGCATCATTAAAGAGCACAAATATATGAACATTTATATAGGAAAGAAATGCCTGTCGACGAGCTGAAGCTCTACTTTATACATCCAAGGACATATCATGTGACCAAAAAAGAAGAGAAATGTTAGACTTGTACTTTGCTTTGTGATCTATAAGTCATAACCAAAATATGCCAAGATGCACTGTTTTGCAAAAATTGGTCAGCCTTTAATAAATGAACATTACCTGCAGTTCATTTCTCCTCTAAACTTAAAAATATTCCACATGACAGAACAAATAATAAATAAATCACTACTGTGCTTATTTACTGCAAAGCACACTCGTGTATTTGAGGTTATTTCTTTAAAATTTCTCAGCTTCCTCTCCACTTCCAGCATTCCCAAAGGCAGGCTGCTTTCTTCAACTGGCTGCTCGAATCTTTTTGAAAATTCAGTATTTCTTGACATCTGTGCACATGTTCAGCAGCAGCCCTGCCCTTTGACCTCCCCACCGAGCATCCCACATGCTGCTGCGGCCCTCCTCTCTGGAGTCTTAGTGATGTCCGGCGGCCCGAGTTCGTAGGTCACGGTGATGACAGCGAGCACCTTGCTGCGAGACTCCTATCTGCCCACCAAAATAAACAGAGGAGGGTCTGCTCCAACCCTCCCGCAACACCCCCTGTCCAGCTCTGACTGAGTCTCACAGATTAAACGCTCAAGACGCACAGGATCCTGCCTTCTCTAATCCAAATACTGTCAGGGTCAAAGGTCGAGCTTGGAGATCACAGTCAACTTTTATCCCAGCGACATTGTTCCAGAGAATGTGGCTTCAGTCTGGGCTGTTTTCCTTTGCTGGGCTCCTGTTTGAGGAGCTTTTCACCTAAACAGCCAGTGTGCCTCTGTGAAACAGCTACATTTGCATATCAACTCACAAAACACATCAAAAACAGCCCAAATCTACATCATTAGTCAATGTGCTTTCACACATTTCATCTTTAAGCTACACTTCAATCTATCAGAAACTCATGTATGACGGAAAACTTGAAACACGCTTGTGCCACGTGTGAAATAAACACACACTCTCTACTAAATTCTCACTGAATTAGTCTGGCAAAGACACAGTAAAGGAGGTAAAACTCTCTGGAACACCTGAGAAATGACCGAGGGAGTAAAACGACCTGGCTCTCACTATAAATAGGTCTGTCAAGTCTTTTTATTTGTACCTAATTTTCTTTACAAGTGCTTCCATATGACGGTCATATACAAGAGAAAAATGGGAGGATTACAGGAACATGAAAGACAACTTTGCTCCCCTCCCTACATTCCACACTCCTCACATGCTACTGCATATTGTGAATCTCAGGAAGGTGAAGCATGTGAGAATATTTCAGTCTCCTTAGTTTTATTCAGAAACTGAAAGATGACCTTTATCCAGTCTTTTTCTTCAATAGATGTGCCATGTTTTCAGGCCAGTTGGAACAGTGGTGCCCAGTATGTTGTCTGAAGCAATATCTGTTCTATTGACATTAAATCAATTGCTATTTTTCATGTGAATGGGTTGCCAGGTCTGCTATTCCCACTGAGAGTGAACATCTGTGTGTGTGTGTGTATCATCCAGCCAGTCTCCACTCATTTATTTTTTAATATGGATGAGATCCTCCAGTTTTCACTAGCTTTCCTGTATAAATCTGTGGGCAGCCATAGAAACCCTGTTGCCTACACTGTCCCATAGAAAAGAGGCATGATTAAAGCATGATTGCTCCTAGGATTACATTCACAGTGTTCAATCCAATTTAGGATGTGTGACATCCTTATGCTGCACCAAAGTCATAAGGCTGAGGTTGGGATGAATGGCAGAGCATGTAAAACCCAGGACTTTGACCCAGAGGCCAAGAACTGAGCCCCATTGTTGGTTTACACTGCTAAAACATTTGGTTCTGTAAAAGATTGTGGTGTTCATTTAAACTTTCTTTACATTCAAACTTTATCCTTTCTTTAGGTTCAATTCTATGTTGTGACAGTGCTGTGGTTAAGGTCTGTTTAGGCTTATGCACAAAAACAACTTAGCTAGGGTTCGGAAAAGATCATCATCTTAAAATGCCGCGCATTACAAACACAGCTGGGAAATGTCCCGAAGTCTCCTTAAAGGATAACTTTCGTTTTTTACAACCTGGACTTTATTTGTAGCATTAAATCCGACCATATAGACACCCAGACAACTTTGGTGGCATTTGGAGTCGTTTTGAAGAAATTAGCCACAGAAGAGCGGCGCGTATATCCGTATAATGAGAGTAATTGGGGCACCCGTGCGTAGCCTCTATAAACGCATAATCTGCGGCGAAACTCGTTCATATTCCAATATTTTGTTATGATATGCTGGCGCTATTCCCCTCTGAGCCCGTGGTGGCATGTTATCAACATCCAGTGTCTCTAGACAACTACTTCTGACGTGGATGACGTCACTTTCGAGCGCCGCACGCTGCAAGCAACCAGCCACAAATGTTGTCATCGATGAACATATCCTCCTCTGTTGTCATCGATGAACATTGTCCACAAGAACACCACCAGTTACCGTCTACTCGTGGACGCGCAGCCGTTTGTTGTTGTTTGACCAGCTGTTCCTCTCTCTGCCTCCGCGTCCTCCTTTCAACGAGCTCCTCGTCCGTGTACTCTGGCTGAAAACGGTGAGGACGTCCATCGTAAACAAAGTCATCGTCCACCACCTCAGAGTCGGAAAAATATTCATCCATTTTGTGAAAAATAACAGTCGCAAACTACAGCTAAACTAGCCGACCGCCGCAGAGTTAGCTGTGTTGTGGCTGGTTGCTCGCAGCGCGCGGCGCTCGAAAATGACGTCATCCACGTCAGAAGTAGTTGTCTAGAGACACTGGATGTTGATAACATGCCACCACGGGCTCAGAGGGGAATAGCGCCAGCATATCATAACAAAATATTGGAATATGAACGAGTTTCGCCGCAGATTATGCGTTTATAGAGGCTACGCACGGGTGCCCCAATTACTCTCATTATATGGATATACGCGCCGCTCTTCTGTGGCTAATTTCTTCAGAACGACTCCAAATGCCACCAAAGTTGTCTGGGTGTCTAAATGGTCGTATTTAATGCTACAAATAAAGTCCAGGTTGTAAAAAACGAAAGTTATCCTTTAAAAACAGTCGTTTTTGACACTAGAAAACTCAAACAGTGCTCTGCTGCTTGGCGGTCATCTCGCCGAGCTGTCAGGCCGCCACCGTCCCCTCCCCCTTCTGATGGGAAATTCGGCTCATGTATATGCACTGGTGATCTGAATGACGTCATTTTGCACCCTGACACACGTTGTAGGAGCATTTATATGATACATATGAAACCTACAACACAAACATTTCCAGCTGGTGACTGGGCTTTATGAGTTACCCAAAGAACCATCAAAATGTTATCCATATAGGAGAACGGATGAAAGACATTGGCAGTGAGTCATTTGAAGAAACATTTAATATAAACCTCAAAACCGAAAAGTGTTTCCGACAAAATGCATTTGCCATTGGAAATGAATATTATTTCAGGAGTTGAACCGGATGAGTCGCAGTAAACCGGCTCAGACTGGTTGCACGCTGCCATCCCTTCATGAGATGTTGCTATAAACTGTGGCAGGTAAAAATGGCAAAACAAAGAGAAGCAGCTAACTTTTAGCTCGAGCTAACAACATAACTTATATCTTCTGGATAGATAATAAATTAGAGTTTGCTAACACATTAGTCATAAATATACCATAGACAGATATAATATATCTCACTGCAAGACTTTAAATTTGTCTACTTTGTGGCCTGCAGTGCCAAGAAATCACTCAGCTCAACTTTAAATGGAAGATATTAAGGGTTTGATTACAGATTGCAAAAAAATCTGGAAATCAGTGGTTAATCGTAATCCAAATACACTGTGTTTCATATGATTAGACTGTTATAAACCAATAAGGGTGTCTGATGTAATAAGCTATTTGCTATTGAAACAAATCAGGTGGAAAACCTAATAAAAGCAGGCCAGATACATTATGGTTTAATATCAACTTTCATTTATGAGTTTCATGGTATGGTACTGAAATTTCAGCAGCAAGGTTGAGGTTAGTATGAAGCAGGAGATCTTCAGTTAGCAACCTCGAAAATATCTAAAGTGAAGACAGCTGGCCTCATTGACTGTCAATGAAAGTCAGTCCCATCTATAAAGAATTAATAGAAGTTTAGCTCTTTTTTGGCAGCGACGGCCCTTCTGTGGTTTTCCAAACCTTAACATGCACTGCAAGAGACTCAGGGTTTAGCACAGCTTTGTAGACTTGCAGCGTTCTTCTCTGTCCAGAAAGTCCTGAGCAAAACTATTTTTTATAAATTCAATTTGAAAGAATGAAAAATGTAGAAGCTGTGCACCACGCGACGAAGCACACTGCAGCATGAAAAGAGAGCCGGCGGAACCAAAAAGGTGACAGCATCAACCCACACTTCAGCATCTGGATATTTACAAAGACGGGGTGGTAGGGAGGCAGACAACAAATTGCTGGACATTTGTGTAATTTATTCAGAATACAGTGCCCTCTAGATTGCAGCCTGCAACCTATTTGCACAGCATTATCTCTCAGAAGTGGTTGGAGTCGAGTGAGGTGCCAGTGCAGCGTTTCTGAAGTATCTTTATACTGGTACACATTAGTATCACATGTCTCCTCTGCTTGTTTTTTTACTTAGCGTACAGTGGAGCTTAAACATGTGTATTACTTCACTTGTATTGGCAGCAGTTTGGCTATTGATGCTGGAAAGTATTAAGAGCGTTTTTTTTTCAGTGTATGATTCCCACAAACAATGAAAAGATTTACAGAGGAATCAGTATCAGTATGCCTCCGAATGCTTCCTCAAATGACAGTTTGTTCTTTTCTCTGATCGTTGGCTACCATGTTGGATGACTGAAAGTGGGGGGGGGGGGGGGGGGGGGGGGGGGGGGGAATTCATGCCTGTCGACAGCGACCCACAGTACTTACTGTAAGTTTCCCCGGGCTTGAAATACATACAGTAGCACATTTTGAAACGCTGCTATCACATTTGTTGCTGTCAGCTGCACAATCACCATGTTCAAGTCTCATTATCCTCTGTGGAGTGCCGTGGACATATTTGTGGCCGTGGTTTCCAGAGGTTGTAAAGCCAAGTGAAAACCTCCCTAAAAGCTTTCTGCCCAGTCGAGCCAGCACGGTCGCTCTTGAGAGCTAAATTATAGGTAGGGGCACAAACTAAGCAAGAGAGGTTACCAAACATGCCAAGCATGAGCCATTTAAATACCAGCGGGTGATTGCTAAATATTCAAGGATCTGATTAATGGCAGCTAACAGCTTTTTCTTCCTCGTACGTTCTTGATGCAGCTTTAGCTCAGGTGGAGGGTTCAGTCCTGGCTCCTCCTGCCAGTGTGCTTGAGCAAGGTACTGGACACCAATAGCTTCCATTGAGCAAGGAGAAAATGTATGTGGCTTTAGACAAAAATCATCTGCTCAATGTAATCTGAGCCTGATGTGAAAGGTGGGTGAGTATTTTGTTTGAAATTAGCCAAATCCAAAGACACGGTTCTCTAGAAAATAAATGAATTAACTGTAAATGTTCCTCATCGTTATATTGTGCTCGTTTTCGCTCTGTCTCAAATGTTACCTTGACAGGAGTGCACACATTTACAGTTTGATTCTCAGCATGAAACACTTTAAATCAGTCAGCACAATAAGGTCATGGTTAAACCAAAACAATTAGCAGCTCGTAAGCAGCTAAACGCTTCACCGCAGGCGTCCATGTTTTTCTCGCCCTCTGAGCTTTTCCGACTACCAACTTCTCACATCTGACCACAGATGAGCACAGGAACAGTGCAGGATGGGTGCAGCAGACAGTGAAGCACTCAGGACAGCAACATATCCTGTCCTTAAATCTGCAATCTGCTAACTCTGAGTTTGAGCACACACACACACGTGCTGCGTGCTGTGTGTGCCAGCTGTGTGTGCTCTGAATTTGATGAAGCTGGATAATTCTCTCAACCGATCATATCAGTAAAGGAGGAATCCCAACATCAACACCAGATTCTGGAGGTTGTCACATATGGGAAACATTTTTTCCAGATCCTAATAAACTTTCATCTGTGGATTTTGTGTATGTAGAGGGTCTGGATGGGCCGGGCACCATCTCCAGGCCTCCTGCGAGGTCTGCAGAGCCCCAACGTCAAGATGTTTCAAAGAAGGCAGATGGAAAATAATAACCCTGAACTGATTCCACACTGTACTGCACTGACATGCACATATGTATAAATGCCTGCACACATTAAATTCAGTATGCACAGGACACACAAATGCATGCACAAACATATAAGACAGAGAACAGAGACCGCATGAAAAGCACATCTAAAACAAGCTTTTTTTATTTGAAATATGTGTTTGCTTCTGTATCACATGAAAACATGAAATCAAATTCTACGCTTATGGACCAGAAACACTGAGGTCCACTGAGAGTTTACCTGTTCTAACTTTGAACCTGCCATACATACAGTACCAGATGTTTGAAACTTCTCCACAGGAAGTCCAGCAGATGTTTCACTGGCACTGTGAGCAGTGGAGGTGCAGACCAACGCTCTGACTGTGTGTACCAAGACTACACACCAACCGAAACTCAAAGTGAGGACCAAGAAAGCGAGAACAGATGATTTTTTCTATCTTTGCCTCCTTGGGGCCTTTTATTAAATTCAAGATAAGTGCAACCGCTGAGTCCTTTTTTTGCTTTGCCCTCTTTCTTCATTTAATTTGATCAGAAAGTCTGCTGACGCAGTTTGGTCCCCCGCTCATGTGAAACCAATTTCGGCAGCGCATAAAAGTCTGCTGCAGTGCTTCAAACGGGCAGAGGCTTGTCTCATGCTCGCCCAGGAGACCCTCGGCCAGACTGGGCATAGATGTGTGGACCCGCAGGTGTGCTCTGAGCACCGCTCACTACAGGGTCAAAGAGAGGCAGGAGAAGCTGTGTCACACTCAACAGAAGGCTAACACACAACCTGATGAGGACGTGAGCAAAGCAACAGCAAAGTCAGTATGTTTAGTGTCATGCAGTCAGGACCACAGAAAGATGATACGGTGGAGACAAACCAGACCACCAACCAGACACACAAACCAGCATTGTTCTACCACACAGCACTATGGGTCTCAAAATTAAAAGGTGGTTATGACCATCTAACTGTTACTTATGGAGAAATGGTGCCGGGAAAAATCAAAGAAAAGCCTTAATGGCAGCCAGTAGTCTGCATGTTGGACTTCGATGTGATTTCAGTGCAACACTTTCATTGGTGCAAACGTATTACTGGGCTGATTTTTGGCTTGTTGAGTTTTTATGAAAACCATACAGAGTGAGACCATAAACTACACATAAAGCATCTGACCTTCAATCCCAAACCGCTACCAGAAAACAGTGGTTCAGTCCTTCAGCATTCTCTTCATAGCAGAAAAAAGTGCAAAAAAAGAGAAGGTGAGTGAAAATGTCTGTCTTCACAATTTACAGTGAACACATTTCTGTTTGTATGCAGTGTGTTTATTTACGGTAATTTGATACCAGTTTGTAGCCTTATGGTAATCTGGATATGGAGGCATCAACCACCAAATTATCATGTTATAGCTGTTGTAAATACACAAAGTAGAAAAACATTTCATAAAAGAAAGTAACTAATGTTTGAATAACATGTCTGAGATCTCTTATTTTTTTACATTGTTGCTTGATGACTGTTTCAGTGTTTTACCGTGAATCATATGGTAAAAATCATATATCTGTGTTTAATTCTGTGAATCGGAGCATTTTTTGTGATTTATTGTTCGCTGATGTTTGATTCAGAGAGACTTAACAGCATTCGTACATCTGTGCAGAATTTCGTTCTGCTTTTCTGACATTCATTAGCAACACACACTGCGTTATCACTGTCCTTTGTGCCAAAATCCACAGCGAGCGCTCACACAGAAGCCGAGTTCAGATTTAAACAGAATGACATTAGCACCATGCAAATGTGAGTAACATCACAGAAATGTGCGCTCATGCCAGTCAAGATTGAGTTTCCTGTAAGTGTAATTTCTGGCCAACATCAGCTGCAGTGTGTCACCCCAACAACGTTATATTATATATTTAATATATGAGGTATAAGTTTTCAGAAAACATACAGCACAACGGGCACTGTAGGAGCTAAACAGATTTACTTTAAAATGTGAGTTCAAAGTCAGCTCATGAGTTCTTGTAGCGTGAAAGAGACTTTATGTCGCCGAACTGGACACATCATCTCCAGTAAATCTCGCCACATGGGCACATTACAGTTAGATTTGCCTTCCACTTGTGTCGCTGTCATAGTTTAAAGCATCAGATTTTTAGTTGCTGCAGATTACAGCTCTGGCAGGAGTTCCACGAGTACAAGGACAGCATTTACGACTGCTCCCAACAAATTTACAAATTTACAATGTACTCTGCTGGTGACTAAAATGGGCTCTAGCCTTCACTGTGGTTGGCATTGTTCCATTATTATCAGAGGAAACAACCATGACTTCAGTTCAGATGTGTTAACAACACACAAAAAGTTTCATCATGTGTGATTCCTTTAAACAACAAAAAAGAGTTTCAGCTCTCAAACAACACACACTGGCAAGTCTGTGCTAGTAATGATTTTTAAGCAAGTAAGGTAGAGGAACAGTCAGCGGTAAATTCATTCAACTCATTTCAAGTCAGACGACTTCCTGCCAGATGTTTTGATTTGCTCTGAAAATGTCATCTAGATATACTTAACTTGAAATTAATAAAACTGTATTGTATTTACCTTAAGCTGATGATAAATGATAATCTGATTCCACTGAATTCCTGCATCATCTTCTACAGTGTAGAAGTCTTATGAACCCCATTTGCATTTGAGAGTAAAATAACAATTCGGCATCTGCGCTATTAATTAAATGACCACAGTAAGTATTGTGGAAGTTTCGTTTATTCAAAATTACTGCACGAGGAAATCTAGGAAGCACATTGAGCTCTATGTTATGTTTATTCTCTGGAGTGTGTCATTAAATCTGATATTTTGAGGTCTTCGCTCATAATCCAACTGACTCCCTCAGAACTTTGCCCTGTATCACAGTGTTCTGCACTTTACCTATGGCTTTAGTAAAGCAAGAAATACTTGCAATATGCAGGATATGATATATACAATAGCACAGCAGGCCTTAGTATAGTAAGAAATAGAAGTTGGATAATATTAAAAGCATAATGCACTGTGGTAAATGTTGAAAACAGCTCAAGTCTACACTGAAAGTAAAAGAACTGCGTCGAGGCAAGTAGTCATCAAAGAGTTGAACACACCACGGGTGCAGAGCTGTTGTTCCACACTGAAAACACTGTAATAGGATATGACAGGAGGACAATCTTTGATTCGGGCTCACACACTGCATTTGCATGTCATGAAGATGAAACACTCGAGCTGAGTTAAGCTCATTCTTTACCCTGTGAAAGACGGGAATGCGGTCAAGACTAATTTCAGATGTTTCGCCTGTGGGCTGCCCGTCATGTTGCCAGGTGAGTGCCACTGAAATGTTATTCCAATCTCATATTTTACTGCCATATGTGATGCGTTCAAAATGGCCCAGACTGCGCTGTTTTGGTGCCCAGCAAACCTCTGCTGCACACACACACACACACACACACACACACAACCATAACGTATGATTCCCAGTATGTTGAGAAAGTCTGGGTTTGCATATACACTGAGATGCCCAAACAGGCTCTGTGAAGATGGAATGTCTCTTTTATGTGAAATTAAATAAGATCAGCTTGTGGGCCTCTCTCCTTCCTTTTCCGCTTTCCGTTTTATGTTCATTTCCATTCCCGAACAAAGCCGTCTCTCCACGGTGTATTAATGCCCATCAAAGGCCTCAATCAAGTTGCTTTGCCACAGGCTAAAGCCAAACTAGAGAGGCTAAAGTTTAATGTTGTCAGAGCAGCGAGGATGTGGGCTCATGTCTCTTCCGTGTCCTTGTGTTTTCTTTTAACCCCCACATTCGCAAATATCTTGCAAGTCCGATTAGTGGAGCAAGGCATCTGAAAACAGCACGCACTAAAGGGCCATTTCAAGGTCACTGACTGTGACAACAGTCTTAGTCATTGTGCCATTAGGACAATGTCTTTATGTATTTGGCTGAGAGAGGAAAATTCAGAAAATAAAACATAATTACACAGGGCTTCCTAAAAAATTAGTCACAGCTGTGAGTCAATAGACTCTTAGTTTAGAAGTATCCGGCAATGAGAAATATTCAAGAAGAAGCTGTCTGCTGACATTTTCTCTTCCTGAAAACTTCCCTTATATAGCCCCATCTATTGTGTGCTCTAACCATGCACCAGACAACTGCATGTACATTGTTTGTAATTTAAAACAGGGATGAATTTTACAGTCATAGATTCCCATTTGTTTTCCACTGAACTGGTAAACGTAAGCTCTGAATTGTAAAAGCAAGAAATGCAAAAATACTGAAAACCATGGGTAATTTATTCATATAAAACTGCACAAGTAAAGAATAAATTAGAATAAGTCCTCCTGCTGCCAAAGAATATATTTGTCTGTGTAATAAAAAGCAATAAAATATATAATAGATATCGTTAAATGAATGTTTTATCATCCAGGAGACTGTCTTCATGTGGTCCTTATAAACGAGCAGATTCAGACCAGTTGTCTCTCCACAAGAGAATATAAACAGTCAAATCAGATTTCTATTTGACTCTTGGTGTGTGCGTGTGTGTGTGGTTACTCACGTTGTGGGGACCTAAATCTGTTGACACAGTCACATTGTGGGGACTCGCCTTCCTTATGGGGGACAAAAGTAACTCCACATAATGTAAATCATTAAATCTTAAGAGGGAGACTTGGGTTAAGGTCAGGGTAAGGTTGGGTTTAGGTGAGTAGTGGTTACGGTTATGGTTACGGTAAGTCTCCAGGAAATAAATGTAAGTCTATGCAACGCTGGCAAAAGTGATGGAAACACGAATGTGTGTGTGTGTGTGTGTGTGTGTGTGTGTGTGTGTGTGTGTGTGTGTGTGTGTGTGTGTGTATGCGCGTGTTCTAATGCTCTCTTATTCACTGCAGGTGGGCCTGCTGTCAAGAGGAAGCTTTCACTCACTGTGCCAGAAAACTGACACGTAAATAATTTTTTCAGTCGCGAGCAACACAGCCCCTCTCGCTCTCAGTCCGACCATCCTGAGCTGCAAGAAGAGAGAGAGAGAGAGAGGGAGGGAGAGCGTGCATGGTTCCTATAACAAAGCAATTACTGTTAGTAAAACTGGGGACACTTTTCTCTGTGGAATAAAAGGAGACCAAATCATGCTTGTGGCCAAAGCATGAACCGCACTCCAAACATGCCAATGGAAATATGAAACACACTATATTCCATCTTTATTTACAGTGGTTGATGACTTCCTAGAGCTGCACAGAAGATAAGCAGAGATAAAATAATGTTCGGGCACATATAGCATTTCAGAGTCCTGCCAGCGTCCACTGCGCTTCCTATGATGTGATTCATTCATGAGCTTTCGGCTCTGGTGCCTGGAGCTGAACAAAAAGTTCTTAAATATGTAGAACTACACAGGTGAATGCTGCAAAAATGAAGCACTATTATGTGTATGCATTGTAGAAATCCTGAGTAGCCCAAGGCACTCCCACTGAATAGGTAAATCTGTGCAAAAGCTGTAACATTACTACATTACATGACCATTACCTAACATCCGCTCACTGCTAAGAATAGCATAGAGAGAGGTATAACGTCCCAGCAGGTTGGACATTTGGCCAAGTGATCATTAAGTCTGGTTCACTGCCATAATTCATGCTGCTGACATATAGAGAGAGACTTCAAAGCAATTAGATATTAGTTTGGCTGTATTAGATGAAACAGAAACTGTTGTAAAGTCATTCCACCTCCCCCCCTTGAGACAGTCGGTTTACAGCTGAGCGTGAGCCAGGTTTTCCAGAGCATGAACGTTGCATCAGATGTACAAGCACGGACACCTTTCAGCCTGATGGACGTTGTAAACGGAGCAGATTCCCGCTCCGCTCTCTCTCAGCTGCCTTATTGTTTCCTCACAGACACGTGCTCGTATGTGTGCATGTGTCCGCCATGTGTGCGTGACTGTATGAATATGTTTGCGTGTTTGGTGCAGTGTATGTGCGCACTGCAGCCTCTCGGTCGCTTCTTCTGCTTGTTGCTTGCGAGCTCTGCGAAGAGCCCAGCTCGTCCTCCGCTGCTCATTTTCCACAAAAAGCTGCCAGTTGCTGCACACCTGGACCAACCTGTGCGCTGTTTATCGCTTCTTTTGTCAATCCAGGATTTCAAAACATTTAAGTCTCACGCTGAGAGTCGCCCACCTGTGTGAGCATGAAACTCCCTCTTTCAAATACACAGAGCTGTGAATATGGGCTGCCTGCTATAAACTATGGGGTAACATTTTATTTAATAACGTCATTTATTCATGGTTAATTTTATAAGCAATGAAGGGGGGCATATATTGTTTCGTCTCATGCATGGGTGTACAGATTCAGCAGAATGTGTGTATTCCATGATAGCCCTGCTCACATGTAGCAGCCTAACAGGCTAACAAAAGCATAAATAATTCACATGAAAGTGCAGTGGCTTTGAGGACTGGTGTGTGTTTTTGCTTTGTGTGCATAGTTAGCCATTTATGGCAACCTTAATGAAGGCCTTGTCTTGTGTTGTATGTCTCCCTTAATTTTACTGACATGACACTGCTTTAAGAAACGAACAAAAAGCAGTCAAATTACCCACAACACAAGTGTAATGCGCTGAATGAAATTGCGTCGTACTGAAAAAAAAAAAGCATTTTAACGGCCTTAATTATTTAAAGTGCTTATTAAGGACTCATACTCTTCACGAAGACATGGCAGATAGGCCTGATTAACTTTAGAGCAGCAAAGATTAATCCATTGGTTGTCCGCAATCAGATTAATCAGCAGCTGTTTTGATAATTGATTAATTGGAGTATTTTTTTAAGAAAAAAATGTTAATCATCTAATCTATTAATGAAGAAAATAATTGACAGATTAATGGACAATGAAAATAATCATGTTTGAGGATTCAGCAAAGTATAACACACAATTTTTTGGACACGTGAAATTTTTTGAAATCTCAATTTCAGTCAAAACAGCAAATAACTAATAAAGAAAGAGCGATGCTGTGAGAGCGTGTATTCATGCACATAACTGCAGTAGCAGCCATGTAAGCGATGCAAACAGGGCCTCTAATAAGACAACTCCAAATATTATTATGCAGTTATGAAGAAGTGTACCGCGGGGCTGATCTGCAGTAGGATTTAGGTTGATTTTTCGTGGCATGGCGCTCAACTTCTCCACAGTGCGCAAGATGTTTAGGCCTCAAACAACTCATTTCTTAAATGGCAGCAAGATGATCTACAAAAAACTCACTCAGCAGAGACCGAAGACTGGTGGAGGCTTATCTCACAGAGACGTAGAATACGCACAATTTGAATGTTGAGATATTTGCTATCAGTTGTAAATTGTATTTCTCACAAAAAAACAAAGATTGAAAATCCATGACAGTCCCGACTAATTTCAGTGATGTGGCCTCACAAGCCTGGACGCTAATACACAAAGCCTTCAGATATCATTATTAAATTATGAATATATTCAGAGTCAAACATTATTTATGTTTGTCGGACCTAATAATATTTCCCATCCAAAAATCACGAGCATTTCAAAACAAAGTGGCTTCGTTGGCTCTTTTAAGCGCTTTTCATGGCAGATTTTGTTGCAGTTTAGGGACTCTAAATTCCGTTTCAAGTGATAATCAAGGTATTAAAAAACACTTATAAACTAAGTCACTGTCATTCATAAGCCACAGGGCTGGCTGTAGGAGCACAATCGGCTGAGTATGGATGATTTGCCCTTGATGAACCATCGCGAATGAAGCGTAAAATTGGTCCCTCTCCGCCCCAGTGCCATCACTCATGGGCTATATTCATATCCAAATTGCATTAATGTCATGAGTTAACCCCCCCCCCCCCTTTCTTTTCTAACTTTTTTCTTTTTTTTCCCCAGCTAATAAGCGACCTAACTCGTTCATGTCATCAGCATTTCGCTGGGGAGAGGTCTGGAAGACAGGAGATCTGGGTCCTCGGAGGAAAGACGGGTTTGTGTAGCTCTTCTCAAACCTGAGGGGGAGTTTGGAGTGTTTGGTCAACGACAGTGGTTCCTGGAAAAGATCTGAATCGTTTTATAACCAAAGCCAGCTGCGGTCTGGTGTGCGCTGCAGTCTCTGCGTACATTTGTGTGTGTGTGTATGTTCATCTGCATGAGGTAAAGGGAGAGGAGGGGGTGTCTGCGCTTCCCTTTCCGAGAGAGAGAGAGAGAGAGAGAGAGAGAGAGAGAGAGGGAGGGAGGGAGAGGGAGAAAAGTTTAGTCTTTTTCTCCCCTTGACTCTTTTTTAGGCATGAACGGCGAGACCTGCGTTTCATACAGCGATATGACATCCATGGATTCATATTATAGCCCCTCTGCAGCGCAAGGTAGGGATCACCAGACGGACCACTTTAGGACATTCCCAGTCGCTGACACCAAATACAGCCCCACTGCCTTCCTGCCCAACAAAGGTCAGGCTTACGGAGAAAAGTCCCGGAGCCCCTTCCAGCAGGAGTGCCAGTCATTGGATGCCGCCGCAGCTGGGCAAGGCACTTTCAGCAAATACCACCTCTTCATGCAGAGGTCCTCTTGCAAAACACCCCCCGAGGAGGGCAAACTGCACCAGGAGAGCGGACACAACGGAGCGCTCATCCCGTGCTATGGTGAGTGGGAAAAAAAAAACACTTTGAGGTGACTGAGTTACAGGCGTCCACTTGGCAGGGTAAGGCCAGCGCAGAGCTGTTTGAGGAGGTGAACTATCGCTGAAATATCAGCAGGAATGTGTGATAAGAATGTTTTCTCCAAGAGGTTGTGTGTGTTTGTTGTTATCTTCCGCCCGCACGTGTCAGTCATCGCTCGTGCTCCGACTGTTCCCACAAAATCCGCTGATACAGCCTAAGTGGTTTGGAAGCGTCGATCGCAATTAATGGCACAGATGCGTAAACTGGCCATCTTGGTTCGTAGCTGTGATACGTCGCGAATTGTCTCTTCACTTTGTGATAACATGGCGTTCAAAATTCTTTCAGTCGGTTTGGTGCTTTTTAAAAAAATGCATCATTTTGCTTTCTTCTCCCTGTAAGACGGGAAACCTCAAATTCGTGCGTAAAAGGCACCAGCAGGCTTTTCTCCGCTGCAGCAGCAGCGCGCAGGACGCCAGCTCGTAACGGCACGGCCCTGCAGTTGTGTGCGTAACACAGTTCAGAAGAGGCATAATCTTCCCGACTATCAAATTGTCCCTTTGGCCATCAGAATTAAATTAGGGCGCATTTAATGCGATAATCGGCATTACAATCCTTAATATTGGAGCTGAGTCGGACAATTGAATTAACAGGTTTTCAGATGGCACAAATAGTGAGCTCCAAACTGATAATATTTTCATTTCATTGCTCTGCCTGATTGGCTCCAATTAGATTTAATTGCGTGGGGACACTGTTGTAATGGGGGAATGATGAGGGTGTAAATAAAACTTTGACCCTCGTTAGACAGGCGGCCTCTTTGAAGCAGCATTAATTCGTGGCATTTTTCTCTGCCCTGAAAATCTTTTTTTTTCTCTCAACCTGAAACACTCACGACACCATAATGAAAAGCGGAGGATCCAAAAAAGAAGAGGCGTAAAATGCCATTGGTGAATTAAAAGGTGGAGAGATTGAATTCAGCTGCTTTACCCTGAGCTTCATCTATGCCTGCTCAAAGAGGAGAACACACAAACACACGCACACACACACACTACACAGAGCACAATACTTGATATCATTTTAATATAATGACAGGACGTCGTCAGGATTTTAATCCAGATTCAGGGCTTCAATCAGGAGGCAAGCGAGCAAACAAAAAATGGATTTTCAGAATGACTCGAGCTGCTGTGTAAATGCTGAGGAGATGGAAGCCTCATCATCATCATGTATCATATATTTCGGGTCACGGTTTCACGGATCCATTTTTATTAAATTCTGCAAAAAGCATGTCTGCGTCTTCGGTCAAAATCTTTTCTTTTGTAGGCTTTTGAGTTGAAACTAGGCGATCTGAAGGCTGCACTTTTCAGGTTCTGCGCACAATAGAAGCATTCTGCTCTTGAATAAAGTTGCAAAGCCCCAAGGCTCTCTCTGTCTCTCCACAGCCCCTCTTTGCATATAAAATTCATTAAATTTGTTGTGAATAGCTCGAACATCTGAATATGATCTGCTGAGGATCGTTGTTGTAAACGGGTGAATGAAAGAAGTCTGTTCAAAATAAAATCAAATCGAAGTCCAGTTTAATTTACATTTAAAAAATGAATATCAATGGTGTTTGTAAAAACAAGATGCTGTTGCAATGACAATAATAATGATAGTAATAATGGAAGACCAGCATCTTTTAGTCGCTTTTACGCATGAATCCATCGCTGCTCGTTCTTTGATGTGCACGCGCTGCTCTCCTGTCCATCAGCGTTACACTGAAACGTTTAGTGGAAGGAGTTTGAGGATGTTTTGACAGTTTCTGGAAATCGGCCTGCAGAAAAAAAAATGCTTTTATAGCTCCAAAATGTCAAGAAGGGAGATCAATCTTTAAAAAAAAAAAAAAAAACAACAACCTCATACTGGTCTTTTATAATGGCTGTTAAGTTTTTATTACCTATTAACCTTAAAATAGATCCGGCAAATCCAGACAGAAATAAACTTTTTATATGATGTTGTAAATAAACCGCAGTTATTAGGCTGTGAGTAAATGAAATTATATGAAAATTTGGTCCAAACCATGAAGAAAGAACGAATTATTTTTATTCCAAAATAAAATAAAAATAAATGTCCAAGTCCTCCAGCGCTTTCACTTGACTTACTAACTAAGTTAGTTAGTTAGTGAAAATTCGAGAAAAACGAATCTTATTTTTGATTTTGGGTATTTTTTGCCATCACAGTCTGGCTTTTAAAGTGAGACGCGTCAGGGCAGGTTGTCAGGTTTACAGCAGAGAGGCCTGAGAATGATGACCGGATTCACCGTGAAGAAGGCAGGAAAAAACATCCCGGCGCAGCAGACAAGCAGAGCTCTGGCATTAATGCGCCTCAGATGTCAACTTCTCTGCTTGTTTCCCCTCAGAGACAAACCTCCCGCGACTCTGCACACTTTCGGTTTTTAGATTTGTGAAAAATCACGTTTTTATCACCTGTTATTCTTTAAAGCGCGGATTAAATTGGTATTGAAGTGCGAGTCTTTTCGTTGAGGCTGTTCTCCTGACTGGAGGATCTAGTTAACCCATCTTTTTTACTGACTTCCACTTCGACTGGACACAAATTGAAGGCAGCAGTAAAATATGCTGAACTCACTAGCCGAGGAGAAAAATGATTCCTGATGTGTTTATTGGAAAATGCTGGTGTATTTTACTTCTTGCCTCATTTCTCGTATCAAACCTGTGTTTGACACAACCGGCGGGTAGTTTCAAATCGTCCGAGAGCGCCTTTTGTTGTTATTTGTGGCTTGATCCGTTCAGTCAAAGGTGATGTGATGACTGGCCTCTGAGCTGTCTGAAGCGCAGGCTGCCAACTGTAACTGAGACATTTTTTGGCCGATGGAAAACAGCACGTCTGTCTAATAAACATTTACATACATTAGAGTCACTGCAAACACTTCGACAGTCATGCTGTTGCATGAAATCAACAAGGCGGCTCAGTTCTGACGGCGTCAGATCGACTCAAACTGAAGGGAAATGAGTGAGAGGCTCAGAGACAGGCCGCCTGACAGCAACAGTGGCGTGCCAGAAGATATAAAATGACAAAAGAAAAAAGAAACAGTGCTGGAAACAAGTGTTGGACCTTATCCTTAAAGACACAAAGTATATGTCCATATTTTAAGACCATTACCCAAGTAAAAGTAGAGAAATATTATCAGCAAAATGTACTTAAAGAATCCAAAGTAAAAGCAGTCATTATGTGGTGTTAGTGCATATGTTTATGTAGTTTATTCCACATATTTTTTTAGATGGTCATATATTTTGAATGTAAAATCTTAATATGCAAAGTCACTGGTAATAACAGCTGTCAAATAAATCCAGTGAAGCAAAAAGTTCAGCATTTAGCTCTTAAATATGAAAGATTAAAGTGCCATAAAATGGGAATACTCAAGAAACTAAAAGCCTCAAAATTTTACTTAAGTTAAACACCTGAGTTTAAGTGTGTAGGAAATCATGCAGGCCACCAAACAATGAAAAATATGTCAGCTGACGTGTTTGCTGTGTCAGTGTAAAAACGGTCATACTGGAAAAGGGGCTTCTTGATTGGGGCAAACGGGGCCCTGAGGATGATTCAATCAGCCACCTACAGGTCTTTGTGATCCTCCAGAGACAACACGCTTCCTCCTTTGATGTGTCCGCGTCCTCCCTCAGTGTCTGAGGGTGCTGACCTTTCGCTCGGCCTCCCTGCCCTCGTCTGTTTGGAGGGCAGGGCGGCTTTCCCTGCATGCACAGCAGCAGAGAAAATCCATTCGAAACCCCTCATCTGAGACCGGTGTCAAAGCCGAGCGCTCTGCAACATTTGGAGTCCAGTTTTACACTGTAAACATTTAACTGCAGCAGTGAGACAAAGGATGTGACTGTTGTTGCACGGGTGTTGAATTGTAGGGTTAATTATAGCGGGATGGAGCCTTTCATCACTTTTGTGTCATTTACAGTGACTGATTTTTCAGTGTAATGACATCTTAGCACCAAGAACACACTGCTGGTGTAATTTGAAGACATAAAAGGCTGCAGTTTATTCCAGCTTCAACCATAATTTATCTTTTGGGCAAGGCGAGAATTCGATCCTGCTGCCCTGCAAGTGCAAATATTTAATTCCCTGCAGAAGCAGCTTGAGGGCCGACATTCAAGGTGTGATCGCACCGGCTTGCGAGACTTTGTCACCGCCATCTCCCGCCTTTGTGCTCCTTCCCCTGCTTTAACCCGGCACAACCATTTCAGCCTCCTGTAATGGCCGTCAGTGCTGATTGGTTCGAGCAGGGAGTAATGGGAACCAGCCATGCAGCCCAGACAAGCGAGGCACACTTCAGCGAGTCAATGACATGAGTGGAGGTGACAAGGACTCAGGATCATTTTACCATTTAGCTTAAAGTTTGGCAGGGCAACTTACATTAGGCTCGCTTTGCCCGGCCGAGAGCGAGCAGCGAGGCCACGAGGCTCATGCAGTCCTGGACTTCCTTTGGTCTCTTTGTCACCGCGTCATGTAAACTGAACACCGAGACAGAGAGCAAGCATGGAGGACTGCATCAAGGCCGAGGGTCGCACAGTCTGTTTTTACCTGTTTTGTGTGGGAATAGTGAGGTGACTTTTTTCACTGCGCTCACTTGAGCTTAATTGATGTGATTTAAATTCCCATTTCATGTTTTCCTGCAAGGCCGAATCATTTGTTGCGTATCCTCAACTGTAATGGCCGACCATTACCTCCTTGTGTCCAATCATGTGGCTTCACCGATGTGCCAAAAACCAGCATTTCAAATATACTAAGTAGTTTCTGGGTTTCAGGAGACAAAAAATTTTGTATTGAAGGTAACTGGTTTTAGACACTCTGTTGGCTTTTGAAAAATTAAATAGTAACTTGCTCCACCACTTCAATCAGGATATCAGTACTGTATATATTTCAACAAAAAATGTTCGGAACTACAGTAAAAATTGATTGAAGGTTTTTCTTCAACAGCAGCAGCACAGCTTCCTGCAGGTATTTTTTTCTGATTTCTTTTAAATCATTACGCGACACAGACAGCACCTGGTGTTTTTAATATGCAATTCGAGTGCACCAGTAGGCCTACAAAAATACTTTCATACATTATGTTCTGGCACTAATTGTTTGTCTTAAAAGTTTACAAACCTACTGTTTTCCATGGCGGGCAGAAAGGCCTCAAGCCAGTGATCATTTAATGGACATTTCATTGGTGACTGAGCAGCTGTGTTTCTGCCGTTTGACGATTCTTGTCCACACTTTTGAACCAAAATCACAGAGACTTGTGATTCCAAAACCTACAGCGTCGTTAGGACTGATGTCTTTTGTGTTTTTTGGAAGACGGCTGGTGGAAATCTTCGGTTGAGCATTGTGCTGTCAGGCTGCCGTACGAATATTCAGATCTTCGGAATCCTCGGTAGGAAGATGTGATCGTGCTTTTTGTGCAGCCAGCTTCCCGGCAAAGTGCTTTTCATTTTATGTGCGTGCACACACAAAAATGTGCTCTAGCAAGTTTTCCCCACTCGGATGGAATGTTCTCTTTCGATCAGACAACAAAAACACAAGATGAAGGAAATTCTGTTTTGCTCCAACGTCTGAGAGAAACATTTGGAAGAGAGCTGGAGGGAGGGCGACGCAGAGGGGGAGAGCGCGAGGAAGACAAAGAGTGCGTGAGAGGTGATTTATCAGTCTTAGGCTTTATGGATTTGTTTTTTTCACAGTCTGTGAATTTTGCACTGCCTGCTGAGATGGATCATCGCTCTGCTCCGTCAGCAGAGTTGAATTTCAAAGTGAATGGCTACCTATCACATGGTCACAAAAGAAAACTTTCTGGGGAGAAAAAAGAAAACTTAATGTGCTAATGTTTGCTGAGGCTCTGCCTGTGAGACACATTGACTGCTTCCACAGCTTTGGCATGAAAATGCACTGTGTGTGTGTGTGTGTGTGTGTGTGTGTGTGTGTGTGTGTGTGTGTGTGTGTGTGTGTGTGTGTGTATTGTCCCAAATTGTTTTGATGAATGCACCTGACACCAAGCAAGCGCAGTGTCAAGCTATTCATAGTCCTGTTATTTGTACTTCCAAAAGCGACGAGGTTAGATTTCCAGAACAGAAGGTCAGAGAAACTTTGACTGCATCTTCAGCAGTGGTGGAAGAAGTATTTAGATCCTTTAGCGGCTACAATGGCTATTTTTAGAAAAACAATGTATCAATGACAATGTGAAGGACCGGCCTGCAGAGAATTATCACCTGAGTCTGCATCTCCCATCGGCTTTACGGAGCTTTATCGTGAGTTTCAGGTCATTGTTTAGCTGCCGGGCCGTGACTTTGCTGCTTTATTTCACTTTCAATGCTAGCAGTGGACACAGTAGAGCATTTAGAGCCAACAAGGCCAGATATTTCCTTCAGCAGTTGGTGGAGACCAAAAACAGAGATAAAAGAGGGTGAATATCGCACTTACATTCATCAGGTAGCCAGAAACATGACTGCAGATGAAATACAACTTTGCTCAGTGACTGACTGGGTTTGTAACTAAACAGATGTTCACAACCAAGTTTAGTATATCAACTTAAAAGGTGACGATATGTCAACGTTGTGTTCACAATTTGTTCCCGCTGCCCCCAAGTGGCCAAAAACAATGGGTTATTGTAGGTTTAACTAAAAGCAGCAAAGCCACAATATAACAAAAGACTCATAAGAAGTAAAGTCCTGCATTTTAAAGTTTGCTTAAATATCAGAACAAAAGTATCTTCAGTTAATGCGCTTAAAATATCTGAAGTAAATGCACCATTTGCGCAGCAGAATGGAGCCTGTCCGTGTAATGATATGAAACATTATATTACTGGATTATTTCCAATGCTGTAGCAGGTGAAGATGAAGCTACTTTGAAGTACTTAATTTAGTCTAGTGTACTTTAATCTATAACAATTCATTGGTCAATGAACTAATAATTTGTTATCAAAGTAACTAGCAGCTATAGCTGTCACATAAATGCAGTGGAGCAGATCTACAGAGTAGAAGTACTTCAAAATTGTGCTTAAGTGCAGTAAATTTAGTCCGTGGTAAAAGCAACGAGCATCATAAATAACTTCATATATTATATGTATGATATCAGTCTCACCTTGGCTTGACTGTCCAGCCCACACAGCATCAGTGTCTCAGCCTCTCTGCAGCCAGGCAAGACTTCAGAGTGATCCTCTGTTCATAGCTCCACGTTACACCCCAATCCATATTTTAAGTCAGTAAAACCAACCTACAAAAACACATATAAATAATTACTTTCCTCACACATTTCCTGCATTTACTTTGACAAAGTGATCTCCTCTCTCTTTCCTTTTCTCTCTTTCTCTCCACTGTTTCCATTTCCCTCTAGTTGAGTTTTTTTTTTTCAGTTGGAGCAACATGTTGTTAATCTCTCTCAGTCGCCGCGTGGAGCGTAATTTATAGTGTTTCCTCTTAACACCGTGAGCTGACCCCAGTCATCCCAGTCAATAAAGAGGGAGGGAAGGTGCCCTGTCGCTTTACAGCCAGTTAAATCACACTTTGATGTTGCCCCCTTGTTTTCAACCGTGAATTAATAGCTGTCCGCGCTGAACGTCTGACCCGCAAGAATGTCATTTTGGCACTAATATCCACGTGGGAAGTGCCTCACAATATTAAAAATGAGGCGTGGTGGAAGTTCTTTAATCATATTTGTTTTTGATTTTGATGTCAGTGCCAACAGTGACATAATAAATAACGAGCTGTGTGTTGCATGTGAAAATTTAGACTTGTATACACACTCCTGTGCCGTTCTGTAGTCAGGTGGATATATTCACATGCGTTGCGACTGCTCGGCTTGTTCTGAAGCACTTTCTGCGTTTGTAACTCCTGCAGGGGTTTCTCTGAGCTCTGCACACAGAGCTGCAGGCTCTCCTCTCCTCTCTGCTCACTGTAAGTGCAGCAGATGCTGACTGCTGGATCCACGGCAGTGAAAATAGAACATTCTGTGGTTGCAACTCAAAACATTTTGCATGGCATATTCGTCTGAAAGGGGCTGGATTATTGTTGGGACTGTGTTAAAACACGCAGAAGTGCAGGTGTAAGCTGAAATAGTCTTTTGTGTAATGGAGGAAAAAGCTAACTGCACTTGTGAACTTTGAGAAGATGCAGCAAGTTGTTCACATTCATTCCTGCCAGCCGCTCACCACAGACTTTGTACGCTGACGTTCCTGCAATAAGACTTTATGTTCTTCGTACATATGGCGTTCCCTGCAGGAGGGCCCACTGCTGTTCACCTCGGACAGTGTCGGATAGCCTCACAGCTACGGCAGATCGCATGGATAACAAGCAGGAGTTTGTCACAATATCCCGCTCCTGCCAGAAAAACATCACTGACATGCGATATAAACAACGGCCTTTGATCAGAGAGAGGCCTCGTGATTTCAAACAGCCTGACAGCCCTTCCCTTGTGGGGACTGTGGGTGCATGCCAGGGAAATATGATGAAATAACTAGGGAGTATTTATGCTCGAATAAAATACATTTGCTCACTTCAAACCTAACAGAATGTGTTAGTCATGGACAGCGAGGCAATGTTGCGGGCGTTAGACCCCCAGCGAGCAGTCTGCCACCGAAACACGGCCCCTGAGCCGTGTCTCTGAATCTTGCAGGGCTGAAATGCATCTGGTCCGATACATAGGTCTTCAGTCAAAAACTGTTAAGTACTGAGAGCTGGCACTGATCGCTTTCTGAAATTTTAGAAAGTGTTATTTGTTATCAGTGCTGAAAATCTGGTATCATATTGGCGCCGGTATCAAAATCACACAGGAAAATCAAGCTCTAAAACAATTCAGTCCTATAAATCCATAAAATGAAATGCACGTCTCCTTAACATTACAGTCACAATTCAATATTTGCTAGTCTGACAACAGTATGTGAGACACTGAACATCCAACAGAGGCAATTTTTAATAAATCATTATTAACTATTATCTATTTTACAATGGAGAAAATTGAGTTTCAACAATGAATGTGAGACGAAGCACAAAACAAATCTGCAAAGTTTGAGCTTACTTACCTTAATAAAAAAAACAACAACCATCAGTTCAGCAAGTCCATATGACGCTTTGTCTCTGCATGCACACCTCAACAGGAAAGAAGGTCAAAGGTCACATAATGACAACAAAATGAAATAAAACAACCCCCCCCCCCCAAAAAAAAAATAAAAATAAAAATATGGCCACAAACAAACAAATGCTTACAAATAATAAAGAGCTTTTGGTAGACTATATCACTCCATTCATCAGTGACATTCACACCTCAGATCAGCCCATGCACAATTAAAACAATGTATTAGATGTTTGTGTGTCCTCATCTGATGGAGGAAGGCCACAACCTTTGACCTTTTTAAACCCCCTCGACTTGTAAAAGATGCACTTGAACTACACACTTTTGTGCTCACGTCTGTGAAAGAGAGAGTGAGATGTGACAAGCTATCTGCTCGCCTCACCTTGCTGCACATTACCCAACATGGCTGCGAGCTGAAGGTCACTGGGTGCATGTGTGTGTGTGTGTGTGTGTGTGTGTGTGTGTGTGTGTGTGTGAGGTCTTCTGTGCTGACTGAGTACTCAGAACTGCACACTTAGCTCACACGAGTGCGCACACCTCCTGGTTCTAACCCGACAAATCGTCAGATGGGCAGATGAGCGGAGTCGCCCTCGATCCTGAAAATAACTTCCCCTCAGATGGTGTTGAGGAGCAGGAAGGTGCAGCGCTGGGGGTCGCCACTAGACTGAGCCAGAGAGAGAGAGAGAAACAGCTCGGAGGCCTCATCAGGCGGCCCGAAATCAAACCCTTTCAACTATTACATCCTGCACGAGATGTGTGTATAAACCGGATAGTTGAGTGAAGGGCAGGAGCAGGCCGAAGAGAGCTGCCAGCTTAGACAAGAACACTGGCAGGGACGCGGCTGTGGAAATTTATGATCAGAGAGCTGCCTGAGGTTTTACAGTTAAGCTGCAGCCATGAAGAAAGCAAGTGTGTGTGTGTGAGATGGAGAGAGGAGGAGAGAGCACAAAGGGTCTTTCTCTTTGTTTCGCCTGGCTGCTAATGACTCCCAAGCAAATTAGCTGTGACACTCTTTCCACCAGGTGACTTAGCAGCCACATGATTGACCTCATCCACGGGCTGGACTGATGAACAGGGTCTGATTGAAGGAGAGAGTGTGTGTGTGTGTGTGTGTGTGTGTGTGTGTGTATGTGTGCGTGTGTTGGTGGTTGGGGGAGGGTACGCTGTAAAAAAAGATGCAACATTTTGTCAGTCTCAAATTAAGGCCAGGGTGTCTCTTCCCCAGCACATCAGAGGATGATCTACGAACTACAACTGGATGCTGTGAGCAGCCAGTGATCCGGGCCATTCTCTACACAGGCACATAGACAAACACACTGACACACACACCCCACCACGCCAAGAGATTTCACAACTGTCGCACAATTTCCTCACAAAGAGCGAGAAATTGCTTTGTTCCACCCTATCAAGCCCCATGAATTATTGCGCTGATCCTGCAAATAAATCACAAGTTATGAATATACTGCCAGAGGCAAGTGACTGAATATTAGAGCTGAGTAGAACAGAGGCTCATTAAAAGAATTTTTTAAATATTTTTGCTTTCTGAAAGTATGAACAAAATGCATAATGTTCGTCCCAGGTGGCTGTGGTGAAAATATATCTGATTTATGACAAAAATCAGTCTCACCAGGTGAAAAAAGACCAGAGAGAAAATCCTCTTTCAGCATTTGACTTATGCTTTCACGTTTTATGAATTAAAAGCGGTTGTATTTCTTCGCTAAACCTCCACGTCCCAGAAGCTTTTTAGTGACAAATGTTGCATTATAGATAGTTTCGCAAAAAGATGGTTTCAATATTTTGGACGAGAGACTTGAGGATCTTTGAAGTCTCAGTATTAACAGCTTCCCCCGTGTATTTAATCATCTCATTCATCTGGAAAATCCACACGCGACTTAAATCAGTTAACTCTGCATTGCAGCCTAAATCCTGAAGAACAACAGTAGAATATAATGCATCACATTTACATCTGTCTTTGTAAAGTTTTACATGCTGTACAAAGTGACAGATTGTGCCTTTTAGCCAAGTTATAACACTCACATCTTCAGACTTTCCTTGGTTTCATATTCATCTTCAGTTAGAGGGTAACAAACTCACAAACTGTTTTTTCTGATAAAATGATTAGAATATAAACCTCTTTTAACAGTTTTCATGTCCCTCCTGTGTCTGCAGGTAAAGACAGTTCAGGTCTGACAGATTCTGACTTGGCCCCAGACTCCGACCCACCTGGAATGGACACCAGCTACCTGGCTGTGAAGGATCAGGGCATGAAGGCGGCCTCCGACAGGCCGCCGGGCACAGACTTGTCAAGCCCTCTGGACAAGGGTGATGGCGGCGAAAGCAACAAGGGCAAGAAGAGGCGCAACCGCACCACCTTCACAAGCTACCAGCTGGAAGAGCTGGAGAAGGTTTTCCAGAAGACGCACTATCCTGACGTTTACGCCCGGGAGCAGCTGGCGCTGCGGACTGACCTGACTGAAGCCCGCGTGCAGGTAATGCAGGACGCTCACCAACAGTGTTGTGGAGAATCTCATATGCAGCTAAAGAGGTGAAAAACACCTCCAGCTGATTGACGTATAAAGGGAAACACAAACCAACATTATCAGCTTCCTAATAACACACTGAGGTTCATTTAAAAAGTTAAAATTGTCTAATCAATGTCTAATCGTGGCAGAAACTTCATGCAACAACGTGCCTGTCCTGTCAATAAGCAGAAAAAGCGCTCTCCGTCACAGCAGAACAGGCGAGGTTTAAACAACACAACCTCGTGGATCCCTCAACATCTGCAGCTCTGCACAGATAACGTCACTCACAGAACAACATGAGAGATTTATCTGGTGATGTGGGAGTCGAGGGGAGAGAGTGGGGGAGTGGGAGCTAACAGAGGCCAGGGGGCCCATGGGGCTGAGGTTTGAGCTGCCTGGGCCTCATATGTGCAGTTTTAGGAGAGCAGACTTTCATCAACATGAGGAGACGTGTTTGACTCTGCTGCGTGTCAGCCGTGTCCGTGGCCTTTCTCTTTGTACCTGCAGCCGTTCAGTTTCCTGAATTTGTGAGTTCAGTTGTGCTGGTATTAGTGGAGCCTGAGGCGTACAGCACCTCTCTGACCAAGCCCTTCAGGTGACCTTCTGGCCTGATTTACATACAATCAGGTCATGACTGCTGTAATGCAAGCCAACATTCTAGCATCGGAGACCTCCACCATTTCTGTACATATGTGTGTGTGTGTGCACCGTGGACTACCAAAGCCCCTGGATTTTCTGTGTTTTTCTTTCATTAACATCCTGTTCAGACAAGAATGTGTCCCTGCTGTGGTGTCCGGGGTAGGTGTGAAACCCTTCCCAGGAGCTTTGAGCAAGTCAGCGGCTGATATTTCAAATCACGTCCGAATCTTGAGCATTTTTGAGGCACATGAAGCGCTCCAGTTTTTCTGCTAAAATGGACACAAAAAGATCCGACATCCTGGCTTTTGCTGCGCGCCGTACACGGGGTGAGATAAGAGCTTGATTAAAACCAATCTTTTACACGACGAGCTGGAACGGTGACCAGAAAGGCTTCGCAGTGAAACACAGGAAGTCTGTGCAGCCGCAGGGTTATAACTCAACCCTGAGGCTCCGAGGGTATGCTGCTCTGCTCTGCTCTGCTCTGCCGCTCAGCTCACACTCTCACAGACCTGCCTGCTTCAGATGGATGCAGCTTTACAGCCCTCGGCTCTCCCAGCGGCCCTCTTAAACACTCAAGTTAAAAAGATAAAAGACACGAGATGCCTAGTCTGTCAGAGGACAGGGCTCTGTACGCTATTCAGGTCATTCACACGCAAAAGGACTCACAGCTCATGAATTCTGCGTCTGGAGCGGAAAGAAATGTTTAGAAAAAACACTTAGAAAAGCCTTAACTTTTTATACTAAAAAACAAAAGAAATGCCAAAAGTATGTGGGTGTAATTCTGAGGAGGGTGATATTATACCTCATTGTTGGAAGGTTCCCACACAACAAAACAAGCGCCTTTCAGTTAGAAAAACGTCAGGGTCTGGAGTTGTTTGCTTTTTCAGGCTCAGTCTGGGAGAAAGTAAGTTCAGCTCTGAGTCATATGCACTGCAGATACATGGGAAGGTCAGAGGTCAAAGGTCAGGGTTTCAACAACATCACATTTCTCAGATTTTGCCGTTCTGCTCGTCCGGAGAGCTCAGAGAGCCGGGATGGCATCGCAGCTCAGCAGGCAAACGCAGGTGTTCATATGAGTTCACAGATCCACTCAGTTAATGGAAGAGGAAGCAGCAGGAACGCCTGATCTGATTGATCCGGGAGGAGACGATGGTTCCTTCAAACACAGGGCCAGGCCAACGTTAAGATAAAAAAAGTCAATGATTGATGTAATTTTAGAAATACATAAACAAAGAATGCTTTATTGCTAGCTTTGCTTTAATGTACTATTATTCTAAGTGAGGGATTAAATTGGTCAGTTGAACGAACAGCCGATGGACACAATAAATATCGGCTGCTTTTTTGATAATCAATTAATCATTTAGGTCATTGTACAAATAGTCCCTCGTCTCAGCTTCTTAATTATGAGGATTTGTTGCTTTTATCTGTGGACATTTTAGATTAGAACTTTTAGATGAACAACAAGCAATATGAAAATATCACTTAGGCTTTATGAACAAGTTTGGACATTTTAGACTAAAAGATTAATCAGTTTATCAAGATAACAATCGTCAATTTAAGCAGTAATGAAAATAATTGCTAGCTTCTGGTTAATTGTTAGCTTTCATGCATAATATTTGAGCTGTTAATCAGTCCTGGAAATAACAAGAAGTCTATATTATTATCAAAAACCTTCATGTAGCAGCAGAGAGATCATAGTGGCAGAGTCTGACCATCACCAATTGGCAAAGCAAAGACAATCAAACTCAAAATGCACCATGTAAATCTTGTTGTATCCTGAACTTGCCTTTAACTGACTTGGGAAATAAGACATTATGTGGTGGAGGATTCTGCAGAAAATAGAACAAACTTACATTTAATGAACAACAACAGCGGTCAGAGGTGTTTCCATGATATTATTAGTGCTTTGGGGGTGTTGGAAAACTGAAACCAGGCTCAGCCTTGGATTTCTTTTTACTTTGGTATGGAAGCTGACATGAGTGACAGCAGAGGCGGGTTATCAATCCTCTGAGCCGCTCTCTCACTTCAAAGTGTTTTCAGCCCCATACAGCTCTCCTGCTGGGGCCAGTATGGCATTTCTCTGCTCTTTCTCTCTGGGGCTGTAACATAAATAAAGCCTCATTGAAAGTCCACCAGCTACTTAAGCTGTCATGGTCTTTACCAATTACTGTCACGACGCGGTGTGTGCAACGCAAAAATATGTTCTCCCTGTGTAATAGCCAACAGACTTGGCACAAAGCAGGCAGATGGCAGATGAGAGCTCTATACTGAGATGCAGAGGTACTGTACAAGCATCTTTTCATGTATAATAGTCATGAAGCAGCTTTTTTTTTCCTTCGAGGAACACAGTGATCCAGTAGATCCTGAGTGAGACAGCGCAAAGGAAGATGTATGAAAACATGAAGGAAAGGATTACATCCTCTGCCCCGTGTGCTTCTTTAACTTAGGAGGAGACAGCATCCGAAAGCCAGGAGCTTCAGGCTTCAGGAAATTAAAAAGGAAAATACAAACAAACCCCAGTTATAATCCCATCTCACTTTTCAATTTCCCATATCGCCTCTTTAGATTTACAACGAAGTGTGCGAGCACAGAGCCAATACGAGAAATAAGAGAAATCATAGAAGAGAGAAGACAGACAGACGGAGTTTTCTGTTGTGAAATGTGTGCGATAATCACAGTCAGATAGCCAAGACTTGTATAACAAAGCATTACATTTTGACATTGAGTTTAGAGGAAAAGCACGCCTGCTCTAAAGCCCATCAGAGTCCAATCCATTTAGAGTACTTTCACACACTCTGATGGTCGTTCAAACACACGAACGCTTACAATAAACAACAGTGTCAGATTTAAATGTCAAAGACGATTACAGCAAACATTAGTCAGGATAGAAAGTCCTGCTCTTGTCAGACAACAAATAAGCAAAAGTGAGGAAGACGAGATCTGTTAACATTTTGTTTTGAGGAGCTAAGTGAAGTGAAGGTTGCAGCACACTGTTTACAAATGCTGCTTTCCCGTTCCTCCCTTTCCTCACGTTTCCCGGCGTCCTCGCTCCCTCGGCTCGGCCTGCAGGCTCACATCTATATCACGTCCACCGCCTCTGATTTGTGTGCGCACATGTGCGCTGTAAGGAAAGAGGTTTGCATTTTTGATGTGCTGCAGATATCGTTTTCTGATTCTCGGCCTTCTGGCAGGACTACGTGGGATCATTTTAAAGGGAGACTTAGATTTTTATCTCCAGAAAAGTATTTCCTTCAGATTTGGGGGAAACTTCCTGTTAAAGGGGTTTAGCCGTATGAGTTCCCATTTTTTTTAAGTATTAAACCTCACCTTGACTCAAGACCAAGACTGGATACTTTGCTAGATGAAAGCAAGGATTCCTCGTTCTCTCAGACAAAACGATCCTGCCAGTTTTATGACATTCAGCCGTTTTGTCTCTGCAGGTGTGGTTCCAGAACCGAAGGGCAAAATGGAGGAAAAGGGAGCGTTTTGGTCAAATGCAGCAGGTCCGAACACATTTCTCGACGGCTTACGAGCTGCCGCTTCTGACGCGTCCTGAGAACTACGCACAGGTACAGAATGAGTATTTCAGTACAGGTTTGGCATTTTTTTTAGCCAATCGCCCAGACGTAAATTTGCTCTGCTGTTTTTCCATTTTTACTGTGATTCCTCCCTGCCAGGATTCACTTCTACTTGCAGCCTGGAAATTTGCTTAAGCTCATTAACCGTTCAACAGCCTTCATTTTTCTGTCAAAGAAAGTTGTGTGATTATTTTGTATTAATGGAGTTGTGAGCAATAACAAATTTATATGATCCTTTTAAAGGAATAGTTTGACATTTTGGGAAATATGCTTATTCATGGTCTTGCCGAGAGTTAAATGAAAAGATTGATACCGCTGTCACAGTTGTACCCTCAATGTGAATTTGGAGCCAGTAGGCAATTAGCTTAGCTTAGCATTAAGTAAGTTAACAGAGGGAAACAGCTCTGTCCAAAGGTAATTAAGTCAGTCTACAGGACTCATTAATTAACACTTTATACCTTTTTTGGTTTAATCAATGCAAAAACCAAAGTGCGAAAAGACAGTTTGTGTTTTTTGTCTTCACTGGTTGCCTGACATCCTTCATCTAATGCTCAGCCAGAAAGCAAATAATCATTTATCCCAAAAGTCAAACTATTCTTTGAGGTTGCCCATGTTTTCTTGTTATCTGCCTTGCATGTTGGATTTTCCAACAACTTTGCTAACACATCCAATGCGTTTTGGCAGCAAACTGCATCAATATGGAAGGTTTTCAAAACACTTTCTGCTCATAATTGCATTACCATGTAAAAATAAGGCACCTATAACAAAACATGAGGGAAAGGGAACGCTCACTGTCATGCGTTGCCTTTCTAAAGCAAGATTCAAGTCAAATTTGTTACCCTTGTGTGCTGAAACCAAATGGAAAATGATGGCCTGAGAGCCAGGTAATCCACCTTAAGGTCATGCCAGAAGTAATCTAGTGTATATACAAGTTGTAGTTGATAGACTAAACAGCCGGTGAGTGCTTTAATTTCTGTCAGGATGCATCAGACCATTAATGAGCTCAGAAAACAGTGTTATATAATAAGAGAGGAGCCAGTGGGGCAAATATTAAAGTTCTGTCAACACTGTGAATTTCCCATCAACGTTTCAGATTCAGAACCCCTCCTGGATCGGTGGCAGCAGCGCAGCATCTCCCGTGCCGGGCTGCGTCGTGCCGTGCGACACTGTGACTCCCTGTATGACGCCTCACCCCCACTCTGCCAGCGGGGTGTCTGATTTTCTGGGCGTGCCGAGCCCCGCAGGTCACATGGGACAGGCTCACATGGGCAGTCTGTTTGGAGGATCTCCCGGCATGCCCGCAGGCATCAACACGTACGATCTCAACATGGACCCTGACCGCAAGTCCTCCAGTATCGCCGCTTTGCGCATGAAGGCCAAAGAGCACAGTGCAGCCATATCTTGGGCCACATGATGTGTTGATACCTGCTGGATGGGGGACCTTGTCGACCCCTGAAAAGTCTACGCACACCCAGCATGGGGTGAGGGGGCAGTAGAATCGAGAACTC
This sequence comes from Chelmon rostratus, assembly GCF_017976325.1. Lineage (NCBI taxonomy): Eukaryota > Metazoa > Chordata > Actinopteri > Chaetodontiformes > Chaetodontidae > Chelmon > Chelmon rostratus. The sequence continues at coordinate 14,480,063 of NC_055658.1, read as the reverse complement.
TAAAGGCAACAGTGACTACCTTCATAAATGTTGCAATAAAATAATTATGCAAATACACGGATGGTTGAAGATTACTCGAGAGAAAACAACAAGAGATTTGGCGAGATATGGGACGCCATGTTTCTCAATCCCTCTGGTGTGATAAAGCCACCACAGTGGGAGAGTGTGGAAAGCCTGGTGGGAGGAGATGCTGTACTGTCTAAGATGAGTTGCAGTGTAGTATACTGATGATAGGCGAAGGAAAATGTTAGGAAAAGGTTAATGATTTTGGACAAATCCATGCACTTATTTGCTAAAATACAGGAAATTCTGTTTGTGCAGTGCTTTCAGTGTCGTCGTAGTTCTCTGTTCAGGTGCTGTTTTATTCCTACCTTATTATTTAAATTTTGAGTGTTATTTTTCCCCTCCTCCTGTCATTTTGTTATGCAAGCATCCTTAAAAAGCTGAAATTCAAGTTTAGTCGTCATATGCCATGTACATATTATTCTACGGCAGTCTTTATCAGCAGTAGCACATGCAGAAGTGTGTAAGTCACACTGCTATGATAGTGCTACAGAAAACTGTTTATATTCAGCATATCTGTCACGTTATGAAGCTTCTCAGATTCAATACAAACATTTCAGTTGCTAAAAAGGTTAGAAGTGGTTCTAACCCTCCAGTATTTAAAAGCCAAACAGATGAAATGTGGTTTGTTTTCCTGCGGTCAGGGCGAGAGATCCACCTGCCGCACTGACTCAGCCTGCTGATGGCCAGGGAGAGGAAGGGATGGAGGAGGAAGTGGTGTGTGGGAGTACGAGAGGGGCACAGCAGGCCTGCTGCTCTCAGGGCTGAAGAGCCTGGGAGCGCCAGCCTCCGAACAGAGCCAGCTCTGTTTTCAGGAGGACAGGCTCCAAGTGGACGTGGCCGTGCCCTTTGCATTTCCAGTCTCGGGAGTTTCAGAGACAGAAGTGCCTACTAGTCAGTCATTCTGCCAGAAATAACACCAAAACCAGCAGCAGCCACCTTTGAAACCGAGGAGGCTGGTGGAGATTACGCAGAGTGTGTTGACACGTTCAAACGGCAACAGGATGTCAGTGTTCAAAAGCCTTTCTGGACTTTAACTGGGCTGTGTTCGGCTGTCACGACCCACCGCTAAACGGTCATGAAGCAGCACCGGCAGAAGTGTTATTGTATTTCCATCGCCCGTTATTTCTGTTAAAACCAAACAAAGGAAGCCATCGACCAGATTAATGCAGAGGAACCTCTGGTGCCTTCGGTGAGGTTTTGACTACCTCTCAGCTGGTGGTGGCACCTTGGAGGACTCAGTGCAGGCTTGAGAAAATATCAGCTGCAACTTCTATCTTCAGACGCCCTGAAGTCCCATTTTACCACAAAAACATGCTTCTGTTCATCACATATACATCTAACATACCTTTGAATGATGCTGGATGACAGGATTTTAGTGAGTGAGGCAATAGGAAGAGTCAGGGGGATTTCTATGGGAATGATGTGACAGCAGAGGTACTAGGTCCGTGGCCCCAGATTTGCTGTGTGTCAGCTGTTTTTTTTCCGGTGACTTGGTTGCTTGCCCATTTATCTGTGACATCTCAAAACCTTAATTTTTTTAATTCATAGTGCCCTCACATGGTGTATCATCCTAGATACAGTGTTTGTCATCAAATTTCTGGCACACAGGAAACCTGGCAACAGGTAGTATTCCAATTTATTTGTACTGGTTGTTTTCTGGGTCTCTGGGCAAAGTGCAGTGAATTTGCTCCATAGTGAGCTTTGTGCACTGGTCTTAATGGAGGCGACACGGGCCCAACAGCAAATGCCAACCCCTTCGTCCTGCCATTTTTTGGAATGATATCTGGTTTTAGCAAACCACTAACATGTCAGTGTAATGCACCGTAAGGAGGCATGTTCCCCGTCTCCACTCTGGCTACAGCCTTTACTCCCTGTTTACTTCTGTCTAGGTTTGGATCAGTGTGTCTGTTTGTTTGCCTCTCTGTGGAAAGACAAGAGGAGGGGGCAAGGTAGAGGTTCAACTGAGCTGGAACCAGCCAGAGATGAACAGCATCTCTCTGAGCCCAAATCATGTCCTTATATCCTTAATACTCATTTCATTCAAATAGTCAAATAACAAACCTTGTTTCCCCTGGCAACTGCCTCCTCCAGTGACAGAAATAGTACATGAGGTTTACAGATGAGGTTATGCATGTTCTTCCTTTGTTTCCAAGGCCTGAGTTAGGCCTTAAGCATAACAAGGGCTTTGGTGGTTTTGAAAAGCAAACCTGATACCTTGTAGTACACCTTCAGGCAGAGCAAGCATTGCTAATTCTCTAAGCTGAAGCACATTCACTGTCCTTCTGGGCAGGTAAGAGAAGCAGGATGCAGGCTATAACCTGTCAGCAGAGCAGATCACCCCAGAGTCCTCCAAATTACATCCAGTTTTACTCTCCGGCCCAAATCTAAGGCATATGCATAATCCTTACTATAGAGTGCATATCTCAAAACTGAGAGGGTCTTCTTGCAAATGCAGACGTGGGGCCCCCTGTGCTCTAGCTGAGGGGTTGGACGGAGGGCGAACCGTGAGGGCGTCTGCTGTGTTCCGGTGTTCTGGGAAAAAGGACAGTGCACACAGCTGCGCTCAGGGGGTAAATGCAAAACAAACATGCCTCACACATGCTTCCCCCTCAGCTGTCATGGCTCTGCTTTCAAAGATTCTCCCCCCTCCTCACGACCCACCTCTATACACATTGCACTGTGCCTCTCCCTTTTGCTCACTTCCACTATGTCCACCGGCTCAAAGCTGCAGCCCCCCACCCCCCCATTGCAGGGTCCGAGGCACAGCCGCACCATCAACCCGGGAAGGCTTTTTAATTAACACTGAGCCATGCGGAGGCTGAGGACGGCAGTATTGTGTGTCAGGACAGACAGAGCCGCCTGTCTTCTGGTTGGTTTAATGTAGACTGTTCTTCTGCACAGTGCGCACAGACATACTGGCATTCAGTAGCTCAGGTTTACACAATACTGTTCTCGCTCCTTTCTGTGTATTTAAGCTTCATTATCCTTGGACTGAAACATCTCCAGCGATGTCCTACAATCACACAAGGGCTGTCAATGTAAGATTAGCTTTAATTAAAATGCTTCTTCCTCCTGTGTGCTGCATAACTCATCATCCACTCCTCTCATTTTCTAATACTACTGAAGTCAGGCAATCAGTATAGGAGTAAATATGATAACTATGTGTGCTGATGTGTGCATGTACATTTTTGTGCATGCAAAATGGATTGAAGTGTTTAAAGACTCTTGGAAATGTTACTAATTAGATGATGTGTTATATTTTGTGAGACAATTTATCGAGTATTTGAGTGTATGATTTTTTTTTTTCATTTGGTGGTACATGGTAAAATTGTATTTCCAGAGTTGTGTTGGAACATTTTTTTCTTGATATGTAATTCTTATGAGTTTCAAAAGGTTTTTTTTCCTCCAAGTTTTTGTGGCTTTAAGCTGTCTTTTGAAATGAGTGTATGAATTTACTCATGCTTGTTACGTTTTGTGTGATTAAAGTACAATAAGTTATTGCACTTCTATTCAGAATCAATATTTGTCGTTTTGTTATGAAATGCAATGCATGCCTGACAAGGTTTACACAGCGAAAGCCACAGTGTATAAAGGATAGAATTTCTTGCAAGGTAATGGTGGTTCCCCCCAGCTCCTTAGCAGAACAAACACAGAATTGTGAAACCACTGTAACCACAGTAAAGAAAAAAAAAAAATCAAGACAACTATTCCATTAGTATTTAAAGGTCACTCGAGTCTCCCTGGTTCAAGAGAAGCCTTTCAAATCATCAGCTACACATACTGGTTGGCCACAACTTGTGAAAAAGTTGTCTGCTGTTGTTAAAAAACCAATGAATTTGCAGTGTCTTATTGCATTGCACCACCCTGCCAAATATTGTGTCATCCCCGTAGTCGCATTCTGAAATCCCCACGCATTTCAGTCCCTTTGAAGGGACTCGAGTACTGAAATGAGATCGCACAACCCACAAGAGTATCACACTAATTGAAGTTGACAAAAATACGAACTGCGCCCTTTTGAACTGCTGACATTGAACAGGGTGGATTAGGCAAGCGTATATTAACAACAGGTGACAGGCTGGAGGGAACAGTGGATCGTCCGTGTCACGGAGGGTCTGCTCCGGACAGTTTGAGATCCGAGTAAAGACAGGCATGAAAAAGGAAAAAGTCTTACTTCATCATATCCCACCTCACTCACACATACGTAGATGGAAAAAAAATAAATTAAATAAAACTGTGAGACATATTGTGTTTTTTACTTATGTATTACAAAGTCATATATACACTTAGATACATAAACCCAGTCAAAAAAATTTAAAACAATTTCACTGACCTTATGAAAACAATTTAAAAAAAAATGGGGCAAATAAAGAGACCACAAAGCAATGTTAACATCTTAAAGACTGCACTGCTCCGAATTTTAAAGGCTAAATACTGGAGCTGGGACAAGAAGTGATGAAAAGGAAAAAATATAAACACACACAACAGGGATAATAAAAAAACAAAAAACAAAAGCATTGCATCAACAGTTTATACATATTTGTTTTGAAAAGTGTGGATTTGGGAACCGTCCATTATTCACTGTACAGTATTTTTCAAATGCATGGAAATCAAATAATAACTCCTATGCTTATGCAGTGTTCATACACTCAACTCATAAAATGACTTAGTGGGTGCTTCAATTAGCACCGTTGCTTTTTCCTATATATTAATATAAATGAAAGGCTTGCTCAGGCAGTATAAAATTACAATTCAAGATGTTCCAGTAGCTCTGAATCAGTATTTAAAATCAGCAGTTACTCACTAAATATAAGATTTATGGTACCCGCTTGGTCCAATCTGATTGTGTAAAAACGGTCCGTATGTGAAACATTTACTGTACATCATCTGTTAGCCACCACGCTCTGTGTTATCACATTCAATTAACCAGCACATAAAGCCCTCACAGACATGTCACTGATATATATATCATGTAAATTAAACATTTATTACTTTTTGTTTTCATACACCACAGCTAAAAGAATTAGGTCCAGGAACATTTTTTTTATCCTAGTTGGAGCATCATAAATTATGACTATTATACAGCACTGCTGCAAAATACAAATATATACACTGTATACGCTGATTCCAGAGCAGCTGGAGCCAAAAGCGTCCAGCTCCAAAACAGTAACAGTGAGGGACCACAAGCCTCCAATCAGTCAGCCTGTCCATCAAATATCAGACTCACAGTAACCCTCCAGTAGCAGTAACATTAGTGTCGGTAAACGTTTGACAATATTTTTTATTTTAACTCCAATAAACAAATCATTCTCACCGCACTCATCATCATGCTGAGATTCCCATGTCCTCTGCCATTCTAGATCTTAACTAAATGTCCTGCACAATCCTGCCTTTTAAATTTAATTTAAAAACCAGAGAGCGAATCATTTGTACTGAGATGCGACAGGAGCATGCACCACTTTAGTCTGAAAATCGATGTCTTGTATTAAAGACAATGTTGGTGACAAATCTTGAAGCTTTGAGGCTGTGACGAGGTCCGTGCATCTGTTACGTACTGGTCAGAGGCTGCCGATGTTGGGGAAGCTCTTTAGCTTCTCTGGGAAGTCGTCTTTATAGAGCACTGGGTCTGCACGGTGTTCCACCACCTTCAGAGGCATTGTACCAAAAACTGATGCAAACTTGTTGATGCACTCAGATCTAGGGATGAAAACACAAAGTGTTTACTTCAAAAGCAGGCTAAAGACATGTATTTATTTATTTAATCAATGGATATGGATATGGATAATGTCTTCACCTTTTCTTTCTTTCCACTTATTATAAGGGCCCCTCTTCCTCAAATAAGCTTTTCTTTTCTACATTTTACATCTGTTTATATCTGTGTTTACTGGCAAGTAGAAGCTTTATCAAATCACTGTTCTTGTGTTTATTTTTGCAAAGCGAAGATCTTGCCTGTGTATCAAATATGTAGGACTTGAATTTAAATGATTGCATCTTATGTCAAAGAGGTAACTGGAAAGAGTGAAAATAATTAAGATATAACACTTTTATTGTGTTTCACTGATAAATATGGCAAGTTTTTTAAAAAGGAGCAGACTGTTTTAAATTGAGTTTCACCCAAATTTTGATTGTTGTGTTTCCTGCTGCAACACGACACTGTTGACTGCAGTTTACTGTAAAACAAGATTCTCTTGCAATGAACACAAAACCCTTCTGTAATTTTAAGCGAATAGAAAAGTGATGAAAAAAATGCAAGTGTGCTGCTGGAGTGACTCAGAGTCTGTAAAACCTTTAAATTACAGTATGTGTGCAACACAGCACACAGAACGGTATTTTTAAAATCCACTTTTTACTCTGATTTTTGTTTAACAAATGTAAATGTGATTTGATGTCTTCTTTTTAAAATACTCAGAAAGAAACACTGCTAGATCCATGGACTTTTAGATAAAAACACCCACACACACCCACACACAGCACCATACCTCTCCACCATGTGTGTCTGATCCAGGGACAGTCCATCAATGGCAGTGCACTCCGGGCACTTGAACTTTTTCCTGGGTGTCACCTAAACAGAAGCAGAACAAAGTCACATCAGTCATGTCAACTCACTTTAACTGTTTGTCAAACCTCAGCAGCCCAGATAGATGCTAACAGACTGTCCAGTCTGACGAAATAAGTCTGTGATGTAATGCGAGGCACAGCGTGGGGGGAACATGTCTGAATTCTCATCAATGGAGATGGAGAGAGATGATGCACCGCTTTCCTCTGTTACATCTACAACACCCCCGACACATGCCTGCACCCGGTGCTCTGAACCTGTGAATGTATGTGTGTGCGGAAGAACATGAGCGACCTCGAGCAGAAGACAGACAGGGATAGAGTTGGAGAGGGTGAGTGTTTGCTGAAGGAACCTGTAGGAGATATGGCAGGAGGTGGGAGTGCGGGTGCAGGTGTAGGGAAGTGTGCAGCTTGTGATTTGATGGCAGGGTGTGCGTGAGCCCCGGTGAGCTTAGGAAAACATACTCAGAGGGGGAGTGCCAGTGAGTGACACCCAGATAAGGGAGGTTAAGGCCGGGCTTTAGTTCGGGCCCCTGCACCTGGGCACAGTCAGTGTGGTTGGGAGGGGGAGAGGCAGTGAAGGGTGAGAGCTGATCAAACCCAGAGATTCTGGTCCACCCTGTCAGACTTTAGCCTCCCCCCAGCAAGCTTAAAGCACCCAGGCCAGTCAGAGCTATGAATGTACCTTTATGGGGGCTTTGCCTGTGATGTTGGCCACCAGGAAGTTCATGGCAATATCTTCACAGTTCATATGAGCGTCCACCCAGTTCTTGATGTCTCCAGGCATCTTGTATGTGTACAAATAGTTGAAGTACTGGAATGGAAACAAATGATAACAAGGTGTCACATAGATATACTGCAGACTCGTTATGTACAACAATGCAGACGCTGTTTGACCCAAGAGTGCGTAGGAGGAACCACTGTGCTAGAATTTACTTTGAACTACAATGAGTGTGTGAGGTTTAAGCAGCAGTGAGATAACCTTGCTCTATCTATGACACTCTGCTCATCTATCACTGTGATCTTCTAGCCTTGTCCAAAACAGAAGGCTACTGGAAAATCTTTGATCCTTTCTGCAAAAATATATTGTTTAATTTCCAAACAGAATGGACAATTTCCTTTTCAAAATTCGTTCTGTGTGCATCATCACTAAGTAAGAGTTCTAACATCCATGAGCAGCTCTGACAGCAGAGCTCAAGCAGCTCAAAAACGGCTTCATTTCAGCCAGAATTTCCCAGGTCACCTTGTGGTAGAAGGCGGCTCCAGTTAGAACCATGGACACCTCGTTGGTCCACTCCGACTCATACTTCCACTTCCCCATTTCATGGTCCCAAAGGTGCAGCCGGCCTGGGTAGCCCACCAGCCTGTCAGGGAACTCCCTCCATACCTGGATCAGGACAGAAGACAGACTGTCAGACATTTTCAGGTGAACTGAACTACGGTGAGAACTGACACACTAAAAGATGAATGAATCGGGGGTGTTCAAAATTTAGTCTTACAGTTCAAAACAGATTTGTCTGAGGCAAAAATCCCAACTGAGAGTCAAATTACCAAATTTTCAGATAGAAGTATCTGTAATGATCGGCTGAATATCTCAGTCTTGGCACCAGCAGTCAGTCTGACCCTTCTACTGCAAGCAAGAGGCACTGTCATCCAGTCAAACAGACAGCTCCTCTATCCCGCCTGCAATTCCATGTAATTATCCTTAAACTGAGCACAATTTTATTAAATGGCTTCTAAATGGATTCAGGTGAGTGTGCCGGGCTAACGGTTGCCGGGCAGGTATGTGGGCATGGAAAGCATCAGCTCTAGACCTGTCATCATTCTTCACACATCAAACACATTCAGCAGGGAGTCAAATCCCCAACTAGTGGAGAATGAGACTGTAATCTCCCTGAATGACTTTAAACACAGGGATCAACTTGAAATGGTGCCCTGCTGTACTTGCCAGCAGAGGAGGATGGGAAAGTATGTCAAGGTTTTGGATGGGGGAGGGGTCTTTTTTTCTCACCTCGTAGCCAAACTGCAGTTCATCAGATGTCAGCATGATGATGTCATCATCGATGGCCAGTACAGCTTCTGTCTCAATCTCGTCGTAGGGGAAGAAACGGTTACTCAGCTTGTTCTCTTTGGTTCGCACGACTTTGAGAGGAACACTGATCTTCGGCCAAAGAGACTCTGCCAAACAAACAATACAATAATTGCAACCACATTTCTATTTTTTAGACATAGATACAGAGCTGAAACAATTCAGACCATTAATCACTACATCACTTCACGAAGTGGCGACAATTTTAATGATTAATTGTTTTTATTTCTCAGGTAAAAACTGCATAAATTTGCTGGTTCAAGCTTTCAAATGTGAAGATTTGCTGGTTATATTTGTCTTATAGAAAGTCAACAATCTTTGGATTTCGCACTGTTGTGCAGACAAACTAAGCTTTCCAAATGAAAACGTCCCCTTAGGCTTTGGGCAAATGTGATGAGCATTTTCACTCCCCCCCCCCCCCCCCCCCGCACATCTTTCATTTCAATAAAGTGAGAAAATAATCTGCAAACCAATCAATTGAAACTCATTTTCAGCTACAGCTGACACAAAACACATCAAAACATATATACAGTATGTAACATTATCATACATTTTTAAGAGCTGCACATGATTAGAAATATGGCCACACTATCACAACACAGAGTGAGGAGTTGTGATGATATTTACCACTGACAGAAATATCTGAAGTTTGTCCTGGCAGTGGAAAAAGGTGATCTGGGAGTTCACTTCACTCACTGACTCGTATCGCTACGCTAACCTCAAGCACGTGCAAATCCAACCACACTAAGATTCTCCATGAGGCAGAGCAACAAAGTGCTTTTTTCAGGGGAGCGTTTCAGAGATCTTGGGCAGTGTCCATGGCACGGACTGTGGCACAGACAGATCACACAGAATGTGTCCCCTCATTAAAGGGGTAACTGGGGCCTGGCAGCCTATAAGAGGAGCTCCAGGTCCTCCTACCAATGTCTGAGGTCTCCTGTCAAAAGCTATTGTCGGGAAAAGTGCTATGTTAAATGGCCAGAGTTTCCTCTTTCACTCTGTCCATGTTGCTGTCATCCCTTCTTTCATTTCCAAGGTTGGAAAGACAGTAGGAAGAAGGGAATTATTGGCTATTATCTGAATTTTAAAACTTAAGCTCCAGCTCCAGCTTGACATGGCTCAAAATGCAGCTGCTGTTCAATTCAACATCAACTGGATTAAAGAACCAACAAACTTATTTCCACATTACAAAGGATAAGCTATGACTGCATTTATTGTAGCTGTGTGCCAGTTAATCTCAGCTGGGTACAGATACAAGAGATCATTTATGAAAACACACAAACACTGAAGGCAGATCAAGATAATTTGATAACCATAATGTAATTTAAGTCTGTTTTAAAACATAGGCTTCTGACCACCGACAGAAAATGCAAAGATGCTAGACTGTGTAAAAAACAAACAACATAAAAAAAAAACATTATGGTACTTGGTCAGAGCACTGCCTTAAAATAATCAAGGAGGAAGCAAAAATAGGAGCTTGTAAACACATCAGATCAATGCTTGGTGTGAATGGGGAAGAAGTCTGCCTTCATACTGGACTGAGCCCAGTGAGTCTGACCTGTCAATGGCCCCTTGTTAATTCTAATGGGTCACAAAGCTCCAGCCAGGCGCCGCTGATGCCTCTAATGAAAAGGCAACTCACAGCCATGAGGGAGCACTTCAAAGTCCTCTCGTTACTTCATTACATTGGCCAACTCTTACAGCAGCAGGACCGATTTAATTCCTTATCCAGAACAGTCTTTCGTCTGAGCTCTTAGTCGGGTAAGGCACGATTAACTGTTGTGTACTTAATTACTATATTAAGGCAAATAATTAGTGCATGGTGAAATAAATAACCATTAATAATAGCTTACTATGAAACATCTCTAATGGACTACAACTGATGATGAACAGTAATGAAAGGCAGAAAAGAAACAGAGGGACAGACAGGTAACAATAAAAATACAAGTTAAATAGAGTACTGGTGGTCAGTCAGGACTGAGACCCACTGACAGCCTCTTCAGATGTTATTCATATATATACATTATGTGTATACATGCCTATGCTCAGGGTACTGAGTACTGAGTAAAGTCTTAACATCTCAATTCAACAGCACCACAAAGTACAACCTCAACCTTCAGAAAGGTTGGATTTATTGCAGGGTTGTTGTGTTAGACTGCATTGGTTTTTACCTAACAGATGGCAACTGAGAGTAACTATATCTCTGGGAAAGCTTCACAAACTTTCATACTTGTGATGAGAATCTGTTATACTCACCCTCAGGAGGACTCTTGTTCTGGTTATTCCACACCACCAGCAGCTTAGCCAAGCTAGGCACCTTGGAGATTTCAGTGATGACCCGGAAAAGACTCTCAACACGATCGTAGGTCAGCACCACTGCTGTGAACCCAGGTGCCCGTGGTGGGATAAGTGGCAGGAACAGAGGGCTGTTCACGCTGGACCACTTCTACACAAGACAAGAAACAAAGAAAAACATCTTTGTTCATCTATTTTCATTTCCAAGAAAAGCTACTGTAGAGCTAGCTTTGTGTGCTCTGTGTCAACCCCTGTCTGTCAAGTTTTCCATGATTTAATACACTATAGCAGCGCTTCACTGGACAGTGAGGTCACCTGCAGTAATTTCCAGATGATGGTTTTATTATGGAGCAAGAATCATCCAATAATGTGTCTCGGGGCTAACCAAGGCAGAGGACAGAGTGCCAAAAGCCTTCAGTGAGAAAGCCAAGTAAACCCAACAGAAGCATTACTACAGAAGCACATGAAAGACCGCGAAGAGGTTTGCAAACAAGACAGGTTGGCTACCCTCTTGTATCAACCGCTCTTGTGATGTTATTATGAGGGGTCTTGTGGGATGTAGGACAAACAGGGTGGGACAGAGAGGAGGAAGGCAGAAATAGGGAGCGTTGAAGGAGTGGAGTTTGCCAGCTAGTGAATTGTGGCCGTCTACCGTCAATGTGGAACTTGGCTTTTCTGCCATTGCTCCCCTTTAAAATGGCTCGTAAAGCCTGGGAGCCACACTGACTTCAGCTTAGATCGAGTGACAGTGTTAAATGCAGGAGGCCATAGGAGAGTTTTCTGATGGTATGTGTGTGCTAAATACTGAACTTTGAAAGTTACACATAGTCATTTGGCTTAGAAGAGACAACTAGCATTAGTCTGTGTACACACACAGACTTACTTCTTCTTTGTCTACTGAGGTTGTTTTCTAAAGTGAAATAAAAAGAAAGCCCATATCTTTCATTCACAAGCATGTGCTGCTACAACACAAGCAACTGTAGGAGCATCAGGGTTAATAAGCTCGATAAAAGTCTTCAAAGGCTCCAAAAATGTTCCACCCTGGTTACAGTGACAATCAGTCTGAAAAGGGCAAAGAGACCATCTCTCTCAGTAAATCTGTGGGTACATATAAACCCTGTTTCTTCTCTGGTCCCAGGTGGCCACACAGTGAGTACGTGGCTCCCTCCATAGCATCAACACAAGCCTGTCAACAGAGACACAGCTACTGCCTTTTACACAACATCAGTCACTCCTCCACCAATAAAAAGTCGCTTTATTGGCAAGTGGAAACTTCCTTGTGGTCATTCTCACATTGTCAAACAAGCCGAGCGGGAAATAATTAAACTAACACATATACGCAGCACAGATGCTTTAAAACAGAATAAAAGAGGCAGAGACCACTTAAGTCATTTGTCAAACAGAATTAGTTAGATGAAAAGAAAGCCGCAGCTCAAAATGTCACCAACAGATCTGAAGGAGCTAATACTTTATATTTACACTAAAAACGAAGACTCGTATCTGGTTATTTGAACTGCTTGAGTGGTTCTTCATAAAACTAAGACACTTAATCACCCTCAAAGGTATGTAGATTAAGAGCAAGATAAAATGACCACAGTAGTGGTAGAATCAATCCATTCATTTAATTTATTGCTGAACAATGCAAACAATACATTTGCAACACAAGATACGATACACTTCATTAGTCTTAGGACAGTGATGTGTTTTTATTATTTCAACTCTAACTGGATTTCAGAGGAAAATGACTCTGAGGTTAAAGTGCCGACTTTGAGTTTTAAGGGTATTTAAAGGATTCACATCTGTGGTGAGTGGACAGTGTAGTACTCACACCCCTTTTTATCTATACGTGATTATGTCTAATAAACATTACAGTACTTGGCTAATAAGATGTGAATGTAAACACCCTCAAAGTAAAGCTGAAAGTCAGCAGTTCAACCTCATAGCATTTTTCGTTTAAAATGTAATGTGCAGGAGAACTGAGTGAAAACAAAAATGTCCAAATACTTACAAAGTGTACTGTAACTTTTAAACATTTGTGATCAAATAAGATTTTCATATGTGCAGGTGCCAATAACCACAAAAATGTTTTTTACTCTGACAATGTTGAAAGACTGAGATGCCTCAATTCTTGTAATGTATAAACTTTGCAAGTATGCCCACTATTTACAACTCCTAAACAAAAAGCAGCTTGTCCCTTATTCTGAAACCCCCCTTCCAAAGGCACCAGCAATCCTGGGAAATGTGCTTTCAATTACCAGCCTAAAGACTACAGGAGGAGAGGGGGAAAAAATGTCTGCCTGATTTATTTAGTGCTCTGTGCAAGTTCTTCTCACCATCCATTCACTGAATCCATCGAGAAAACACTTCATCTCCCATCGAAGGCAGGAACGGCCAAAGGTCTGTACTCTGACACAATTAACCGCCTCTGGGTCTGGACAAACCATGAGACCTGAGTGATACTGATAGATTGGACTACGGGTTGGATGCTCTGACAAAACATTTTGACATAAGTGGGCAATGTCAAGTGTAACTGTTGATTCACAAGCTACCTGCTCAGAGAAAAACAGGCAACCATGGTCAAGAGTGAGCAGCTGCTTGACCGTAAACCTATTAATCCTGAAGGACTGCACAAACACAACTCAGAGCGCTGCCTGTTTGATTGTGACTGCCACCTCTCTAATTTGAGCATTTCAGTGGATCTCCTTACACCTGGATACTTGCAGACAACTGAACAATTAATGGAAATGTTACTGAAATGACAAAAAGTGCAACATCCAAATAATATTTTTTGATTAACGTAAAATGTTTCACAACATACCATTATAAATGAAGCATTGTGGTGCGATACAGATGCCTGGGCCAACAAATCATAATCTCCAGACGTAATGAAACATGCTGGTTTGCTACAGATTCCAGCAAAAATCACATTATCCTTATTTTTATACATTTTTCAGTGAAAATGAAATTCAAAAATCATTCCCACTAAAATCATGACTCATATCGCTCCCGCAAAATCTGTCAAAATAATCACAATCTGATTTTTTTTTTTTTTGCATATTGCTGAGCCCTATCATTATGCATCTACGCATATGCTCCCATGAACAGGCCTCTACCCCACAGGCTGAGGATGGAGGAGACTCTAGATCAGACTGGGCTGATTAATAACTCCTGAGAGATAGTCACCCAGCCAAGCTGTCTGCAGCCACAAACTCCCACAACCGCAGGGATGCTAAACACACAAACCATTCTTCACATCCAGCGTACTCTCTACAAACACAATGACTCAGACATGCAGGAACTTATTTTTCACCACAACGGAGGCATCCTCCTAGTACAGAACTGCTGACACAAACTGGCTGCCTCAGAGCTAGCTGGGTGTATACCAAACTATGAAGCGCTGCATGTGTGGCGCTTCAGAAAGAGTGAAGCCATCTACTGTCACTTTGCCACAGAGGCTTTGATTTACAAGGCACAGGAGAGCGGGGAAGCTTATGTGGCACTGTGAGCGTCTGTATGGTCACAGCTCCATTCTGGATGGCCGTCATTCAGATGTCTCCAATAAAAAGACTTGTAGGAATACAACTGAGTCGCTCAGCACAGTAGAGCACACACACTGTATAGATTACGTAGCTGTGTGTCGGAAGAGAAAAGCCTTCAGGGCATGGACGGAGCTAAATAACGGATAGTTTTGAAAGAACAATGGGAGGTTAAGACACAATATTGAAACAAATAATCTTATTCAATGGCTAAATGTTATAAGTAGTTGTAAAATGCACATAAACATCAAATGTACACAGTTACATACCACCACAGGTGGATTGTTCCACTGCTCGTAAGTGCGTGCGGCATATGGGTAGATGCGGTCATTGATGATCTGGAGCGTTGTCAAGCCAATGGCCTTCATGGAGCTAAAGTAGGCCTCCCAGAACCAGCGTGCCTATGGACAGATGGAACAGACATCTTAAAATGTACCCATGAATCAACTTTGCACTGCATATTCAACAAAATGTATATCAACCAAACATACTCAACTTTTAGAGCTGAGCTGTCGTACAGAATTGGATAGTTGCATTGATACAAAACAGTCACCACAATTGAGATGTCAATAAAAAAGTAACAGAAATAATTGTATTTTCTCTGTCTGTACTGAGGACAATGGCTACGTTTACTTGAAATACAATAATTGACCTTAACTTGAAAAAGATAGTATTTTGTTAAACTGCTGCCATGTTCTTGCTTTTAACTCAGTTTTGGTATTTTTATTACATGATATGCCATTACATGACAGAAGATAACGCACCAGTATGAAGTCATAACTGTAAAA